>NC_090926.1:1177363038-1177983454 GCF_040938575.1 Ambystoma mexicanum
CCAGGTGTAACTGGAGAGATATATATATTTTTTTATTTTTTATTTTTATTATTTGGCTGATAAATCAACCTTTAAATACATTTCAACATTAAAAATAACATATACATATACATGTGTTAAACATAAAAGAAAGATGTCCATCCAAAAATGCGGAATACAGTATTTTAACTTATGTCAATTAACAGAAGAGAGTTGTTTTCCATTCAGGCATTCACAGGAATTTAAAATTGCTATTACATTATGGACAAAAAAAAGATAAAATAATGAGAGAATATGATTATTTGCAATATTCTTATCTAAATAAAACATGGAAAAAGAGACTGGAAAGAGTCAGAATGAAACAAACAATAATGATACATTTAGTATAATCAACTTTGTTGTATTTACTAAACTTAAAAAGCTGTTCCTAGTCGAATGTTTTCAACAGTTATCTACATAAACTCATCACTCGTTAAATTTAGATCTGTCATGAAGTTTGCAGTTGCGTATCTCAGTGATTTGTGTCTCATATGGAATATAATTTGCCAAGCTTCTTGCGTGTCCATATTTACATACATTTCAAGACATTTCCGGAAGTGTGTGTTCCTTTTATCAAGTAGTTCCGAACACTCAACTACAATGTGTTTCAGGGTCTCATTTGATTTTTTACAATAGCGACATAAGATATTTTCCACCTTTGAAGGATACCATCTTATCAGCATCTCTTTGGTAGGGTATATATTTAACCTGAACCGCATGAGCAATCCACGATGCTTGGCATTCAGCGATTTTATTAAGTATGCCTCTGGTAAGCCATATCGTTTCAACAAGAGGATTTGCGATGAAGTCTTTGTAATTTTCACACCTTTCTCAGGTCTTAATCTTTAGTTTTTGCTCTCATGGGATTAATGATTAGTAATTCTTTAGTTATGTTTGCTTCGTGGAGATATTCATGGACTTTCATTTTCCACGAGCGTATAAATTTGTCATTCAATTTATGCAAGTAGTCCGATAAGGCTACTAACAGCCCATTATCATTATCCCCTGAAACACATTTGCGAAATAGCGTGCACATTTTCCACTTGTAGTTGGCATGGAGAGAGATAAATCCTAGCTCATGCCTAATAAGGGTAATTGGAGTCACAGAAGGCGAATTTAGGAGAGTTTTCCAAATCGTACCTTCCTTGACATCACAAAAGGAATCAGATTTCCATCTCTTTGATTCGGCACCTGGAGAGATATAATGCACCTGGTGACAGCATAGGAAGTGGCATCACATTACCTTTGACCCCAATAACATCACAAGAAGGTGCCATGATATTTGGCACAGATCACCTGACAGAGACCAGTTAGGCTATTTAAGAGGGGCATGAGTGATTCCGAAGCTTGTTGGGGGTCTGGGCACGGAGTGGGCTACTTTGATCATATCATGTGGGAGTGTAGTAAGGTGAGAGTAATTGGGATTGAAGTGCTCTTCCACATGGATTTGTATTTATTTATTTATTTTGTAATTTATATAGCACACCAAGCCTGAGGGCATCTAGGCGCTGTTCTTGGCAGTAAACAAGGTGGTGTTACAAGTTCCATATTGGCGTATAACGGTTACACAGATACACCAGTTGCATGGTTACAGAGTTGCACAGAAGACATCAGTTACAGTAGTTGTTTAGTTACTTAAGCTAACTGGTTACATGTTTGCACAGGTGACAACTGATACAGTGATTGTTTATTAACTTAAGCTGATTTGGTTACAGAGTTACAGGTGAATGATGACAGCTACAGTAGTTCTTTAGTTACTTCGGTAGGGTGGTGCTCAGGAGATTGAGGCTTAGTAAATTTGTGCAGTTATTTATATAACTCCTGTGTAAATAGCCACGTTTAAAGGTGTTTCTGGAAGGTCCAATAAGAGGTTTCCGACCCTAGAGCTACTGGTAGGTTGTTCCATAGTCTGGCTGCTACAACTGGGACACTGCTGCCCCCTGCATTTTGATTATGCAACTGTTATTTTGGTTGAGGGCGATCACTTTGAGAGACTGGAGGCGTGATACTTTTCCTTCAAGTTCTGCATGGGTTGAAGACCTGGGTAAAATGTCCTAGTGAGAGAAGGTAATATTCTGAAAAGTAAAGAAAAGCGCCCTTTATGAAGACATTTGGGGGAGGTTTTTGGATCTGCTGTGATTGGTTGTGCTTGTCGTTTTCTGGCCTGTATAATACTGTGTGTTGGGGAAATGGGAGGTTATTTATAGGTATTGTATTTACTGTACCATGTGCGGATTTCTATTTCAATAAAATGTGAATATAAAAAAAGTGACATATGCGTGTACAATAAATACAATGAATAATTGTTCTAAAGCAGATAAAAGTTTGTTTTGGTTGCCATCCATATATGCAATAGTGTGCCCGCTGAATATGGCATAACTGCTGTCAGAAATTCCAGGGGGAAGCCAATCCGTGCCATCAGGGACCAGGAGAGCTGTCTGCATTTGCCCGTCTAACCTTGTACAGCCAATCCTCTCCATATTACACCAGTTAAAACCACAGAGATATATATAGTAACCATATGCTAAATACTACCTCACTTTCCCATGCACAGGCCTCACTATGGAGCAACTTGGCTCCGCAGATTAGACATGTAAAGCTGAGCTGGCATGGATGGAGCACAGCGGGTGTGCATGAAGTAAGTGATGGGTGGGTAGATGACTCTTATGACTGAACCGGAGTATGTTGACTGGACCTGTGTGTTTGCAGAGCTTGATTGATGTCTGTGGCTGAGTGATGTCATGTGTGGAATGTTGGATAAGTGGAATGTTGTCTGGTGTGTTCCACCCTAGGCAGTTGGAAACCATGTAGCCTGGGTGGTGAGAGCCAGGGGGCATCCTCCATGCTCCTGTTTTTCCTGTTGACCTATGTACCTGCCTTATTAAGTACTGCCTTACCTAAGCTGCCTGAGGAACGTCCTAGCATAACAATGGCTCACTGCTGTGGTTTAATTTTCTGAAGTCAAAGTACATGCAGATGGCAACGGAAAGTCAAAGGTTAGATGAAATGTATCTTCTTTTTAACAGGTTGATGCAGTGTAATGCAGTGACCCTTCCTCCCTGTTTACCCTGTTGACCGCACCCCCCTCTCGGCCTCTACCCGGTATGCTATTTTAGGTCTGGGCTTCTGTGCATGTCTAGTGCAGTAGGCCTACTACAGTCAAGGAGCGGAAATTTACAGGCCAAGTTTCGGCCATGTGTTCCAGGCCGGGCACTGTGGTCCTCTGATGCCTGTGTAGTCCCCATGCCTATGGCTAAATACGGTCAGATAGGGGGCCGCTCTTTTCCAGTAGTAGCCGTGGGCCTTTGGAATGCACTGACACGCCCTCTCATAGCCACAGTTAATCATCCCGCATTCCCTAAGGCCCTGAAAACTCATCTCTTCTAAGTTCCCTCTGTTCATCATCCTGCAAGGAGCACCAACATGCCCTTGGGGAATGATCATGCTTAATAAATTCTTTGCAATACAATACACGTGGATCTGTGGATGATGGGGAGCTTCTTCAGGGGGAGGCAGATTGGAAGGATTGTTGATGGTGTTTGCCGGTCTAAGACTTGCTCCCATATGAAGGCCATCAAAGCGGTTTTGTACCAAAGACTAACCCAACAGAAAATCATATTTCGCTTGCAATGTGGGCAAGTGATGGCCAGGGGGTATTTAGGTAGAGATGCACGTTAGTGATTCCTGACGTTTAGGGACACAGTGGTTTTTTAAAAGCCGTGTGTGAGCGGCTGGTTTTATTTATGTGTGGTGAGTGAGGTGGAGAGAAATTGAGGATTAGTTAAAAAAAAAGTGAGTGTTCTTGGGGTTTTTGCATGGCTTTCGTTGATTGTTCTTGCTCGGTTTAGTTATTGGTCAGTTTAGTTATCATTAGAGTTGTTTGAATTCATTGGTTGCTGTGTGAAGATGTCCTGTGTTGATGTTTAGATATTCTTGGACATAGGGAAGGCACTAGCAGTGCCTCGATAAGATGCCTTCAAGTCGTTATAGATTTCTGAGTCTCATGCATTGTGTTCTAGGTGGATTGTTGGGATAGTGTTCTGTTAGATTATGTGTGTGGAGTGTGGAGAAAATGTATTATTTCATTTATTGGTTCTGCTAGGGGGTGGCATGACCAAGATTCCTGATGTACAATCCCACCCCATGATTCTGGGCAATAAACATACAGTGATTGCTCAAAACTCGACATTTATTTAGAAAAATTTAGGTCAATCTGACAAAGGTGGTCTCCAATTTTACACCAAGGAATTTGCTACAAAGTTATGTATACATTAACAGACAATCAAACAAAATTCTCCCTCCCTATGTGAGTCTCACCACTGGCTCTCTCGTATCTCTTGTACCCATTCCTATATATATATATATATATATATATATATATATATGTATATAATATATATATATATATTATATACATATATATGAATATAATATATATATACAAATATATATATATATACAAATATATATATATATTATAGTGAGGCGGTTGCTGCAGTATAGTTGAGTTTCGAGTACCATAGGAAATCCGAAAAAATGTATTGCTGATAACCTTTGACTCATATGGCCGATTTGGCTGAGATGTTGTAGACGGAATTGGATGTACGGGCCCGACAAGGCTGGATATTCTGAAAAAGATCTGCTCAAAAATAAAGAAGTTATTAAGAAAACAATAACATGCAGTTTCTTCCTAGTCCCCGTTCATTTTCCAACAGAGGAAAAAGTCAGATTTTTGATTGAGCTCAAGGCCCAAAACACTGGGCAGAATTGGATCAGGTATGAAATAATTTGGGCATGAAGTGTTGACTCGATTTCTGGGGGAGGGGGGATTTGGTGCCCTCTTCTACCAAATTTATACTGATATCTCCCATGGTGCTTTGCAGCAGTGATGCTTTTCAGAAATGAAAACGCAACCATTTATTTTTGTTCGATGCGTGAGATAACCGCAGTAACTCCCGTGGCTACCCAAAAACAAAAAGGGTGGGGGTGGTGGCGTCGGAAAAGGACTCCATGTGAAATTGGGGAGATGGACGAGGACTATGTACCAAGTTAAAGGCACAAAGGTTTTCTCGTAGCCACGGCTATAAAAGAAAACGAAATTGCAAATTAAAGTGTGTCACAGGGAGCAGCAAGGGTGTGGGGAGCATGGTATGGGGCCAGGAAGGGAAACATGATTTTTGGGGAAAAGGGAGGAGGGAGCATGCCAGATGGAGAGGAGCACCTGGTGAGTGACTGGGAAGTCACGATTTTCCCGATAACCCCAGACGTCAAACGACTTCAGGTAATTGTGGCTATCTGTAGTACATTGCTATTATAACAGCGGTTATGGGAAAAAAGAGCATAAAGAAAAAAGTATTTGGACAGCTACAGTGAGGTGGGTGGTGGAAAGTGTACACGGCCAAGTGCCATGGCTAGTGGCCTAGTAATGTTGCAAAATATACAGCCAGCATGGCTGAAGGTCCACACTAGTGAGCCCAAAAGAGAGGGGGAACATGTGCAGAGGTCAAGACAAAAGGCCATGGCTAGTGGGCTCGTAGTGTTTTAAAATATAGAGTGGGAACGGCCAAAAGCCATGCTGACTAGCCAGGGCTGAACACCCTGGCTAGTGGGCTCGAAAGACATGGAAAGTGGCCATGGGCAAAGGCTGTGGCCACCTTTTCGGTGTAAAAGAAACATATTGAGGGAACATATACAGTGGACATGGCCAAAGGCTGTGGCCTCTGGCCATGGGGTGTAACAAAAAACACTATGGTATAGCAAATCCCTTGAAATTCACTGAAAAATCTTTAAAGTTTAGTTAAATTGACCAGATTTATAGCAACAAAACCCTTGAAATTCAGCAGATGTGGGAAGTCATGACTGGCTTAACTTGACACGTTTCCATTGCAATGCCCATGAGCACATACATATTATAAGATAAGGGATTCACAATGACATACCAAAGGGCATTATGGAGGACATAGGGGGTCATTACGAGGTTGGAGCCCCCGTAGGTCTCAATGGGAATGGGGACTATGCTAACAACGGGCCCGTTAATAACAGGCCCGTTGTTAGCATGCTGGTCCTTCAGCGGCTCCCACTAAGGGTCCCTGGTAAAACCAGCCGCCCTTACTGGGACCCGCTAAAGGACCTTGAAATGCGGCGGTAAGGGGTTAACGGCACCGACACCTTTACCAGGCGCCGTTAACCCCTTACCTCCAACCTCATAGTGACCCCCATAGTATTTTGGTAGACAACAACGGGAACGTGCCCCACATCTGCGGAATTTCAAGAGTTTTGTTGCAATAAATCTGGACACTTTTATCTAAAGTTTTTTCAGTATATATATGTGTAATCAGGAGTCAGAGTCAAAATGATGATGGGATATGGCATTCCCATGAAAAATGAAAACCATTTTTCATGGGAACGCCATATCCCGTCATCATTTTGACTCTGACTCCTGCTTGGAATGAATGGAACTTGGAAGAGTGCAACTCAATCTCCTGTTGCTTGTTCAACAGAATTTGAACATATGTGTGTATATAAATATCAGTCATAGGGAATCCAAGGATTCTTTTGTCAGTAACATGTGACTCGCAGGAGGAAATTGGCTGATATTTTCCAAACAAAATGTCTGTCACTGCCCCCCCTGACCAGAAACAAAAATGGTATTAAGAAAGCAGAAAAACACTGTTTTCAGCTTAGTCACATTTATTTTCCTATAGAGAAAAAGTCCCCTTTTAGGTCAGCTGAAGCACAAAAACCGCTGGGCGGATTTGGACCAAATAAGAAACAACTTGGGCATGAAGCGTTGACCAATTTTATCGGGCAGATTTGGGGTAAACCCAAGTTTTAAATTATTCGACAGAGAAAGGATGGTCTCTGCAAAAAAAAGCCATATCTCCTATGGTTCTTTGCAGCAGAGAAGCTTTTTAGAAATTAAAAGCAACCATTTTCTTTTTTGCTAAATGCAAGCGAATACTGGATAATACTAGGGGGTAATGTGAAAACGAAAAAAATGCTCAAAAAGTTAGGAGGAAAAACAATGCTATCGCATCAGGCTAGAGGTGGGGAGGGCTAAAGAGGACACCATGTCAAGTTGTAGAGTTGGGGTTGGTCAGGAGAGCCAGGAACAGTTTTAAAGTTTTCGGATTATCAGGGAAATACCGTGGCACTCTCGCCAGGTTCCAGAGGCTACAATGGAAGAATCGCTCAGAGAAGAAAATATGTCACTCGAACTACAGAGTAATAGGGGTGTAATAGGAGAGGGCCATGGAAGGAAAAAGCAGCTTAGTGGAGCAGGGGAACCATGGAAAGAGGAGGAGGGCACTTGGTGAGTGCCTGTGAGGACTGGGAAGAGATTTTGATTTTCAAGCCTTATCAGGAGAATTTCCGGTTAATTCCGTGGGAATGGGTAGTTTGTTACCTATATAGTGGGCCCCAAAGAAAAGTATTTGTATAACATGTACAGTGGCCATGGCTGAAGGCTGTGACCACTGGCCATGTCTGAAGGCCATGGCTAGTGAGACCCAAAGAAACATATTGGTGCAACAAGCATAGTGGTATTGGCCAAACTCTATGGTTACTGGGTACCAAAGAAATCTATTGGTGCAACATGTACAGTGGCCATGGACTTCGGACGTAGCCACTGTACATGTCACACCAGTAGGCGAAAGGCTATGGCTAGTGGGTCCAAAGAAACACATTGGTACTACATTTAAAGTGGTGTCACAACGAAACCTCTGCGATGTCTATGGGTACCATCGTCCCCAAGCACCAGTGAAAGAGAGAATAATATACTCCTTCACCAGTTATTGAGGCCACAGGTGCAAAGGGTCAGGAACACGGGTACCAGGTGCTGCAAGGGAAGAGCAGGTAAGTGTGAGTATAAAGCAATAACCTGGGGATGACCAATAATCAAGAAAATAGAGTGGGACCTACCTAGCATGGGAGAGGAATCAGGATGGGGAGGTATCCGGGGGCGCTGGGGCCAGACCCCCTTTACTTGGGGCTTGACGTGGTGCTTAGGCGAAGTCCAAAACAGCCTTGAGCCAAAGGGGAGTTCCAGAAGCAGTTCCAAATGTCCGAAGCAAGAAGTGTCCAAGATCCGAGGAAGACAAAACTCTAAAGTTCCAAAAGCCAAGTCCGAAATCCGTAGGAAGCAGGTCCAATGGTGCAAACCAGAAAGTCCAAAATCCACAAGGCAAAGTCCGGGCAACCAAATCCAAGGAGAAGGCAAGACAGTCCACAATCACCAGAAACCAGGGTCCAAAAGCCGGAAGGTCAAGATCCAGGAAAAACACAACGTCACTCGAAATGCTGAAAACAGCTGAGAAGCGCAGAAGCTCGGCTTCAGTGTGCCTTTGAGCCAGTGCTTGGGTCACGTGATCACTTCTTCATCGGGTCACGTGAGTGGGGTCGCGTATCACGTGACCCTGGCAACCGGGAAGCAGCAACAGGATTGGCTGGGCGGGCCGCCCCTTCAGCATCACGTGAACGTTTCCCACGTGACCAGGAAGCCGGGTTGGTGAAGACCGATCCACCCCAGCCCCACCGCGGCCACAGTTTCCATGACGCTGCGTGCCGTCTCCCCCATACGGGGACCCCGGCGCTACGGCTTCTGAAGGGGCGCGCCCGGGATGGACCACCGCCACAGGTAGGGTGTCGCTGGGAGGCGGGCGGTGTTATGCGCTGGGAGGTGGGCGGTGTTGTGCGACTCGTGACAGAACCCTACCCAAAGGCCCACGTCCACGTGGGCAGGACGGATGCTCCTGATGGAATCGTGACACTAAAAGGGGGGCGTGAACATTAGATGCAGGCTCCCATGACCTCTCTTCCGGGCCGAAGCCGGCCCAATCAATCAGGTAATACAAGACCCCATTATGAAGACGCAGTCCCAATATGTCCCTCACCTCATACTCATCTGAGGACCCTTGCACAAGAGGAGCCGGTGGCAGCAGTGGCCTCGTGAGGAGCCGACAAGGTTTTAACAGGGAAGTATGAAGCACTGGATGTATGTGCCATGAGGAGGGTATGGTCAGACAGAAGGCCACTTGGTTAATGACCCTCGAAATTCGGTACGGGCCAACAAAACGGGGAAGGATCTTACGGCAACCTGGTATCCGTAGGTGGCGAGTGGATAACCAGACCTTATCCCCAACTGAGTAGCAAGGGGCCGGGGCACGATGTCTATTGGCCGCACGGCACATGGCGGTCTGGACTTCCTTCAAATGCACCAGGGTCTGAGCATGTATGCCCTTCAGATCCCTAATGCAGCCGGCTGCTGCAGGAGACAATGTAGTGGAGAAGTCAGGGATGGGAAAGACTCTGGGATGTTGTCCATACATGGAATAAAACTGAGAGAACCCGGTGGCAGAATGAGGTGCGTTGTTATATGCGAATTCTGCAAGGTACAGTACTTGGAACCAGGTATATTGGTGTTGAAGAGAGAGACAGCGAAGATACTGTTCTAGTGTCTGGTTGACACGTTCGGTCTGGCCATCAGTCTCGGGGTAATATGAAGACGAGAAACGAGCATCTATTCCCAGGAGACGAGTGAGGGAGCGCCAAAATTTAGAGGTGAACTGGGAACCCCTATCGGATATAACCACCGAAAGTAATCCAAAAAGACAGAATACCGACTGAAAAAACAATCTGGCTAGTGTCGGTGCTGAAGGAATGCCGATGCATGGGACAAAGCGTGCCATCTTGGTGAATGCGTCCACCACGACCCATATGGTATCATGACCCTGGACCTTCGGCAAATCGGTTATAAAGTCCATCGTTACCGTGTGCCAGGGACGGGAGGGGAATGGGTAGTGGTTGAAGCAGACCCAATGGACGCCCTTTAGTATTTTTACATTGAGCACAGATTGGCAGTTTGAAATATAGTTAGTTACATCTCTGCGCATGGACGGCCACCAACACCATCTCTTTAATAATGCGAGGGTTTTTTGTTGCCCCGGATGCCCGTTAACTGGAGAGTCATGAGACCACTCAATAGCCTGAATGCGCGTGTCCGTGGTGGGGAGGAACAGTAGGCCCTGCATAAAGGGTAATCCCTCGTGATACACTAAATCCCATTCGCTCATGTCATTGGAATGTGTAGAAGCCCAACTGCGGACAGAACTGACCAGGTCGGTTGAAGGAGTACATAGACAAATAACATGATTTTTGCCCAGGAGGTGCTCAGGGAACACAGGAAGGGACTCTCCACCCTGTAAACGTGAAAGAGCATCTGCTTTACCATGACCGGTGCCAGGACGATGTCGTATGACAAAGTCATAGGTGGAGAAGAACAGGTGCCAACGGACTTGTTGACTGTTTACGCATTTCATGTTCGCCAGGTCTTGTAGGTTAGGGTGGTCAGAATAAACGACGATTTGATTTTTTGCTCCCAAAAAGTGGTGTCTCCAAACCTGAAATGCGTCCTTAACAGAGAGCAACTCCTTTTCGGTTACAGTATAGTGTTGTTCTGCAGCGGTGAACTTGCGGGAATGATAGGCGACGGGGTGCAGCATCCCTGAGGCAGGACAATGTTGCGATAATACCGCCCCTAATTCAAATGATGAGGCATCTGCTTGCACTATAAAAGGCAAATCAGGGTTTGGGTGTTGCAGAATAGGAGCGGAAGTGAAGGCCGCCTTTAATGTCTCGAAAGCCATATCCTGTGCTTTCGTCGAAACATATGGTTCTCGGGGACTGGTCAGGCGAATAAGCAGTGCAGCTATAGAGGAAAACCCTGCAATAAACCTTCTATAGAAATTTGCGAACCCGAGAAATGATTGCAAAGCCTTAACTGTCGTGGGTACTGGCCAGTTCAGAACAACATCAACCTTGGCCGCATTCATGGACAGACCTTTAGGAGTGATGTGAAACCCCAGGAAATCCACCTCTGTAACATGAAAGAGGCATTTTTCAGGCTTGGCAAACAGGGCGTTGGTCCTAAGCCTGTGGAGCACCTCTTTAACATGGGTTACGTGTGACGAGAATGAAGAGGAATGTATCAGAATATCGTCTAGATAGACTATGACGAATGTATCTAGGATATCATGGAAGATGTCATTCATGAATCTCTGAAATGTCGCAGGGGCATTGCAGAGTTCGAAAGGGCATGACGGTATATTCAAAAAGTCCATGGGGGGTACAGAAGGCGGTCTTCCACTCATCCCCTTGTCTTATTCGAATAAGATTGTAGGCCCCCCTGAGGTCAAGTTTAGTAAAAAGTATGGCATGAGTAAGATTGACTAGAAGGGGATTTATTAAGGGAATCGGGTATCAGTTCTTTATGGTGATTTGGTTGAGACGGCGGTAGTCTACACAGGGACGTAAGTCTCCTTCCCTTTTGGGGACGAAAAAGATGGGACTAGCAGCAGTGGACTGTGATGGGCAAATGTGGCCTATTCTTAAGGCGGTCTGAAGGTAGTCCTTGAGGGCCTGATCTTCCGTGGGAGACAAGGAATAAATCCGACCACAAGGGATTACGGCGTCAGGGACGAGGTCGATAGGGCAGTCATAAGGGCTGTGTGGTGGGAGATCTTCAGCCTTTCTTTTGTCAAAAACATCCAGGTAATCCCTGTATTCTGCAGGTATGCCACAAGCGGTGACCTCCACGACAGGGTCAGACTCCATATCATGCTCATCCGTGAGCTGCAAATGGGCCAAAGCGCCCAACACTTGAGAAGGGGAGGTCACCGGCTCAGGGTATACCAGGCAATGATTTTTACAATAGGGGGATTCGAATAACACCTTACTCAGCGCCCAATCAACGACTGGATTGTGGGTTCGCAACCACAGAAGACCCAAGATGATACCACATTGTGGTGTCGTGATAAGATCAAATGAAAGGGTTTCTTTGTGTTTTTCGTGGATGACAAGGGTCATTGGTGCTGTCTGCTGCTTGATTGGGCCTGAGACGAGCGATGAACCGTCAACAGCTTGCACAGGTTCCGGTCGTCATTTGTTCAAAATGGGTAAGTTAAGTGAGGCGGCTAACGCTATGTCGATGTAGTTCCCCGTGGCCCCTGAATCAATCGCTAAGTGAACTTGATGTGGAGTGTTGTCGGGGGAAAGTAGAAGGGCCTGAATGTGCATGGGTCCCGATAATGTTGAAGGTGAGGAGGAAGAAAAGGGAGGACCCGTCCGAACCCCCTCACTTAGGGACAGGCTTTCCGAAAAAACTCTGCTTTAGGTTTAGGGTGTCGAGGACATTCCCGGACGTAATGGCCGTTCAACACGCAGTAAAAGCATGCGTTGGAGGTTCTACGGCGTTCCCTTTCGGTAGCTGTAATATGGCTACGGACCCCGCCGATTTGCATAGGCTCGTTAGTGGAGTCGTTGATGCTTGGGTTCGAAAAAGGAACAGATTTCTTAGCCTCAACTCTTCTCTCAGCCCTTTGGGCATCGACCTGTAGTGACAGATCCACGAGTTTGGGATATTGTGCCGGCAGCGAAGGTACAACTGCCAGTGCATCTTTCATAGCCTCATTAAGACCACAATAAAAACACCACAGCCTTTTTATTCTCCGGCCATGCTGTCTCCACTGACAATTGGTTGAAGCGAGTAATGTAATCGACCAGTGGACTCTTACCTTGAGCAAATTCTAACAATTCTAGATCCCGTGTCTGTGCTTTGTGTCTGGTATCAAACACTCTTGTCATTTCCGCGATTAGCAAATCGAAATCGTCTAGTACGGGGCTGTTTGTTTCTAGCAATGGGTTGGCCCAGGCGGCTGCTAAGCCTCCCAGGTGTGAAAGTGTGAATACCGCCTTCGTTGTGGAATCGGGAAAAGCTAGGGGGCGGCATAAAAAATGAAGTTTGCACTGATTAATGAATGTGCAGAATTTGCTAGGATCTCCCTGAAACTTTTCGGGAGGGGCCAGGGGGAACGGCGTGAGAACGTAGACCGGGGCAGGAGTCGGAACAGGAGCCGGTGGGTTCATCTGGGCAGAGCTATCCCTGAACTCAGGATCAGGAGGGAGTGCGTGGCGTTCGCTCTGTATAGTGTCAAGTCGCTGATGGATAGCTGCCGTGGCAGCAGACATATCAGCTCTAAGAACCGTAATGGCCTGGACTAAAGCAGCCACCTAGTCCCCGGCGGCGGCATCCATAGCCAAGGCAGAGACGGCTTCTCAGTCTGTCACAGCGAAACCTCTGCGATTTCTATGGGTACCTCCGTCCCTAAGCACCAGTGAAAGAGAGAATAATATACTCCTTCACCAGTTATTGAGGCCACAGGTGCAAAGGGTCAGGAACACGGGTACCAGGTGCTGCAAGGGAAGAGCAGGTAAGTGTGAGTATAAAGCAATAACCTGGGGATGACCAATAATCAAGAAAATAGAGTGGGACCTACCTAGCATGGGAGAGGAATCAGGATGGGGAGGTATCTGGGGGCGCTGGGGCCAGACCCCTTTACTTGGGGCTTGACGTGGTGCTTAGCTGAAGTCCAAAACAACCTTGAGCCAAAGGGGAGTTCCAGAAGCAATTCCAAATGTCTGAAGCAAGCAGTGTCCAAGATCCGAGGAAGACAAAACTCTAAAGTTCCAAAAGCCAAGTCCGAAATCCGTAGGAAGCAGGTCCAATGGTGCAAGCCAGAAAGTCCAAAATCCACAAGGCAAAGTCCGGACAACCAAATCCAAGGAGAAGGCAAGACAGTCCACAATCACCAGAAACCAGGGTCCAAAAGCCGGAAGGTCAAGATCCAGGAAAAACGCCACTCGAAATGCTGAAAACAGCTGAGAAGCGCGGAAGCTCGGCTTCAGTGTGCCTTTGAGCCGGTGCTTGGGTCACGTGATCGCTTCCTCATTGGGTCATGTGAGTGGCGTCGCGTATCACGTGACCCTGGCAACCGGGAAGTGGCAACAGGATTGGCTGGGCGGGCCGCCCCTTCAGCATCACGTGAGCGTTTCCCACGTGACCAGGAAGCCGGGATGGTGAAGACCGATCCACCCAAGTGCCACCGCGGCCTCAGTTTCCATGACGCCGCGCGCCGCCTCCCCCATACGGGGACCCCGGCGCTACGGCATCTGAAGGGGCGCGCCCAGGAAGGACCAACGCCGCAGGTAGGGTGTCGCTGGGAGGCGGGCGGTGTTATGCGCTGGGAGGTGGGCGGTGTTGTGCGACTCGTGACAAGTGGCTATTGGGCCTCAAAAAACTATATTATAAAAAAACTTGAAATTAAGTGGAAACAACTTTAGTTAAGAGAGAGTTAAGGTGATCAGATATAAAGCAACAGAACCCATGGAATTCAGCACTCACATTTCATGCAAGTCCACCTTAATGTTGCACCTTGTTTGTGAAGTGTATGACCACAATAATGACATCACAGATTACATCACTGGTGACATGACTAATTATATAATGCATGACATCACTTATGGTGTTACTAATGACATCATATATGACATTATTGATGAGATCAATAATTAAATCATATATGACATTACTGATCATATAAGTTAGAGTACTTATGTTGACCTCCTTCGATGCATACCTTAATTTATTAGACTTAACAATAATAACATGATATGGAACAATAAGGTCATACACAAGTATCATATGAATACGTTCTACTTTCAATCTATATGTGTGTGCAATTTTCCGTCTATGTATGTGTGCACTTTTCAATCTACATATTTATTGGGGCTGAAGATGCTCCAGTAACAGATACCATGTTAAAACAGCCTTTCCCTTTTATATTACACATAGGCCTGCCAGTACATTTCAAGATAAGATCTTACAGGGGCTTAACACGCTGCACTATTTTCCATGCATAGGATTCATTATCTGTGCTAATTATGATTACACAAATATGTAATTTAAGATTTGCCTCACATTGGGCACAAATGTGCATGATATCACAATAGACAATAGTGTGTTATTAATACACCATGATCCGGATGGTTCTGTATCAGCATGATCCAAGGATTCTATTTAACTTTGTATAATTCAACAAAACCCAAATGCATTCAAATGCACCAAATGCTACCTGTTTATTCCCAGGATTTTACCATTGATAATATAGGGGCAATTTGGGTCACCTCAGGGTGCAACTTATATTTGAAATGTGGCTTCTCAGTTTTTGGGGTACCAGCCTAGACCAACAATCTGGAGCTGCTGCATTCAGCAAGGACATTTTCAGATGGCTGGCTGGAATCCAGGCTTGCACATCTCTCCAGTTTGCCTACCAACTAGTCTCCAGTCCTTAGTTCTCCCCAGCCATCTCCAGTTCAATTGGTATCCCCAAATATTCTTCAATAATAATCCATCATATTTTCTTAATCATCATGTTCCCTGTGTGTTTGCTATAACATTTTATTCAGCTCTTCCCCAGATCTTTTGACAGAGATTTGGCTTCCACTAGTCTCATGACTCAACGTATATATGGAATTTGTTTATGGCTCATAAATCTGGATGTAAATGTGTGAGTTTAATTAAATACATATCAATATACACTATATATGTCAGAGGGACCACTTCAAAACATGAATGGTTGCAGTGAGTTGTGTACTTCCAGAGGATTTTCTTTTCCATTTATCTCCAAATTCTTCCATTATTCCATAGGAAAAAGTTATATTGGTTTAAAGTTATATTGTCTATCTACAATTTCAATTAGTGTCATTTTTCAAAAGTCTTCCCTCACAGAAATATGATTTTCTTTAATGCTTGCATGTATTAGCTTAAAACGCAAAATGTATATTTCCTTTTCAGTTTGTAAATGAAGAAATGCTGACTTCGGCCAACAGATGTCACTTTTGATACATCCCCTGCACATTCACCTGTCTGCTATTTAATTCATGTTTGGCTAGCTTGTGGGCTTTTGCATGGAGATCAAATAAGCTGTCTCGTGACTTAAGCTAATGGATGTTATGAGGAGCCTGTGTCTGATTCATTTGACAGACCCCTTGTAGGTTCACTGGCCCAGACAACTGGCAATGATTTTATGAGGCTTTAATGTACAAAAACACCAGTTTAGAAAATGGAGTTAAATATTTATGTGTGGGCCCAGTTTTGTGATGTGAATTCTTGAACTGGCATTGGGCTTTAGAAAGATTAATCTATGTCCAGTTCAAGTTACATCTAGCAATGTGTTTGAGCAAGTCTCATTTCAAATTTAAAAAATCACAGCCATATTCAAAGTGAAAACATGGCCAAAGACACTGGTAGTATGAATGAGACTTTGGTGCTTCATTACAATTCAAATTTGTTTTGGTTAAACAATATAAATAGCAAGTCCAGTCATTGAAACGCAATCCTTTATGATATACAAGAGTAATTTATTTTTCTCTGGGCATGGGACCCTGGAACGTGTGGGATGTTTTTATCCACGCATCCAAGCCCTACCTCAAAACTGTGCAGTACTGACATGGAAAACATCATGATGGCCAGAGCTTCCCAGAAAATGCACAGGGAAATGCATGAAGAATAGGCTGCCACTCATTTTTGCCGATGTTATGGGCACAGAAGGACACTGCCTAAAACCACCATTGGACTACCCACACAGTAGTCTGAAACCATTGGGAATGGCAATGCTGATTGCCAAAAGCAAACCCATAACTGTTGGGAATTCATTTTCTTAAATCCCAAAAAGGGGTGCAGTACCGGTACTCACCACTATCAAAAAGCCGGCGTTTTAAAACAACACCAGATTTTACTTTTTTGTAGAAAACTGAATAAATGAACCCAAAACATGCCAAAGAAAGACTTACTGAGAGGTGGATACAATGTAAGGGTATATTCTGAAGTGACTTGAAGGTTTATGACAAGACTGGCTGAGCTGTGGATTTCAGCAGTTTAAGTAAATTTGGACTGAAAGGCACTAAAAATCTAAATGTTTAAAAGAAATGAGTGACCTACTTTTGAGTGTCACATAGGTTTCAATTATTTAAATGTCATAGTTTTAAACTTAGAATCAGCATTCTAGCTGCATATGTAAAAATGTTTAGTTTTATTTGAATGCAGAAAACTGGGGAACAGAAATGACATGTAGCTAAAAACTGGCTTAAAGAGATTCCAATTTTGCCTGGCAACTACCCCCCATCAGGAGTGAAACTTGAGTCACAGCTGTGTTCCCAGGCCTATCTGCCTTTTGCTGGCCACACTAAGGATATGCCATCTCTCTGATAATTGAATTAAGGGGAGCCCCCACAGAATACAGGAGCTCTGAACAAAGCCCTGTCCTGACTCAGGCAAATGTTTTATTGGCGGGAGTCGTAAATGGAGCTTCCTCCTGGAAGGACAGGGGAGGGGCACTGCCTGTGAGACCAAGCTGGCTTGGCAGAACTGGAAAAACCAGAAATTCAACCTTGTGCTGGGGGGAAACCACACCCCTTTGGGGCCAGAACATAACTCTAAAAAGATGGATCATTCATAGAGCGGACATGTGAAAAGTTTATAAATGATACCATAATTCTTGTGATTTTTCTGCCCACATTTTAAGACGTGTTAGGACCCGGTGGTAAGTTCAGGGGGGTTTTAGCGGAAAAGAGGATATTACTCAAAATGTGTGCATGTGAAAAATCTGACACTTCATCCACTAATGTCCATACTCCTTGCGCACATGTGTGTAAATTTGGGGTAATGTCCGGTATTGCAAACCAGTTAAAAAGTGCAAAATATTGCCATTTCTGAATGCAAGCTCTCAGGAAGAGCAGATTTGGACAGGGTATACCTCCTGTAATGCATGATGGGTTCATGTAATTTTAAAACAATATGGACCTCTGCAAATATGTATTTGGTTCAAATCTAGATTTGTGTGCAAGTTGACAGGAGGAGTGGACTTTCTGCAGGCTGTAAAATGACATCACTCTGACACAATTTAGCTCCCCCAATCAGGGGAGAAATGAAAGCTTGGCCAATGACAAGTGGAGAGGGGTAGAGCCTAGTGATGCTGCACACACACCCATTTTAAAAACAGATAAAAGCAGACAGACAGGACAGATAGGGACATTCATTTCCATCTGCTGCGGGACGCTCTGCCGGAAAAATCCATACTTTACCTCCATCAACCTTCAGAGAGCCAACCTAGAGACTTCAATCTATCCACCTTCAGAGACCCAGACCAGAGGCAGAGCAGAGCTGACCCACACCGCTGTTAGCAGAACCAGAGAGAGCTGACCCAGATCACTGTGAAGTGCAGAGACCAGAGTCCAGTCTAAAACCTGACCAGATCCGTGGCGAGGCCCATTTAATTCAAGAATATAGTGTGAGTACCTAGCAAACTGTGCAGAACAAATCTCTTAGTTAAAATAATATAATTCAATCTATTTAATCTAAGTAGAACTGCCTCCTAACTGTCACCTGTCATTTTCTAGTCGCTAGCTGTCACTTGTCTTTTTGAACTTTAAAATTTCAAATCTGAAAAACGACCTTTATTTAATCGCTCATATCTCCGTGACCGTTTGTCCTAGAGACTTGCAGTAACTTTCCTCAGAAAGCTTAGAATCATAGCTTTCCTACGGAGCTAGAACCGCATTCATACCCCCGATACTTTTGCCGCAATCGCGGAAAACGCACTCGCGAATTTACCGCAATTTGCAAATTTCTCAACGTGTGAAAACAGCAGTTTTCTTGCTTTCAGTTGCCAAAAATTCGTTTAACCTGCTAGTTACTCCTAGATCCTTGCTAAAGTGAGCCTGAACTCATCCCAAGTATATTTCCCTCACCCTGAACCTCCTAGAGGGAATTAAAAGCATTTTAGCATATTTTTCACTTCATTGCCAGCACATGTAAAAGCATTTTGGGCCTGTGTTTAAAACTCTGATCTGTAATCTAAGCTTGCTGGGGTGAACTGAATTACATTTGATTGCATTTCTGAGAACTGTGTGCTTTCCTTCCATTTCCTTGCATTGCATAAAGGGGGAAGGGGATTGCCGAGAAAAGTGATTACATTGTTATGTTGAAATCATATTGAGTATTTTCTGTATTGCATTTTTCATTCAACATTACATCCATCTGAACTTATATAAAGTATTCTCTACCACCTTATTCTTCCGTTCCTATTCACAAGTGTGCTAGTGCCAGATTCTCCGTTGTTAATCTTTATCATATCAGATTAAGTGTGCTATTCAATTATTAATTTATTCTAAGGAGTGATATATATATCTATTGTTTAAATTATCAATTAAACCTTTTAACTTGCAAAACAGAACTACTTCTTGGCTCAGTGGGGTCAGGAGGATTCCAAGAGAGGGGTGTTATATAGGGGTAGTCATCCAGAACGCATGAACTGGACATAAAGATATATCAATAAGGGTTTTCATTCAGTATTCTAGACTAGGCGTTGACTTGGCTGTAGTGCTGAATTGAATCCTCTTACAAAATTGGGGGCTCGTGCCGGACGTTTGGATTAGATCTATCACTTGTGCAGATTAATACAGCGTGCCAGCTGACCAGATACACATATCCGGTCGGAGCACACGCTGTGTTACGCTGTAAAGCACTCCTCAAAGGAACGCTCTAAGAAAAAGGTCTGTTTTGCAAAAATAAAATACTAATTTCTGTAAGTCAGGACAGAGACCAATCTCTAGAATGACGACCTTAGTAGACATGAAAATAGCCAGAGAGCACTTCTTACATAAGTTATTTGTGAGAGGTGAGTGGACTCACCAGGACTGCATGGTCTGGTTGCAGGCCATCACGCAACAGGTCACTGAAACAGGGTCAGATATATGGGGAGATCAGGGTCCCCTACATGTGGCCCTGAGTGAACTATACATGGCTCCTAAAGCTAAGGATGAACAAGACAAGATGGTTAGGATAGCCGCATACCTGTACCTATATATGGGAGACATGCAGGATAAATGTACTGAAAGCCAAGATCTGGCGAATAAGCGACAGATGGCGTTAGAGAAGGTCCAATCTGACCTAGTCTCTTCTGAGCAGAGGCTGCAGGGGAGCCAGGAGTCAGAAAATGAGAGTAGACAGCACATCATTAAAATAAAGAGGGATATGGACATCCTGCAACAGGAAAAGGCTGACCAGGATACCAGATTTCTAGCCTTGCAGAAGGAGTACCAAGAAGGTTTGGACTCCCTACTGCAGAGCCAGAAAAAGCTGGAGCAACAGTTAGACTTCAATAGGGCATGTGCTGAGCAGGTAGTCACCCTGCAAAGCCACCTAGATAGGGAGAAGGCAGAGAGCAATAAACTGATTTGGAAAGACCTGGATACCCAGGCAGAATTTGACCAGGAGCGCCAGAAAGCTGGTGCCTTCCAAAGGCAAAGGGACGACCTGGCGGCACAGATGCAGGCTCTTAGTCAGGAAAGGGATACCTTAGGCCAGGAAGTCTGCCACTTAAAAAGGAAAATGGAAGAAAATCACCTGGCCCTCCAGGGACTGGGTGACCTCCAAAAAGAACGCCATAACTTGTTAGAGCACACCAGGAAGGTGGAGGATGCTCTGGCAAGAAAGGAGCAGGCCAATAGGGACACAGCTCAGGAGGTAACCCTCCTGCAGCAAAGACTGGCCCAGTGCTCCAGGACCAATCAGGAAACGCAGAGAGAGAATGAGGCTCTCTGCCAGCACAATGATAGGCTCCAACAACAGGTAGCGATGCAAGGGAGACTGATAGAGTCTAGTAAGGCCTTAACTGAGGAACTGAAGGCACAGGCTCTTGCATTGCAACAGGGAGCAGGGGCGGATAGAGATGAGGTTCGCTGGGAAAGAGAAACTCCTGAGCATAACCACAGGAGCCCTAGTACCAGAGGCCTTTATCTCTCTCAGTCCCTGGACTCTGTCACCCCCATGTCCCCTGGCGCACATGAGCACAGGGCCACAGGGATGGCAGATTACTATCCAGCCAGAAGCATGGGGCTCATAGGCCAGTACCACCCAGGAATGGAGGGGCGGGCATCCGGGTATGGGCACCCAAGCACGGTGCAATTTGATGGGGAACCCCAGGTGAGTAGGCCCATTAAGGGCATCCTGAAAACCTCTGCCCAGTTAGGTCAGTGGGAGGTGTACCCATCAAATCCTGGCAGCAAGGAGGGATCTGAAGACTCCTCTGAGCGGTACAGGACACAGGAGACCAGGTCCCCACATTCTGCCAGCCATTCCCAGGCTCGCAGAATCCGGGAAAACCTGGAAGATCTGACGGGAACCTCGGGGAGCAGTGCCTCTGAGTCAGAAGATGAATGGACCAGGGTTACCCGAACCAAAAGGGCCAGTAAGGCAAAAAGGGCCTTGCTTAAGGACCCCTTAAAACAGATTAAGAACGCCAAGTATTCTGTTTGGGAACACTTGGAGCTCTATGAGCAAATGATGGAGACTTTTCATTTGAAGGACAGCCAAAGCTGTATTCATTATGTAAAGTGAACCTTCTCCCCGGAATACTCCAGTTTATTTGCGGGGCTGGAGGACCAAAATCATTTAAGATGGTCCACCTATAAGGCGGCCATCTTGAAACATTTTTCTGTTCACAGAAATCCTCAAGAGGCTCGCAAGGCAGCCTACAATTTGCAATGTGGGGAGGATCAGGCCCCACAAGAATTTGTGCAAGAACTGAAACGTGCTTTTGTGCAGACCACCAGAAGGGTGCGCACAGACAGTAGAGAATTCATTAATACATTTTTTCATGCCTTGCCCAAATCCATAATGACCCAGCTCGTGAGGGATTTTCACGAGAAAAGATCTTTAGACTGGGTCATTGAACAGGCTACCCGGATCTATGAGGTGCAGAAACCGGTAGATAGCAAAAGTAATGCCCAGAAAAACCCCAAAGCCAACAGCACCCCTGCTGCTGCCAAGGTGGCAGAGGTAAAGGTTGCCCCCGTTTTGGATTTGGAGATGGGGGGGGCCTAAAAACCTACCTACACCTAATAATGCTGGGCCCAGAAGGTCCTCTGGCCAGTCACAAACAGGGAGTCAAGGAGGTAACCCCACAAATGGGGTCCCTCGCTCTCCTGATTATGTAAGCCCCCGTTACAAGGGAAACAGACCCATGCTGGGTTATGTGTGGACTCCTCCAGCCCAAGGGGGGGGATCCAGCCAAGCACCTAACCCAGGGAACTTCCCTCCCAACTTCCCACAGGAGGGCAGAAATTCTCCAAATCCTGGGCAGAACTTTTTCCCCAGGTATCCACCCAATTTCCAACCCCAAAATCATCCATCCTTCTTTCCCCAATTCCCTGAGCCCAGACAACCTAATCCGGGAGAGGGGAGGCCAAGGGTGGAGGGGTATCCAAATCTTCCCAACCAGGGGTACTACCAAAGAAGGGATAGCTACCCTTCCCGGGATCAGCCCAGGGGAGAAAACAGGGCCCCGTATCAGCCTGAGCGGGTTTCCCAGTTAGAGCGCCAGGTTCAAAACATGGCGCGGGATCTGGGTCACATACTGAGGGCTCTGCAGAACCCTCAGATCTGCATGCCGGCGCAGAACGCACCCAACTCTGGACCTGGTGCTCCAGAACAATGACGGGGGCAGCACCCCGATAACTCACCGGTTCCCTGGGAGGAGGCACAAAGGGAAGGGGGGTGTAAAGCCTTGGAGGAAGCTCCCTTCCTCACTTGTAAACAGCCCCTGGAAACCCAGGAACCGGAAACAAAATCTCTTGCCCCTGAAAGTATGCCTCCTAAGGAGCAGAGGGGTGGTAGGAGAAACAAAAGACCCAAACAGACTCAGTTTGAGGAGGAGGTACAGATCTTCCAATTTGAGGGAGAGGGATCCTCAGAGGATCCTGGGAAAAGGATCTTCTCCTTCAGAGATGGGGTTACTCCTCCCAAAGAAAAATGGGTCCCTAGGGATGCAAATACAGACTGGGGAGATGGGGAGACTGAGCTACCGCCGCCCACCATCTCATCCCAGAACCAACAGCAAGAAAATCCCCTGGTTCAAACCCATCCTGGTGACTGCCTCCAAAAAGGGTGGGGCGGCCCGGAACCGGAGCCAGGGGAACCCACAATGGCTCTGATCTCCAGTTGCCAATTTTTTCTTTCAGATTCCCAAGGCTCTCCACAGAATTCTGCCCAAATCTCTTCGCTAGCGATGTCCAAAACCAGAAAGTTAGCCCACCAGTTGTCCAAAAATGTGCATTATCTGTGTCCCCTTGAGGAGAAGGAGGGAAGATACTATGCTCCGGTACAAGTACAGGGGCAGGGTACAATTTTGGCACTGGTGGACACTGGATCTCAAGCTACCCTTCTGTCCAGAAGGGCCTTTGATGAACTGAATGCAGGAAGGGGAGAGAATTACCAAATTCCTCTCACCTCTCTTCCTGGACAACTGCAGAACTTTGACGGGAAGGAAATTTCCGTTGAGGGGACTGCAGACTTGGACATTAAAATTGGGCGACACAAGTTGAAACACCCGGTCATAGTTGTGACTCCAGAGGGCACCCCTTGTTTACTAGGGAATGACCTCCTGAGGAGGTTGTCACCCTTAATAGATTGCGTAAACCAGGTCCTCTGGACCCAGACTAGCCGACCAATAAAATTAAAACAGAGTGTCAACCATGTTAGTTTAAACGGCAGCTGCCACATGGTTGAACAAAAATCTGACCAAGTAGAATTTCACTTCCAGAATAGCAAAATTCCAGACGTGACAGTAATAGCAGTAGGACAACAGACTGGTGATGGAGGGTCCTCTCTATTTCTGAAAATCAACCTTCCTTCCAGTCTAAAGTGGTACTCCACGCTGGAAGGAAACACTCTGAGATTCTATACTAATCCACAATCAGAAACTCCCACTCCAATAGTCCAGAAAGATGTGAAATCAGCTGATATTCAGCAAATTGGAGAGCAGTTGTTCATCCCTGTCCAATTAAATGATGGGAAGGACTCTGTTCTCACTCGAGTGTGTGTGAACAACGGTAAGAGCTTCATCAGCGAAGCCATGTTCCGCCAACTCCCAAAAGATCCAGCCATTCCCACATTCAAACTGATAGACAAATGGGAAATGGACCTGGAAGCACCTAATTCCAAACATCTCCTGCCAAGCAGGTGTATGCTCAAAATCTCCATTGGCAACAAGAGCATAGTCCACAATTGTTGGGTCGTGCGAGACGTCCTTGCCGCCTTTTACTTAGGCAGTGACATTCTCAATCGCTTTGCCGTTAGTTTGGACCTAATAAACTTCAAAGCTTGGTCCCGATTAGCGGATAATCCCATGGGCTTTGATGATCCAGAAAAAGCATTTAGGTCAGCTCAATTGCTACCTTATGCAGTTGAAATTCAGATCAAAGAGGAAGTCACCATCCCAGAAAGGACCCGACAATTCTCCCTGGAAGTGAAAGTTAAAAGTGGACAACATTTGAAAAACCCTGATGCTTACATACATCTAAACGCTACTCTCCAACAGCAAGGGTTGGGGGTAAACCCAACTCCATTAGTCAACATAGAACATGACACCATTCCAATAGAGGTGGATAACAGCGACTTAAAGAGTATTACTCTAGCCGCAGGCACCATTATTGGAATGGCGGTTGATGACCGACATTTTTCCATAGATTTAGGTAATGAACTGTTAGGGCCAATCCCCAAGGACTGCTTTGACAGTGACAGTGATGACAATACAACACCAGACAGGATATTTACCCGGCATGGGGGGAACTTCCTGGTGTACACTTCTTGCCCTTATGGTAAGGAAGATGTGACTTGTGACTTCAGGAGGGATGAGGTGATTTTCCAAGTCCATGAGGGCTGCCTTTCCCACCTGAAGCCTCCAGTCCAAATCAGCACTCTGACCAGGGACTTCTCCACCCAGCTGGAGGAGGCCGCTGAAATAGCCAAACCAGAAGTCTTTCCAGGCTTCAGGCAGATGGTGGAAGAGAGAGTCAACCTAGCTGATGCCTGTGTGACTCTGGAACAAAAGCAAAAGTTGAAACAAGTTTTCTTGGATTTCCAAGATCTCTTTGCGGTAGACTCATATGACTGTGGTCGCACCGACATCCACACAACAACAATCCCCACGGACCCGGGCATGACTCCAGTGTTTGTGAAACAATATCGCTTGCCTCTCGCATCAATGGAGTCCCTTACTGAAATAATTAAGAACCTTGAGTCCCGGGGAATAATCCGTCCAGTCCACAGCACCTTCAATAATCCGGTGCTGGGAATATTGAAGCCAAACGGCCAGTGGAGACTCTGTGCCGACCTCAGGGAGCTCAACAAACGGGTCCATACTTCCCGATGGCCTCTTCCCTACATTGACCAAGGGCTGGCCCAGATTCAGGGGTCACAGGTATTCACTGCAATAGACCTGACCAATGGATACTGGACCGTGCCTGTCAGTAGGGAGGACCAATACAAACTGGCTTTTACCTTTGGGGCCAGCAATACACGTGGACCCGGACTCCCTTCGGATACCTCAACTCCGGCAATGAATTTAACATTTTCCTACATAAGGCCATGCCCGACCTGGGTGCGAGGGGTAACCTGGCTTATGTAGATGATGTCCTCATCAAAAGTTCATCTGTGGAGGAACACATAGCGGAGATCCGTTATGTTCTGACCCAGTTGAGGGCCGCCGGAGCAAAACTTTCCTTTCAGAAAGCACAGTGGTGTAGAACCCGTGTTAATTTCTTGGGGCATGAGATTACTCCTCAGGGTCTCTGTCCCCAGGAAAAGAAAGTGGAAGCACTTCAGAAACTGAAAGATCCCACAACTCTGCGGGAACTAAGGAGCCTCCTTGGACTGACTAATCACAGCAGAAAGTTCATTGAGGGCTACGCAGAGATTCATCTCCTGAAGGGGGGGGTCAAGTGGGAATGGGGTCCAGAACAAGCCGAGGCAGTAAGACAACTCAAAAGAAGCCTCTCACAAGCGCCTTGCCTAGCTTACCCTGTCAGAAACAAGGATTTCTTCCTGGAGACGGGGTTCTCTAATACGTGCTTGACGGCAGTATTATACCAAAAGCATGACAAGGTCAATAAAGTAATGTCCTATGCGAGCAAAACTTTATCCTCTGTGGAGGAAAAATTCAACGATTGTGAGAAGGCACTCCTGGCGACGGTGTGGGCATTGAAGAATTACCGCCCGTTTATCCAGGGGGAACACATCATAGTGGAGACTCCACACCAGCCTCTGCAATATCTCCAAAGTGATAGAATCCGGGCCGGAAATGTGAGTAATTCCCGAATTACTTCCTGGATTCTGTCAATGCAAGGCTTTCCTGTGGAGGTCAGATATGGCCAAAACAAGAAGAGTCCCCTCGCGCAAGGTCTGGCTGACTTGCATGATTGTGCCAGAGAAAACTGTCTCGAGGACGAAAGTCTAAAAATCAAGGACAACACGGAGGCATACCTTAATTCCCCACACAAAGTCTTTGAAGAGGACAAGTGTGAGGGAATGCCCACTGTCTATGTGGATGGATGCTCTTACCATGTTGACAACAACGGGGAGAAAGAACTGGTGGCCGGCGTAGGGAATGCATGGGTGAATGAGTCCCCAGAACCCTCCGCTGGATACAAAATTGGTCCCCGAAGTAGTCAGGTGGCAGAATTGATGGCTGTGCATCAGGCCATCCTCACTGCTGTCCAGCATCAACTCCACGAACTGGTCATAATCACAGATTCGGATTATGTACGGAACGGGTTCGTGGAGCACCTGGTTAATTGGAAAACCAGAGGCATGTTATGTGTTAACAACAAACCCTTGAAACATGGGAAGTTGATCCAAAACATTGATGATCTGGTCACCTCGAATGAGATGACCATCTATTGGAAAAAGATCAAGGGTCATTCCAAAGTAGAGGGACCAGACAAAACTGGAAATGACTTAGCTGATCCAAGGGGATCTAATTGAGATTGAGTCCCTATTGGGGGAAATCCAGGTCACTGCTATCACTAGGTCCCAGACAAATGCTCACAATGATCTTCCAACTGTACAATGGAGTAAGGAGACCCCTGATGCTGATTTGATTACAGCTCAGAAGGGGATCCCATAATTGGTAAATTTTACCAACACCTTGAGGACCCTGAGAACTTTCCCCTGACGGATACCGATTACACTGGGAAAGAGGACCTAAGAGTGTTGATGAAATGTCCAAAAATGTTCCGGATCCAAGACGGTTTGTTGGTAAGGAAATCCAAAGCTGGCCACGATCAGTGGGTGGTTCCTACCTCCTTCCGAAGCCGGATGTTAAGTCACGCCCATGATGCGGCCACCGCCGGTCATAGGGGGTTTCACACAACATTGGAAATCTTAAGAGAGGTTGCATACTGGCCACACATGGGGCAGGACCTCGACCAATACTTGAAGGGGTGTCTTGTGTGTGCACAATTTCAGCCATCATCCCTCACGCACCGTGCGCCTCTCCAAAAGAGGGGGATGACACTGCCATGGTCAGATTTACAAATCGACTTTGTAGGCCCTGTGATTCGCTCTGCTAGGGGGAATAAGTACATGTTGACTGTGACATGCTTGTTTACCAAGTGGGTGGAATGTCTCCCAGCCCCAAACTGCAAGGCAGAAACTGCAGCTGCCCTGATGATTAACCACATCTTTTCCCGTTTTGGTCTACCTCAAAGGATTGAGTCAGACAGAGGTAGCCACTTCACCAGTGAAGTAATGACAAAGATGTGGGAGATACTGGGGGTCAAAAGGAAGTTACATATTGCTTACAGGCCAGCTTCTTCTGGAGCAGTGGAACGCTACAACCGGACAATTGTGAGCATCTTAAAAAAGTTTGTGGCAGATTCTGGGCCAAGTTGGGATATCCGATTACCTCTGGTCCTAATGGCCATCAGATCTACCCCTTCATCTGCAACCAAAATGTCACCATTTGAGTTGATGACTGGGCGCAAGATGGTGCTTCCGCAGCATTTGCTCTATAGGACCCAAGAGCAGACACTGATAAATGCCTCCACTACTCATGAGTATGTGGAGAATTTAAGGAAACACCTCCAACATGCTTTTGCTTATGCTCAGCGGAATCTAGAAAGATCAGCTGATAGCATGAAGACCCACTATGACCTGAAGACTTCCAGGAAGGAATATCAGGTGGGGGACCGGGTCTATCTATACAATTTCCAAAGGAACCAGGCCAAACAGCGAAAATTTTTGCCTACATGGAAAGGACCCTTTGAGATTATAGACAAAATCTCCCCTGTGGCCTACAAAATCCACATTCCCAAAGGTCCTTTGGCAGCGGGGGAAGACAAGTGGGTCCACATAAACCAGTTGAAATGTTGCCATCCCAGGCACACTCTGCAACAACTGGAGGAATCCTCTGGAATCCTAGTGGGTACTGTCTCAGACTAATTCAGTTCCAACCATAAAACATACCACATCTAGTCTCTAAAATATTGTGATTTGCATGAAACTGTCTCTTAGTTATACTGTTTTTTTTTCAAAATAAGAATGTAATGTTTCGTTATGATCAAATGCATATGCTTCCCCACTATCTCAACAGTGGTGGAAAAACGTCTATGAATAGGTATTGCTGCTCTTCCTTTGTCGTCCTAGGAGAAAGAAAACCTGGAGACGGGCCAAGGAGGACGATCCGGAGACCGGGAGCAGAGACGCAACGGGCCCGGTGTACCGCCCAATATTCCCATCAGGACCGGCGAGGAGAACCGATCGATCAGTACCGGATGGAGGAAAAGATGCTGAACTGTGCCATCTATTGGAAGAAGATGAGGAAACATCCCAGGTCTTGCGAGTCCCATCAGTGAAACAGAATGGCCATCGCAACAGGGGGGCTTGTGGGATGTTTTTATCCACGCATCCAAGCCCTACCTCAAAACTGTGCAGTACTGACATGGAAAACATCATGATGGCCAGAGCTTCCCAGAAAATGCACAGGGAAATGCATGAAGAATAGGCTGCCACTCATTTTTGCCGATGTTATGGGCACAGAAGGACACTGCCTAAAACCACCATTGGACTACCCACACAGTAGTCTGAAACCATTGGGAATGGCAATGCTGATTGCCAAAAGCAAACCCATAACTGTTGGGAATTCATTTTCTTAAATCCCAAAAAGGGGTGCAGTACCGGTACTCACCACTATCAAAAAGCCGGCGTTTTAAAACAACACCAGATTTTACTTTTTTGTAGAAAACTGAATAAATGAACCCAAAACATGCCAAAGAAAGACTTACTGAGAGGTGGATACAATGTAAGGGTATATTCTGAAGTGACTTGAAGGTTTATAACAAGACTGGCTGAGCTGTGGATTTCAGCAGTTTAAGTAAATTTGGACTGAAAGACACTAAAAATCTAAATGTTTAAAAGAAATGAGTGACCTACTTTTGAGTGTCACATAGTTTTCAATTGTTTAAATGTCATAGTTTTAAACTTAGAATCAGCATTCTAGCTGCATATGTAAAAATGTTTAGTTTTATTTGAATGCAGAAAACTGGGGAACAGAAATGACATGTAGCTAAAAACTGGCTTAAAGAGATTCCAATTTTGCCTGGCAACTACCCCCCATCAGGAGTGAAACTTGAGTCACAGCTGTGTTCCCAGGCCTATCTGCCTTTTGCTGGCCACACTAAGGATATGCCATCTCTCTGATAATTGAATTAAGGGGAGCCCCCACAGAATACAGGAGCTCTGAACAAAGCCCTGTCCTGACTCAGGCAAATGTTTTATTGGCTGGAGTCGTAAATGGAGCTTCCTCCTTGAAGGACAGGGGAGGGGCACTGCCTGTGAGAGCAAGCTGGCTTGGCAGAACTGGAAAAACCAGAAATTCAACCTTGTGCTGGGGGGAAACAACACACCTTTGGGGCCAGAACATAACTCTAAAAAGATGGATCATTCATAGAGCGGACATGTGAAAATTTTATAAATGATACCATAATTATTGTGATTTTTCTGCCCACATTTTAAGACGTGTTAGGACCCGGTGGTATGTTCAGGGGGGTTTTAGCGGAAAAGAGGATATTACTCAAAATGTGTGCATGTGAAAAATCTGACACTTCATCAACTAATGTCCATACTCCTTGCGCACATGTGTGTAAATTTGGGGTAATGTCCGGTATTACAAACCAGTTAAAAAGTGCAAAATATTGCCATTTCTGAATGCAAGCTCTCAGGAAGAGCAGATTTGGACAGGGTATATCTCCTGTAATGCATGATGGGTTCATATGATTTTAAAACAATATGGACCTCTGCAAATATGTATTTGGTTCAAATCTAGATTTGTGTGCAAGTTGACAGGAGGAGTGGACTTTCTGCAGGCTGTAAAATGACATCACTCTGACACAACTTAGCTCCCCCAATCAGGGGAGAAATGAAAGCTTGGCCAATGACAAGTGGAGAGGGGTAGAGCCTAGTGATGCTGCACACACACCCATTTTAAAAACAGATAAAAGCAGACAGACAGGACAGATAGGGACATTCATTTCCATCTGCTGCGGGACGCTCTGCCGGAAAAATCCATACTTTACCTCCATCAACCTTCAGAGAGCCAACCTAGAGACTTCAATCTATCCACCTTCAGAGACCCAGACCAGACCAGAGGCAGAGCAGAGCTGACCCACACCGCTGTTAGCAGAACCAGAGAGAGCTGACCCAGATCACTGTGAAGTGCAGAGACCAGAGTCCAGTCTAAAACCTGACCAGATCCGTGGCGAGGCCCATTTAATTCAAGAATATAGTGTGAGTACCTAGCAAACTGTGCAGAACCAATCTCTTAGTTAAAATAATATAATTCAATCTATTTAATCTAAGTAGAACTGCCTCCTAACTGTCACCTGTCATTTTCTAGTCGCTAGCTGTCACTTGTCTTTTTGAACTTTAAAATTTCAAATCTGAAAAACGACCTTTATTTAATCGCTCATATCTCCGTGACCGTTTGTCCTGGAGACTTGCAGTAACTTTCCTCAGAAAGCTTAGAATCGTGGCTTTCCTACGGACCTACGAGCCACATTCCTACCACCGATACTATTGCCGCAATCGCGGAAAACGCACTCGCAAATTTACCACGATTTGCAAATTTCTCAACGTGTGAAAACAGCAGTTTTCTTGCTTTCAGTTGCCAAAAATTCGTTTAACCTGCTAGTTACTCCTAGATCCTTGCTAAAGTGAGCCTGAACTCATCCCAAGTATATTTCCCTCACCCTGAACCTCCTAGAGGGAATTAAAAGCATTTTAGCATATTTTTCACTTCATTGCCAGCACATGTAAAAGCATTTTGGGCCTGTGTTTAAAACTCCGATCTGTAATCTAAGCTTGCTGGGGTGAACTGAATTACATTTGATTGCATTTCTGAGAACTGTGTGCTTTCCTTCCATTTCCTTGCATTGCATAAAGGGGGGAGGGGATTGCCAGAGAAAAGTGATTACATTGTTATGTTGAAATCATATTGAGTATTTTCTGTATTGCATTTTTCATTCAACATTACATCCATCTGAACTTATATAAAGTATTCTCTACCACCTTATTCTTCCGTTCCTATCCACAAGTGTGCTAGTGCCAGATTCTCCGTTGTTAATCTTTATCATATCAGATTATGTGTGCTATTCAATTATTAATTCATTCTAAGGTCTGATATATATATCTATTGTTTAAATTATCAATTAAACCTTTTAACTTGCAAAACAGAACTACTTCTTGGCTCAGTGGGGTCAGGAGGATTCCAAGAGAGGGGTGTTATATAGGGGTAGTCATCCAGAACGCATGAACTGGACATAAAGATATATCAATAAGAGTTTTCATTCAGTATTCTAGACTAGGCGTTGACTTGGCTGTAGTGCTGAATTGAATCCTCTTACAAACGTCACTGCAATGAAATCCAGTTCCAATTCCATGTGCGTTTGTTCATATGCCTTTACCTAAGGCAATGCTTGAATACATGTGAAATCTCCAGTTGTGTCCTTAAAGCATGAAATCAGACCTATTTGCAGATATACAGGTAGAGTTCCAATTCAGTTTTCGGCATGTCTTCAGTATTGGCAAGGCAGTCTCTAGAATCGCATTTAAAGTCCTTACAAATCATCTACAAAGTCAGTGATAACAAGAGGAGAACACACGCTAATAGACTTTCTCAAAGAACTATACCATTGGTTGAACACTAGCAACCCCAAAATCAACCTGAACAAAATGGAAATCATGATTACAATCATGATTAAATCCAACAACTAAGGAAGCAACCAGTGCATCCCATGGCCCACTGAACTGGGAACACCACCCACACCATCCAAAGTTGTCAAAGTTGTCAAAAGCCTAGAAATCTGAATGGACAAAAAGTTATCCATTGAACTGAAAGTAAACATGAATATTAAGAAATGCTTCTTCCATTTAAACATGATCAAAAGATTTTACTATTCTTCTCCTTCACGCACAACATACTAGCCATCATCTCCCTCATTCAGGATAGACTATGTCAACAGCTTATACCTCAGAATGCTGGACTAATTACTGAGGAAACTACAATGAATACAGAACACAGTTGCCAAATGTCTCCCCAAACTCTCACAGTGAGACTATATCACACCAGAGCAAAGGATGCTACATTGGTTCCCATTCAAAAAAATGAATCACCTTCACAACTATGTGCATAACACAGAGATATCCTTGAGTGGAATTCCTACAAAAGAAAATCACCATCTACCACCTGACAATCAGATCCACAACAACATCCGTTTAGAACCTAAACTACCAATCCTACTGCAGTCTCTACCTCTCCTGTTCATTCCCAGGCCCTCTCTATGGCTCTGGCCTCTCATTTCCCCACTAGAAGTTTCTCCCCACTACTATTTCTCTTCCTCCCCCTCTACCTCTCTGAGGCCTCCTTTGGCTGCCTCTCCCCTTATTTTTTCCTCCTTCGCTCTGACAACACCTAATGATGTCTCTAGACAAGTCCAATCTATGGAAGTGTCATACAAACAGGTGCGCCCCTGCTCCTCCAGAAGCATCAAGGACCACATTGCCACCATCGCTCCTACCTTGGCTGATTTCTGCAATCACTCTTACACCACTGGATCTTTCCACTCTTTCCTCAAGCACTCACTTGTGCATCCCCTCCTAAATAAGCCTTCCGTCAATCCTACCTGCCCAACTAACTATCTCCCAACTTCTATCACTCCTTTCCTGGGCAAACTCCTGCAAAAGCTAGTCATCTCCCATCTTATCCTCCACGCTGAATCGGTTGGCTGCCTCCATGACCATCAGTCTGTCTTTCGAGCGCCAGAGGCATGTAAACTGCATTCCTGTACACCAGTGAAGATCTGCTCTCCCTCTGTCCTCATCCTTCTTGACCTTTCCTCTGCTTTCAACACGGTCAATCATGCTACCCTGATCAACAGACTATGTATGAACCTGGGCATCACGGATCAGGCCTTGGCGTGGCAGACCTCCTTCCTCCTGGACCATCCCCTCCAGGTCCGACTTGGGTCATTTCTCTCCACCACCTCTCTCTCCACATGTAGTTTCCCCCAGGGCTCTATCCTCTCACCCTGGCTCTTCAATGTCTATCTGGCCCCTTTGGCCCACCTGATCTCCACCTTCTCTTCTAATTTTCAGTGTTATGCGGATGACACTCACTTTCATTCTTCCCTCAGCCTCCTCTCCTCCCTCGCTCATTCCTGACTATCTAGCTTTGCCTTAATGTCAGTAAGATGGAGATCTTTCTAATTGGGACCCCGAGTCCTGCTTTCCCTCTCTCATGCTGACCACCCTTCGTAGGCCCTCTACCCTCGCCTTCCTGTGAGTCAAAAAACGTTTTGTGTCATCTTCAACTCCATCCTCTCTTTCTCTCCTCACATCACAGACCTTGCCAAAAAGGCCCACTTCCAGCTACGCCTCCTCAGATATATTGTACCTTTCCTCACTTTCCCCCAGAAGCTTAATGTCTCCAGAGACCTGGTTCTCTCTAGGCTGGACTACTACAACAGCCTCTTTCTCAATCTGCTTACCTCTACTCTTTGCCCCTGCAACTAATCCAGAACAGGACTGAAAGACTTATCCTTGGCCTCATGCCCAGGGACTGTATCTCTCCAGCCCTGAAATCTCTTAACTGACTCCTGGTGGCTGCAAGGATCAAGTTCAAGACCCTCTGCATTGTCCACAAGTCTTTTTCGGGCCGGGGTCCACACTACATCCAACTCTCTCTTCCGAAATACCTTCCTTCTAGAGGCCTTCGCTCAGCCACCTCCAACTCTTTGAGGGTCAGATGCAGAGAGTGGGGGGTATAGAGAGCGGGAGTCCGTTTTCCCTTTCCATGGCGGCCATCGGGAGCGGACGCGCTGGGAACACAAGTGTTCCCAGCGCGTCTGCTCCTGAAAAAAAAAGAAGCAGAAGGTAAGTAGGGTTGGGAGGGCAGGAGGCAGGTGAAGGTTGAAAAAAAAAAACCTCTGCCTCCAGCCGTGGGCCTCCACACTGCTGGAGCCTGCAATCGTTCCCCGGCGGGGACACAGCAGCAAAAAGGTAAGTGGGACGGGGAGGGCAGGGAGGAGGGAGTGAAGGAGGGTAGAAAAAAAAAAAAGCTTAGCAGATTCCCCGGCGGGGGTGAAGGCAGCCTCTCAGCCGTAGGGAGGCTCGGAGCGGGGATGGCCCCGCTTCGAGCCTCCTCATTGGCTGAGGGGCTGCCACACCCCCGGCCGGGGACAAAGGCCCTGGAATCCCGACAGAGGGATTCCCGGCCTGGTAATGACTCGGCGAGGGCCAATCAGAATGGCTCTTGCATTCTGATTGCGCCCTCGCCGGGTACTAAGAATAGATAAGCACACTTTCAAATTCCATCACCACCAACACTGGGATGAAACAGGGTGTGTTTTATCACGCCTGCTCTTTAACATCTATATCGCAGATCTGTACAATGTTCTTACGTCTGCACATAACTTTCCTCCAAAAATTGAACGAAAACAATTTCTGATATCTAGGATATACAGACAACATCATTATAATTGATCAACTGGTGATAGGACTACAGCGTTCAATTAATGCTTTTGTGCCTACACCTCAGCAAATCATTTGCATGTCATTTACAGATTAACAATAATCCAACAAAAATAATGTATTTTTCGGAAAACAAGAATCATACATGAGTTCAAGTAGTTTATGAATAACCATGAAATAGAATTAATAGATGAATTGAAATGCTTAAGAGAAAATACCACATCGAGGGCTTTGTGTGCATGTCTGGCTGCAAAAAAATTCATAAGTACAATTTGTGGTTTATCAGTCAAAGGCTTATTAAAAATCTATAAAAGCAGAATAGTTTTTGGTATATTATGCACACTAGACTGACAATCTTGAATGGATAAATATATTAGACAGTAACATTTGGAGGACGGCATTAGGTTTAAAATAGGGTGTTCCGAAGCCAGCCATACGGCTTGAGGTTGGTTTTACCTCTCTGAGTACAATGCGAAACATAAAGAGTAGCATTATATATTTCAGAATTATATTTGTCAGGGAGGAAACGAGGTTCTCTCTTTTTGGGAAGCTACTTCTACAGTGTCCCACTAAATCTATATTGTTGCCAAATCATGGACTGACTTTCATGCAGTAATTGATCTACATGTTAATCCATCCGTGGGGCTAACCACTTAATTAGTCGATCGATGTGTCTGACCTTTCTCAAGGCACTGGCACTGAAAAGGCATTCCTATGTTTTCCTATGGGTTTGGTGCAACAACGTGAACTATATGAATACTCAGGAAAACTTGGCTGAATTTGCAATACAAAGCTTTACTTTCATTTCATATCAGACATTTGTGTTGACCTTTTTAAACTGCAGATTGTGTAGTGTTATCCTACTTTTAAGACTTAATCAATTACAGTCTCTTCTGGTCACAGGTGTAGGCTAAACGTTCCTAGAGTTTAAAATCTCTGATTACTCACCAAATCTCCTTACATGTACACCTTTTATAATAGTTTATTGGCCAAACTTGTCCATAGGATAGAGAACAAAGGGCAGGACATCTGTTGGGCCTACTGTGTATCTGGATTTTCCATGATTCTATCAAATTCATTACTATTACTTTGGAGATATATTATTGAAGTAATCAAGAACACAGATTAACACAGCAAATGTCTACAATAAAGTATATTTTGAGTCTTGTGTTCATGAAATTAGTGATATTCATACATTTACATGTACTTTGAGAAACAACTAATTCATATTGTGTATTTTATACTGCAACTAATTCACGGTATGGATTTTATAGCGTTGTTTTAGACAGTGAGGCAACTTTACACGAACTGTAACATGTGAGAAAAGAAGAGCGAAAGAAAGAACGAAAGAAAAAAGCAGAGCCATTTGGTAGTGATGAGTTTGATTTAAAGTATTAGAGAGAGAATTCAAAGGGAGTTGAAAAGTCCATATTAATAGACAGAGTTGTGGGGATTTTTAAGTCATTTTGAAAGGGGGGACTCTGTATGTGCTGTAAGTGATTTCAATCCAGCACTCCAACTAAGTCAATGCCTAGTATGGGATGCCTAATGGAAACCCTTATTTATATATTTTTATGTCAAAAGTTTGTTTAATTCTGGATAATGTACCCTTATATAACGCCCCTCTCTTTGAATCCCCCCGGTCTCACTGAACCCAGAAATAGGTTTGCAAATTAAAAGATTTATTTGAAGAATTGAACAATATATAAATTACACTTTTATGAATATGAATAATATCTTAATATCACACTTATGAATATGAACAATGATCAGCAATGGGTAATATTACAATATCAACAATCTCTTTAATCAATTAGGAGTGGGAATAGGAGGATTAATGTAGCAGAGAATACTTTGTGCGGATTCAAGGAAATGCAATGATAGGAAAGAATGCAACACAGAAATAAACTTGATATGAATTCAATCAAAAGACAATATGATCACTCTTTCCCCTGTTACTACTCACTTCCCCCTCATACAATATGAAGATATGGAATGAGGCCACACAGGTATCAGAAATAACAATCAACCATGCAGTTCAATCCCAATTCCCCCAGCAAGCTTAGAGAGAACAGGTATGATTTTAAACAGGTCAATTACTTTGAAATGTGGTTTGAATTGAATGGGAAAAATGCTAAAATGTATTTTAATTCACTAAATTGAATTCAGAACAAGTGAGAGTGGCTTGGGATAGGTTCAGCAATGATTGTAGAATGATTAGCCGATGGAAAATGAGATTCAGAAGTTGAAAGCAAGAAATAGCTATTTTTACATGGAGTGAAGTTGAGCCAAATTGTAAATTCGCAGCAATTTGTCCGCGAACGCGATTATGGAAAAACTATAAGGAATGTCATTTTGGATTCGTTTGAAGGCTGTTAGCTTCAAAATGACATTTAAATTTTGTTTCTAGGACGTAGGGTTCAAAAGTTAGTTGCTTTAAAGATTAGGAACCAAGATGGACTTATACTAAGGAGCTATGAAAGTACAAGATACCCAACGGGACAACCACTAGAACAGGGTGCCTTCCACTCTGATTGCTGTGCGCCAGGACACTTGTCTTTCATCAGAAAATATCAGCGCACAGATGATTATCGCTACAATTATCACAGACTATATAATGAGAAGACTTCAGGATGGACACGAGATTCTGTAACGCAGTTCTGGATAGGTTGAAATGGATTGAATAGGATTACGTTAAACTAAGAGATGACTATGGACAGTTCTATACTAAATACTCACTCCTATGGCTTTGGAATGGAATGGGCCCGTCAAAGATCTGGTCATGGGTTTGGCTGGGATTCTCTCGCCACTGGACAGGTCTCAGGCACTGGGTTCTGCTCTCAGCAAGGCCCTCTGGTCTGCGCAACCTCTTGGATTGGATCTGACGGGTTGGTTCTGGGTACAGCTCTGCTTAATGGGTCTGGATCTTGGTTCTAGCACGAGGTTCTTAGCAAGAACAGCAAAACAGCTCAGCTAAGATGTTGGATTTTGTGGTGCCCCTTGAAAGTTTAGGGCTAAAAATCAGTTTGCTATATTTTAAAGGCCTGCTGAAAAGGGTTCAGCTTTTTGGATTGGGCCTTTCTGCTTCAAAGTTCTAGAATCGGGCCTCTGGTTCTGGTTCTAGAGTCTGGAGTCTGGATCTTCCTGCTTCGACCGTGGATCAATGATGAGTGGAAGTGTGTGTGTGTGTGGGTCCTCAACAGTCCCTATTTATCCATTTTCCAAAATGGGTGGGGAGGCTGATTGTCTATGCCCAACCCACGAAGGATCTGATAGGTCAGAGAATTCGCTGTCCCCTGATTTGAGAAAGGAACTGTGTGTCATCATGTCTCAGAGTGATGCTGCCATTTACAATCTAGGGAAGAACCTCCCCTTTGCTTTTACCCAAAAAATCTATTTTTCCTAAAAGACATATTTCCAAGATGCACAACTTGTTAATATTACATATACACATCACAGATTAATTAAGACATGTCTCTGTTCAAGTCCCATGTTCCTACGAGTTTCGGTTCACAAATGACAGTTTTTTCACGCTTTTGGTCGGTTACACATTTTCGGATCTGTGCAATTTTTTACATATACATGCACATACCATCTGGTCATACTTCTGTAATTTTCCATGTTCCTAGCACAACTACAATAGCTACATTATTAAAAACTTTTGTGTTTCAGTCTCAGAAATCGCACAGATTCCAAATTAGTTTTAAAATGTGAGCGAATTTTTCATTTTAATAATCTCTAAGTTTCATATTTTTGTCAGTACCGTACAATTTGTTATAAATCTTTTCCTTAAACATATATTTAGTCCAGTTTTAATCCACATTTTCAGTCTGGCCCGCCTCCAAGGTCTTGGCTGAGTCAGAGAGTCACATGGCCTTCGTCCTGCCAGGGCAGTTTCTATTGAAGCCCCAGATTAGCATTTCCATTCAGCTCAAGGGAGCCCTTTGTCGGCACTCAGAGCTACAGGCCAGGGCGCCCCTCCCAGTTCCTTTTCACACCAGCCTGCCAGTTTCTTAGCAGAGCACAGGAGAAAAGATTACTTTGTTTAGGGAGGAGGTGTGGAATGTGTTTGAAGCCCAGTGTGGGAAACTTTAACTTTTAAACACAATGGCCCTCATTACGAGTTCGGAGGTAACCATGCCGCTATTGGCGGCATGGCTGCCGCCGAAATCGCGTCGGGGTCCGGGTCCTCGGAATGAGGATTTACCGGGCCATTCTGAGGTCGGAAGGCCCGGTAATTCCTCCCTCCGAGGACCCGGACCCGGTTCTTCCCCATTCCCATTTCAGCCCCCATAGGGCTGAATGGGAATGGGAGAGGGAGCAAACAACGGGCCATTACGAGTTGGCCCGTTCTTTACTCCCTCTTCCCCTCGCGGGACCCGCTCTGCACGTCTGGTGAGACCAGACATGCAGAGCGGGTCCCGCGAGGGGAACTCAGAATCGGGCGGTACGGGGTTGACGGCACCGGCACCTTTACCGGTGCCGTTAACCCTGTACCGCCCGACTCGTAATGAGGGTCAATGTCTGAAATTGTCCTGTCTTAAAATATAACTGACATTTTTAACAAATACATCAATCAATTTCTTACTTCAAGCCTTTTCATAATATAGTTTTGAATTGTATCCACCTCTTAGGCTTCTGATAGCAAGTCTTTCTTTGGCATAGTTTGAGTTCAGTGTACAACTTTACACATGACAGGTTTTAAATCACCAGCTTCTGACAGAGGTGAGTAACGGTATTACACCCATTTTTGACAGATTTCTTCCAGCAACCATCCTCAAAAGTGGACTTTGTTCAGATAACATATACTTCTGTGGACATTGTATTTATGTGGATTCTTGAAGTAGAATGATGTTCACCAACAAGGAGTTTGGATCTTTTTGGGTGGTTTGTGAGCCATGATTTTTGCAAATTTGAAAGCCAGGGAAAAATGGATTTTTAAAACAGCCAAATGATGGGTTTTGGCAGTGGTATCCTGTGTTCCCACCGACATAGGCAAAAGTGGATGGCGGCCTATTTTTCAGATTTTTACTGCACACTTTCTGGTTATTTTTAGCGAGCAGCATGCTTTCCGGCGGCCCTTCTGATGTTTCTGCTGCAAGCAATGCACAGTAATGTTGCAGGGCCTGGACTAGTGGGTTGAAACATCCCACAGTGCTGTGAGGGTGTAGGAGCAAGAGACAGATACAAGGGTGGCATGCTGAGTGGGAATACCCTTTATTTAACAACCGAAAATAGGGGGAAGTGGAGGAAAACCAAACTGACCCTATTTTTATGAGGGGATTTCCTTGCCTCACCAAAACTAGCAAATAGAAATGGTCTATGTCAGAATGTCCCAAAGTAAAAATTGACCATCCTGTGTCCAAATCCAAACCTATCCCTCACAAGATAAACTTAGTATAACGTGCTAAGGCAAATGTCTCTTGTCATCCGCCTGAAGCAAAGCTTTGCAGTTCACAACAGAAAGTTCCAAAAGTTGTAGAAACAAAACGAAGGTTCCACAAGACTCCAGTGGTTGATTCCCTTTCCCCAGAGTCTTCTCAACCTTCTTGCTAGGCCTGATTACCAGACCCTGTGACAAGGTACATTGTTGGTACACCTTTTCTAAGCCGTGTTGTGGGTCTTAGACCATTGTGAGCAGACTTGGCATCCAGGTACTGTGACGAAGAAGAACAACCTGGATGCCTTTTCCAAATTGTGTTGGAGTTCCCAGACCCTTTTCAGTACCCCCTACTTGGTGCCCTCTCCTACCAAGTGGGGTACTCAGTGACCTATGTGAGGGATCAGAAATGAGAGGAGGACACAAGGTTGTGTTATCCTCAAAATCTGACATTTTATTAAACAAACATGGGTTAGAGAAATGCTTCTCTTGCCCTATTCTACAGAGGAATTTCCCTGCCTCAAAACCAAAACTAAGAGTCTGCCAGGGTCAATTAGTCTGTAACTTAAAAGCTGTCCCTGTCCAAACAAGCTGACCCTCACACTAGAAACAAAACAACAAAGGGTGCAAGGAAATGTCTTTGACTAGATATTAGCAAAATGCGTTCACCATCAAAAATATAAGGATACATCCCACAAAATAACTTGCAAGGAAGATCTTTAGATTCAGAGGGTGGTTCACTTTCCCTGGACTTTTAGGTAGGATGACAAAAGTGTCTCTTTATCCAACAGTACTTTTTGGTGTCTTTATACTGTGCTCACAATAGTCTTGTTCAAATAATGAATTCCTTAACAGTCTTCTTTTAATTTGGACAACCCATACATCCTAAAACAGTCTCTCTTCACCTTGTTCAAGCAATCATTTCCATTTCAGATTTTCTTTAACTTGGTCAAGCAATACATTCCAGCCCAGTTTCTCTTCACCTTGATCAAATATTCATTTCCATAACAGCTTTTCTTTAGGTCGTTTGGCAACCTTTTCTGATTGCCTTGTTTACTCCCCTACCAGGAATTCTTCTATGTGCTTTTCAGATTATCTGGTATACTCTCATGCCAGGTATCATCCCACAATATCTGAATTTTCATACAAAATTCTTATGCAACTCCAGGTGTCTGGTGTTTCTCCTTAACATGACTTCTCTTGTGAGTTTTCAAATCCCATTGTATACTCCCCTGCCAGATGTCTTCCCATAAAGTCCAAAACTTTACACAACTTCAGGAGGCTGGTATTTCTGCTTCCCGGGACTTATTTTGTGAGCTTCTCAGGGCCCTATGGCATACATCCCTTCCAGGTATCTTCCACAATGTCCATACATTACACAACTTCAGGTACCTAGCATTTCTGCTTGCCAGTCCCTCTTCTTATTTAACCATTCATTGATTGCAGTAGCATATTTTCTAAGGTGCTTGCCATATTTGCCTATGGTAATGTTTGCTTCAGTTTTCCCCCCACATTGGCATCTCATGCACATATACTTGCTTATAATTTCTTGTTGGACTTCGCCTCGCCAAAATTCAAATATTCTGCTTGTGGGATATTGGAAATAGGATTGGACTTTATCTGTATTCAACCACTTTGATATATAGTCCGTATTTTCAACCTTGTAACATTCAGTCATTGTTTCACATGCACGTTGGTACACCCTGGGATCCCCAAGGACCTAGGGCAGCTCACTTTTTGTTCATGGTGTCCCCGACTCATGCCGTTCCTTTGCAACAAAGCCTCTTCACTGGATCGGCTTCCCACACAATGCAGACATTCCCCAAGTGTTTTCTGCTGCTCCGGGATCACTTGCTGGCTCCCTCTTGTTGGTCTGGACTGCAGAACACTGCCTCCCAGCAAAACTGCACCTCCAGTTCGTCTGTGTGCCTTTGTTCCTCTCTCTCCATGGCAATAGGTGAGCCTTGTGATCTCGAGCCGCTGGCAGGCTTTGGACGCCCTCATCCTTGCTGCTTTCTCCTGCACGATTCTGTGTCTCATTGCCTCTCCAATTTTTAAATATCCCACACACCCTAGGCCCAGTCAAACAACTAGTCTGCGCGTTAGGGTTCAGGCTTCTCCTGATCTGCATAGACTCCTTCCTCCTCTTCCTCGTCTCAGCACGTGTGGTTTAATGGGAATTGGAAATCCATAGCTAATATTGGGCTTCTTAGATATTGTTCAAAAAATTCACAAAAAGCCACATCAAAACCAGAAGTTGTTATACATGAATTGTGAATGGCTGAGTCCTAGATAGGGGTTTAACTAGTGGGATTCAGAGAACATTTATTCTGACCTTTACTATAGGAAGGGACTGTTAAGTGACACCAAGCCATTATCGACTTAGGTATTAGAGGGTCTTCGTCAGAGGAAAGGGGGAAATACTGCTTCTTAACCAATTGAGCACCAACTCCCCCAGTCATTGTCTCCTCCCATATGATCCTCCCTCAAATAGCCACCTCCAGGGTCAGGATCAGGTAACGGCACCTGTACCCTGTCCACATGGGAGGAGGTCAACGGAGGGGAATCAGTGAGGACTGTACCGGATTCATCACATCTCGTTCTCATTGCCTTCTCTCTCTGATCTTACATTCAACCACAGTCTTGGTTTACTCTCCTGCTAAGGTCTTTGAGTGGTCACCAGACTTTTAGATTGTGTTTCTTTTTTTATTACTAGGGTTGCACATGCCAAGCGTGGGTCCCACACCCTCTTCACATGGTCAGCTTTACAGTTCTTTACAGTTATTTTCGTGCTCCAGCCCTGGTTTATTCTCCTGCCAAGGTCTGCAAGCACCTTGTATTCTTAATGTTTTACAATCTTCTACTTTAATGGTTTCCTTTTTTCGGGCCCAATCCCTTTTTATAAATCACATTCTCTTTCTTTCTCGTCTGCTTTGCGGTGACTCCGCAGCCCCTTCCAGCAGCCAGAGAGTGCTCCCTTCATGCTCCTATTCCTTTGACCGACGGGAAATACTTCTTCCAGCTTCCGGTCCTGGTATAATTGTAGTGTAGCTCTCATGAGCGGTTCCTCACCGGGGTACTGTCTCTCCCGTTTCTGCCATGGTTTGCCCCCAGGTTGCTTCCATGGGATTTGCTTTACCACTGCCGTACGATGAGGTCACCACCCTTCAACTTCCAGCATACTTTGGGGGCAGTTTCAGACCATCAGTGCGATGGCCCTCTCTCAAGTAACACGGCTAAGGGAAGGCTTCTTTTCGGCTTCCTCAGCATTCATGCACAGAACCTCCCGGGCTGGGCTCTCTCCTCTGACAATTGACTGAGTCCCTTGATACAGTGCTTCTTCTGTTTTTATACTGCTTGATCGGCAATGGTTGGCAATATATGTTGAGTGCCTTGTCCATGTTTCTGATCTTGCATTCTTTACTCTTTGATAAATCCTCCTCGTCCCAGTACTCATGTTGTCACTCTCTTGCATGGTCTATGTATTGCCCCTTCTCAGTATTGGTTGTGGGAATCTTTCCTCCTACGAAATATGAGGGGTATTTGCCAGTAAAATAGGTTACTTATATCAGGTAGAGTGTCGATGCCTGAGGGAGTTGTCCCTGCTCATCCTCATCTTAGTATGGAAGTTGGGTTAGTTTTACAAAAATCCATGGCAGAGGATAACAGGGAGGGGAGGTGAAAGTAAGAGGTGGACATGTGAGGTATACTGCATTCTTCCACGATACTCGTCACTGGTCCCATTGGGGGTTTCCATGAGTACCATCCCCAGGGGGAATATAGGGTAGCTGCGTCACCACCCTGACCTCACAGGATGGGGCTCCCCCTATGGAAGCAGTGACGATACCCCAGGATTCATCATATTGCATTTGTTTTGTTATGTTGATTTATACCGTGCACCGCTACTACCCCATGGGCAGTCTCCAGGTGCTTACGTGGCTTTGGAGGAGGGAGGGGCTTGGGGAGTTAGTGAGGATAGTGTGAGAGCATAGGTTCAGAACCAGGAGGAACTGCCGTCTGTGAGTGTTGTGTAGCATGTGGAAGTTGGTGTGGGATGCCCCATGCGTTGTAACAGTATGGGTAAGACTCAGTTCCTTTGGTGTGTGCTAGTGTTTGTGTTGGTGTTAGTGTGAGGTGTGATGTCGGGTGGGTTGTGGTTGTGAGCACTGATTCGATTCTATCCATAAGGCACCCAGAGTCTCGGGTGTCAGTTGCTGTATGAGTATCTGGTGTCTTGGTGTGTACTTGTGTTGTTGATGGTTTTATGGCCTATGTGGCGGGTGGTTCACTCTAGGCGTGCTTCCAGAATCTCAGAGATGGTGTGGTGTGAACACTGAATTGGCTTCTGGTGTGTTTATGTGTAGTGTGGCTAACCTAAGGTCTATTGTAGTAGCATTGGTTACGTTAGAGGAGCAGGAAGGGAGACAGTGGTTTAGTAAGTCAGTCGGTTTTGGTTGAGCCTCTGGTGTGACTTTTTGGCTGCTACTTTGTGCATTTGGGACTTCTGCTGAGAACTGAAAAAGCTTCTCAAGCTGCCAGACCAGAGCTGTCAAAGACTGGAATCAAAATTGACCTGGGACCTATTGTCCACAGACCAAAGTTTAGGAGAGAGAATGAGCCTGTTGGTGCACCAGGGAAGCTTGTCTATATATTTATTTATGTACCTAATATGATGTGGCGCACACCCTCCAGAGAATCAACAGAGCACTATGCAGCAATCCTCCATATACATAGTTAGAAGGCAGCAACAGCCAGCAGACATTTGTCACTTTATAATTGTGGCTATTAGGTGGTGCTTAATTCCATCTGTAAGCCAAAACTATTGTATTGGAGCACAATTAGGTGGTAGGTGATATGTGCGGAGAGACTTTCAGCTTGTAAGTGTTGTTTGGTTATTTTCTTTCAAACCCATTAATAGCAACAACCCAGATCTGAATTTCGTCTATAAATATTCTGTGCAGAGTAACAAAATAAGAAATATTACTGTTAAACATTGGAATATTATTACCACTGATAACAAACTCAGAGCTCTTTTTGAACATCCACTTGTGTTCACTTATAAATGCAGTAATAATTTGAGAAATGTGTTATTAGATACCAAAGGGTCAAGCAATCCTAATATTGATCACACTAGGAAACGTGGTACTTTCCCATGTTTGCACTGTACAAATTGAAACTATGTCAACAAAACGTTTATTGTACATCAGCATAAGACAGTTGAAAAAATCAGAATGAATAATTTTGCTACCTGTGATACTGCATGCAATATCTTTTATCAAATGACCATGTGGAATTTATGCCAGCACAGTCCAAACACCTTGCCAAGATCTGCTAGTACGGACATCGGTCTAACATACGAAAAGGGAATTTGAAATCAGCAGTGACAAGAACAATGACACCAACAGGCACAGATACGGTCCCAGATCCTGGAAGTCATAACATGCAATCCGCATGAGGACGTACACAATAAGCTTGATCGTAGAGCAGCCTTTTGGATCAACCAATTGGACTCTATGGGCCTCATTACACGGAATGCGGTAAACCATACCAGTACCACCATGGAGAAAAGGGGAATTACCACCCTATTCCAAGGTTGGCGGGGCGGTAATTCCCCCTTTCTCCATGGCCCTTCCCCATTCCCATTGGAATGGGGAAGGGGCTAATTACGGTACCGCAAATTGCAGTACGGTAATTAGCACCAAGGTCCCTTCGCGGGTCCCAACTTTAACGGCTGGTCTACACCAGCCGTTAAGGTCGGGTCCCACAAAAAGGGACATTGTAGTAAGGCGGTAAGGGTTTACCGGTACCGGTGCCCTTACCGGTACCGGTAAACCCTTACCGCCTACCATGTAATGAGGCCCTATGGCTCCAGGTGAGATCAACAAAGAAAGTTATCTCACATGTTTGTCTTTTACCTATGATTTCTGAAATGCATTTGATGGTAGACTTTCCAAAACGTTTATGAGGATCTTCACAGTAAACTCGATTGTGCATTAACTGTTGAAGCTTTTTATATTCTGTTTAATCTTGTGGTAGTACCACCTTATGGGATCTTGTTTACATTCTAGGTAACTCCTTCCGTTTTTTATTGATAGGTGTGGTATATATGTTATGACATCTCGGCAGTCATCACCTTTGTATATTTTGTAGTAAGAATTATCATGTCCTAGCTTCTTTGATATCATTCCAGTTTTTTCCCTTTTTCCATTTTGTTAATTAGACTGCACTTTCTCTTCTATATATTTGTCTATTCCTGTCACGGACCACCTTTTTTTCCCCCTTTGTTTATTTTCACATTTTCAGTTACTTTTCCTTCCCTTGCCTTTCTACACGTATCCTGTTTGCTCCTTTAGCTACTTTCCTACATCACGATGCTCTTTGACAGTTAATGCATGTCTTTTTCACTATTTGTATCATATTTTTTTCTATATGGTGCTATGGCATTGTCACACTCTGACGTGATGAAGTCATAGCGTAATTTTATTACAGGACTGCTTACCTAGTATCATTTTCTTTTTGCACCTTTGAGTCACTCCTTGACCCTTCTCTTGTGATTCCATTCTGGTAAGTGTGTTCATTTAGGTCTGCTTACACAGTCTCTAGGCTATTTTCTCTCACTATTTAAACGATTTCTTCATATATACTCTTTCCCTCTTCGCACCCTTGAGTGGAAGTTTGTACTTATGTTGGGATGCACGTGCAGCTTCCATGCATGGCCAAATGATTCAGACTAAGGAAAATCTATTAGCGCACGAGAAAGAGAAGGTACGCAGTGGCATGGAGTGCACAGTTAGGAGCAGCTTATATGAGTAGTTGACATATGGAAATTTAGATTAAGCAACAAATGTATTTATAAAGTAGTTATAGAGGATTAGGTAGGCCCAGTTATATGCTCAGGTGATACTGTGTAGCAGTAGTGAAATATAATGTGTAACGATGATGATGCAGACACAGGGCCGGGATACAGGAAATACTGAAGCATCGCCATATTGGAAGTGAGCACTAGCTTTTTGTAGTCCTTGTAGGTGCTGTATTAGCGTGGCACACCAAACAGCTTAACTTATTTTCCCTTTCCAAAGTCCCAGAAGTACAGCTGACAATAGTGGAATTCAGGCCGAATAGATAATGGTTCAATTGTATCATGCTGTAAGCCTGGGGAACAAGATTGGATGTGAACGGCAGAGCGAGGGTAGGGCTGTGGCCTTCCCAAAGGACAAGTCTATGGGAGCCAGGTCAAAGGTCTCAAGCTGTCAACATACTCTTTTTAGATTTAGGGCAATGGCCACCCCATTTGAACCACCAGGAGGCTGGAAAATAGAGTACATAATTCCATCAGAATTGGGCTGATTAATGTGGTCCTCGAGGGAGCAAGGATGTTTACCACGGGTGGGCAAATGAGAAGGGGAGAGTGAGGAGCAGAACATCCCCTGATTTGTGATGCATAGAGCAAGTGGTGATGCCAAGATATCTAGCCCTGCTAGCATGCATTAACAGAGGATACCCTCTAGATGGCAGTGTCACCACACTAGTCAATGTCCCAACATTTGTTCTCTCTCACGCTGCCTGGAAACAGTTATTTTTAAACATTGACTTCTCTTAGACACACATGAGTACACCGCCTTGGTGAAATTGAACTCCTGCGGATCATGTAAATGTCTCAAATAAGATAGCAAGATCAAATAAGAACTTAGTTGCTGACTTCTGTTGCTGAAGCTGCTTTCTCCTCCACTGCTTCACCGCTTTACTGCTCTCCTAGGGTTTCTAGGGTCTAAATTAAAGGGAGCTCAGAAAACATGACCTGACACTTGTGTAAAACTAATGAAAGGCAGTTTAGAATGTTGGTCAAAGGGTCTTTGTTATCACTGTAGCCAATCAGCATGTTGGTTATCTTCCTCCATCTTGGCTTGGGGAAGCTACCCTACTCAGATCGCAAGAGTTCGGCCAAAGTCAGAATAAATACTGAAAAATAGCAACCATCTGAACATGACATATGGAGATCTCGGGACAGAGAACAAAAATCAAAAGAAAAGGAGAAAACGAGAATGGGGTGAAGATTATCATACAGTGAAAAAATCGAAAGCACCAGCAATTTCAAACTTGAACAAATAGGAAGGGAAACAAGAAGCCACAGTTCTAAACAGAAAAAAACGTAATGACCCTTTTCCAATGCATTCCAAACCTGAGACAGATACGAACGGACAATATAAAATTCGTAGAGGTTGAATTCAGAGGGAAATTGGACTGTGTATATCTTCACATCCCCTCTCCAGTGGTGTGGACGATGCTAACATCAGCATCAGAAAGTCTTTTAATGTTGGGTTTTGACCTAACGAACTGTCCCAATGAGAAGTTAGTGGTTACTCATCTCGAACATGAGGGACGATTTGTGGATAAAACAGAGCACACAGTTCAAAAACCAAATATAAAATCACGCAAAGACGATCAAAAAGGGGTGAAAGAAATGAGCAAAAAAAACAAGATGGTCATCTTTTGAAATCTGTAGGAAACCAATTTTAAAAGCTAAGAGAACAGGAGGAAAGCAGAGAGATCATGTCAGGTTCCCCTCTGTATGAAGGTGATCAGAGGATACAGGAGAATGGGGGATCTAACTCTTTTAAAGACCCACTGAACATAGGACGTGTGCCTACAGGTCCGTTGCCAAGATTAACAGTAACCTTTACGACAGACGAAGTTCTCTCTTCCGACCTAGATGAAGCTAGCCGCTATAAGCCAAACTCATCAAACCATCATAGAACACAATGGGGTTGGATTTCTGAAGCTCTAAACATTCCTGTTCGAAGATAGCCATCCATAGACGTTGAACCTGAACAGGAAAACAGAGTGGAGAAACCCGAAGGCCAAAGCCTTATAACGCTGGGTTCATGGAATACGAGAGGTTTTAGTCACTTAATCTCACCCAGTGACTTAAATCTAGGAGAGTTCGACATCCTATGTCTCCAAGAGACATGGTTAACTGACAAACCCCACATGGACGGATATGAGACCTTCTTATCTCTAGCCTCGAAAGGTTTCTATGGTCGACCGTCCTTGGGTCCTTGGGTTTATTTACTCTGATTTGATCAAATAGCGAACTCCACTGCGAATGATGAAAAAACAGAACTCCTCTTCCTAGCCACTCCTATCAACATCTCCAAATTAGGGGAAAATATTGTTCATTTAGTATCGATGGCAACATCATAAAAGTCACCAGCGAAGTATAAACATTAGGTTTCTACTTAGATTCCTCCCTAAACCTGAGAAAACAGGTTAGCGCCACTGCCTCAGCAAGTACCTACACCTGTAAACTCATCCAAGCATGCAAACCCTTCCTCTCCTCAAACAGCTGTATCACATTGGCCAGAGACCTAATACTATCAAAAATTGACTACTGCAACGGTCTATATCTCGGTGCCAACAAATACATCACGAAAAAACTGCAGATTCTGCAAAAAAACGCTCTCAGAACAGCCTTGAGCATCCCACGCAAACGACAAATCTCCTCCACAAGAAGAGACCACAATTGGCTCTCTATCAAAGAAAGAACTCAATTTAAAACCGCACCCCTTACTTAGAAATGCCTTAACAGCGCGGCCCCACAATACCTCTCTGTTAAAATTGCCACAAAACAATATGCCCGACTTACCAGATCAGCTGTCCTACAAGTGCCCAGAAATAAACCAAAAAGCAGGAGGTAATAGCTTTCCTGTCTTGGCCACCCAACTTTGGAACTCTCTCCCATCCAACTTCAGAACTTGTCAATCCTTTTCAAGCTTCAGGCACAATATGAAGAATTGGCTGATCTCCAACAATGACCCTTACTAATGCACCAACCTCTACCATGTATATATGCAATATCCTCCTGCTTCACTTGTACTTATCTTTGCTACCCTTTAATCACCTTACTTTCTCTGTAATGATTGCATTATTGGATTTACCATGTATCTATGGAATATCCTCCTGCTCCGCTTGTACTTATCTATGCTACCCTTTAATCACCTTACTTTCACCTTACTTTCTCTGTAATTATTGCATTATTGGATTTACCATGTATATATGGAATATCCTCTGCTCCGCTTGTACTTATCTATGCTACCCTCTAATCACCTTACTTTCTCTGTAATTATTGCATTATTGGATTTACCATGTATATTTGCAATATCCTCCTGCTCCACTTGTACTTATCTATGCTACTCTTTAATCACCTTAGTTTCTCTGTTATTATTGCATTATTGGATTTATCATGTATATATGCAGTATCCTGTGCTCAGCTTGTACTGGTCTATGCTACCATTTAATCACCTTACTTTCTCTTTAATTATTGCATTATTGGATTTACCATGTATATGTGCAATATCCTCTGCTCCGCTTGTACTTATCTATGCTACCCTTTAATCACCTTACTTTCTCTGTAATTATTGCATTATTGGATTTACCATGTATACATGTAATATCCTCCTGCTCCGCTTGTACTTATCTATGCTACACTTTTATCACCTTACTTTCTCTGTAATTATTGCATTATTGGATTTACCATGTATATTTGCAATATCCTCCTGCTCCGCTTGTACTTATCTATGCTATTCTTTAATCACCTTACTTTCTCTGTAATTATTGCATTATTGGATTTACCATGTATATATGCAATATCCTCTGCTCCGCTTGTACTTATCTATGCTACCCTTCAATCACCTTACTTTCTCTGTAATTATTGCATTATTGGATTTACCATGTATATTTGCAATATCCTCCTGCTTCGCTTGTACTTATCTATGCTGCTCTTTAATCACCTTACTTTCTCTGTAATTATTGCATTATTGGATTTACCATGTATATTTGCAATATCCTCCTGCTTCGCTTGTACTTATCTATGCTGCTCTTTAATCACCTTACTTTCTCTGTAATTATTGCATTATTGGATTTACCATGTATATTTGCAATATCCTCCTGCTTCGCTTGTACTTATCTATGCTACTTTTTAATCACTTACTTTCTCTGTAATTATTCTAAACAACTCTGAAACTGCCTGTGTATGTATTGTTACATATTTTATTGCTTAGATCACTTGTGTAATTAAGATATTTTATTGTACAGTTATCCTTGCCTATGCCTTTGTAACTAAGAATTTGCATTATATTGTACTGTGCCCAGATACCTTCGTGTCAGGCGCGCATTATAAATAAAAAACCAAACCAAACCAAACCACGTCGTACAAACTTTGTTGACAAGTTTGTTCTTTCAAGTATTACTTTTGAATTGGAAACGTGAAGAACCCCTAGATCATGAGAATGGGGGAGACGATCTGATCAAAATTAATACATACTGGAACCTGTGAGCAGCAAAAAGTTTGGGAATTGGCAGGAATCATCGTAGATGAAATTTATATAGATCGCAAGCTGAAATATATAATCTTATGTGGTGACCTGAATTTGATTTACCCCAAATCTTCGAAAACTAAGAACATCTGCAAAACTACACCAGCAACTGATCAGAGAGGTGTTACGTGGTCCAAACTTATGATCTCTCGAGACTTACATAACCTCCACACATTGCTGGAGAGGGATGAGGAACCAGTGCCAACTTGGGAGAGAGATGGAAAATTCAGCCACATTATGATCACATTTTGTATCTAGAGAATTTCTTCTGCATATCGTAGCTTTCAAAACAGTACGGACTAAACACAGTGATCACAATTTATTGAAGACTGAGTGGAAAACGAGGCCGAAAATAAGAACAAAAATGAAAGTAACAATAGAAGATGGCAGTGGTGGAAATCATTTAAGATTGACAGTGAACGCTGTAAAAAACTTAGCATCCACATATATATCTAATACCTCAAACCATGAACACCAGAACGTACTAAATATTGAGCATGAACGTTTTTTGACTATCTACCGAACCAAAGGCAAATTGAAAAACTCACAAAAGCCAAATCGTTATCTATACGATAAAAAAGTAGTTGCGAACATAAGAAAATTAAGAGCAGCAACATGTTTAGCGGTAAAAACGTGGAAGACATAGAAAAAGCCAAAAGGCAACGAAAATATAGAAAAATTGGCTCAGATCTTACCGAGCAAACCTGTATCAAGCAGATGCAGAAGATATGTTAAGAGTGATATGTGGTAGAAAATCTAGAGAATTCTGGACAATGATAAAAACTACAGCGAAAGAAGAAACAAACAATCTAACCCAAAATAACATCGGAGAAGATGTTTGGATTACACATATCACGACACTCCTTCATAAACTACCCCTAACTTGTCGGCACCAACTGGAAATCTCTGACATAATTTAGGACCTGCCTTATGATAAGGAAACAATCAAGGGCAAAATTTCTAAATTAAATAGCTCAAAGGCCCCCGGACCGGATGGCCTTACCAATGGTCACTTGAAAGAGTCTCCAGAAGAATGGGCTATTTTTACTCACGAGGTAATAAAAATAACTATCAACACAAAATTGATACCATCGACATGGACAACATCAATAGTGATTCCAATATATAAAAGTGGACCGAGAGACAGTGCAAAAAACTACAGACCAATAGCACTACTGGATGTTATTGGTAAGCCCTTTGATTCACTGATATTGGACCGCTTTCAAGATTGGATTAAGATATCAGGTGTAGCAGACGCATTTCAATCTGGTTTCGTGAAGAATGCTGGAACCTCAGTGAATATTCTTCTCTTGAGCATACTGAAAGGCAGGATAAAAGATGGCAGCCCCAGGATTTTCTTGGGATTTGTTGACCTGGTCCAGGCATTTGACCAGGTCAACAGCGAAATACGCTTGGAGAAACTTTCGGCCAAAAACTGCCCAAGGGAAATCTTGGAACCAATACAAGCTCTCCATGAAAATACATCGATGACAGTTCTGGTAAATCAAGCAGGTACCCTGTCAAAATCAATGCCAACGGCGAGGGTGGTGAAACAAGATTTCCCCCTTGCACCCACTCTCTTTAATTCGTATCTATGGGATGTCGAGGATACAGAATCGGATGTTAGATCGTTCCCTCCGGCACTGGGTGGAACTACAGTATCTCACCTTCTCTACGTGGATGATCTGATCGTAATGGATCAGACCGCTATAGGTCTTCAGCGTCAGCTAGACAATCTGGCTAAATACACTGGAACAATTTGGAAATCAACAAAACCAAAAACAAAAGCAATGACCTTTGAATAAACATCAAGGAAGAATGAAAAATTACAATGGTACTTGTAGGGGGCAAAAATTCAACATGTGACATAATTTAAGTACTTTGGGGTTATATTGAGTAACAGCCTAAGAGAGACAAACATGCAGACAAGCCTCTTTCAAACAGTTAAGAAGCTAGCAACCCAAGCTAGGGCCATAGACAAAACATTTTGTCGTTTCTCCATGGCACCAATCTTGCAATTCTATAAGGCCAAGGGTGTTCCCTCTTTGACCTATGGATCAGATTCCATGGCAAACATCCAGAGGAAATTTGACTGAAGCTGGAAAGCTACATCTGGCGTTGGGTTTTGGCACTTATGACATCGACACCAATGGCGCCGATATGAAGAGAATTGTGCACACTTTCACTCCAGGCTATAGTAGACAGAAGCAGCCTGATGTTATACAGGAAAGTAATCTTACCAGAGCGTTCAAAAAATTTTGATATCATTAACACGGAACTTCAGGGAAAGAAAAATAACACTCTTACAGACTGGGCAAGAAAAACCAGGCAAAACTTGAAGAGATAAAATCAACAGAAGAAGAACTAAAAAACAACCCAAATAAAGTGAAAAATAATCTGGAAAAATAGGATTGGATACAAACGTTAGACAAAGCAGCAGGATACAAATTGACGTCTAACTTACCAGTGTCAACAAAAAGAATTCATGATACCAGACATATATTGGAAAATTTCCGAACAAAGTGTTGTGAAATGTTTTTATGAGGGCTCGTTTGAACCTTCTACTGACTAATGAAATTAGGGCCATCAGAGGAATTTCGCCTACCAATACCTGCCGCTTTTGTGATCAACCTAGACAAACTGAAACAGTTAGACATTTGCTCTTATCTTGCAAGGGATTGGCAACCGAGAGAAATATACACATGGGTTACCGGTTTAAAGATGTTTTAATCCAAAATGAAGAAGACTGGTGGACTCGTTTAATAGAAGGAGAAAGAACCCGTGATGTGATAGCTCTGGCACAGTTTTTACAAAAGGTGGATTTCCACAAACAGGAGAAGAACGATAAAGAACGATAAAGAATGACAAAGAGAAACCATCATAGACTTTGTGCCCAGACGATGGAAACTGTGACATTTGATGGACTATTGGCTAAAGTCAAAAATCATTCTTCTCACTGAACTGGCCACCTATTTTATTTTTTTCCTATTTACTTTTCCCACAAAGTTTTACGTTTCTACATTTCGAAGCTACCAAATTGGTTTTTGATTTTTCTACTGATGTTGATTCGGGGAAAAAAGATGTAACTGTATCTAAGGATGTCAATTTGTAAAAATTGCATATGCAATTAAAACAAGTTTAATAAAAAAATAAATAAATACCCAAATATACACAGGTAAGACTTATACCCTTGTGCCCCTGCACCTGGACCTGATACTGTATTCTTCAATCATTACTTACATAACTTACAATGAGCTTGGTGTTTATTTCATGTAAACACTCACCCTAACATTAAAACATTTGTTGATTTGGATAACCTCAGGTTTTGGATCTGAGACAAAATGGCTGGGACATCAGTCACTCCATTGCGATCCATGACCATTTGGAAATAATGTTCACTTTTCATGCACTCATTTTTAGCTGGGTTGCAAAGTAAGGAGGGCCATGGACAAACTAAGTTTTCGATGCACATGCATCCTAAAAAAAGTCTTTATGTTGGATTGAACAATAGGGGCTTAAAACAGCCAGCCTAAATTGCATAGTAAGAAATCTGGATACGGTTCTGATTGTAAGCGATTGAGACTGCAAGGACACAGACTTGTATAAAACATGCAGCCTGCTTCTAAAACAAAGGCTTAATAGTTGTAGGAGACCACGGGCTACATTGTCATGTAGATTCCCTGACTTTTTGGGATACTACACGGGGTATTCTCTAGTTTTGTGTTGTCCAGTACTGGGATGGACATTTCCTGGGGTGGTTATCTAGCCTCTGGGAATACTTTCCTAATCATGAGAGTCACATGTCACATAATGCTTCACAACCCTATCTAGGCTACTACGCATTTGATCCTAAGCCGCTCGACCACCTTACACTGGGGGTCCAACACCTTCGAGTGTTCTCAATGTGCACATAAGTATTCACTTTAGTGTTTTGAACACAGTGACTACCGATTTCACCATATTCTGAATGTCATTTCATGATTAACTGGGCATGAATCGTAATTGGCCTTACATTGGGCATACAATTTAGTGAGAATTAAGACCGGTGGCAAATCGAAGACCATGGAGAAAACAGTTTGTTTTTGTTTTAATATTTTGGTTACGGGGTTTGGTTTAATGAATGCTTCTGTCACAGGTCAAGTATCTATAAATAGTATCTTTCAACATAAAGAAGGCATATATGTCTTTATGTACGTTGAAGCTACTCAGAAATGTCTTTAGACTCAGAGTTCCTCACTTGTACAGGTGAATGGCTAGCTTATGGCACATACAAAGCCACACATGTATTCTTTGCATTGGTGACATCTTGCGGCTTTTCCTTTTTTGGGAATGGCTCATCCCAACATGCATGTGGCCTGGTTCTGATGTTAGAAGTCTGCAGATGTAACTTTATCTTTTCCTGCTGTTTAGTTTGTCAAGTCTCCATCCTTGTTGGTCCAAGACACGCACAATGGGCTTTTCAGAGGGTTGCATATACAGTCCCGAGTTCATAAGGCAAGTGTGTCGGGTAAATAGAAGTGCTTTGACGAAACCACTCGAAACAGAGAACTTATGGGGACAGGGCAGTCCCGGGGGAGGAAACCTTACAGCACTGAAGACTGATTCATGACTTGAACAGGAACTGGTTGTAGCAAAAGGGTAGTGGTACAGAAAGAAGGGACCAAACAGACAAGCCACTATGTACATAGGTGAGGGTCAGCAAGGGAGCATATACATTGTATACAGTAGATTGTTATCATATTGTATAGCAGAAGGTGCATTGGGGTTAACAACAACAAATCATGACAAAAGAATGGAAATCAGTCACACTGGGTTAGGTATATAATTACCACAGTGAGTTGGGTGAATTGTATCAGGTTAGTTTGCCAAATCAGCGGCGGATTATGTAATACTAGCTACATTGTGCTTGGTGTATTTGTTAGAATCCAAGTAGGTTTGTTGAATTTCATTGGTTTAGGTGTATATGAACTGGAATGGTGTAGCTATATACACCATCAGAACGGATTGAGCATACAATAGTTGCATCGGTTTAGGTCTGCAAAAATCTCTGGGGGTTAGGCAAATTACTTTGACGTTGTTATGCTATGTTATGATATGCTAATAGGTTTTTATACTGTGCCAAATCACCACTGCAGTAGTGTCAGAGAGCTTGAGCTTATCTGTGGAGTGAAGTACTGTTCCCCCTATCCCCGGTGCTGTGGTATCCAAACCTTAATCTGCTAAAAGAAAGAAAATGAGCGAGCCGAAGATAAGAAGATGGGAACGTGGGAAATCGATGCTACAAAGACGAAGAGGGAGGGCTGTAGTAGGGCAAGAATGTTTTGTGATAGCACAGGTGCCTGTCAGGCCTGTTAGATAGGCCATGGTTCTGTGAAAGGGAGGAGGCAGATATGCCCTAAAATGGTGTCATAATTGGGTAGTATTTCCAGGAAAGATTTGGAGAATTGTCAGGGCACAAAATGAGGGTACGTAAAAATAGAAGTGGAAAAGTATCTACAGTAATAATGGCAGAGGGGTAGGGTTTTCAAAAATTCTATTAGACTAGATTCATAATAGTTGCACTGAGTTAGTTATGCATTCAGTGTTGGTTTGTATTTACACATTACAATGGGTCATTTGTATCGGACTTGCATTGAATTAGGTGCTAAAGAGTTGCAATGTAGCATGTTTATCAAAGTTGCGTTGAGGAGGTGTATAAGATTTTGAAAGTGAAAATGTTTTTGGATTCCACAAGATTTGTTAAATACAAATCACAGTGAGATTGGTATTTTGGAATAGCACTAGGTTGGGTGTTTAAGAATTGGTCTTTCGTTAGGTATTTACAAACTGAATTGTCATATGTAATTAACGTTCAGTTCATGGACAAAAGATAGGCATTGGCACTGCCAATTGTTTCATCTAGATTTATAGAATCTAATATAGGAATACTACAAATCATCTTACCACCTAATAATAGTCATGTACCAGCATCAAGGCTACCAAAATGGCAAAGTGCACTATGCCAGACCACATTACATAGTAGAGTAGAAGCATGATTTTTCGGTATAAGGTAATAATATCCCCATATATGGTTGCCGTAAATAATATCGCCGGGAAAATGTTGTGGCGATATTATTTGGGTGACCATATATATGGGGACAGGGGCAAAAAAAAAAAATTGAAAAAGAAGAAAAAAAAAAGTTTGGGGGTTGCGGGGGTGTTCCCCGCACGTTCCATGCAATAATGTCGCCACAAAAAACGGCCATTTTTCGGCGATATTTTTGCATGGCGAGATTTTTGTGGCAACATTACTACATGGAACTGATTTTTCTAAACCTATTAACTCGGACACTATATTAACCAGCACCAGGCATTTTTGGTTTTATTAGCAATCTGTTAAAGAAAATGGCGAAGAACAAAGTTTGTCGCCCAGCTCAACGAGGCACTAGATAGAGCGCCAGTAAGTAAAACAGAAGGACATGAAGCTTTGTGGTATGGACTTTGAGTTCTGTGCTCAATTTCTCTGGTGCTTGGATAACCCACATTCAACTATGAGGAATATTTGATTAAGTGGTACCATTAGGTTCGAACTGGTGCAAGATAATCATGCTTTTACCGTGCTAATATCATTATTAGTAAACCTACATCATCAACTTGTGACCCGATCTTTACTTTTGTCGTTGATCAAAAGGTTTCTGCAGCACCTATAATATTATCTGCAAACTAGAAATAGAGTCAATAATGTTCAAACAGAGAAGACAAGGGTTTATCTGGTGCACAGCAATATATTAAGAGATTTGTTGTGATTCCCAAATACAAGCAAGAGAGAGTGAAGCATTTCAATGGCTGCACATTCGCTTTCGGGAAACAATCATAGGAGGGTCTTCTGGTAATTGTGTCCCAAATACCGGTCTTGCCTTCTCATTTCTTTGTTTCATATCTTTTATAAAATCCAAGAGTGTGCTTTGTGCTAGAAGAATAAGAAGCAGGAGATTATTTTCCTCATCAGAGAAGCTTATTGGGTCTATTCTGAAACAATAATCTGAATTTCCTTACATCGAGGCCCTTTCAAGTTAACACAATCAATGTTAGGGAACTATAATAAATGGAGAAAAATATCCAATCTCATTTTCATACATTGACCATGCCAACACAAAGAATGTTTGCTATCAGCCATCCTTCATGCTCACTCATTTCAAACCATGTCCATTATACTGCAATGATAAGCTCCAAAAATGGATGTGTCCATCATTGTTAAACATCTTGCAGAGATGCCTTTCTGGCTGGCAGTGTCATGCTTCAAGCGAGGCATCCCTTTGTTATGACATCATTTGGGGAGCTTTCCTGGAATCCTTAAAGCTTTAGAAGGTTTTGGTCTTCTTCTTCCCCTACTGAGTGAGCGGAGGAAAGTAAATAAGACTTATGGAGGGTATGGAAAGTGACAGAAGTGGGAGCTCAGCAAAGAGGGAGGGCAAGAGCATTCCAAAGCTTGGGAGTAAGATGGGAAATAGAGTGACAGCGGGAATGAGCACCTGCGGATGAGGAACAGTTGAGAGGTGATGAGAAGAAGAACAGAGAGAGAACAGAGAAAATGAGGGTGAGTAAAGAGCAACAGGAGAGGATGAGAAAGAGGGAGCAAGACCATGAACAGATTTAAACGCAATAGCGACTTTGGAGCAAAGAAGAAAAGGACAGCTGTGGAAGAGTGGTAAGAGACAATGAGATGATGGAGCATGACATGAGAGAAAAGTAGATTGGTAGAGAGTAAACTAACATCAGAAATTGGGTCATGGCCTGAAATCTGAGAAAGGATAGACCTCTTAAATAATACAGAGTTGAACCCAACAGAGCAGACAAGAGAAGAGATAGGATTTTAAAAAGTCAATACGTTTCTATTAATATCATGAGACATTTTCCACTATGTTATGGACAACGTCATTGCGGACACTATTGAAGAGACATACACCATTTCCTGTCACCCTCATTACTACAAAAGTGAGTGCTCCTAATGTCAGCTAGAGTGCTGATAGTGTGGGAAGTTTGGGAACAATGAACTGCTGAAGTTTTCATGAACTGCTAAACTTTAGGTAAAAGAACGTAGAACGATGGCAGAAATACGGCAGAAAGAGGCGTATGGCAGGGGTAAGCATTTTCGACAGATTTTAAAAAAAATTAAACATGTATATGTTATACTTTTTACATTGTCTACACCATGGAACCTACCCACATGCCAAATTTCAGGCTTGTAGCCTGTTGGGACATTTCAAACAGACACACACACACACATCCACGCATTGCAGACTGCACAAATTAGAAAAAAGTACGGCTATCGACAAAAGGGTTGTAAAATGAGTTTAGAAATTACCTAGCTGATCATAGGGATTCGGGTTGTTTGCCCTGCAACCGAAAGGTTTGTGGCCCAAAAGACCGTAGCAAACTTGACAGTTACAGTCAAACCACCCAAAGCAAATGCCTCCCCAAACATACCCCAAAAATACCCCCCTTACTTACCTTTTGCTTTTGGCGGCACACCTCGTTGTTTGCCACCGACTCCCTGCAACACCGGTTCCCTTCACTTATGTGCTTGGCAACCGCAGTGCAAGCCCTTTCTTTTTTTAAACTTATTTTTTTTACATAGGGGGTGTCCCTTATGCAGGAGACACCCCTGCAATTACACAAATCCAAAAATGCTGACCATGGGAGCGGGGTACATCACTGCAACCGCTGCTCCTCATGTTCGGCATTTTCCCATTTGTACAAATGGAGCAGGGCTTTTTCAGACTTTTGTACCATTCATACAAATGGATGCAGTCTTTTTGGACGTTTCCGATCATGGAACATAGAGTTTCAGGCTCAATCATGCAGACTTTACACAATAGAAAGACCCGGGGACCCCCAGGCAATAAGTACAGGCAAGTCAAGATGTCAAAGTCTAGAATTCATATGCTAGTCTCCAAAGAGAAGAGGACGACGGAGGAAGGCGCTCAGATCCAGAGCACATAGTCAAACATCAAGAATAAAAAAGATCCCCAAGGGAGCGCATGAATGTGAACCAAGGGGAGCTGGGCGGCCACTACAGCAACGCGACACGGGAAGTAGTGTTCAGTCTGTATTTCAATTACCTGGTCTGTATGTTCTTTATTGGGATATCGGGGTTGACCAGCATGGAACCAGGCTTGGTGTGACTGCACGGAGGCTAGTGTGACGGGCCTGAATAGTCCCCCTAAATGGTGAAACTCGCTTTCAAACACCATGATGTCAATTCAGGTTTTATTGATCACACTAATGAGCCCTTCTAAGAGCCGGTGGTTATGTTTCGCGCTCTGAAACACTTGTTTGCGCTCTGAAACACTTGTTAGCGCTCTGAAACACTTGTTCGCGCTCTGAAACACTTGTTAGCGCTCTGAAACACTTGTTTGTGCTCTGAACAACTTGTTAGCGCTCTGAAACAGTTCTTTGTGCTCTGAACCACTTGTTCCCGCTCTGAAACACTTGTGTATGAGTGCAATACCAATAAAATATCAATATCAATATGTTCACAGTTACATCCACACCCCTTAAAGTATGTACCATGACGCAATGAATGGGACAGATTACAAGAGCGGACAGATGCCCTGACACTTGGGTCAGACACGCTGGGATAATGTAAAAAAGAGACAATGGGGCTCATTACGAGAATGGAGGTAGCCATGGAGCTGTTAGTTCCATGGCTGCCTCCATTCGGGGCTCCATTACTGGGTTCCTGCAATGGGGACTTACCGGGTTACTCCGACATAGGAGCACCTGGTAATTCCTCCTTGCAGAAACCCATCTCCATTCCCATTTGAGCCCCCATAGGGCTCAATGGGAATGGGAAGGGAGGTAATACCGGGCAGATTACATCTGGCCCGTTATTGCCTCCCTCTTCCCCTCGCAGGACCCGGAAAGCACGGCTGGTTTTATCAGGCGTGCGATCCGGGTCCGTGATGGGAAGCTCGTAATGGGCGATCCCGGAATGAAGGGGGCCGGCCCCGTACCGGCCCCCTTCATACCGGGAGCGCTACCCTTATAATGAGTCCCAATATATATTTAAACTTTGATTGAATCATATGGCCTTGAGATGGGGCGCACTAGGAAGGTATAGATAGAGATACTGAGAAGTGTACAAGAGCATACCCTCAATTATGAGGGAAACAACAAATGATGCCCATGAACTTCATCACTTGCCACTGCATAGTTTAATTATGCTTTTGATGCTACCACGAAAGTTCATAATGATGTTACCATGCATGCTCCATTCGCCATTGATTTATCCCAGGACATGTTGCCTGAACAGTAGTGTAAGATATTGCCAAAATGAAGGCAGATGGAAGGGCAGATATTGGCACGAGGGAAGCTAAAAGGGGAAACTTGGGATGCTGTAGACAACGCTGTAAATACAGGTGCAATTTCTTTTATCTCCAGAAATTGGCTAAGCTCAGTGAACAAATACATAATTTGGCTTATAACATAAAGTGTAGCATGCATGGATAAACATTTGGAAGCTTATCAGCTCATCCTAAATCAGGAGAAACTTGCAGTAAATTAAGTCAAAGAATACTCTCACAATATTCAAGAACTGGCCCACACTTAATCGTGTAAAGGGAGCACTTGCGGAGGGTAGCACAGAAATAAATAGTTGACTTCATTGTTTGACAATGCATCATATGTGGACTGAGATGAGATGTGAAATAGGTTGCAGCGGGCCTAGGGAGGAGAGGCCAACAAGGTGATGTGCAACTAAGCCGTATAGGTGTGGCTCCACATGAAGGGCGTCCCAGTCACCGACGAGCCAACGGCCCCGGCCCGATTAGCAGCATTGTCATCTGAACATTCAAAAACAGGCACCTTAATATTAGGGATTTTCTTGATTCCATGATGGAACGGCAAATCTGAGCCTGTAGGTATGATATGGACATTGGGAATCTGGGAAAGGAACACCTCCTCTTCCTGGTGGGACCACCCTGCAATGATATGAGTTGGAAACCTTGCCAGGACTTTAGTTTTGGATGACTACTGCCAAAGGGTTAGAGTGGTGTATATTAGTAAGAATGTACTTTGACATGACAGCAAGAATGGAAAGAGGGTCATGTCCTGATATCCAGCATGACTCCTAGAGGTATTGCAAGGGTCAGGCATGCAGCGACAATACAGGGGTACAATAATGCTAGAATTGGCAATGAGAATATCACTCTGTACGGATTATGCATGACTTGGAGCCCAGACAGATAAGACAGTTATTGCAACATCAAATGTTAAGTCTGAAGATTAATCTACACCACCCGCGGAATATGGACCCATTCATGGATAGCACTCTCATAGAAATAAGCAAGGCGTTACTGACAGTCATAGCAGCTTGCAAAGGGACTAAGCATGGATCGCTGAGGCCAGAGCACTATTGGAACAAATAGTGAAGGGCTCTTCTTTTCATCCGATCTCCTCTCTGTATGTCGGGGCCTTTGGCAATGGACTCATATTGAGTGCCTAAGTAGTAGTAAGGAGTATAATGATAAACGTCCAAAGTAATATGAATGTAAATTGTTGGGTGTCCTGACCCACGTTTGAGCTATCATGCTGCAACATTTGGTGCTGTGGGCTTAGAAAATCCAAGATGGCTAAAAAGCCCACAAGTGCGCCAGAATCCAGGAGAACCACGCAGTTTGTGCGCACACCAAAATGGTTACCTCACTTGCCACCCACCAGTGTAAAGAAAGATCTTTGTTAACAAAATCCACTGTTACTAATGTCAAAAAGTTGCTGAAATCGTGGCTCACCAGACCACTTTAAAGATTCAACCCTTTTGTGGGGTTCCACATAACCATTTTACTGTAAGGAGCCCCATCAAAACAATGTTAAGCAAGGATTATTTACTACCATGTAAGAACCATTCCTGTTTGGAATGCATTAATCCAAGAAAGATCCCAAAAATGGATGCAGTACCAACAAAATCCTCAAGGCGACGCTAGCGGTCTAAACTCTGACAGGAGAACTAAGTGCAGTTGCTGACAAAGAGATTTGACTCAGCTGACTTCAAAGGCTGCATTTTAATTAAAAATTAGCCACCTGCTGTTCCCAGAGGTCAGAAGCCTGGGACACCCTCTCATCTCAAGAGATTCACACCACAGCCCAGGATATCACATGGTCATAATAACCAAATGCAAAGTGACCCCCCTGCTGACCTCAACCTCCTGGAGACCACACAATAGGCTATTGCACTTGAATAGAATATGTTGATTTTGACTGTTTCCTGTCAACAAAGGCCTGCCTGCCAGAAGACACATGTGATCACTGACCCACCCAAGTCTTGTAGGCGGACTCCAACACTCTGAGAACTGATTTGAAAGCAAAATATATATTTTACAGAAACACTGATAACTCTTTGTAATCAAATGACAGGAATGTATAACTTTGAGAGCCTTTATTTAAAAAATGTACCTTCGATTCAATCCCAAACTCCAATTTGTGTGATGTTCTGGGGCAAAACCCTGCTATTTATGTATACTACAGACTCTGTGTTTAAGCTAGAGACATGGTAATTTACTGGAGTATGTATGGACAGGCCGTGTACATGTGTATAAATCTGGAGAAAAATCTGATGTTGCAAAACCCACTAAAAAGCACCAAAGGTTGCCATTTCTGAATGCAAGCCCCCAGGAAGAGCAGAGTTTGAACAGGGTATACCTCATGTGATATGTGATGGGTGCATGTAATTTCAAACCACTGTGTATCTATGAAATATGTCTTTTTGATCAAATATAGATTTGTGTGCAATTTGACAGGGGTGTGTCCTTTCTACAGGCCATATAATGACATCGCTCTGACACTCCACTTCTTTTCCCCAATCAAGAGAGAAAGGAAAGCTTGACCAATGGGCAGTTGAGAGAGGGGCTGGCTAGTGATGCTGCACACACACCCACTTTCAAAAGACATAAAAAGAGCCACTAGAAGCTAGAGAGGACATTCAATTCCATTTGCTGCGGAGCATGCTGATCGACGACTTCACATCCAGAGATCCAGACTTCAAATCCATCAATCTCCAGAACCTGTAGCAGTACCTAGAAAGCAGAGCAGTATCCAGAATCCAGAGCGGCTAGACCAGCAGAGCAGAGCTGACCCAGACCGGTGTTAGCAGAACCAGAGAGCTGACCCAGATCACTGTGAAGTGCCGAGACCAGACCGGAGTCCAGTCCAAAACCTGACCAGATCTGTGGCGAGGCCTTTTTCTAAATATATTGTGAGTACCTAGCAGAAACTGTGCAGAACCAATCTCTTAGTTAAAATAATATAATTCAATCTATTTTAATCTAACCAGAACTGCCTCCTAGAAGTTGTCACCTGTCATTTGCAAAGCTGTCACCTGTCATTTTCTAGCTGCAAGCTGTAACCTGTCGCTTTGAACTTTTAAAATTTCAAATCCGAAAAACTACCTTTATTTAATCGTCCATATCTCTGGAACCGTTTGGGCTAGGAACAAGGAACTTGGTTTAACTTTCCTCTGAAAGCTTAGCATCTCAGCTTTTCAACGAGCCTAGAACCGACTTCCTACTCCTTATACTTTCTCCGTAATCACGATTCTCGCACTCGTGAATTTTACCGCGATTTGCGATTTGGTTAAAAATCCAGCCACGTGTAACCATCAGCAGTCATCTCTTTCCTTGCTAAAAATTTGTTTGCCTCTTATGAACCATCCTAGATCCTTGCTAAAGTGAGCCTGAATTCATCCCAAGTATATTTCACTTACCCTGAACCTCCTAAAGGGAATTAAAACCATTTTCAGGACCTTCCTCACTTCATTGTCACCATATTCAAAGCATGTGTTTCAAAACTCCTACCTGTTGTATAAGATTGCTGGGGTGAACTGAATTACATTTTATCGCATTTCTGAGAACTGCGTGCTTACCTTCCATTTCCTTGCAATGCATAAAGGGGGGGAGTGGATTGCCAGAGAAAAGTGATTACATTGTTTTGCTGAAACCCTATCAAGTTATTTTCTGTATTGCATTTTCATTCCACCTTGCATCCATTTGAAACCATGAAGGTATTGTTGCTCTCTTATCCATCCTATAACCACTCATCATTGATTATAAAGAAGTGTGCTAGTGCCAGACTATCCATTATTGATTACTGCTCAGATTAAGTGTGATATTCAATTATTAATTTATTATAAAGTGTGATATATATATATATTGTTTAAATTATCAAATAAACACTTCAAACTTGCAAAACAGAACTACTTCATGGCTCAGTGGGGTCAGTGGGATTCCAAGAGAGGGGTGTTATATAGGGGTAGTCATCCAGACCTCATGAACTGGACATAAAGATATATCAGTAAGGGTTTCCATTCAGTATCCCAGACTAGGCATTGACTTAGCTGTAGTGTTGAATTGAATCCTCTTACAAATTGGGGGCTCGTCCGGGATGTTTGGGTTAGATCTATCACTTTTGCAGATTAATACAGTGTGCCAGCTGACCAGATACACATATCCGGTCGGATCACCACGCTGTGTTACGCTGTAAAGCACTCCTCAAAGGAACGCTCTAAGGAAAAGGTCTGTTTTGCAAAAATAAAATATAAACTTCTGTAAGTCAGGAAGGAACTCAAATTCCAGAATGACGACCTTGGTAGATATGAAAATAGCCAGAGAACACTTCTTACATAAGCTATTTGTCAGAGGTGAGTGGACTCATCAGGACCAAACGGTCTGGTTGCAGGCAATCGCGCAACAGGTCACTGAAACAGGGTCAAATATATGGGGAGATCAGGGTCCCCTACATGTGCCCCTGAGTGAACTATATTTGGCCCCTAAGGCCAAGGATCAGCACCACAAGATTGCCAGGGTAGCGGCATATTTATATTTACATATGGGAGCCATGCAGGACAAATGTGCTGAAGGCCAAGATCTGGCGAGTAGGCAACTGCGGGCACTACAGAAGGCCCAATCTGATCTGGACTCTTCTGAGCAGAGGCTGCTCAGGAGCCAGGAGTCAGAAAATGACAGCAGACGGTACATCACTAAAATAAAGGAGGATATGGATGTGCTGCAACAGGAAAAGGCGGACCAGGATACCAGATTTCTGGCCTTGCAGAAGGAGTACCAAGAAGGTTTGGACTCCCTACTGCAGAGCCACAAAAAGCTAGAGCAACAGTTAGACTTCAATAGGGCATGTGCTGAGCAGGTAGTCACCCTGCAAAGCCACCTAGATAGGGAGAAGGCAGAGAGCAATAAACTGATTTTGAAAGACCTGGATACCCAGGCAGAGTTTGACCAGGATCGCCAGAAAACTGGTGCCCTCCAAAGGCAAAGGGACGACCTGGCGGCACAGATGCAGGCTCTTAGTCAGGAAAGGGATACCTTAGGCCAGGAAGTCTGCCACTTAAAAAGGAAAATGGAAGAAAATCACCTGGCCCTCCAGGGACTGGGTGACCTCCAAAAAGAACACCAGAAGTTGTTAGAGCACACCAGAAAGGTGGAGGATGCTCTGGCAAGAAAGGAGCAGGCTAATAGGGACACAGCTCAGGAGGTAACCCTCCTGCAGCAAAGACTGGCCCAGTGCTCCAGGACCAATCAGGAAACGCAGAGAGAGAATGAGGCTCTCTGCCAGCACAATGATAGGCTCCAACAACAGGTAGCGATGCAGGAGAGACTGATAGAGTCTAGTAAGGCCTTAACTGAGGAACTGAAAGCGCAGGCTCTTGCATTGCAACAGGGAGCAGGGGCTGATAGAGATGAAGTTTGCTGGGAAAGGGAAACTCCTGAGCATAACCTCAGGAGCCCTAGTACCAGAGGCCTTTATCTCTCTCAGTCCCTGGACTCTGCCACCCCCATGTCCCCTGGCGCACATGAGCACCGGGCCACAAGTATGGCAGATTACTATCCAGCCAGAAGCATGGGGCTCATAGGCCAGTACCTCCCAGGAATGGATGGGCGGGCATCCGGGTATGGGCACCCAAGCACAGTGCAATTTAGTGGGGAACCCCAGGAGAATAGGCCCATTAAGGGCATCCTGAAAACTTCTGCCCAGTTAGGTCAGTGGGGGGGAGGCGGTACCCATCAAATCCTGGCAGCAAGGAGGAATCTGAAGACTCCTCTGAACTGCGCAGGACACAGGAGACCAGGTCCCCACATTCTGCCAGCCATTCCCAGGCTCGCAGAATCCGGGAAAACCTGGAAGATCAGACAGGAACCTCTGGGAGCAGTGCCTCTGAGTCAGAGGATGAATGGACCAGGGTTACCCAAACCAAAAAGGCCAATAAGGCAAAAAGGGCCTTGCTTAAGGACCCAGTGAAACAGATTAAGGCAATCAGGAGTGTCATCACGCCTTATCATAAGAACGCCAAGTACTCTGTTTGGGAACACTTGAAGCTCTATGAGCAAATGATGGAGACTTTTCATTTGAAGGACAGCCAAAGCTGTATCCAATATGTAAATTGGACATTCTCCCCAGAGTACTCCAGTTTCTTTGCGGGGCTGGAGGACCAAAATCATTTAAGATGGTCCACCTATAAGGCGGCCATCTTGAAACATTTTTCTGTTCACAGAAATCCTCAAGAGGCTCGCAAGGCAGCCTACAATTTGCAATGTGGGGAGGATCAGGCCCCACAAGAATTTGTTCAAGAACTGAAACGTGCCTTTGCGGAGACCACCTGAAGGGTGCGCACAGACAGCAGAGAATTTGTCAATACATTTTTCCATGCCTTGCCCAAATATATAATGACCCAGCTCGTGAGAGATTTTCATGAGAAAAGATCTTTGGACTGGGTCATTGAACAGGCTACCCGGATCTATGAGGTGCAGAAGCCCATAGAAAATAAAAGCAATACCCAGAGAAATCCAAAACCAACAGCACCCCTGCTGCTGCCAAGGTGGCAGAGGTAAAGGTCACCCCCGTTTTGGATTTGGAGATGGGGGGGCCTAAAAACCTACCCGCACCTAATAATTCACAGCCCAGAAGGCCCTCGGGCCAGTCACAGACAGGGAGTCGAGGGGGTAGTCCCACAAATGGGGTCCCCTGCTCCCCTGACTATGTAAGTCCCCGCTACAAGGGAAACCGACCAATCCTGGGTTATGTGTGGACTCCTCCAGCCCAAGGGGGGGGTCCAGCCAAGCACCTGACCCGGGGAACTTCCCTCCTCACTTCCCCCAGGAGGGCAGAAATTCTCCAAATCCTGGGCAGAACTTTTTCCCCAGGTATCCGCCCAATTTCCAGCCCCAAAATCATCCATCCTTCTTTCCCCAATTCCCTGAGCCCAGACAACCTAATCCGGGAGAGGGGAAGCCAAGGGTGGAGGGGTACCAAAATCTTCCCAACCAGGGGTACTACCAGAGAAGGGATAGCTACCCTTCCCGGGATCAGCCCAGGGGAGAAAATAGAGCCCCGTATCAGCCTGAGCGGGTTTCACAACTTGAGCGCCAGGTCCAAAATATGGCACGAGATTTGGGTCACATACTGAGGGCTCAACAGAACCCTCAGATGAGCATGCCACCGCAGAATGCCCCAAACTCTGGACCTGGTGCTCCAGAACAATGACGGGGGCAGCACCCCGATAACACACCGGTTCCCAGGGAGGAGGCACAAGGGGAAGGGGGGTGTAAAGCCTTGGAGGAAGCTTCCTTCCCAACTTGTAAACAGCCCCTGGAAAACCAGGAACCGGAAACAAAATCTCCTGCCCCTGAAAGCCTGCCTCCCAAGGAGCAGAGGGGGGGTAGGAGAAACAAAGGACCCAAACAGACCCACTTTGTGGAGGAGGTTCAGGTCTTCCAATTTGAGGGAGAAGGATCCTCAGAAGATCCTGGGAAAAGGATCTTCTCCTTCAGAGATGGGGGAACTCCTCCCAAAGAAAAATGGGTCCCAAGGGATGTCAATTAAGACTGGGGAGATATGGAGACTGAGCTACCGCCGCCCATCATCTCATCCCAGAACCCACAATACCGAAATCCCCTGGTTCAAACCCATCCTGGTGAAAGCCTCCAAAAAGGGGGGGCGGCCCAGAACCGGAACCAGGTGAACCCACAATGACTCTGATCTCCAGTTGCCAACTTTTTCTTTCAGATTCCCAAGACTCTCCACAGAATTCTGCCCAAATCTCTTCTCTAGCAATGGCCAAAACCAGAAAGTTAGCCCACCAGTTGTCCAAAAATGTGCATTATCTGTGCCCCCTTGAGGAGAAGGAGGGAAGATACTATGCCCCGGTACAAGTACAGGGGCAGGGTACAATTTTGGCACTGGTGGACACTGGATCCCTAGCTACCCTTCTGTCCAAAAGGGCCTTTGAGGAACTAAATGCCGGAAGGGGGGAGAATTACCATATTCCTCTCACCTCTCTTCCTGGACAACTGCAGAACTTTGACGGGAAGGAAATTCCCGTTGAGGGGACTGCAGACATGGACATTAAAATTGGGCGACACAAGGTGAAACACCCGGTCATAGTAGTGACTCCAGAGGGCACCCCTTGTTTACTAGGGAATGACCTCCTGAGAAGGTTGTCACCCCTAATAGATTGTGTAAACAAGGTCCTCTGGACCCAGACTAGCCGACCAATAAAATTAAAACAGAGTGTCAACCATGTTAGTTTAAACGGCACCTGCCACATGGTTGAACAAAAATCTGACCAAGTAGAATTTCACTTCCAGAACAACCAAACTCCAGACGTGACAGTAATAGCAGTAGGACAACAGACTGGTGATGGGGGGTCCTCTCTATTTCTGAAAATCAACCTCCCTTCCAGTTTAAGGTGGTAATCCACACTGGAAGGAAACACCCTAAAATTCTTCACCAATCCACAATCAGAAACTACCACTCCTATAGTCCAGAAAGATGTGAAATCAGCTCACAGCCTGGCTGATATTCAGCAAATTGGAGAGCAGTTGTTCATCCCTGTTCAGTTAAATGATGGGAAGGACTCTGTTCTCGCCCGAGTGTGTGTGAGCAACGGTAAGAGCTTCGTCAGCGAAGCCATGTTCCGCCAACTCCCAAAAGATCCAGCCATTCCCACATTCAAACTGATAGACAAATGGGAAATGGACCTGGAAGCGCCTAATTCCAAACTTCTCCTGCCAAGCAGGTGTATGCTCAAAATCTCCATTGGCAACAAGAGCATAGTCCATAATTGTTGGGTCGTGCGGGACGTCACTGCCGCCTTTTACTTAGGCAGTGACATTCTCAATTGCTTTGCCATTAGTTTGGACCTAATAAACTTCAAAGCTTGGTCCCGATTAGCGGATAATACCATGGGCTTTGATGATCCAGAAAAAGCATTTAGGTCAGCTCAATTGCTACTTTATGCAGTTGAAATTCAGATCAAAGAGGAAGTCACCATCCCAGAAAGGTCCCGACAATTCTCCCTGGAAGTGAAAGTTAAAAGAGGACAACATTTGAAAAACCCTGATGCTTACATACATCTAAACGCTTCTCTCCAAAGCAAGGGTTGGGGGTAAACCCAACTCCACTAGTCAACATAGAACATGACACCATTCTAATAGAGGTGGATAACAGCGACTTAAAGAGTATTACTCTAGCCGCAGGCATCATTATTGGAATGGCGGTTGATGACCGACATTTTTCCATTGATCTAGGAAATGAACTGCTAGGACCAATCCCCAAGGACTGTTTTGACAGTGACAGTGAGGACAATACAACACCAGACAGGATTTTTACCCGGCATGGGGCGAACTTCCTGGTGTACACTTCCTGCCCCTATGGTAAGGAAGATGTGACTTGTGACTTCAGGAGGGATGAGGTGATTTTCCAGGTCCATGAGGGTTGCCTTTCCCACCTGAGGCCTCCAGTCCAAATCAGCACTCTGACCAGGGACTTCTCCACCCAGCTGGAGGAGGCCGCTGAGATAGCCATACCAGAAGTCTTTCCAGGCTTCAGGCAGATTGTGGAAGAGAGAGTCAACCTAGCTGATGCTTGTGTGACTCTGGAACAGAAGTAAAAGTTGAAACAAGTTTTCTTGGATTTACAAGATCTCTTTGGGTAGACTCATATGACTGTGGCCGCACCGACATCCACACAACAACAATCCCCACGGACCCTGGCATGACTCCAGTGTTTGTGAAGCAATATCACTTGCCTCTCGCATCAATGGAGTCCCTTACTGAAATAATTAAGAACCTTGAGTCCCGGGGAATAATCCGTCCAATACACAGCACCTTCAATAATCTGGTGCTGGGAATATTGAAGCCAAACGGCCAGTGGAGACTCTGCGCCGACCTTAGGGAGCTCAACAAACGGGTCCATACTTCCCGATGGCCTCTGCCCTACATTGACCAAGGGCTGGCCCAGATCCAGGGGTCACAGGTATTCACTGCAATAGACCTGACCAATGGGTACAGGACCGTGCCTGTCAGTAGGGAGGACCAATACAAACTGGCTTTTACCTTTGGGGGCCAGCAATGAATTCAACATTTTCCTACACAAGGCCATGCCCGACCTGGGTGCAAGGGGTAACCTGGCTTATGTAGATGATGTCCTCATCAAAAGTTCATCTGTGGAGGAACGCATAGGGGAGATCCGTTATGTTCTGACCCAGTTGAGGGCCGCCGGGGTAAGACTTTCCTTTCAGAAAGCACAGTGGTGTAGAACCCGTGTTAATTTCTTGGGGAATGAGATTACTCCTCAGGGTCTCTGTCCCCAGGAAAAGAAAGTGGAAGCACTTCAGAAACTGAAAGACCCCACAACTCTGCGGGAACTAAGGAGCCTCCTTGGACTGACTAATTACAGCAGAAAGTTCATTGAGGGCTACGCAGAGATCACCAGACCCCTGATTCATCTCCTGAAGGGGGGGGTCAAGTGGGAATGGGGTCCAGAACAAGCCGAGGCGGTAAAACAACTCAAGAGAAGCCTCTCACAAGCGCCTTGCCTAGCTTACCCTGTCAGAAACAAGGAGTTCTTCCTGGAGACAGGGTTCTCTAATACGTGCTTGACGGCAGTATTATACCAAAAGCATGACAAGGTCAATAAAGTAATCTCCTATGCAAGCAAAACTTTATCCTCTGTGGAGGAAAAATTCAACGATTGTGAGAAGGCACTCCTGGCAACGGTGTGGGCATTGAAGAATTACCCCCCGTTTATCCAGGGGGAACACATCATAGTGGAGACTCCACACCAGCCTCTGCAATATCTCCAAAGTGATAGAATCCGGGCCGGAAATGTGAGTAATTCCCGAATTACTTCCTGGATTCTGTCAATGCAAGGCTTTCCTGTGGAGGTCAGATATGGCCAAAACAAGAAGAGTCCCCTCGCGCAAGATCCGATTGTGCCAGAGAAAACTGCATGATTGTGCCAGAGAAAACTGTCTCGAGGATGAAAGTCTAAAAATCAAGGACAACACGGAGGCATACCTTAATTCCCCACACAAAGTCTTTGAAGAGGACAAGTGTGAGGGAATGCCCACTGTCTATGTGGATGGATGCTCTTACCATGTTGACAACAACGGGGAGAAAGAACTGGTGGCTGGCGTAGGGAATGCATGGGTGAAGGAGTTCCCAGAACCCTCCGCCGGATACAAAATTGGTCCCCGAAGTAGTCAGGTGGCAGAATTGATGGCTGTGCATCAGGCCATCCTCACTGCTGTCCAACATCAACTCCACGAACTGGTCATAATCACCGGTTCTGATTATGTACGGAACGGGTTCGTGGAGCACCTGGTTAATTGGAAAACCAGAGGCATGTTATGTGCTAATAACAAACCCCTGAAACATGGGAAGTTAATCCAAAACATTGATGATCTGGTCACCTCGAAGGGGATGACCATCTATTGGAAGAAGATCAAGGGTCATTCCAAAGTAGAGGGACCAGACAAAACTGGAAATGACTTAGCTGATCAGCTGGCCAAAACCGGGGCCATCCAAGGGGATCTAATTGAGATTGAGACCCTGTTGCGGGAAATCCAGGTCACTGCTATCACTAGGTCCCAGACAAATGCTCACAATGATCTTTCAATTGCACAATGGAGTAAGGAGACCCCTGATGCTGATTTGATTACCGCTCAGAAGGGGGATCCAATAATTGGTAAATTTTACCAACACATTGAGGACCCTGAGAACTTTCCCCTGACGGATACCGATTACATTGGGAAAGAGGACCTAAGAGTGCTGATGAAATGTCCAAAAATGTTCCGAATCCAAGACGGTTTGTTGGTAAGGAAATCAAAAGCTGGCCACGATCAGTGGGTGGTTCCTACCTCATTCAGAAGCCAGATGTTAAGTCACGCCCATGATGCGGCCACTGCGGTTCATAGGGGGTTTCACACAACACTGGAAATCTTAAGAGAGGTTGCATACTGGCCACACATGGGGCAGGACCTTGACCAATACTTGAAGGGGTGTCTTGTGTGTGCACAATTTCAGCCATCATCCCTCAAGCACCGTGCACCCCTCCAAAAGAGGGGGATGACACTGCCATGGTCAGATTTGCAAATCGACTTTATAGGCCCTGTGATTCGCTCGTCTAGAGGAAACAAGTACATGTTGACCGTTACATGCTTGTTTACCAAGTGGGTGGAATGTCTCCCAGCCCCAAATTGCAAGGCAGAAACAGCAGCTGCCCTGATGATTAACCACATCTTTTCCCGTTTTGGTCTACCTCAAAGGATTTAGTCAGACAGGGGTAGCCACTTCACCAGTGAAGTAATGACAAAGATGTGGGAGATGCTGGGGGTCAAGAGAAAGCTACACATTGCTTACAGGCCAGCTTCTTCTGGGGCAGTAGAGAGATATAACCGAACCATTGTGAGCATATTAAAGAAGTTTGTGGCAGATTCTGGGCCAAGTTGGGATATCCGATTACCTCTGGTCCTAATGGCCATCAGATCTACCCCTTCATCTGCAACCAAAATGTCACCATTCGAGTTGTTGATGACTGGACGCAAGATGGTGCTTCTGCAGCATTTGCTCTACAGGACCCAAGAGCAGACACTAATAAATGCCTCCACAACTCATGAGTATGTGGAGAATTTAAGGAAACACCTTCAACATGCTTTTGCCTATGCTCAGCGGAATCTAGAAAGATCAGCTGAGAATATGAAGACCCACTATGACCTGAAAACTTCCAGGAAGGAATATCAGGTGGGGGACCGGGTCTATTTATACAATTTCCAAAGGAACCAGGCCAAACAGCGAAAATTTTTGCCTACATGGAAAGGACCCTTTGAGATTATAGACAAGATCTCCCCTGTGGCCTGCAAGATCCGCATCCCCAAAGGCGGTTTGGCAGAGGGGGAACACAAGTGGGTACATATAAATCAGCTAAAGTGTAGAGATTATAGACAAGATCTCCCCTGTGGCCTACAAGATCCGCATCCCCAAAGGCGGTTTGGTAGAGGGGGAAGACAAGTGGGTACATATAAATCAACTAATGTGTTGCCATCCCAGGCACACTCTGCAACAACTGGAGGAATCCTCTGGAATCCTAGAGGGTAATGTCTCAGATTAATTCAGTTCTAACTTAAAATATCCTACATATCGCCTATCAAATTTTGAGTTTCTCAATGTGGGTGTTTTCGTTTTTGAATGCAAAAAGAAATGTGCATGTTCATATGTTTTGACTATAAATGTATATGCCACCCCACTATATCAATGGTGGGGGAAAAATGTCTATGAATAGGTATTGCCGCTCTTCCTTTGTCGTCCTAGGAGAAAGAAAACCTTGAGACTGGCCAGGGAGGACGATGCGGAGACCGGGAGCAGAGACGCGAGGTGCCCAGGGTACCGCCCAATATTCCCATCAGGACCGGCGAGGAGAACCGATCGATCAGTACCGGATGGAGGAAAAGATGCTGAACTGTGCCATTTGCAGAATTGGAAGAAGATTATGCGGACAGACCAGTGCGTGGGTCAAAACCCTTGTGCACCCGACTCCCCATCGACTCAAATTCAAAGGGCAGTCACGTGGGGGGATTTGTTGGGTGTCCTGACCCACGTTAGAGCTATCATGCTGCAACATTTGGTGCTGTGGGCTTAGAAAATCCAAGATGGCTAAAAAGCCCACAAGTGCGCCAGAGTCCAGGAGAACCACACAGTTTGTGCGCACACCAAAATGGTTACCTCACTTGCCACCCACCAGTGTAAAGAAAGATCTTTGTTAACAAAATGCACTGTTACTGATGTCAAAAAGTTGCTGACATCGTGGCTCACCGGACCACTTTAAAGGTTCAACCCTTTTGTGGGGTTCCACATAACCATTTTACTGTAAGGAGCCCCATCAAAACAATGTTAAGCAAGGATTATTTACTACCATGTAAGAACCATTCCTGTTTGGAATGCATTAATCCAAGAAAGATCCCAAAAATGGATGCAGTACCAACAAAATCCTCAAGGCGGCGCTAGCGGTCTAAACTCTGACAGGAGAACTAAGTGCAGTTGCTGACAAAGGGATTTGACTCAGCTGACTTCAAAGGCTGCATTTTAATTAAAAATTAGCCACCTGCTGTTCCCAGAGGCCAGAAGCCTGGGAAACCCTCTCACCTCAAGAGATTCACACCACAGCCCAGGATATCACATGGTCATAATAACCAAATGCAAAGTGACCCCCCTGCTGACCTCAACCTCCTGGAGACCACACAATAGGCTATTGCACTTGAATAGAATATGTTGATTTTGACTGTTTCCTGTCAACAAAGGCCTGCCTGCCAGAAGACACATGTGATCACTGACCCACCCAAGTCTTGGAGGCAGACTCCAACACTCTGAGAACTGATTTGAAAGCAAAATATATATTTTACAGAAACACTGATAACTCTTTGTAATCAAATGACAGGAATGTATAACTTTGAGAGCCTTCATTTAAAAAATGTACCTTCCATTCAAGCCCAAACTCCAATTTGTGTGATGTTCTGGGGCAAAACCCTGCTATTTATGTATACTACAGACTCTGTGTTTAAGCTAGAGACATGGTAATTTACTGGAGTATGTATGGACAGGCCGTGTACATGTGTATAAATCTGGAGCAAAATCTGATGTTGCAAAACCCACTAAAAAGCACCAAAGGTTGCCATTTCTGAATGCAAGCCCCCAGGAAGAGCAGAGTTTGAACAGGGTATACCTCATGTGATATGTGATGGGTGCATGTAATTTCAAACCACTGTGTATCTATGAAATATGTCTTTTTGATCAAATATAGATTTCTGTGCAATTTGACAGGGGTGTGTCCTTTCTACAGGCCATATAATGACATTGCTCTGACACTCCACTTCTTTTCCCCAATCAAGAGAGAAAGGAAAGCTTGACCAATGGGCAGTTGAGAGAGGGGCTGGCAAGTGATGCTGCACACACATCCACTTTCAAAAGACATAAAAAGAGCCACTAGAAGCTAGAGAGGACATTCAATTCCATTTGCTGCGGAGCATGCTGATCGACGACTTCACATCCACAGATCCAGACTTCAAATCCATCAATCTCCAGAACCTTTAGCAGTACCTAGAAAGCAGAGCAGTATCCAGAATCCAGAGAGGCTAGACCAGCAGAGCAGAGCTGACCCAGACCGCTGTTAGCAGAACCAGAGAGCTGACCCAGATCACTGTGAAGTGCCGAGACCAGACCGGAGTCCAGCCCAAAACCTGACCAGATCCGTGGCGAGGCCTATTTCTAAATATATTGTGAGTACCTAGCAGAAACTGTGCAGAACCAATCTCTTAGTTAAAATAATATAATTCAATCTATTTTAATCTAACCAGAACTGCCTCCTAGAAGTTGTCACCTGTCATTTGCAAAGCTGTCACCTGTCATTTTCTAGCTGCAAGATGTAACCTGTCACTTTGAACTTTTAAAATTTCAAATCCGAAAAACTACCTTTATTTAATCGTCCGTATCTCTGGAACCTCTGAAAGCTTAGCATCTCAGCTTTTCAACGAGCCTAGAACCGACTTCCTACTCCTTATACTTTCTCCGTAATCACGACTCTCGCACTCGCGAATTTTACCGCGATTTGCGATTTGGTTAAAAATCCAGCCACGTGTAACCATCAGCAGTCATCTCTTTCCTTGCTAAAAATTCGTTTGCCTCTTAAGAACCTTCCTAGATCCTTGCTAAAGTGAGCCTGAATTCATCCCAAGTATATTTCACTTACCCTGAACCTCCTAAAGGGAATTAAAACCATTTTCAGCACCTTCCTCACTTCATTGTCACCATATTCAAAGCATTTTGCATGTGTTTCAAAACTCCTACCTGTTGTATAAGATTGCTGGGGTGAACTGAATTACATTTGATCGCATTTCTGAGAACTGCATGCTTTCCTTCCATTTCCTTGCATTGCATAAAGGGGGGGAGTGGATTGCCAGAGAAAAGTGATTACATTGTTTTGCTGAAACCCTATCAAGTTATTTTCTGTATTGCATTTTCATTCCACCTTGCATCCATTTGAAACCATAAAGGTATTGTTGCTATCTTAATCATCCTATAACCACTCATCATTGATTATAAAGAAGTGTGCTAGTGCCAGACTATCCATTATTGATTACTGCTCAGATTAAGTGTGATATTCAATTATTAATTTATTATAAAGTGTGATATATATATATATATATATTGTTTAAATTATCAAATAAACCGTTTAAACTTGCAAAACAGAACTACTTCTTGGCTCAGTGGGGTCAGGGGGATTCCAAGAGAGGGGTGTTATATAGGGGTAGTCATCCAGACCTCATGAACTGGACATAAAGATATATCAATAAGGGTACCATTCAGTATCCCAGACTAGGCATTGACTTAGCTGTAGTGTTGAATTGAATCCTCTTACAAAATAAAGGTCCCACATTTAAGCAGGACTGACGCCATATTTGTATGCTTGTTACAGCAGGGCACTATTGATCAGTGAGTTTGCAACTTGATGCTTAGAGGAATTCTGCCCCTCACAAGCCTGTATCTTGTATTCCAGGTCACTGCACCTGATAATCTGATAACAGGAGGTGTTTTCTCTGGTTTGGGCCTTATCTGTTAATTTCGAGGACAAGAGGCCAAGAGGAGGGAAAATGTACACCTTTGGTAGTTTGCTCTCAACAGGATCTGCCTTCCCTTGTGGTTAAATAATGACTCCAAAGCATGGCTTTGTATACTTCAAAGGAAGGTATAAGGCCCTGGAGCGATACTGGACAGAACACGAGGATGGGGACCAGGAGGTGCAGTGAAGGAGACTCTCCTCCAACTACTGCAATGGGGTTGGTGGTTTTGGTTGGTTATGAAGAACTGCACTGTGATTGGCCAACACCCATGGTTTTGGCCTTAGAAATGTGCTGGGTTGGTACACAGGCAGACACCCTCCACCACTTGAGAGTAGATGGATTTGATAATTTCTGCCTGGACATTTAGATATAAGATGCCCAATGGACATTTAGAAATGCATGTCTACTGGATTGGCTGAAAGTTAGGGAAGGATATGGCCTGATGCCACTGGGAAATTAGTTTATAAGTGTCTCTTTGAGATGAAGATGCTTCTTTGTTCTTAATGTATAAGTTGACACTTGCTGCAATACTTTAGGCCTGGAAAGGTGTCTACTGATGTCCAGGATTGAATGTGACATGCTTCCAGGTGTGGAGGAAGCTCTATGCAGAGTAAGGGATGAACCCCCTCATCCTAACATATTCTACCATCCAAGATACAGAATAGGAATGATCAGAGAGATAGGAAGACACCTGAGAAAGAGCAGAGCCAGAAATACCAAGAGAAGGTAGGGACAACCATAACATAGAGTCACCCACTGAGTTGACAGATGCAGACAAATCTACAAGGATATGAAGCAAGAAGAATGTTTTATGATGAGCAGAAGTCAGAAAGTCAGTGACATGTAGCAGAGCTGTTTCAGTGGAGTGGACTGTGCAGAAACAGACTGCAGAGGGGGTAAACTGAAATGAGGATTGAGTTGAGGCAGCACAACCAAGACCTTTACAAAGAAAAGGAAGAAAAAAAAAGCTGGAAATTCAACATCTTGGAGTGAGGGTCAGAGATGGAGAATTATCCATTGGACTGAGGGGCTACTAAAGGTGAGTGAGAAGGCTGAGAGTGAAACCTGCCCCTGAAGCCTGACATGTATTCTCATGTCTAACCTTGTTTGAAGCATTATATTTGAGCAATAGGCCCAATCTGTTGATGAAAATGCAGATTCATATTTTAGTAAACGCAAAGACTACATTAGAAATGCATTCTAATGCATTCTAATTACATTACATCAGTGTCTTCATTTGAGAGGCTGGGACGAGCGGCAAGTGTCCTTGTTATTAGAACACTATGTGCGCTTAGTGGTAACAAACCCTCCGACTGCTCTCCAGGCTTTCTGGGATGAGCGCCAAGTGTTCTGGTAAATTGTAAACAAAACCTAGATGGCAATATGAAAAAACTATAAAATTACAGAGCAACTACAGAAATTCCTGTGGAGCTTTTTGCTGTCGAGCAGCTGATTAAAGTGGGTGAAAGGTGCGCTAGCCTTGTTCTTCAGACAAACAAACGTTTTACTTTGCAAGCAAGATGTTGACCACTGATACTGAGCCAGGGGGCTGAATAGCTTTTTGTTTAACCGACTTAAAGCTGCTGACAGATAGACATGCTAAAAGTAGGCATTAACAGTTGGAGCTCATGAAGACCCTTGGACTAAAAAGCCAGACTCAGAGTGGTTATTTGTGCTGGACCCAGTCACAAGTGTCACTTGCCGATTCGAACCTGGGGTTACACCATGAATCGTCCCAACAGCCGCTTCACTGACCAACAAACTAGTGCAAGAAGAGCACCTTTTTTAACCATCACAGCCCGCTGACTCGAACAGCTGGAGTGTCACTCATTGACCCTTCCTAGCGGTTACAGCCCGAGTTGAGCTCTGTGGGAATCTCGGAATTCCATAATCCAGAGGCCAGGTGGGCCCAGTGTAGACACCCACCTGATGCCTAATCATGGGGAACCGGTATCCCTCACAAATAAAGGGACTCCTAGAAAAAAGGGCATGCGGTAACCAGAAGATTAAACGGGGTGGAGACCAGAGAGGGGTGTGGGCAAAAAGGCTGGTCTTCCCAAAGGAGACAAGCGATCGAGAGACAGAGGTCTGAGCCGACCAAATAATCAAAGCTATTTAGAAAATCTAAAGAGCTTGAAATAAAGCTGTGAATCAAAACCTATAGATCCACATGAGACTACCAGAAACTAACTACCCCGAACACAAAACTGAATTGGCCTAGCATGGAGAGCCAAAGTAGCTTATTGAACTATCTCCAACACTACAAAGCCTAGTAAAACATGTGGGGAGTGTACTGGTAATGATTGACCAGTGTTTGTGTGGAAGGGCCCAGGAATTTACTCTTTTCACTTGAACTAAATGGAGCAAGAACTTTTTAGACCTGTTGAGACTGAGCTCTGATAAAGCCTAAAAAGAACATTTCATTTATTGTGTGGATTATAAAGACTATAAAGAGGCACCTGATAAGAGAAAACCAAGAGGAACAATTCCACCTTTATACAAGAACTTTTAGGATTTTGTTGAAACTGTGACAAGAAACTCACAAACACTAAAAGCTTAGAAGTGTTTCACCTTTTTGTACAAGAACATTTGTTTTATTTTGCTGAAACAGCAAATCAAGCCATTATATCCATTTGTACTAATTTGTTTTCTTTTTTAAGGAGCTATGGTCAGTTAGGTAGTTTAGGTTTGGACAGTGTTGTGCCATGTAAGACGTTCTGATGAGCACCCTTTGTGTTTAATTTTGTAGGTGAGGAACCCCATTGTATCAACAGAGATAGGTGAGGGATTTTATTTTGCTTTAATTAATCTTGAGGGTTTTACAAAACAATCTAATTGGCTGTGTCCTATCTCTGGCAAAGCACATACACGTAAGGTTGTTGATGTCCCCTGGACTCCAACTTTCCCATTGATTGATCCAATTAATAATAGGCATGACAAGTGTGCCCATTTGCCCTGCTGTGCCCAGCTAACTGTTTCACGTTATCACTCATGGGTGTGTTTTATTTTAATAGACCCGTGCCCCACAGGTCCCCCAAAGAGTGAGGGCGGCATACTCCTTGAGGAATATGGCTGCCCTTCTCTTCAAGTATCTGGTGAATGCAATACCTGGGATTTTCTTCCTTGTACCATCTGGGTGGAGGGCAAAGTGAAGCTGCATACACATGACAGCCCACAATGAAGACGAGGCTAGCCATCTCCCTTTTCAATACCAAGGCAGTTGCATGGGAGATGATGGGTTGAGTATGGGGTCTGGGACAATGGTTGGCAACATTTGCAAAGGAGTTCTCCAAAAATGCTTATAAGATAGGATGATACAGGCAAATGCTTCCAGCAGCCTACACGGATGCGTCCTGTGCAATAGTTGCTAATCGTTACTCCTGAAATCTAATCTTTAGAGACCTCTTTTTGTGACTTTGGTTGTGATCTCCAGGTACTCACATTCTTCTTGTCTCAGTCATTCGTTCCCTTTCCTTCGTGCTCCTCAACTTTGATTTGTCCTCCGTGACTTCTCCTCTCTCCAGCTTGTTGACTTGATCCAATAATGCCAGGACCTCTCGTTCACATTTCTAGATACCAAAGTACAGTTTTAATCCACATCTGTGTTGACCGGGCCGAGTCTAAAACAAGCAAACTTTACTCATAAAACATTGCTCTTGTTCAATTAGTTTACCTACTGAAGGTATGCCTAGTGTGCAGCTTCTCAAAAGCTGAAAATATAATTTCAATAATATATACATGTTTGCTTCTTATGCGGAGAAGACCCACCTGGCATCAATGAGCTTTGAAGACTAATAACAAAGCAGCAGTATATTTCAGGTTGGGAAGGTGAGGCACGAATGCTGTATGCAGCTGTTGTTTCACAGGACTGAGGGTTTGTTCACAGCTATTTGCTGCTGAGAATAAACTTAATGAAATGAGACTTCAGATCAGGCTCTATGGGCTGCGAGTCGGAGTTATGCCAAGTCTGTGCATCTATTTTGATTGATTCCCAGGAAGCTACTCTACAATAGCTGAGGTATTGTCCTGCTTTTATAGAGGGCAGGTGAAGTTTGGTGTTGTATTTTCTTATTTTGGGTGATATTTATGTATAGGTTTACCTAGATGGCAGATCTTCTCAGATGGATTGCTTTGTAGCAGATGAATACTATTTGGGAGCAAGTGAGACTTGAATGGGAAATGACCGAAAATAAATCCGGATGGGCGAGGATGTGGTTAAACCACCAGCAGTTGTTCCATTGTATGGACTATAATTGATAAGCTATGACGTAGCCTTCAATTCCTTAACTGTCTCAGAACATTATAACTTCATAGCACTCTGCAAAACATGGATGTTCAGTTCACTCAAAGTCCTTCACCTGCCACTGGAACAGCTGCCACAGCCCCCTCCTCTCTCAATGTTTTGAGTTGACCTCCTTTCTTTTAAATATTAGCACCCTGCAGGACCACATCCACGAATCAGTTGGCTTGGAAACCAAGCATTATCTGACGGTGCGTGCCCGCAATTTGAGCCGTTTGATTGTCGGAATGCATCTCCCGCTGCCGATCCATGTACACCTAACCTTGCGTGTACGGTTGAAGTCACATAGGCAGAGTCACTGTACACTGTCACTTCCTACCCTTTGTGTTTCTCGAGCGCGTCAATGAGCGCTACCAATTCTGCTGCTTGCACTGAAAAGTGAGATGGTAGCCTTGCACTTGCTACAACTTCAAATTCTCCATTTAATCTATTTCTCACTATTGCTGCGCCTGAATGGCTTTCCCCACTAGTCTGAATAATTCAACTAGAAAGAACCATAAATAAAGAGGATTTCCCCTCCTGCTAAAGCATTCTCCTTCATGTATACTGTATATCATCATAACATTCAACATAATTAGCACAATCATGCACGTGATCACCTTCTTCTATTGGCTAAGCTATATGCGTGGCAAGATTCACTATTTTACATCATACAATTTTAATGGTTGGTTTGAAATCATTACCTCTTATGCTGAAGCACTTTTGTTTCTCTAAAATGGCAAACAGAGCATGCTTCATGAAGAGGGTCATCGAGCACCCCATAACAATACTTGTAGATTTCTCAATCGCAAACATGGCAGCTGCCAATGACTGTTCGCAAGGAAAGTGTCCTCTCATAACTGGGTCTAAAATCCCACTCTAATATGCTAAAGGTTTGTACCCCTATGTAGTTCTCTGTGTAAGCACTGCTGTCATGACTGTCCCATTTGTGTGTGAAAACAAACAAAATTCCTCATAATTGGGATTTTCCAAAACTGGGGCTGTACAAATAGCTTTTTTCAGTTCCACAAACCCAACCTCCATTTCTTCAGACCATTCTATTTACATTTTTTCCACCAGTGCTTTCTTTAAAGCTTTCAGAAGTGGTCTTGTATATGTACTATAATCAAACACCCAGGCTCTGATATAGTTGCAAAATCCCAAAAACCTGTCCATCTGCTTCACTGTGTTTGGTTTTGGCGTTTTCATAATTGCCTCTGCTCTTTCAGGCATCACTTTCTTTCCTTCATGCAAAATCAATTGACCTATGTATAACGCCTCTTCTTGACAATATTGCAATTCCACATTGTCTACCTTATATCCCTTGTCTGCTAGAATAGTCATCAACTGAACAGAATCTTGTGTGCACTCATCTTCTGTGGAGCTACAAATTAAAATGTCATCGAAGTATTGTATCACTGCACACTTATGATCAATATTGCCTAAATCCATCTGTAGGATCCAATTAAAGATCGATGGGGATCTCACCTTACCCTTGGTGCAAAACAGTATATTTCAGGTGAGTTTGATGGAACATAAAGTATGTCAAGTCTTGTGACTTCTTGTGCAATGGGGGTTGAAAAAAAAACGCATTCTTCAAATCGATCACCGTAAAATATCGAGCAACCACCAGGATGCTACACAGTATCATCGCCGAATTAGGAACTAAAGGAAACTCTGCATCTATAATCTGGTTAATCGGTCTCATATCTTGTATAAATCTCCATGACCCTCCATTAGATTTATTAATCGGATAAACTGCGGTATTACACAATGATTCCGATGGCACCAGAAATCCTTGTTTCATCAGTGCTGGGAATATACCCTCATCAGCTTCTCGAGACATGGGGTTGTGTTTTGCTCAAGGTAAAATCACTCCTGGCTTAAGCTTTATTTTAACCTCCACTATTCCCTTCAATAGCCTATGTCATAAGGATCTGTGGTCCAAAGCACGCTTGACACATTTTCCAAGTCTTCCTGAACAAATGCTGGACGTTGCTGCATTATCGCCATTTGCTGTGGAACTTCCCTTTTCTCTATTCTTATGCAGTATATGATGCTCATGAAGAACAGCACTTCATCGTCTGTTTCGTCTTCCCTGAACATGTCGCCATCAGTGATGTCAGTCAATCTGTACCCTTCCTCGAGAGCGATCACTGTTCTCCATGGTCTACCCTCATCATCTACTCCTTCAAGCATTGCCATTTTCTTTTGTAATATGGCTGCTTCTAATTCTATAGGGATAGTCTGCCACCCCCCATAGGTATTTGCGGTCTAAACAATAACTCATTAGGTATCCTCACAATTCTTCCCACTAAGCCAGGAAGCCATGTCAGTAGAATGCTCACTCCATACAGAAAAATCTCTGCATCTACTGGAATGTCTTACAGAGCCACTTCCCCTATAAACACCAGTGTGAAATCTCCAAAGTTCAAATAGTGTATTCCTGGAGTGTAACACACTATGCCTTGATCAGTGAATAAAATCGTCATGTTAAGTTATGTCATTAAATCTCTTCCCAAAATGTAAACCAGAGTCTGTCGTGAATATAACAAAGGAACAGACATGTCACACTCCCCTATAGAGACTGGTAATTCATTAGGAAAAGGAACTCAACTCATAGCTCCAGAGAACCCTTGAGCATTCAAGGCAATTCCCGACATCGGATATTTTCCATCTCATATACATGAAAGATTAGCTCCAGTGTCTACTAGAAAAGAAAAAGATTTGCCTCCTATCATCACATCGACCCTTGGTTCCTCTTATGGGTCTGGTGTCACAGATAGTACTGACCACATCAACTCACCCTGTGAGCTGTCCTATTGTCGGGAACAGGCTCATCCCTGTCCCTGTGTAGGAATTCCCTCCTACCACAGAGACACCTCCTATCCTGGGTGTCAGTACTTGTCCTGTATTCGCATACTGCTGTGTTTGTATGGGGGCTTGTTGGGACTGCCCTTGCAGTGTATTCATTTGCACTCGTTCTTGCTGTTGCACCTGCTGCACTTGCGGTGCTTGGGTCTGATACAATGTCTGATCCTGGGCAAACCATTCTCTAGTCTGTGTACTATATGGTGGAGGATAAGCTGTCCACCTCTTGAAAATTGGCCATTCTGTATATTCCCTTGGCTCCCATATACACGTTCAATGTGCCCTGTCATGGGTTGCTCGTCTAGTAAACCCTTCTTGAGTGCTCTGTTTCTCATTCTGTGTACCTTGAACCCCACCTTGATTATTTTGAAATCCTCCTCTTCCTCTATAGCCTATAACTCTGCCTCGTGACACAAAGCTATATCCACCCTGGTCCATAGGGAGCAAATTACTCACCTGCGATGATGTACCCACTGCTTCCTGCATTCCCAATCTTCTCCGCTTGTCAATACCGCCCCTTCTATGGGACATTTTGACAATTTGTTCTGAACTAACTTGGCTTGTTCAATTTTCCTATTCTCATCTTTCTTCTTATCTTTCTCTGGTAACAACCTATAATGGTGTACTATTGTCAACTGTATCTCAGCCCAATGCTTCACTTCCATCCCCACTTGTTTCTTCATCTGTCTCTCTACTGGCTCAGGCAACCCCTGACATAAAATGTGGTAAAATAATGCCACTGTCTTATCCCATGGCTCGCGAGTTTCAAGTTGCCATTTCCCCTGAATATCCTGAATGTAAGCAATAGGGTCTTCATCTTCCTTCATCTTGCGTGTCATAATTGCACCCTTATCTCATGTGTTAGGATAATGTACCCTCCAAACATCTGCTCTACAATTATTAAATGGCGTCCCATCATGTGCTGTATTCTGTGTGGTCACTCTTCTCCCCGCTCTTCTCCATATGTCGTCAGCTCTCTCCCCAAGAATAACTGCCAGGAGACCTTTTATGACCCTTTTGGCTAACCCGTTTCCTCCTGTCATTTTTTCTAATTTGTATATCCATTTCCCAGTGCCTGCAGTCTAATTCTGGAGCTTACACCTTAAATTATCCTTGTCCATCTGCAGCCATGGAATATACTGTGGTCTTGCTGCCCCTTTTTCCAATAAGGGAAACTGCGTTAACGCTGCCCCACAGTTGGATCCTACAAGCATGGACGATCATCCCTGTCTGCCTCCTTGTGGGTAACAACCTTAACCTGCTCACATACGGTTGTGACTCTCCCTTCTCACTGTACGATCATCCTCAGGGACACTCAGGATATGCTATGGGATCTGGCCTCCTATCCTTAAGTTGTTTCAGATCAGACAATCTCACTTCTTTGTCCATTTGCAAGCTTCCTTCAGGGGCACATGCGCTCCCTCCTCCTACCTCGAGGGTAGACTCTCTTTCCTCATCTGACATGTCTTATCCCCAACTAGTGTGACTATCATCTCCTTCACCCTTATCCCGATTCAATCTACTTAAAGAAACTGCTTAACATTCATCACTGAACAGGCCTCCCTCCTCTCTTCATGATTGAGGCATTAGGGATCAGTCATAGTTCTCCCGAGTTTCATACTTGTTATTTCACCTCAACTGTTGATAGACCTTATTGATCCTTTCTCCGATGCTTTCCGCATCAAACATTTCTTCATCTAACACAACTCTCTCTGCCCCTGACGTTGCTTCCTTTTTCAGAAGGAACTCTTCTATTCTATCCCATCATATTTCTGGGCTTGGCCCTACTGGTTCTTTACAAGTGAGACTGGTGTCAAGACCTTGTTGCCTCCTTTTTCATTCCATTTCTTCATCTCTTTCTCTTTGCTATCTCATATCCCTTCTAATTCTTTCTTCCTCCCGCCTTCAGTCTTCCCCTCTCCTTATTCCTTCCCTTCTTTCCTCTTCTTCCATTCATCTCTGTAATCTTTTGTCCCATAGTTTTTGTGCTTCTTACTCTTCTTTCTTCCTGTTCTGTCTATCTCTTTCTTCTAACACTCTGTCTATTGTCATACTTTCTTTATTCTTCTGCCTGTTCTTCTTTTCTCTCTTGCACCTCCTGATATATCTGTTCTTGCTACTGTGTGCAATTCCTTTTATGGTCATCTTCTCTCAATCTCTTCTCTCGTTCTGCACAAGCGCTATCTAGTCAGCTTTATCCTTCTCTCCTTTTCATCTCTTAATTTCCCTGTATATTGCTGTCGACAATTTTGACTGCTCACTCTTTTCTTTTTGTCTTGTATGATCTTATAGATCTCTTCTTTTCTCTTATTCTCCTCTGGACTATCATCACTATTGTAAGCTGGGGGCTTGTACATATCGGATTACTACACCCTGTTGCTGCTTTCAACTCCTTAAAGGGTACAACCCTATTTCTTCCATGCTAGTGGCTTTTACTTAGGGTGAAATAAGAGGAGCTGAAGGCTCAACACCTTCCTCCTTTCGCTGACTAAGCATCCACTCCTCAGGTGGAGGGTCTACCCTTTCTTCCTGGTACATCTTCCAGAGCTCTAAAACCACTAATCTTTTTTCTAATTTCTTCACCATGGATGCTGCGTGCAAGAATGTGGTCATGTGTTGGAATACCGCTTTTGACAATGATCCCCCTTCTGGGCATGGCATGAACATTTTATGTGTCGTGCCTTTCATTGGTTCCACACTTTACTGTTTTAGCTTGGGCATGTGCTTTGGTAATGTTTTACATAAGTGCACCAGAGGACTACCTCCCATACCGACAAGTCTCAATTGATTGTTAATACTTATCAGACTTATGAAATAACCTTTGTACTTTTGTCATGATCTCTGCTTCCAAAAGGTCAGGGTTTTCCCAACTCCCTTGGAAGCAGATCCATAACCCAGGTTCCGAGTGCCAACCAGTCCCAATTGGGACCTTTTGGACCCAGTCCTGGCGCCAGTGGCACCAGGCTCATAAATATGCCCAGTCCCAGCGCTGGAAGCGCCGGGCTCATAATGCTTGGGTGGACTTACCTGCAGCAGACCATGCTGCTTACTTGCCTGCCAGTTGAGCCTCTGATCCTCTTCTGTTTGGAACTACTTTTCCTGTTGGGTGGGGCAGGAGCCACTCCCTAGATTCAGAACACTGGAACTCTTCTGGAAAGCAGGAACTCTTTTCTTACCTAGGCGTGGCTGTGGAAGGAGACACCTAAGCACTACAGGAGGCTATTTAAACCACACCCGATGGATGAATCTTGCTTTGCGTTATTCTGCATCCTCTGCAGCAGAACGCTCATCGTGTCTTCTGCATCTGATCCTGGGCCTAAGGAAAAAGGCTTACCATCCTGAATCCAGTCTTCAGCAACACCTATAAAGACAAGAAAGAACAGGTTAGCATTACGGTCTTCAGTGACAGCTCTTCACTTACCTGGTCCATCGGCTGTCACCAACGCCTCGCGCTGCATTCCGGCATCTGGAAGACAAAGGCTTACCTACTCTTCGTGCGCTCCGGAGGTCTTCACACTGCATTCCGGCATCTGAAAGACAAAAGCTTACCAACTCTTTGCACGCTCCGGAGGCCTTCGGCGCTGCATCCCGCATCTGAAAGACAAAACAAGGTGCGTTTAAAGACATTGGGGAACTTTAATACTCACGTGCCATTACTCCTTTCCACATCTAACCCAGTGGGTATTCCGGCACCCTGCAGCCGCTCCGAACTTATACCTGCAAAATAAAAAGACAGTTAGAGCGCATCGTGAAGCAGGCAACAAGCGCTTACTTACGTGCTTCCAGGCGCTTCTATTCATCACACGGGCTCCATCTTCAACTCACTTCAGCCCGTCATCCGCCATCGCCGGAACCCTGCAAAACAAGAAACATCATTACTAAAGACTTTAAAGACATTAGAATTACTCGAAACTTACCGTTCGTGCAGTAAACGACGGACAGCAGTCCTCTGAAGTCAAGAGGCCTGCTCCCCTTATCCAGTGAAGAAACTGGTTACAGCACCCTGCCCCGAGGCAGATGGAGAGCACGGCGTTCACTTACCTAAGGTGAGAGCGTTAACCTTTGGGGTTCTACAGGAGAAGAGAAAGGGAAGAAGAGAGAGACATTCAATAACCCAGTTCCTTAATCCCATATTTTCTATCTGCAGACATCTTACCCTTGGAGTCAGACATACAGTGCACAGAGGTCCAGCCCAAAGAGCCAGCCGTGTGTTGTACATCACCTTTGAAGATACGGTATACGCCCAGTCAAGACCGGCGCCTCTACGGGAATCAGGTGAGCGTTACAGAACGCAAAGCCTACCACAAAACTCCCGTCCAGGCGCTATGGAAACCTCGGACACCGACCAGCTAGCCCAGTTACTTGGGGAACTAAGGGCAGAAGTGCATGCAGCCCGTCAGGAAATGAACGCTCTAAGAAGGGAACTGATTATTTCCAAGGAGCGAACAGATGATCTCGCTAGACAATTGCTACAGTCACAAGCCGAACAGACTCCGTTACCCGCCTCTGGGGGAAATCTTCCTTCTACATCCTCTATGAATCCAGTGCAGATCAACCTACCTGGGAATGTACCTCTGGCTCCGCCCGAACGATTTTCTGGTGACCCAAAGAGGTTTGCAGTATTTATCAATCAGTGCCGGTTGCATTTCTTATGCCGGCCAGCAGCCTTTCCAACTGATCAAGCTAAAGTAGCTTTCGTGCTTTCGTACCTTAGTGGCAATGCGGCAGACTGGTCGATCCCTCTAGTAAATCAAGATGATCCGGTCCTCCATGATTTTCAAGCTTTTCAGCTCAGTATGGAAAAACTGTTCGCAAGACATTCACAGGGGCAGGCCTTGGACAATGAGCTTCTTTCGTTGCGACAAGGTAATCAAGACCTTTTGGCTTATATTGCGTCTTTCAACAGACTGATAGTGGAAACTCAATGGCCTGAGGACAAAAGGATTACGCTGTTTTATAGAGGTCTACGTGGAGAGCTCAAAGATGTGTTAGCCCAAGTAGTGAATCCCCCACAAGATTGTTCGGACTATATAGACTTAGTCGTTCAAATAGATCACAGACTGCAGAACAGGAAGGCCGATGGTTCCAAGTTTGATGCTCGAGTATTTTCCAAACCGCCAACTCCTTCCAAAGGAGTAGACTCCGGGGAACCCATGCAAATAGGGGGTCTGAAAGGTCCTCTAACACAAAAGGAGCGGGAAAGGAGAAAACAGTTGCAATTATGCCTCTATTGTGGAAACTCAGGGCACTTTCTTCGAGACTGTCCGGTGAAACCTGCCAAGAAGGCAGTAGGAGCTGCAGTTACCAAAGTTACAAACTCTGAGCAGGGAAACGACCTAGCCCGACAAGAATAGAGGTCCTCTTGCCGAGCGTGAAAACCAGTTCCGTGACCTCGCATTTCGTGATACCTTTGGTCCTCATTAGCCCTGATAATCCGGATCGATTACATGCAATTGAAGCTTACGTCGACAGCGGTGCCATCGGCAATTATGTGGATCATGAAATGGTTTTGAGGATGAATCTAACTCTTTGTCCCAAGGCTGTAAAGGACGTCATTACTACGGTGGATGGTACGGAGATAGCCTCCGGGCCAGTAACGCATACCACTCAAGAGGTGACGCTAGTAAGTCAAGATGGACACCATGAGAAGATCGTGTTCGATGTGATCAAGGCCCCTCAGTTTCAGATTATTCTAGGAATACCTTGGTTAGAGAAACACAATCCTCTGATCGATTGGCGAGCAAGAACGGTCCAGTTTCCAGAATGTGTCTCTACTTGTCACCCTCCACCTGGTGTTGCACTGGCAGCAATTTCTTCAGAGACTCCCCAGTTACCTCCCGAATACCTAGAATACCAAGATGTTTTCCGGAAGGATCAGGCTAACTCTCTACCTCCTCATAGGTCTTATGACTGCCAGATAGACCTGATACCTGGATCTACTCCTCCTTGTAGTAGAATTTATGCCCTCACCGAGCCTGAGAACCTTCACCTTCGACAATACCTGGATCAATACCTGGCAAATGGGTTTATTCGTCCTTCCAAGTCCCCTGCTTCTTCAGCTTTGTTCTTCGTTCCAAAAAAGGAAGGAGACCTTAGAACTTGTATAGATTATCGCTCCTTGAACCAGATCACCATTAAGAATAGATATCCGTTACCTTTGATCCCTGAACTCCTGGACCAAGTCAGAAAAGCATGCATATATACAAAGCTGGATCTTAGAGGAGCTTACCACTTGGTACGAGTAAAAGAGGGCGATGAATGGAAGACGGCCTTCCGCACCAAGTATGGGCTATTTGAATATCAGGTCATGCCCTTCGGACTTTGCAATGCCCCGGCCGCCTTTCAATATTTTATGAACGATGTCCTCAGAGAGCTCATAGATGTGTGTGTTGTTTACATTGACGACATCCTTGTTTATTCTTCATCGGAATCTGAACATCGGAAACACGTGAAAATGGTCCTCGAAAGATTGCGTCAACACAAACTTTTCGCTAAGTTGGAAAAATGTGTTTTCAACGTGACTGAAGTTGAATTCTTGGGATTCATATTATCACCTGGCAGAGTGCGTATGGATTCAAAGAAGGTCGATGCAGTTCTCAAATGGCCATCACCATCCTCCGTAAAAGGTGTGCAAAGCATGTTAGGCGTTGCGAACTTTTACCGCAGGTTTATCCCCGAATTCTCTCGAATAGTCCAGCCCATCACTGCCTTGTTAAAGAAAAACAAACGTTTTGAATGGTCTACCGAGGCGGAACAAGCTTTCCAGGATTTGAAGACTAAATTTATCTCTGCACCAATCTTAAAACACCCTCGCCCCGAACTCCCCTACATCGTGGAAACTGATGCTTCAAGCCTTGCCATGGGGGCAGTTCTATCACAAAAGGACCCGGTAACCAATCAGTTGCATCCCGTGGCATTTTGGTCCCGCAAATTCTCGCCTCCTGAAATCAATTACACGATTACTGACAAGGAACTTCTGGCTATCAAGTCTGCCTTTAAGGCTTGGCGGCATTATCTGCTGGGGGCCCGACACACCGTTACTGTGATTACGGATCACCGAAACCTGCAATATTTGAAAACCGCAAAAGCCCAATCCTCTAGACAACTTCGTTGGGCATTATTCTTTGCCGAGTTTGACTTCATAATTACCTATCGACCTGGTACAATGAACGGTAAAGCTGATGCCCTTTCTCGGATGGGAGTGGAAGAACACTTGATCAACCCTAAACCTGTACCAATCATTCCCGAACAAAGAATTCTGGGTGTAATCGCCACAGAATCCATAGAGGAAGTTAAGGATAAAGCCAGGCAACTTGTAACTCCAGCAGACATACAGAATTGGCATCTGCAGGGAAAGGACTTTGCAGTAAAGGACAACTTATTGTATTTCCAAGAACGATTATACCTACCCAGCACAGATTTACAGAAAAAAGTAATCTCTTGTTATCACGATTCTTTAATGGAAGGACATCCCGGTATGGCCAAGACCTCAGAAAAGATCAAGCGCTACTTCTGGTGGCCGTCTTGGAAAAAAGATATCAGAGACTTTATAATGTCCTGTGGAGTATGCGCCCAAAACAAGAGTCAAAAGGAAAGACCAGCAGGCCTCTTACGCCCTATTGACATCCCACCTCGCCCTTGGCATACGCTTTCTATGGACTTCATCACCGATCTACCTCCATGCTCCGGATACAATACGATTCTAGTAATCGTGGACTTATTCTCCAAGATGGCGCATTTCATTCCGCTCAAAGGCTTGCCAACAGCAGCAACTCTGGCCCGAGAATTTCTCGAAAACATCGTCCGACTGCACGGTTTTCCTTCGGTTCTAATTTCGGATCGAGGTAGTCAATTTATTTCTCATTTTTGGCAAAGTTGCTGTCGGTCGGCTCAAATTGATGTGAGACTATCGACCAGTCACCACCCTCAGACCGACGGACAAACCGAGAGGACCAATCAAACTCTGGAACAGTATTTACGCTGCATGCTGCAACAAACTGAAAAAACTTGGAAAGACATCCTTTGGATAGCCGAATATGCCTACAATAACTCTGTCCATTCGGGAACTGGGAAAACCCTGTTTTTTCTTTTGTACGGCAGTCACCCTCGAACCTCGGAGTTGGATCCCCTCCAAGATCTTGAAACACCAGCAGTAGACTACCTGCATTCTACAATCACCCAAGCCTTTAAGGAAGCTGTTTCTCACCTTCAAAGGGCTAAAGAACAATACAAGAAAGGAGCAGATCAACATCGGAAGGAAGCCCCTCAATATCAAGTAGGGGATCAAGTCTGGTTATCCACCAAATATCTACCTCTAAAAGGGCCACGCACATTCAACCCAAGATACCTTGGTCCCTATTCCATCACTACCATAGTAAACCCAGTAGCGGTCAAGTTGGACTTGCCCCCGCACATGAAGATACATCCGGTCTTCCACGTCTCTCTATTAAAACCCGTGCAACCTCAAACCCGACTAACTAAATCTCCAAAACCTATCCTAGTTGATGGAGAACTCGAGTTTGAAGTCAAAAGCATTCTGGACTCCAAGATCTCCAAATCTAAACTATTTTACCTAATTGACTGGAAAGGCTACGGCCCCCAAGAGAGATCCTGGGAACCTGCTGAATATGTCCACGCTCCTCGCCTAATCAAAAGATTTCACCGAACATTTCCTGACAAGCCAAAACCCCCGGAGAAGCCCGGTTTGGGAGGGGCCTTGAGGGGGGGTACTGTCATGATCTCTGCTTCCAAAAGGTCAGGGTTTTCCCAACTCCCTTGGAAGCAGATCCATAACCCAGGTTCCGAGTGCCAACCAGTCCCAATTGGGACCTTTTGGACCCAGTCCTGGCGCCAGTGGCACCAGGCTCATAAATAAGCCCAGTCCCAGCGCTGGAAGCGCCGGGCTCATAATGCTTGGGTGGACTTACCTGCAGCAGACCATGCCGCTTACTTGCCTGCCAGTTGAGCCTCTGATCCTCTTCTGTTTGGAACTACTTTTCCTGTTGGGTGGGGCAGGAGCCACTCCCTAGATTCAGAACACTGGAACTCTTCTGGAAAGCAGGAACTCTTTTCGTACCTAGGCGTGGCTGTGGAAGGAGACACCTAAGCACTACAGGAGGCTATTTAAACCACACCCGATGGATGAATCTTGCTTTGCGTTATTCTGCATCCTCTGCAGCAGAACGCTCATCGTGTCTTCTGCATCTGATCCTGGGCCTAAGGAAAAAGGCTTAACATCCTGAATCCAGTCTTCAGCAACACCTATAAAGACAAGAAAGAACAGGTTAGCATTACGGTCTTCAGTGACAGCTCTTCACTTACCTGGTCCATCGGCTGTCACCAACGCCTCGCGCTGCATTCTGGCATCTGAAAGACAAAGGCTTACCTACTCTTCGTGCGCTCCGGAGGTCTTCACACTGCATTCCGGCATCTGAAAGACAAAAGCTTACCAACTCTTCGCACGCTCCGGAGGCCTTCGGCGCTGCATCCCGCATCTGAAAGACAAAACAAGGTGCGTTTAAAGACATTGGGGAACTTTAATACTCACATGCCATTACTCCTTTCCACATCTAACCCAGTGGGTATTCCGGCACCCTGCAGCCGCTCCGAACTTGTACCTGCAAAATAAAAAGACAGTTAGAGCGCATCGTGAAGCAGGCAACAAGCTATTACTTACGTGCTTCCAGGCGCTTCTATTCATCACACGGGCTCCATCTTCAACTCACTTCAGCCCGTCATCCGCCATCGCCGGAACCCTGCAAAACAAGAAACATCATTACTAAAGACTTTAAAGACATTAGAATTACTCGAAACTTACCGTTCGTGCAGTAAACGACGGACAGCAGTCCTCTGAAGTCAAGAGGCCTGCTCCCCTTATCCAGTGAAGAAACTGGTTACAGCACCCTGCCCCGAGGCAGATGGAGAGCACGGCGTTCACTTACCTAAGGTGAGAGCGTTAACCTTTGGGGTTCTACAGGAGAAGAGAAAGGGAAGAAGAGAGAGACATTCAATAACCCAGTTCCTTAATCCCATATTTTCTATCTGCAGACATCTTACCCTTCGAGTCAGACATACAGTGCACAGAGGTCCAGCCCAAAGAGCCAGCCGTGTGTTACACATCACCTTTGAAGATACGGTATACGCCCAGTCAAGACCGGCGCCTCTACGGGAATCAGGTGAGCGTTACAACTTTTGCTTAATTCACCCCTTTTTCAACGCCTTTAAAATAACAAATATGAGCATTCACCATTGATTGCTGCTCAAGCCTCTAATTACTTGATCAGCTATCTCTACCTTTTGATTGGTACCAATCACTTTGCTATGTTCAATTACTATTGCTCCTCAACTTTTTCAATTACTTCACAACTTCTATTGCTCTTTGATATTTTTACTCAACAAACATACAGATTAGTCGACATTACACATTAATAAACACTGTGATCACCTTTTTCTCTCCTGCCTTTACTTTATATGCTATACAGGGTTTGAAATGTCACCTTACAAAACCGGTTTACACGTTATATGTTTCTGCTCTACCCCCGTTGGGATTTGAAACATATCCTTCTGAAGCTCCCTTGAGTCAGGACTCCTAGGCGCTACCTTTTCTTCACACAATATTTCCAGTTACTTTAAAAATTATCACAATCCCTTCCTCTTCATTTGCCATTCCCCTTAGTCAACTCACCATTTGGTCGTTAATCGATATGATGCCTTCGGTACCGACTCCTCCTCCAATTTGACCACTTTGCCTTCCGTCGGCAGACCGCCTGTGGAAACCGGGCAGGGATTTTGTCAAAGGGGGACCTTCCCACCATTTCGGTTCTTCTTGCACGTTTATTTCTATCACCCACTTTCCACAGGAAACCCTGCGATCTTCCAGCTAATGGCAGAGGATACTCGATTGTCTGAAAGACTAGGGACAAACTGGTTTGGATCTTTTCCAACCATCCTCACCGCTGCCACGTGAACTCATGGTTCTTTAGTATCATGCATGCAATGGATGCAGTTCACAGAATAACTGTGAGTCCAAATAATCGAACCAACTCAGGATGATGGCAAAGGTTGCTGTTTTATTAACAATTATCCAAAATAGGGAGGTTACAACGGACATCAACGGATGTACGCTCAGTTCTGGACATATTTCCCATAAAAACAGCCTTATATGCAAAAGATACATGTTGATAAATATTTGCAGGGAATATGCATAAAGAAACAAGAAGCAATGTATTGTGAGAGTATGGGAGGGTGAGGCAGAGATGTTCGAATTGCCCACTAGAAGCCGTTGGAGTGAGGTAGAGCTGAGGGCCCAATCAAGCAAGATGAACCTCTTCATTCTGGCTTATGGAGGAAGGAGGGGCTCACTGCTCTTCTTTTTCTGACCTGGTACTTCCCTATTCCTTTTTAATTGAGCTGCATAGGCAAGCGCCCTTACCACTGCAGCTCAATGTCAATTGACACTGAATCTCTTTTAAGGCGTTGTAATAGCCATAAGAGACTGTGATGGGTTTTTAGATGCGTTTTACCATTGGATATGATATTTTTGTTTTGTTTTTGTGATTTATGGACTGTACAGTTGTAGCCTTCCTCCAGCTTTAGGCTGCCCGCTCTCAGCTTTCTACTACCACAGAAAACTGGTGTAAGTATGAGAGATGGTATTAGCTGTTTTAGGTAATCTCACACGTAGAAAGGGGAGAGGTATTGAAAGACAGTTAAATTCATGAGACATTTAAATGAGAACTGACTAGCTCAGAATAACTTTTAAGAAGCTATTGTGGATTTTGGTTAGATGATTCAGTTTAAGAAGGGACATAGGTTAGACAATGGTAGAAGTGTTTTAATTGAAAACCTTTCTCACACTGAGTGTATGTGAAGACACAATGACAGTTGCAATACTGTTCTATTATTTCTCCTTATAAAATGAAATGCACTTTGCAGGAGAGTCTAAGAGCATCACTGAGTGTTCTTTATTGAGAATCCGTTCATGAACGTTTGTGCATGTGAATTTAGTGTTGGGCATCTATTTAAATTGCAGTATATTGTCTTAGAGTATATTGTGCAAGTTTCAATAAGGAATAGGGTGGTAAGGCAGTCCTGTGTGGATGAGTGAGTGTTGCTAGCCCACTGAAGTGGTTTATTGTCTACTTTCGCTTTGACACACAGTTACAGATACATGCTTTTCTCTACCTCTATTCCTGCTACAACACCTACTGGGGCATAAGGAGGGATCAAGCGCACCCACTTTGGGGCCAATGAAAGGCTCTGGTTGTAGAGGGGATGAGAAATCATGTCAGGCCTCTCTATAGTCTGCTTGATGGTTTCTTTGACTTGGCTCAAAAGGGTGCATTACCCCAATATGAGAGACTGCGTGGTCCCCAATTCCAGCAGCAGGAATTAAGCTAACAATTGAGGCCATGGGTTTTATATCAATCCCTAGAATTTATTTTAAGGTAATACATGTTTTAACTACATGACTTTGGTTTTGTACCATTACTGACATGTGTTGTCTTGAAGGTCCTAGTAGTACTTGGCTGCTTTCAGGATATACATACCCCGTAGTATGTCACTGGTGTGCAAAGGTCATGTAATAATACTAATGCGCTCCCTCTCAATGTTGTTGAAATGAAGGCTCTTTTTGTTTGTACACATCTTACGCAGAGTGGTGTTGCTGGGCAATTGGTTGCGGTCCGCCAATGTCTAAGCACAGCACACTGAAATTTGGTTAAAAAAAAAAAAGTGAAATATTAAGAGGAACTTTTTAGGATAGATAGTGCTTGATACGTATTTTAGCTGTAACATTGCTCTATAAATAACAGATGCTATGTTTAGCAAAATATACTGCACCAATACATCCATCTTGGAAAAATGATATGCTGAATGCAACCTGACAGGATCTGAACCTGTGACCTGCATCTCGACCACAGAATTTAGCAAGGTGCGTGAACTATCTAAGCTATCTTTATTGACTCAGACTTTAGAGAAGTGATGTTTTGAATTTGCACATGTGCAAATGGAAAAATCTGCAAAGGTAGACAATTCCGAATTCAAAAAGGGGCCACAGGAAGGACTCAGTAAAATTCCCTTTATCAGCATACATCTCAGCATTGTCCATTCCATTCGAGGACACTAGTCTAGTCTTGGTTTTAACATTGCATTCTGGGACTTGTAGCCCTGGGTTTATGATGGGGACATCTAGGAATACACGTCCACGAATGCACAATTAAAACCAGGACTGGACTAGAGTCTCCCGACTGGAATGGATGATATTGGCATGGATGTATCTGCCCAGTTCCTAACTGTATCAAGGTGGGCATGAAGGTGGGGAGAGGGTAGACGGCAGGGAATGCTGTTGTCCCATACACATTACCCTTTCAAGGCAATGTATAAGGCCGGCCATGCTGAATAGTGATAAAGTTAAGGGAGGCCCCAGCAATTCATCCACGTGACTTTTGAGAGCCAGTAAGATTGCTGGGCGGTGGGTGTGCTGCCAGATACTTGGCCTTTCTTTGGGGATGGTCTTTCCATCACCCTGCGACGTGCCCATCCCTCCCTAAATGTACAGATCACGTTTGGTAAAACGTTGAACCGAGCATTATACAAATGCATCTTTTCCACTATACCAACACACCCAGACAGTGCAACCTTTCTGGAGGAGATAGCTCGGGGGCAGCGTGTTTATCTCGGAAATAAAACAACAGAGCGCACACAGGTTCGAATCCCGGTCCCGTGCTTAGATACTGGCTTCCAGTAAGGTTACATTAAACCACTACGTACTGCAGGTTTTATTTTTTATCAGAGCCTATTAGTTGTGGTATGGGACCTGAAGGACAGTAGCAGCAGAAAATTCAATCAGAATCTTAAAATATTATTTTTGTCACAGGCCATTGGCTGTTGGCTAGATTGAGTCCTTACCAGTGAGCGTTCTTTCATCTCCTTCAAGTGCCTTCGATTTGAGAGGATTTGCTCTTCGATCTGAAAGAGCACAGGAAATTCGTCACAAATTGGTCATTTTTTTATTTCTATATATGTCATGTCATTTAGAATATGCAACGCACAAACCAGATCACCCATCCAAACACAAGACGGCATAGCAGTATTTTGAAATGCTCCCTCCCTCCAGAAGGTGATGAAATTACACAGAATTTAAGGGGCTGCATAAGGGGGTACCCTCATCGGAAATGATGCCTAGACACATGCATACACATATTACTGCATGCAGTGTCTCTTTGCACTCCACGTCCATATTGGAAAAATGTATTCGCAACCCTGTGAAAAGTAGAGACTCCATTCCCATGGAGTCCTATGGGTACATGTCTTCACTGATTAAACTGGGGAACCCCACCTTAATCACTCGCCAGTGATCTCTCTACCTTTTGGTGGAAGATGAATACACAATTATTAAACAGAGGTAGATAGACCTATCAGCAATTAGGCCACAAAATGTATATCTAAATTAATTCACAATTCTATTAGAAAACAAAAGGTAAAAACACACGAAAATGGAAAAAATACAATACATTCATAAAAAGACAAATAGTCTGCGTGACAGAAAAACCTTCACAAAAGGCTTAGTTATACAATTCATTCATTTCGTATGGAGAAGTCTCTTCCATATAATGATGTTCTGATGTTAAATATCAAATTGTTATATTTATCTAAGACAGTCTGAACACAATAGGCTGTCAACAGTCGACATGTTTCAGTCCTCAACTTTCAATCAGGGACTTTCTTCAGGAGTAGTGTCACGTTATTAAAAAATCTCTCATAAAAAAGATCAAGTAAATCTTCATGAATGAAGTCGTTATCTTGATGACATCGACGAAACTGCTGATAGAAAATATTAGAAGAATCAGGACTAAGTACTTTATATTAAATTCCTATGCCTTTTGCTCAGAAGAGGTAAAAAATTAGCTTTTCCTGCTTGTGGATTGGGTTCTTCTATGAATGCCAAATAACCTCTGTTAGTCAGGAAATGGCTCGTTTTCAGATGGATTTATCATGACCCTGTGTAATCTGGTATATTGGCTATTGAAAAGACTACTCGGAGACTGTAAGTAGGGTATTCTGTTTCAAGTAAAACCAGTGACTTTTATTAACTTTAAACGTTAACTTTTCTTTCTCTATAAGTAAAAGGATACGTCTTGAATTTTCACTTGGCTGCCTTGAGGAGAAGGTAACTTCAGGTAAATCTCTCAGGTATAGTTGAATACTACAGTTCTTTTCTCATAGTCCAACTTATCTCTAGACTTCTTATACTCGGTCTCCTCCGAACTGCCCCTCCCCTATCTTCTTTCTACTGTCTTTGGGTTCTCAGCTGGTCTTCCCTCAGCATTTCTTTATATCTTTGACTCTGTAGTTCTTTTGGCAGTGTAAACCCACTTAATTTCAGTACTTTCTCCTTTCTATCTTGACTCACTTCTCCTCCTTGTGATGTTTAATTTGTCTTTCCCTTCATCTTCTCAGGCTTATATTTATCTGGCCCACCTCTTTAATGTATATCCTTTCCTTCCCTTGCTTAGGAGATTTGCATGCCCCTTATTCAAATGTCACTGTTCTGGGCAAGATGAACAGGCCCCTTGCTAATATTGCTCTACTCCGCCGGTTATTACAGCACATTCACTGCATCTGGTGAAGATATAGTGCTTTCGCCTTTTCTCCCTTTCGTATGAGTCCTTTTCATACCTTTGCACAGCTGCTCCCTGTGCGTTGGTTCCGTCGTCGAAATCCCTCTGCCCCCGTCTGTTTTCGGAAGACCGTCGAGTCTCTCCGCCCCCTCTCCTCAGCTGACTTCTTCACCCGGTGATGCCGAGATGGGTTTGCGTCGAGTCTCTCCGCCTCTTCTCCTCAGCTGACTTCTTCACCTGACGACGTCGAGACGGGTTCGTGTCGAGTCTCTCTGCCCCCTCTCCTCAGCTGACTTCTTCACCTGATGACGCTGATACTGGATCGCATTGAGGCTTCCCCGCCGAGCGATCCCCGGGACTTGGGAATTCACACGGGCAGTTCCGTTGCCTACGTACCTTCGTCGGACGATGCACTCCTCTAGTCGGAGCGGCGCCTCCTTTCCTCCCTCACACAGGGGTGGTCATCTCACATTCTTCGCCACCAATAACGTTAATAGAGCGCAACGGCGCCTCGCCTTCTTCAAAACCGCCAATATAATAAAATAACCTTGTTTATACGTTATGCCACAGCCGGGCTTCTTAATACGCCCATTCATAACCGTCACCTTCCAGATCCGCCTCTCCCGTCTCCTAGCAACCAGAAAAATGAAAAATAAGAGAAAACACAACACTTGAGCTTTGTCTGTGATTGGTCACAAAAACTGTCACTCCACCCACCCGGGTTGACAGGATTTTCTTAACCCCTTGTTGCACTGTTTAGCCTTCTCCAGCTAGTTTCACCAGAGCCGGTGCCTGATAGGTGTTTTGTGCCGTTCTGAATGGATTCCTCACACCCTGTCAACAAATATATCAATTAAACTCAAGAACTCCAAGCTTCTGACTAACATGCTGAACATCGACAAATACAGTGCATTAAAACCTCACTTTTGTTACCTGAAAAGGGTAGACTTCCTTTTGCAGGTCTCCTTCAGAATCCCATCAAAGAAGATGTGTTATCCAAAATTCTCAATTCTCAGATATTAGCCTGTTAGAAAAACCCCAAATGGTTAAACTAACTGATATCACCTTGATTTACACACTTGGCATTTATAAAAAAAAGGTAGATCTAGTAGAGCCCCCAACTCCAGAGTTAGTTCCCCTTACCATTTAGTGGCCAGTCGTGTTGATTAATATGACATGTATTCCTTGCTCACTGGTTTGTAGGACTCTTTAGACGTTCACTTGTTTAGTTCCGATTTCCCAAAGTCAAAAAAACCTCTAGAACCATTTATTTCGGGAAGACAAGGGAAAAGAAAACAACACAGGTTCATTCTCTATTTGTCATATGATCAATTTAGACATAAAAAATCTATATTCTTAAGACTATATAGTATATAGCCCAGTCCGCTTACCTCTCATTACGGGTTAAATCTACAATTTCACTTTCAATAGAGAACAAGTCCAATTGTCATTCCTCTCTTATGTGCACGGTAAGCGTGCGATTTCCCAAGGGAAAGCGGGCTTCTAACTTCGTCTAGCAATAAAAAAGGAAAAAGAAGCCACAAGTTCACTCTCTTGCTTCCACCTATTCAAAAACCGGTATAAATCTCGATCGGCATTATGTTCTAACTACGTGTCCGCTTACCTTTTGATTTCAAATTGAAGTATATTCAATAGTTTTCAGTGATCGCGACACTGCCCAGTTAATCCATCCGAGCCGGAAAACTCAAGCATTTGTATTTTGCGAGCATAACAACGCCACTCGTAACTTCCACGCCGTCAAATGAAATGCTCTGTGAGTCCTCTTACTATTTTTACTTCCCCATTGAGATGGGTTAATAAACACAAACAAGGGACTAGATCTAACATCCCTTTGCAGTATATATAGACCGCCAGTGATCTCAAAATGGATTTACAGAATGCTGTTTTTTCTAATCCGACCATGCAGTTCTGATGCTCGATTAGCACACCAACACAATGACCACTGGATAGATCCTTATTGTAAATATTAACATCATGTCTAGTCCTTCTGATCCTTACCTATTAAACACTAGAGACTAAAAAGGGACTTTTAGAAAAATGTTACTATACCTCATGCCAATTCTAGATATGCCCGAACTACTGTTCAAGTTATTTTTAAATTGTAAATACCCAATGTGAACGAGGAAAAACCTACTATTTCTACATAGGCCATTGGTTTTGACTAGAACTTGCCCAGTTTATTTACTATTACAAGAAGGGGACTATTTCAACTTGTGCCATTCAATGGCTTCGTTCAAACCCTTTTCATCACTTTTAGTGAGGAAAATGAGTTGTGTCAATTAAGAAAGAGAATGATATGGACAGAATTGCACGGGGCTATCATGTTAGAATATTAGAATATTTAAAGAACAAAGCCCTACCCCAAGGGTTGACAGTCCAGAAGGAGCCATCTTTTAAACTCCAATGGAGTTATATAGCAAATCGCTGTGGACGCGATTGGCTGATTCTAATCATTGATACTGCTCGGGAAACAAGTGAGAAGATCGAAATAGATCTTAAAAAACTAGAAGAAGACATCAAAAAAATGATATCACTGGATGCGGTCAAGAAGAGATTAGATGAAATTGAGCAAGAAACGAAGGAGTTTAAACAGAACAATCTTATGGAAAGAGTAAAATGCCTTAAGAAAGATCTGGCATGGTATACTCATGAAAATTATTATCTGTATACTCAGGAGGAATATAAAAATCCCACTTTACAAAAAAATGGTTAGCAGAATCCCAATAGACGGGTTTGTTTTCGGACTAAGTCTTATAGCTCTAGTGGGAACAGCCGTGATGCAAGTAACACGAGTGACACAGGCAATACCGGCAATACACCACAAGGTAGAGGAAGGCCTAATAATCGAAGAGGAAGAGGTAACACAAATCCTGCACCAAGACCTTTTTTATACCAAGGTCCCAAGAGGGGCAATTGGAATGGAGATCAACGGGTGCTGAGAAGTGGGAGTTGCTCCTCGTTAATCTCTCTGACTATGTATTGACCGAGATGGAACAGCAAGTTTTGAATAAAGGCTTAGGCTTTGTTCTATCTAAAAAACATGATCCTTTCCTCTTCCGCATGGATTTTTATAAATTCATACAGAAAATTAGGCTAAAAGATCGCAGACAAAACTGATACAGGAATTCCATCACAGATGATTAATATCCCAGCAGCCCCAACCTAACCCAGCCACTGGCACCACACAGCATCTTGCTTCTCCAAACGGGTAGCACCTTCTCCAACGCTGATCCCATGCCAATCCCCTTAACCCCACTGTCGCATTAACCAAACTAGGCACACCAATGCCCACAGTCTCTCCATTCTTGCTCTGTCCCCGCCAGCTCTCCCAGCAGCCCTTCCATGGGACAACCACCAGGCACCACCTCAACCTCAGGTTTCCCATCAAAGATGGCCATATTGGCCCCCCAGACCATACGGGACCACACCCAATGTACCACCATGCCTTAATCAGGATCCATCATCAACCACAACTATCTGTCCCCGACAGCTCTCCCAGCAGCCCATCCATGGGACAGCCACCAGGCACCACCTCAACCTCAGGTTTCCCACCAAGAATGCAGAGCTTGGCCCCCAAGACCATACGAGACCACACCAATTTACCACCATGCCTTACTTAGTGTCCATCACTAACCACAACTATCTGCTCCCGCCAGCTCTCCCAACCTCCCACCCATGAGACAGACACCAGGCACTACACCAATTCTGCTTCAACTCCCACCTGGGATGCCCAGCACTGCCCCCCAGACTACACGGGACCACCCCCTGCTCCTCGCAAAGCCTCAATCAAGGACCCACCACCAACCAGCCACTGGCACACCCCATGGCATCACCCGATCTCAACCCGAACTTCTTTTGTTTCAGGGCCCAACTGGAGCCACTGCAACCGCAGCGCAAGCACCAGACTCTCCAACTAGGACCCCACAGGGGGCTACAAGCCAGTACCAATAGGTAAGAGGACACAACCATGCAAACCCAATACATATCAAGATCCCCCAAGACTTTTGACTTACCTTGTCTCTCCTTCCTCACTCCTCTCTTCTTTCCCTCTGCTGCCACACTGGCTCCCATTGTATTGCATACTATGTATTAATGTTATGATATTATAATATGATTTCCTTAAATGTCACTATCACCGAACACCACTCACCTTACCTGTACACTTATGATGTATGTCATAACCATTGTCACAGATTTTCACAACACATGGTTTTGAATAATGAATCAGCCTTGATAAAGACCCTTGGGTCGAAACACGTGTCGGCTGACAACAAAGGGATTCAAGAACCCACCAATGTATTATATGTATATGACAACATAAACCAACCACAAATAAAAGCGAAATTACATTGCAGTTAACAACGTCTCAGAATAATTCTTTCAAACCTATCAAGCAAGATAGCCAGGAACGAACCCCCTTTTCTCCTACTCAACAAATGAAGTGTTTGGCTAAACCTCAAACAAGTTACCTGTGATCTTGCAAGCTGCATTTTCACCCCAATGTACCAAGAATACAGAGCCTAGCAAGGTAATTTCCAGATCTAGAGCCAACTACTCTTCTAGATATTATAAAGGGTTGGCCGATAATCCGACTGATGAACTAAAAATTATGATTGTACTCAAAGTAACAAAAGCTCATGAGCGGGGTTGGATAAGCAAACAAGAACGAGATTTTCTGATTAATCTAGATCCTACAATTCCCGGGTTTTATTGTCTGCCCAAGATTCATAAAACTTTAAACAATCCTCCAGGCCGGCCAATAGTAGCCAGAATTAATTCAGTCCTTGAGCCACTCTCAAAGTTTGCAGATCACTACTTAAAGAGATATGTGATTAAAATGCAGTCCTATCTCAAAGAAACTAAAGACGTCATCCAAAAATTTGAATATCTTCCTTTTGACCCACAAGAACAATATTTAATTGGTCTCGATATCGTGTGCTTATACACAAATATTTCACAGAGAGAAACATTAGACACAGTTGAGGAGATTCTCCTGACTAGATTGGATAGCGACCCGGTCCCTACCTCGTTCATCCTTTGGTGTATAGAGGTTGCCCTGACCAGAAATTATTTTGAGTTTAAATGGAATTTTCTACCAGCAGACAGAAAGGACAGCTATGGGGGACACCATGGAACCCAGCATTGCTAATCTCTATGTCAAATATTTTGAGAAGCAATTCATTTATATCGATCATCCCTTTAAAGAACATCTACTTTCATGGGCTCGTTATATAGATGATATCTTTGTAATCTGGAAGGGAACCCAAGCACAAGCAGACATTTTTGTATTTTTTTTATTTTTTAAAACATCTATTTATTAGCATGTGTAGGGGAGGATTGGTCCAAAAGACCCCCCTTGCCTACATCCCCACCCCAGGTGAGGGCCATGGCTCATCGGGCATCCCCTCCTTACCACCAGGGCCCAGGTGGTGGATGGCTCACCTGCTGAAGACATTGCCCACACATATTGAATTCAGCTAGGCCTCAGAAACCATGTTGTCTAATAAAGATGGTGTGAGCTCAGCGCACTGTAGCGCGGCCCCCACCCTCGGAGAGTTTCAGTTATCCCTGTTGCCGCAGCACCCTGGCAGATCCGCTGTGAGCCCGTTCCCACGAACAAGACGGACATGAGCTAGCGTAAGATACTAACACTGTAACATTTCACCTTCCGCAGTGTATCACTGCCCCCAGCATGACCAGGCCAGCAAGGCCTGGGTGATGGAGAGAACTGTAAAATGGTCATCGGATGAAAGCAGAAAATTCCCAAATATTAATGCCAGGACTACTTGCAAAGTGTGTATTACTCCACAAAGCTTCTTATATTAAGGAAACCTGTAAAATATATAAACATGGTAGAATGCATGCTTACATGATAATAGCAATGAAGAACCCCCACCACTGCAGTTGGGTGCTAACAATTAAGAAGCCTTCCAGGGGACTGTTCATTATGTGCATTCATGAGAAGCTTACACCCCGTGGACCCGCACAATAACCAAACTAATGCTGCTAGAGTACAAGAGAAGACGAATGTAATCATGCAGAGGGCTCATGTGAAGGGCGCGCGCGAATACACTTGTCATGCGTATGTGTCTAAGCCCCTTATGTGCCACTACCGCCACGTACGGTGGCAAGTCATTTTCTATGTGCTCCACCAACCTCACTACTACCTCACTTACTGCAAAATGTATATGCATATAACTAAATGCTGTAATTGTTAAAACATAGTGTACGAATAAGGTGCTCAGACTGGCTATATTTGAGACACATTTAGCAAAGTTGAAATGTACGTTTTCGAGTGATTCAAATAAGTATTATAGAGTGTTCAAATGTTTGTGATGTTTTTCACCTAAAGTCGGCAACACACGAGGAAGATACCTTTGTGAATATGTGCAAGGCCATTCCCCCTCCCACCCTGCGAAGACTGCCAAACAAGAGAGCAGAGGCCAGCGCCGCGCTGCTCCACCTCCCCCAACCAGACTGGAGCCGCTTCAAAGATTTGTAGTCCCCTCTGCAGCACCCAAGGCCACGGCCCGCCACCTGCATTATTTACAGCACAGCAGTAAACCTCTGCCTGAATACACAAATCCAAAGGCGCCCCCTCGTAAACCCCACAACCCACCGGATCATCTTAGACTTATGGCCCTGTGCAATTAGGACACCCAATACTGTGGCAACACACAGCAGCACATTCATAACAACTTCTAACAAGACAGAAAGACATGTACCGCCCGTCCCATGCCCTAAAACTTAGCCCCTCGACCTATGGCACCGGTCAACAGGACACTGGTAACCATGCCCTGACGAATGACCATCAGACCCCTCACAAGGTGCATTCCTCCTGTGTTGCATTAACCTGTAGAATAACCTATTGAAAGATTTACTGAAGAAGATATTATTGCAATAGCTTAATGACTGCGGTGTGCATGGCCTAGGGCGAATAAGTCAGGAAAAGACGTTCATCTCTGACACTGGCCACACTGGCACAACAACACCGCCCGGATGAACTCAGCCGACCCGCCAGGCCCGGCCCGACCCACAAGGCTGACCAGTGACGTCCTCCAGCCAAGGCCAACCACATCACAGCAACGCCTATAGCTAGTCATCACCACCCAATCCCATTGAACTTGTGCCCCCTATAGTATGTAGGTTCTTATGACGTTTTTTGTAAATATATACGCCTGTCTTTGCTATTGTCAGACAGAGCGCTCTCGGAGTTTGCAGAGTTCTTTGCATGCCCTATTCTGATTGATAAACTCCCATTTAAGCTCACCCGCACTCTGTCTTGGCTTTATTCCCAACTTGGGAGAGTCCGTCATTGTCTCTCATTGCGGGGAGGATTGTGCTGGTTGGGGACGCTTGCCTTCAGTGGTGACCCTGAAAGCGTGATTATTATTATTATTATTATTTTTTTCCTGACCTATCATTACCGTCCCCTTTTGGCACGAGAATCTCCGGTCGAAAAGGGATACGCACGGTGCGCCGGCTCCGGGAGGCTGCCTGCCAACGGCGACCGGTACATTAAGAATGGCGCACTCAACAGAGAGAGGGTACGGGATCCCGGTTGAAAAATCCCCTTTGAGTACCGCTCGTCGGAGCCGGGGCTGACTGTTGAGCGGACGGCAACACTGCCTGGACGGACCCAGTTTCGGAGACTATCGGTTCAAGACGGGCACGTGAGTATTGAGTGCGAGCGATCGTAAAGGGAGTGGAGGAAGAAATCTAGGACAGAGAACGAAGAGGGGTAGAAAAGGGGGTACGCAGATCTACTAAGGATCATCTTAAACTTTCTTTGCTTTTTCTTTGCATATGGCCATTAGGATTAAGAGGTGAATAAGAGATAAAAGTGACAGGAACCTAGCTCCGAGAGGGGGTGGAAGGCGGCGCCGCATAGTGCTATCTTGACTAGTACTGGGAATATATGAAGAAGTGGATAATAAGATAAAAGTGTCTGGCAAAGGGGGACACGGAGAATATATTAGTGACTGCTATTCTTTCTATTCTTTTCTTTAGGGTTGGGGGAAAAAATAAAAGTGAGATCAGTACAAAACGTTAGAGAGAAAGTAAGAGACAGAGAGTCCTACTGGAAGAGGGAAGATCAGACCAATAAATATATATATATATATATATATATGCGCATACATATATCTGAATAAGACGGACAGGGACAGCCGGCTAGGGAGGAAAGGGAGGGCAGATTGAATTGTGAATAGAGTGTTACAGAGAGGTGTGTGCACCTCGTATGCGTCAGAAGATAATTTGGTGCTTTGGGTGTGTAAAAATGGCTATAAATGTATAGTAATTGAATGGTCATGGTAAGTGTGGCCGGATAAAGCTTCTTATAGACAAAAATGACAAGGTGAAGTGAGTGTGTACCTTTTTGATTTCCGGGTTAACATTGTCGAAATCACTGATGGTTTGCTCTTGTATGTGCCCCCCAAAGAGAATAGAATAGAGACTGTGTACAGCCAGTTTTGTATTGTGCAGGCAGGGGGAAGAACATAAAGGAGCCCATTATTGAATGTGAAATAGAAGACGAAAACTCATATTGGTAATACGTTTACATTGTAATTGTGGACACACAGAGACACACAAGTACCAGGAGGGCACAAAGATGGGGGCAGAAACACCCTTATCACATATTTGTAAGAACCTACCAGGGTACGCGGAGCGAATTAAGAAATATCATGACCAATGGATAACAGAGCTGAAGGGAGAGGGGTTACCCCAGATATGGCCGGAGGGGGGGTCATTTGACAAAAGTGTTCTGGATATGGTGGCCACATGCATTTGTTTGAAATACAAGGGGAAGCAGTTGCACAATAGGAGGGAAATATTAGATCTCTGGAGGTTATTTGAAGAGATACCACTGCCTAAAGCACCAGCATTAAATCCTGACCTACCATCCACCACTGACAATCCACTAATGGTACAGAGAGATGCTAAAGAATCGCCAAATGTAGAACCACCAATAGAGGTAATAAGCTTGTACCCGATATTAAACAAGCCTGTGCCCGCAGAAGGGTACAGTGACCCCACTTATGTGCCTCCCCCGACAACTACTACACCCCAACGGCCAACGGCACCCCCGCCGTATTAAAGTACAAGGGAGCGAGCCCAGGCAAGTACACAAAGGGTGTACATAGAAAAGCTAACAGATGATTTAGAATCAAGACTCTCAATAGCGAAAGATGAGCTCTCAAGGATAAAAGACATATGTGAACGAACAGCACTTAATGCAGCAAGATCAGGGCGCACGTCTAGAGCGCCAAATGAGAATAGAACACTTGAAGACGGGTGGAAAAAAGGTGAGATACTGTTCAGAATTGAGGAAGAACCGACACGAATAATAGAAGTAGGGACACGAGAGGGATGTATTGATAATGAAGAAAGGCCTATAGGGGACAGAGAGGAACTACTATGTGATATAAGGGGCGATCTGGAGGAAAGCGACAGGTTGAGTATGGCAATAGGAGGGGAAAGCGAAGGGTTAGATGGTGCATGTTCAATGGGAACACTGGACGATGAGTGGACGGGACGATTGAGAAACAGGGTGGGGAAAATGGCGTCACTGGGAACATCAGCAGCAAAAACGGGTACAGATGCCACGACAAAAGGAAGGTTACAGCTCCCATTGATACATAGGGGAGGAGGGAGGCCGAATTATATCCCATGGGCTCAGATGGATAAGGCCAATTTATTAAAGTTATTGCCCCCGTTATCGGGAGGGGCAAGTAAGTGGATATACGCCTTTGAGAAACACACCGCTGGGGTACCCCTAGCAATAGGTGATGTGAAGAGTCTGCTTGTATCAGCAGTGGGCGATCAGGCCGACAGGGTATGGGTCAAGGCTGGTTTCCCAGGAGTAACATTAGGCTGCGATCGCCACGATGGGGCTTCCTTTAACACAGTGCGTGCAAGGGTGTGGGATGCTTTGCGGGAAACATTTCCAGATACACCAGACTTACAGTCAGTAATGCAGTGTACAATGAATGACGGGGAAGATGCTATGGATTACATTTTTCGGGTCCAAGAGATGTGGAGAGCAGAAACGGGTACGCCCTGGTATCAATCGACATCTTTATTTTACTTTATTATCAAAAGAGGTCTCCCAAAAGAGGTGCAAAAGGCGCTCGACAAGATAGCAGGTATTGAAGCGAAGGGATGGCCTGAGATTCAGAGCATAATAGTGCACCACTGTAAGCGAATAAAAGAAAGGGAGAAGGAGGTGGCGCAGAAGAGATTGGCAGACTAAGCAAAACTAGTGCAGACAAAGTTGGTGAAGGTCGCAGCGGCTGTAGCCGCGCTCCCACACAGCAGGGAGGGAGATGAGGAGGAGGAGGGGCTGATAGCAATACAAGGAAGGATGGCAACTAATTGGGCTGGAGCAGGACAGCGACAGTGGAACGAGCAGGAGCAAGGCGGAGGATCGCAGTGGCAGGAGTGGGCCCCTCGAGGGGAACGAGGTGGGTACAGGGGCCGAAGAGGTGGACCGGGGTACGGGGGAATGGGAGGAAATGGATGGCAGGGTCCTAGAAGTGCACAAGGGAGTTGCTGGAACTGCGGAAGATGGGGGCATTACTCTAGGGAGTGCAGAGGCAGACCCAACAACGGGTTCCAAGAGGTAGAACATTATGGCCATCCCCACCCGGGGAGCCCATATGGTCTTCCAATGGGACAACAACAACAGAGAAACCCAGGTCAAGGAAATAATGAGCAACAACAGGGACATCAGTATAGAACACAGAACCACCCACAAAACAATGACAATATGCAGTACACGCCAGGCAACCCTTTTGCGACAACAGCAAACGGGGCCCCCGCACCAGCACCCTATAGCGGCATGTCAGTGGTTTCAGGGAGTGTCTTCAATCAGGGGGGGGCGATGAGACACCCCGCATAGGACAGCCCACAGAGAACACTTGCGTGTCCAGTTCTATCTACCACCTACGATGCATCAGAGGAACCATTGGTAGGGGCGCAGATAGGAGACAAGCAGTTCATATTCATGGTGGATTCGGGAGCGGAGAAATCATGCATTAAAGAGGGCCGGTTCCCGTTATCTAACCGGAAGTTAGAGACGCAGGGGTTCTCTGGGGCTGTAATTGAAGTTCCTTACACAGAAGCATTGGATGTAACGGTGGGGGGTAAGACTGTAAAGACACCCTTACTGTATTATGAACACTCACCAATAAATTTATTAGGGAGGGATCTCCTGAGTAAACTCAACATGACCATATCATTCACTGAGAGAGGTATAGTGTGTTCAGCACCAGGAATATGCCCATTGCGTGCAATGTTGGTAGTACAAGCCCACACAACCACACAAGAAGTACGAGGTTTGCCGTAAAACGAGGAAATGTTTATTGAAGGGCTAAAGACATTGGCCCTCATAATTCCAGAGCTGAGGAGAATGGACTGGAGGATTCCAGCAGAGTTCCTCTTCCGCCCCATACTGTGCCCCGACACAGCACCAGGATCAGTGGTATCATTAGACTTGCACGCTGTACAGGTATCAGCAAAAAGGATTGCTGTGATTGGAATAGATATGGAAGGATGTGAGTGGCGTACAGTACTGTGTACGAATGCCAACATCACCCTAAGAGACTTAACAGATGAGGATCTCTTTTCAGATGCAGAGGGGGATGGTGAAATAGTAATGGAAATAGCGATGCCCTGTGACATTTTGATTCAAACAAGGGAAATCCCCGGTCAGCTGATGGCAGTGGTAGGCGCACCACTGCCATTCTTCAATGACGACATGAGGCTCGTACCAAATAATTTGTGGACGACAGGCCCCCATGATGTAGGGCTGTTGCATGGAGTACAACCTGTGATAATAAAACTAAAGCAAGGAGCAATTCTACCCCGAGTGAAACAGTATCCATTGTCCCGTGAAGCTGAAGAAGGGATAAAAGAGACAATAAATGCACTACTAGCACAAAGGATAATAGTGCCTTCAAACTCCCCATGTAACACATGTATTTATCCAATCAAAAAAGCAAAGGGAGGGTCTTGGAGAATGATACAGGATTTACGCCCCCTAAATGATGTAATTCAGAAAGAGTTCCCTTTGGTCCCGAACCCTGCATCAATATTATGCAGCATCCCAAAAACGGCATCACATTTCACAGTGGTCGACTTGAAAAACGTGTTTTTCTCAATCCCCCTGGCTGAAGAGAGTAGATACCTGACAGCATTCACACTAGGGGGAAAGAGATATGAACACTGCAGATTACCGCAGGGATACTGTGAGAGCCAAAGCATATTCAACCGCATATTGCATGAAGACTTGGGAAACCTATCAGTTGAGAGTACAATCATTCAGTACGTAGACGATTTATTAGTGTGTGCACAAGACGAATAAACATGCAGAAAGGATTCAACAACACTCCTGACTCTATTGGCCAATAAGGGGTACAAGGTAGACAAGGGAAAGCTACAGTACTGCCTGACAGAGGTCTTATACTTGGGACAGCTAATATCAAAAGATGGAAAAAGAATATTCCCGACAGGGTAGAAGCGATAAGATCAGTAGGAGAACCCACAACAGTGAAAGACATGCAGAAATTCTTGGGAATGTGCAACTATTGCCGAGCATGGATATTAGATTACGCAGCAAACACGAGACCCCTACTACAAGCACTCAAGGAAGCACAACAGTAGAACAAAAAAATAGAATGGTCAGAAGAAATGAGTGCGTCATTTAAATCATTAAAAGAGTTAATTTCAAGCGCTCCAGTACTCGCAAATCCTGATTATGGACGCGAGTTTTACCTGTTCTCACACTGCCAGGGAACACTCATGACAGCGGTACTGACACAGAAGAGGTCCCTAGGACACAAGCCTTTGGCTTACTATAGTGGTACTTTAGATGCCGTGATGCAAGGCCATTTCGCGTGCGAGCAATCACTCGCTGCAGCCGCGTTCGCGATTGAGAAAAGTGCCACAATAGTAATGGGATGCCCTGTGACATTGTTTGTGGAACATTCATTATTTGCAATACTTGAGAGGTCAAAAAGCACACTGACAACACAGCGGGCAACAGCCTATGAGATCATATTGTCTAGCGCCAATATCCATGTGGTGAGATGCAAGACAGTGAACCCAGCAACATTCATTACAGAAGCGTGCACACTAGAGGACATGCAGGAACACGATTGTGCAACCTACACAGGAGAAAGAGGGGAGGACACAGTGCTATGCGAGAATGCTCTGAGCGAGGGGGAAGTGTACTTCGTGGATGGGTCTGCATCGATTGACGTAGACACGGGAGAAAAACATGTTGGTATGGCAGTGGTGAGGTTAGAAGACGGTGAGTATGAAACACTAGTACAGTACCGCCTCACCTTACACATTACTGCGCACAAGCAGCAGAACTGATTGCGCTCATAGAAGCACTACATGCAGCAAAGGGTTGCGCAGTGACAATATATACAGACTCAGCTTACATGACGACGACAGTACATGGAGGTCTAGCAAGATGGGGGCGGAGGGGATTTCGACGGGCAGACGGAACACCAGTACAGCATGCAGAATTGCTGAAAGAGTTAATTGAGGCCCTACAAGAACCCACAGCGGTAGCAATAGTGAAGTGCCAAGCACATACATCCAACACAGATGTTGTGTCTTTGGGAAACGCGGCAGCGGACGCTGCCGCCAAGGAAGCTTCCTATTTTCAGAAATATGAAGCAGGTGAGTACATGCTGCAGCACAAGACAAACGAAGAGCTCCCAGAAGGCTACAACATGATGCCTATATCACAAATACTAGAATTACAGGAAGGAGCTAGTGCAGACGAAAAATTGATGTGGACAAAACGAGGGTGCAGCAAGTCGGCGACAGACTTACTGTGGCGACAAAACAACTCGGGGAAAGTGGTAATGCCAATTAAGTTATTGGAAATTGCGTTTCAACAACTACACTTCCCTGCACACAATACCAAACAGCACATCGCAGCAGAGATACAGGAAGAATGGTTCGTGCCCTGTTTCCAGGAGCACATATCTCGATTGACACTGGAATGCACAACATGTCAGATATACAATTCAGGAATGACATTACGCACGCTCCGGGGAACAATTCCAAAACCCATTGGGCCATTCAGAGAGCTACATATTGACTACGCGGTCATGGGAGAAAGGTGTAATGGGGCACGTTACATGATCGTGGTTGTATGCCCATTCTCAAGGTGGGTAGAAGCAGGCCCATGTGCACGACCTGATGCCAAAAGCGCTGCAAAATTCCTAGTGAGGGAAGTGTTCCCACGCTGGGGAATTTGTGACGTGATTCGCTCGGATAACGGCACTCACTTTGTAAATGAGCTTTTCAAGGAAGTTACTACATTATTGGGAATAAAGCATAAATTGTGCTCGATTTATCATCCTCAAAGTAATGGCGTAGTGGAAAAGATGAACGGACTGTTAAAAGGCAGGTTATCAAAACTATGCTTTTCATTAAAAAAGAACTGGATTTACTGTTTGCCCCTTGCGCTATTTGAGCTGAGAAATCAGCCAAGCAAAGACCACCATTTGTCCCCGCACGAGATCGTGACTGGGAGACGAATGTACACAGCACACTCCCCACTGCGCAAACACTCAGATGCACACAGGAGCGCCGCGATATTGGGAGAAGAATTCACAGACTATTTGAAGAAATGAACAAGGGCAGCGCGGGCAATATCAAAGCAGCTCTCTCCACCCTTCACGAGAGAGGAGGGAAACATAACAGGGTCTGTCACGGAGCCTGAACAACAGCTACAGCTGATGCCGGGTGAATTCATTTATGTCAGGAGTTTTGTGCGTCGGTGGAATGCACCACGGTTCCATGGCCCATACGAGGTAGTGTTCTGCACGCCCACGGCAGTAAAAGTAAAGGGCCTGAAATATTGGGTGCATTTGACAGATGTACGAAAAGCATATAGTAATGTGCAGGAGGGGGTGGATGAGGAGGCACAGACAACAGCAAACAATGCAACTGAGCAGAATGTCTGAATATGAACTTGTGTGTGTGTGACAGTAATGCACCTGAATGGAAAAATGGCTGATAAGTATTCTTGCATTTTTAAGACATTACTGAAAAAGAAAAAAAAAACGTTTTTTGTTCTTTTTATCTTGTGGACTTATATGTAATTAATGAAGTGATCGAAGTGTTTACACCCTTGTCTGTGCATCCCCGTCCCTACAAACCCTACCCGCTTCCGTTCCCTGTCAATATATATTGGCACTGATAGTGCCAACAAAATGGTTACATGCATGCACTTAATGCACTTTTATATCTCAAACAGGAGCTACCATGGCATCTAACGGGCAGCCTGCAACGGATAGACTTAGTAGAGTGAGAGAATTATTAAATGAGAGATGTAGATATTCGTATGAGTGTGGATTATCTGTGTGCATTACGTTGTTTTTTACAATAATGTTTGGCCTGGTTACATATTGGTTTATAGCGTTCATCTCTACTGAGATGAACGAGGGGGGAGGGATTAACAGCACTACTGGGACCAATACAACTGCAAGTGTCAATACTAAGGAAGGTGATTTTTTGGTATGGGACGGAACTAAACTTGTATGGGGTTATTATAACACACCATCCAATGCTGTCATCTCAAAAAAGAAAGGGCTACAGGGTGGAATGCAAAATAGCACAGTGTCTCCGCCAAAGATATCTAATTACAATGCTCGCAGTTTAAATGACCGAAACCCGTCTGCCATATCATGGTTGTATAATACCCCCACCAGCCAACCTGCCCCCATAGTAAAAAACAACCTGCAAGATAGCGTCAAGGACGAAAAGGAAAAGATGCTAGCAACACACGAAATATTATATGATGAATGGGCCAAGGGGGGCGGGAATGAGAAAGGGGGGTCTATTTTGTCCCTCGCCCAGGAGGCTGGTACATGAGGAACAAGAATAACAGACGAAAAAGGGAAGCAGGGAGGAGGAAGTATGATGAGTACTATGGGTTAGGACTAGATAAAATGGAAGACCCACGACACCCTCAACAGACAAATAAATGGTATGCGGATATGAGTGCCACAGCTAAACAAACAACAAATGAGAGCTGTTATGTCTGCTCCCTCATTCCTCATGCTTCAGGTACACCCAAAGTATTGCTACCCAAAGAGTTGCCAATTATAGATGCCCAATGTCTCCTTCATCTCACGTTATGCAGGATTAAGAACACCTTCCAGGCACATGAAGTTACTTTTAGAATGCTGCAGACGAGAAAACTTGCTATCCAAAGACGGCAGGGGTGGTATGTCTGGAGGAACCATTTTTTGTAATACATGGGAAACTTTATTCGGACAACAAGTGGAAGGATGAAGAAGTAATGTGTAAAGCTGAAGCACTGAGAGGTGTGGCACCAGAGAAATTGCAATGGATAGAAGAAACATGCACACCAGTATGGAAGGAACACATTTCAAAACTAACTTGGGTAACTGCCATTGAAAAACCCTTCAACCTACAGAACGAAATAGACTATGAACTATGTTTTAAAGGAGAGGGGAAAACCTCCATGGGGACAAACAAGAACTGTAGCAAGACCCTCACCATCCCAGATCTGAGAAAATGGACAGCGGCCCTGATGGACACGTACTGGGTATGCGGTAACCAGGCATACCTGCACCTCCCCCCGTCATGGAGTGGCAGCTGCTCAATGGCCACTCTGCACTCAGCCCTAATGGTAATACAAGAAAGCCACATCGATGGGAGCAAAAGGACACAGGAACGCATACAACAGAGTGCGGCCCAGCCGACAGCGGAGTCACAAATCTATGTCCTGTCTTCCGGGAGCAAGGAAGAGGTGCTGACCCGTAACAGACGAGCATCAAACTACATATCAAAGGCATCATCAGAACTGTTGGCTCAGATCCCAGACAGATATCGATTATTCAGCTCCGCAGAAACATTCTTTGCCTCACTCATCTCAAGTGTCCAAGCAAGAGCAAACGCAAAATGGCTCCAGATAACACGCTGGGAATTGATTCAGCTGGCAAATGACACTGAAGAAGGGTTCAACGTAATCAAAGTGGAACTAAGAGCTTTACGGCTGATGACCATGCAAAACAGGTATGTCTTGGACCTGTTGACGGCGATGGATGGAGGTGCTTGCCGAAAAATCGGAAGTGCCTGCTGCACTTTCGTACCTTCTGAAGACGCAGAAAACGGCTCCCTGTCCCATGTGATCGAAGCAGTACACAACCTCGGAGAAAAAATGAAAATGGAAGGTGGAGCAGAAGACAGCACGTGGTTTGACAATATCTTCTCCTGGGTCCCCTCATGGCTTGGAATGACTGTGAAATTTTTGATGCCAGCTGTGGTGTTCCTCCTTTTAATTTTTTGCCTGTGCCAGGTGGGTCTTCGATGTTGTGCTAAAGCAGTACCGAATGGTGCAATGATGATGGTGACAATGGGCAACACCCGTGGTACACTGCAAACCATGCAGGAAGTGCATGTACAAACAGGAACAGATGACACACCAAGATATCAGCTAGTGCCTATCTATCACGACAAGGATATCATAGATAAAGTGTGGCACACCACCATTAGAGAGCCCCGTGTACTAGAATGGTACCAGGAGGTGTGGGTAGACTTGGCGGGAGATGGCGGATGTATATACCTGACTTGTACCCCAGATGAGTATGCCAGAAGAGGGGAGAGCTTACGGGGGGTGTGCAGAGCATGGATGCCCATAAAAGGCACACCTGCATGGGATGAGGCAATGATGGACGAAGCAGAGTGCAGGAGACTGGAGGACTTAAAGTATTCGTTACTTAAGTAACGAAAGGGGGGAAATGTAGGGGAGGATTAGTCCAAAAGACCCCCCTTGCCTACATCCCCACCCCAGGTGAAGGCCATGGCTCATCGGGCGTCCCCTCCTTACCACCAGGGCCCAGGTGGTGGATGGCTCACCTGCGGAAGACATTGCCCACACGTATTGAATTCAGCTAGGCCTCAGAAAACATTTTGTCTAATAAAGATGGTGTGAGCTCAGCGCACTGTAGCGCGGCCCCCACCCTCTGAGAGTTTCAGTTATCCCTGTTGCTGCAGCACCCTGGCAGATCCGCTGTGAGCCCGTTCCCACGAACAAGACGGACATGAGCTAGCGTAAGATACTAACACTGTAACATTTCACCTTCCGCAGGGTATCACTGCCCCCAGCATGACCCGGCCAGCAAGGCCTGGGTGATGGAGAGAACTGTAAAATGGTCATCGGATGAAAGCAGAAAATTCCCAAATATTAATGCCAGTACTACTTGCAAAGTGTGTATTTCTCCACAAAGCTTCTTATATTAAGGAAACCTGTAAAATATATAAACATGGTAGAATGCATGCTTCCATGATAATAGCAATGAAGAACCCCCACCACTGCAGTTGGGTGCTAACAATTAAGAAGCCTTCCAGGGGACTGTTCATTATGTGCATTCATGAGAAGCTTACACCCCGTGGACCCGCACAATAACCAAACTAATGCTGCTAGAGTACAAGAGAAGACAAATGTAATCATGCAGAGGGCTCATGTGAAGGACGCGCGCGAATACACTTGTCATGCGTATGTGTCTAAGCCCCTTATGTGCCACTACCGCCACGTACAGTGGCGAGTCATTTTCTATGTGCTCCACCAACCTCACTACTACCTCACTTACTGCAAAATGTATATGCATAGAACTAAATGCTGTAATTGTTAAAACATAGTGTACGAATAAGGTGCTCAGACTGGCTATATTTGAGACACATTTAGCAAAGTTGAAATGTACGTTTTCGAGTGATTCAAATAAGTATTATAGAGTGTTCAAATGTTTGTGATGTTTTTCACCTAAAATCGGCAACACACGAGGAAGATACCTTTGTGAATATGTGCAAAGCCATTCCCCCTCCCACCCTGCGAAGACTGCCAAACAAGAGAGCAGAGGCCCGCGCCGCGCTGCTCCACCTCCCCCAACCAGACTGGAGCCGCTTCAAAGATTTGTAGTCCCCTCTGCAGCACCCAAGGCCACGGCCCGCCACCTGCATTATTTACAGCACAGCAGTAAACCTCTGCCTGAATACACAAATCCAAAGGCGCCCCCTCGTAAACCCCACAACCCACCGGATCATCTTAGACTTATGTCCCTGTGCAATTAGGACACCCAATACTGTGGCAACACACAGCAGCACATTCATAACAACTTCTAACAAGACAGAAAGACATGTACCGCCCGTCCCATGCCCTGAAACTTAGCTCCTCGACCTATGGCACCAGTCAACAGGACACTGGTAACCATGCCCTGACGAATGACCATCAGACCCCTCACAAGGTGCATTCCTCCTGTGTTGCATTAACATGTAGAATAACCTATTGAAAGATTTACTGAAGATATTATTGCAATAGCTGAATGACTGCGGTGTGCATGGCCTAGGGCGAATAAGTCAGGAAAAGACGTTCATCTCTGACACTGGCCACACTGGCACAACAACACCGCCCGGATGAACTCAGCCGACCCGCCAGGCCCGGCCCGACCCACGAGGCTGACCAGTAACATCCTCCAGCCAAGGCCAACCACATCACAGCAACGCCTATAGCTAGTCATCACCACCCAATCCCATTGAACTTGTGCCCCCTATAGTATGTAGGTTCTTATGACGTTTTTTGTAAATATATACGCCTGTCTTTGCTATTGTCAGAGAGAGCGCTCTCGGAGTTTGCAGAGTTCTTTGCATGCCCTATTCTGATTGATAAACTCCCATTTAAGCTCACCCGCACTCTGTCTTGGCTTTATTCCCAACTTGGGAGAGTCCGTCATTGTCTCTCATTGCGGGGAGGATCGTGCTGGTTGGGGACGCTTGCCTTCACATGTCAACAAATACAAATCACATCAATATAATACAAGGGTTTTTTTAGATTTTAGCAGAAGCATAAACACATCGTTCAACTACATTCCAATAAGTATACAATGCAAAGCAAACATTACAATCCATCACACCCCCCATAGCCACACTAAAGCACTTTCAGTGTATGTAAACAACAAGAGTCTCAAAGAAATATAACCACCCCTCCTATCAGAAGACATACATAGACACAAGACTCCACCTAGAACATCACCAAGCTGGCATTTTCTTAATCTGGTTGAATCAGTGTAACCAACATCTACAATTCACCATGATGATCAAGCAGGAAAGTATTGATTTCCTAGATTTGACTATTTTTAACTCTGCTGGGCAATTGTTGTTAAAACCATTTCATAAGCCCACTTAGAAAAACTCACTATTACACTATCAAAGCCATCACATCAAACATCTCAGGGACAACTTACTGTATGGACAGTTCCTGAGATTGAAACGTAATAGTAGTCATATTAACGCATATGCGGAAGAAGTTACTAAAATCAGTAAAAAACTTAGACTAAGGGTATACCCTAAAAAACTCATTAAGAGAGCGGCCAAAAGAGCAGGCAATAATAATCGGGATGCACTCCTGGAAGAAAAGGTGAAAAAAAATGACAGAGGACAGACTTGTATGCGCCAATACTTTTACAAACGTAAGCTAAATGATTCGTAACATTATCCAAAAACAATGGAAGATCTTTGAGAAATCTGCGATTATGATTCCTTTGCCTCTTTTTGCGAATAAGAAGTCAATGACGATAGGCAACTGTGTCAGTCAATGTAGATTAATCACAACACCATACAAGACAACTAGTTTAACTGAAATGTGGTGTTTGGAACCAGTAACAGGTCATCACCCATGCAGAAATTGTGTGGTGTGTAAGATGACTTCCAAATCCAAGGAGATCAATATTGGTACAAAGAAATCATGGCAGCAAAGGTTTTTTTTTACAAACTGTAATTCGGAATATTGTGTCTACGTGATCACCTGTTCTTGTTCACTTATGTATATAGGTAAGACCAACAGGAAGGTTAAAACAAGAATCATAGAACACAAAAGCTGCATAAAAAATAAGATCTTATTAGCACGCATTGTAAAACACTTCATGGATAACTATCACGGGTGTGAAGATTTTAAATGGACAGTGGTGATGACTGTGTAAGGTGGGAACCACTATGTTAAAAACAGAATTCTATTGACACAAGAGTAGAAACTAATTTACCTCACTAAAAGTGATGAGAAGGGTTTCAACGTAGCCATCGAATGGCACAAGTTGAAATAGTCCCCTTCTTGTAAAAGTAAATAAATTGGGCAAGCTCAAGTCAAAGCCAATGGCCTATGTAGAAATAGTAGGCTTTTCCTCGTTCACATTAGGTATTTACAATTTAAAAATACCTTGAACAGTAGTTCGGGCACATGTAAAATTGGCATGAGGTATAGTAAAGTTTTCCTAAAAGTCCCTTTTTAGTGTCTAGTGTTCAATAGGTAAGGATCAGAAGGACTAGACATGATGTTAATATTTACAATAAGGATCTATCCAGTGGTCATTGTGTTAGCGTGCTAATCGAGCATCAGAACCGCATGGTGGGATTAGAAAAAACAGCATTCTGTAAATACATTTTGAGATCGCTGGCGGTCAATTACACTACAAAGGGATGTTAGATCTAGTCCCTTGTTTGTGTTTATTAAACCATCTCAATGGGGAAGTAAAAATAGTAAGAGGACTCACAGAGGGTTTCCTTTTGACGGCGAGGAAGTTACGAGTGGCGTTCTTATGCTCGTGAAATACAAACGCTTGAGTTTTCCGGCTCGGATGGATTAACTGAGCAGTGTCGCGATCACTGGAAACTAATGAATATACTTCAATTTGAAATCAAAAGGTAAGCGGACACGTAGTTAGAACATAATGCAGATTGAGATTTATACCGGTTTTTGAATAGGTGGAAGCAAGAGAGTGAACCTGTGGCTTCTTTTTCCTTTTTTATTGCTAGACGAAGTAAGAAGCCCGCTTTCCCTTGGGAAATCGCACGCTTCCCATGGACATATGAGAGGAATGACAATTGGACTTCTCTATTGAAAGTGAAATTGCGGATTTAACCCGTAATGAGAGGTAAGCAGACTGGGCTATATACTATATAGTCTTAAGAATATAGGATTTGTTATGTCTAAATTGATCATATGACAAATAGAGAATGAACCTGTGTTGGTTTCTTTTCTCTTGTCTTCCCGAAATAAATGGTGCTAGAGGTTCTTTCGACTTTGGGAAATCGGAACTAAACAAGTGAACGTCTAAAGAGTCCTACAAACCAGTGAGCAAGGAATACCTGTCATATTAATCAACACGACTGGCCACTAAATGGTAAGGGGAACTAACTCTGGAGTTAGGGGCTCTACTAGATCTACCTTTTTTGATAATTGGCAAGTGTGTAAATCAGGGTGATATCAGTTAATTTAACCATTTGGGGGTTTTCTAACAGGCTACTATCTGAGAATTGAGAATTTTGGATAACACATCTTCTTTGATGGGATTCTGAATGAGACCTGCAAAAGGAAGTCTACCCTTTTCAGGTAACAAAAGTGAGGTTTTAATGCACTGTATGTGTCAATTGTAGGAGGATTCAATTCAACACTACAGCTAAGTCAACGCCTAGTCTATAATACTGAATGAAAACCCTTATTGATATATCTTTATGTCCAGTTCATGCGTTCTGGATGACTACCCCTATATAACACCCCTCTCTCAGAATCCCCCTGACCCCACTGAGCCAAGAAGTAGTTCTGTTTTGCAAGTTAAAAGGTTTATTTGAGAAGTAAAGCAATATATATCTATCACACTTTTTAATAATTAATAATTGAATATCACACTTAATCTGATATGATAAAGATTAACAACGGAGAATCTGGCACTAGCACACTTCTTGATAATCACTAAGGAGTTGACATGAAATGGATAAGATAGCAACAATACTTTTATGGTTTCAAATGGATGCAATGTGGAATGAAATGCAGTAAAGAAAATAACTTGATAGAATTTCAGCAAAGACAATGTAATCACTTTCTTGTACAATTCACCCCCCCCTTTTATGCAATGCAAGGAAAGGGAAGGAATTCTCAAAAATGCAATTCAAATGTAATTCAGTTCACCCAGCAACTTAGACTACAGAAGTTGAAAACACAGGCAAAATGCTTTGATATGTGCTGGCAATGGAGTGAAAATATGTTAAAATGCTTTTAATTCCCTCTAGGAGGTTCAGGGTGAGTGAAATCAAGTTAATATTAGTCCAGGCTCACACTAGCAATGATTCAGGGATAATTAGCAGGTTAAACGAATTTCTGGCAAATGGAAGGCAAGCAGCAGCAGATTTTTACACGTGAAGAAATTTGCAAATCGCGGCAAAATTCGCGAATGCGTCTGGTGCGATTACAGAGGAACTACAAGGGCTAGCAATATCGTTTTGGGGTCCTAGAAAAGCCTAGGATCTCAGCTTCCAGATGAAAGTTACTGCAAGTCTCTAGCACAAACGGTCGCAGAGATATGAGCGATTAAATAAAGGTCGTTTTTCAGATTTGAAATTTTAAAGTTCACAAAGACAAGTGCAGCTTGCAACTAGCAAATCACAGTGACAGCTTTACAAATGACAGTTGACAGTTAGGAGGCAGTTCTACTTAGATTAAAATAGAATTGAATTATATTATTTTAACTAAGAGATTGGTTCTGCACAGTTCTACTATGTACTCACACTATATTTAGAAATATGCCTCGCCACGGATCTGGTCAGGTTTTGGACTGGACTCCAGTTCAGCTCTTTGGTTCTGCTAACATTGGCCTGGGTCAGCTCTCTCTGGTCCTGCTAACAGTGGTCTGGGTCAGCTCTGCTCTCTCTCTGGTTCTGGAAATTTGATAGATTTGAAGTCTCTATGTCTGCCCTCTGAAGGTTGATGGAGGTAAAGTATGGATTTTCCCGGCAGAGCTTCCAGCTGCAAATGGATTTGAAGGTCCCTATCTGTCCTGTCTCTCTGCTTTTATGTGTTTTGAAAATGGGTGTGTGTGAGCAGCATCACTAGCCAGCCCCTCTCCACTTATCATTGGCCAAGCTTTCATTTCTCCCCTGATTGGGGGAGCTAAGTTGTGTCAGAGTGATGTCATTTTACAGCCTGCAGAAAGTACACTCCTCCTGTCAACTTGCACACAAATCTAGATTTGAACCAAATACATATTTCATAGCTACACAGTGGTTTGAAATTACATGCACCCATCACATATTACAGGAGGTATACCCTGTTCAAACTCTGCTCTTCCTGGGGGCTTGCATTCAGAAATAGCGATATTTTGCACTTTTTAACTGGTTTGCAATCCCTGACATTACCCCAAATTTACACACATGTGCGCAAGGAGTATGGACATTAGTTGATGAAGTGTCAGATTTTTCACATGCACACATTTTGAGTAATATCCTCTTTTCCGCTAAAACCCCCCTGAACATGCCACCGGTTCTAAAAACCTCTTAAAATGTGGGCAGAAAAATCACAAGAATTATGGTGTCATTTATAAAATTTTCACAAGTCCGCTCTATGAGTTATTCATCTTTTTCTAAAATCATATTCTGGCTATAGAGGTGTGTCTTTTCATGTCACATGGTAGAGAAACCAGTCTTTCCAGTTTCTGCCAAGCTCAGAGACCCTGCCCCTCCCAGCTTCTGCCAAGAGGAAGCTCCATTTACGACTCCCGCCAATAAAACATTTGCCTGAGTCAGGACAGGGCTTTGTTCAGAGCTCCTGTATTCTGTGGGGGCTCCCCTTAATTCAATTATCAGAAAGATGGCATATCCTTAGTGTGGCCAGCAAAAGGCAGATAGGCCTGGGAACACAGCTGTGACTCAAGTTTCACTCCTGATGGGGGGTAGTTGCCAGGCAGAATTCAGTTCCTTAAGCCAGGTTTCAGATAAAATGTCACTTCTGTTCCCCAGTTTAAGTCAAGACATTTTTTTACATATGCAGCTAGGATGCTGATTCTAAGTTTAAAACTATGACATTTAAACAATTGCAACCTATGTGACACTCAAAGTAGGTCACTCATTTCTTTTAAACATTTAGATTTTTTTAGTGTCTTTCAGTCCAAATTTACTTAAACTGCTGAAATCCACAGCTCAGCCAGTCTTGTTATAAACCTTCAAGTCACTTCAGAATATAACTTTACATTGGATCCACCTCTTAAAATGTCTTTATTTGGCATGTTTTGGGTTCATTTATTCAGTTTTCTACAAAATCTGGTGGTTTTAAAACGCCGGCTTTTGGATAGTGGTGAGTACTGGTACTGCACCCCTTTTTGGGATTTAAGAAAATGAATTCCCAACAGTTATGGGTTTGCTTTTGGCAATCAGCATTGCCACTCCCAATGGTTTCAGACTACTGTGTGGGTAGTCCAATGGTGGTTTTAGGCAGTGTCCTTCTGTGCCCATAACCTCGGCAAAAATGAGTGGCAGCCTATTCTTCATGCATTTCCCTGTGCATTTTCTGGGAAGCTCTGGCCATCATGATGTTTTCCATGTCAATACTGCACAGTTTTGAGGTAGGGCTCGGATGCATGGGTAAATACATCCCACAAGCCCCCCTCTTGCGATGGCCATTCTATTTCACGAATGGGACTCGCAAGACCTGGGATGTTTCCTCATCTTCTTCCAATAGATGGCACAGTTCAGCATCTTTTTCTCCATCCGGTCGGATCGATCGGTTCTCCTCGCCGGTCCTGATGGGAAAATTGGGCGGTACCCCGGGCCCGTTGCGTCTCTGCTCCCGGTCTCCGAATCGTCCTCCTTGTCCCGTCTCCAGGTTTTCTTTCTCCTAGGACGACAAAGGAAGAGCGGCAATACCTATTCATAGACGTTTTTTTCCACCACTGTTGAGATAGTGGGGCAGCATATGCATTTCATCATAACGAAACATTACATTCTTATTTTGAAAAAAAACAGTATAACTAAGATACAGTTTCATGCAAATCACAATATTTTAGAGACTAGATGTGGTATGTTTTATGGTTGGAACTGAATTAGTCTGAGACAGTACCCGCTAGGATTCCAGAGGATTCCTCCAGTTGTTGCAGAGTGTGCCTGGGATGGCAACATTTCAACTGGTTTATGTGGACCCACTTGTCTTCCCCCTCTGCCAAAGAACCTTTGGGGATGTGGATTTTGTAGGCCACAGGGGAGATCTTGTCGATGATCTCAAAGGGTCCCTTCCATGTAGGCAAAAATTTGCGCTGCTTGGCCTGGTTCCTTTGGAAGTTGTATAGATAGACCCGGTCTCCCACCTGATATTCCTTCCTGGAAGTTTTCAAGTCATAATGGGTCTTCATGCTATCAGCCGATCTTTCTAGATTCCGCTGAGCATAAGCAAAAGCATGTTGAAGGTGTTTCCTTAAATTCTCCACATACTCATGAGTAGTGGAGGCATTTATCAGTGTCTGCTCTTGGGTCCTGTAGAGCAAATGCTGAGGAAGCACCATCTTGCGTCCAGTCATCAACTCAAATGGTGACATTTTGGTTGCAGATGAAGGGGTAGATCTGATGGCCATTAGGACCAGAGGTAATCGGATATCCCAACTTGGCCCAGAATCTGCCACAAACTTCTTCAATATGCTCACAATTGTCCGGTTATATCTCTCTACTGCCCCAGAAGAAGCTGGCCTGTAAGCAATATGTAACTTCCTTTTGACCCCCAGTATCTCCCACATCTTTGTCATTACTTCACTGGTGAAATGGCTACCCCTGTCTGACTCAATCCTTTGAGGTAGACCAAAACGGGAAAAGATGTGGTTAATCATCAAGGCAGCTGCCGTTTCTGCCTTGCAGTTTGGGGCTGGGAGACATTCCACCCACTTGGTAAACAAGCATGTCACAGTCAACATGTACTTATTCCCCCTAGCCGAGCGAATCACAGGGCCTACAAAGTCGATTTGTAAATCTGACCATGGCAGTGTCATCCCCCGCTTTTGGAGAGGCGCACGGTGTGAGAGGGATGATGGCTGAAATTGTGCACACACAAGACACCCCTTCAAGTATTGGTCGAGGTCCTGCCCCATGTGTGGCCAGTATGCAACCTCTCTTAAGATTTCCAATGTGGTGTGGAACCCCCTATGACCGGCGGTGGCCGCATCATGGGCGTGACTTAACATCAGGCTTCGGAATGTGGTAGGAACCACCCACTGATCGTGGCCAGCTTTGGATTTCCTTACCAGCAAACCGTCTTGGATTCGGAACATTTTTGGACATTTCATCAACACTCTTAGGTCCTCTTTCCCAATGTAATCGGTATCCGTCAGGGGAAAGTTCTCAGGGTCCTCAAGGTGTTGGTAAAATTTACCAATTACTGGATCCCCCTTCTGAGCAGTAATCAAATCAGCATCAGGGGTCTCCTTACTCCATTGTGCAATTGAAAGGTCGTTGTGAGCATTTGTCTGGGACGTAGTGATAGCAGTGACCTGGATTTCCCCCAATATGGACTCAATCTCAATTAGATCCCCTTGGATGGCCCCGGTTTTGGCCAGCTGATCAGCTAAGTCATTTCCAGTTTTGTCTGGTCCCTCTACTTTGGAATGACCCTTGATCTTTTTCCAATAGATGGTCATCTCATTCGAGGTGACCAGATCATCAATGTTTTGGATCAACTTCCCATGTTTCAAGGGTTTGTTGTTAGCACATAACATGCCTCTGGTTTTCCAATTAACCAGGTGCTCCACGAACCCGTTCCATACATAATCCGAATCTGTGATTATGACCAGTTCGTGGAGTTGATGCTGGACAGCAGTGAGGATGGCCTGATGCACAGCCATCAATTCTGCCACCTGACTACTTCGGGGACCAATTTTGTATCCAGCGGAGGGTTCTGGGGACTCATTCACCCATGCATTCCCTACGCCAGCCACCAGTTCTTTCTCCCTGTTGTTGTCAACATGGTAAGAGCATCCATCCACATAGACAGTGGGCATTCCCTCACACTTGTCCTCTTCAAAGACTTTGTGTGGGGAATTAAGGTATGCCTCCATGTTGTCCTTTATTTTTAGATTTTCGTCCTCGAGACAGTTTTCTCTGGCACAATCATGCAAGTCAGCCAGACCTTGCGCGAGGGGACTCTTCTTGTTTTGGCCATATCTGACCTCCACAGGAAAGCCTTGCATTGACAGAATCCAGGAAGTAATTCGGGAATTACTCACATTTCCGGACCGGATTCTGTCACTTTGGAGATATTGCAGAGGCTGGTGTGGAGTCTCCACTATGATGTGTTCCCCCTGGATAAACGGGCGGTAATTCTTCAATGCCCACACCGTTGCCAGGAGTGCCTTCTCACAATCGTTGAATTTTTCCTCCACAGAGGATAAAGTTTTGCTCGCATAGGAGATTACTTTATTGACCTTGTCATGCTTTTGGTATAATACTGCCGTCAAGCACGTATTAGAGAACCCTGTCTCCAGGAAGAACTCCCTGTTTCTGACAGGGTAAGCTAGGCAAGGCGCTTGTGAGAGGCTTCTCTTGAGTTGTTTTACTGCCTCGGCTTGTTCTGGACCCCATTCCCACTTGACCCCCCCCTTGAGGAGATGAATCAGGGGTCTGGTGATCTCTGCGTAGCCCTCAATGAACTTTCTGCTGTAATTAGTCAGTCCAAGGAGGCTCCTTAGTTCCCGCAGAGTTGTGGGGTCTTTCAGTTTCTGAAGTGCTTCCACTTTCTTTTCCTGGGGACAGAGACCCTGAGGAGTAATCTCATGCCCCAAGAAATAAACACGGGTTCTACACCACTGTGCTTTCTGAAAGGAAAGTTTTGCTCCGGCGGCCCTCAACTGGGTCAGAACATAACGGATCTCCGCTATGTGTTCCTCCACAGATGAACTTTTGATAAGGACATCATCTACATAAGCCAGGTTACCCCTCGCACCCAGGTCGGGCATGGCCTTATGTAGGAAAATGTTGAATTCATTGCCGGAGTTGAGGTATCCGAAGGGAATCCGGGTCCATGTATACTGCTGGCCCCCAAAGGTAAAAGCCAGCTTGTATTGGTCCTCCCTACTGACAGGCACGGTCCAGTATCCATTGGTCAGGTCTATTGCTGTGAATACCTGTGACCCCTGGATCTGGGCCAGCCCTTGGTCAATGTAGGGCAGAGGCCATCGGGAAGTATGGACCCGTTTGTTGAGCTCCCTGAGGTCAGCACAGAGTCTCCACTGGCCGTTTGGCTTCAATATTCCCAGCACCGGATTATTGAAGGTGCTGTGGACTGGACGGATTATTCCCCGGGACTCAAGGTCCTTAATTATTTCAGTAAGGGACTCCATTGATGCGAGAGGCAAGCGATATTGCTTCACAAACACAGGAGTCATGCCAGGGTCCGTGGGGATTGTTGTTGTGTGGATGTCAGTGCGACCACAGTCATATGAGTCTACCGCAAAGAGATCTTGGAAATCCAAGAAAACTTGTTTCAACTTTTGCTTTTGTTCCAGAGTCACACAGGCATCAGCTAGGTTGACTCTCTCTTCCACCATCTGCCTGAAGCCTGGAAAGACTTCTGGTTTGGCTATTTCAGCGGCCTCCTCCAGCTGGGTGGAGAAGTCCCTGGTCAGAGTGCTGATTTGGACTGGAGGCTTCAGGTGGGAAAGGCAGCCCTCATGGACCTGGAAAATCACCTCATCCCTCCTGAAGTCACAAGTCACATCTTCCTTACCATAAGGGCAAGAAGTGTACACCAGGAAGTTCCCCCCATGCCGGGTAAAAATCCTGTCTGGTGTTGTATTGTCATCACTGTCACTGTCAAAGCAGTCCTTGGGGATTGGCCCTAACAGTTCATTGTCAGTGCGACCACAGTCATATGAGTCTACCGCAAAGAGATCTTGGAAATCCAAGAAAACTTGTTTCAACTTTTGCTTTTGTTCCAGAGTCACACAGGCATCAGCTAGGTTGACTCTCTCTTCCACCATCTGCCTGAAGCCTGGAAAGACTTCTGGTTTGGCTATTTCAGCGGCCTCCTCCAGCTGGGTGGAGAAGTCCCTGGTCAGAGTGCTGATTTGGACTGGAGGCTTCAGGTGGGAAAGGCAGCCCTCATGGACCTGGAAAATCACCTCATCCCTCCTGAAGTCACAAGTCACATCTTCCTTACCATAAGGGCAAGAAGTGTACACCAGGAAGTTCCCCCCATGCCGGGTAAAAATCCTGTCTGGTGTTGTATTGTCATCACTGTCACTGTCAAAGCAGTCCTTGGGGATTGGCCCTAACAGTTCATTACCTAAATCTATGGAAAAATGTCGGTCATCAACCGCCATTCCAATAAGGGTGCCTGCGGCTAGAGTAATACTCTTTAAGTCGCTGTTATCCACCTCTATTGGAATGGTGTCATGTTCTATGTTGACTAATGGAGTTGGGTTTACCCCCAACCCTTGCTGTTGGAGAGAAGCGTTTAGATGTATGTAAGCATCAGGGTTTTGCAAATATTGTCCTCTTTTAGCTTTCACTTCCAGGGAGAATTGTCGGGTCCTTTCTGGGATGGTGACTTCCTCTTTGATCTGAATTTCAACTGCATAAGGTAGCAATTGAGCTGACCTAAATGCTTTTTCTGGGATTTCTGGCCCATGGGATTATCCGCTAATCGGGACCAAGCTTTGAAGTTTATTAGGTCCAAACTAATGGCAAAGCGATTGAGAATGTCACTGCCTAAGTAAAAGGCGGCAGGGACGTCTCGCACGACCCAACAATTGTGGACTATGCTCTTGTTGCCAATGGAGATTTAGAGCATACACCTGCTTGGCAGGAGATGTTTTGAATTGGGTGCTTCCAGGTCCATTTCCCATTTGTCTATCATTTTGAAGGTGTGAATGGCTGGATCTTTTGGGAGTTGGCAAAACATGGCTTCGCTGATGAAGCGATTACCGTTGTTCACACACACTCGAGCGAGAACAGAGTCCTTCCCATCATTTAACTGAACAGGGATGAACAACTGCTCTCCAATTTGCTGAATATCAGCCAGGCTCTGAGCTGATTTCACATCTTCCTGGACTATAGGAGTGGTAATATCTGATTGTGGATTTGTAAAGAATTTCAGAGTGTTTCCTTCCAGCGTGGAGTACCACTTTAAACTGGAAGGAAGGTTGATTTTCAGAAATAGAGAGGACCCCCCATCACCAGTCTGTTGTCCTACTGCTATTACTGTCACGTCTGGAATTTGGCTATTCTGGAAGTGAAATTCTACTTGGTCAGATTTTTGTTCAACCATGTGGCAGGTGCCGTTTAAACTAACATGGTTGACACTCTGTTTTAATTTTATTGGTCGGCTAGTCTGGGTCCAGAGGACCTTGTTTACGCAATCTATTAGGGGTGACAACCTTCTCAGGAGGTCATTCCCTAGTAAACAAGGGGTGCCCTCTGGGGTCACAACTATGACCGGGTGTTTCAACTTATGTTGCCCAATTTTTATGTCCAAATCTGCCGTCCCCTCGACGGGAATTTCCTTCCCGTCAAAGTTCTGGAGTTGTCCAGGAAGAGAGGTGAGAGGAATTTGGTAATTCTCTCCCCTTCCTGCATTCAGTTAATCAAAGGCCCTTCTGGACAGAAGGGTAGCTTGAGATCCAGTGTCCACCAGTGCCAAAATTGTACCCTGCCCCTGTACTTGTACCGGGGCATAGTATCTTCCCTCCTTCTCCTCAAGGGGGCACAGATAATGTACATTTTTGGACAACTGGTGGGCTAATTTTCTGGTTTTGGACATCGCTAGCGAAGAGATTTGGGCAGAATTCTGTGGAGAGCCTTGGGAATCTGAAAGAAAAATTTGGCAACTGGAGATCAGAGCCATTGTGGGTTCCCCTGGCTCCGGTTCCGGGCCGCCCCCCACTTTTTGGAGGCAGTCACCAGGATGGGTTTGAACCAGGGGATTTTCTTGCTGTTGGTTCTGGGATGAGATGGTGGGCGGCGGTAGCTCAGTCTCCACATCTCCCCAGTCTGGATTTGCATCCCTAGGGACCCATTTTTCTTTGGGAGGAGTTCCCCCCTCTCTGATGGAGAAGATCCTTTTCCCAGGATCCTCTGAGGATCCCTCTACCTCAAATTGGAAGATCTGTACCTCCTCCTCAAACTGAGTCTGTTTGGGTCTTTTGTTTCTCCTACCCCCCCTCGGCTCCTTAGGAGGCAGACTTTCAGGGGCAAGAGATTTTGTTTCCGGTTCCTGGGTTTCCAGGGGCTGTTTACAAGTGAGGAAGGAAGCTTCCTCCAAGGCTTTACACCCCCCTTTTCCTTTTGCCTCCTCCCTGGGAACCGGTGAGTTATCGGGGTGCTGCCCCCGTCATTGTTCTGGAGCACCAGGTCCAGAGTTGGGTGCGTTCTGCGCCGGCACGCCCATCTGGGGGTTCTGCTGAGCCCCCAGTATGTGACCCAGATCCCGCGCCATGTTTTGAACCTGGCGCTCTAACTGGGAAACCCGCTCAGGCTGATACAGGGCCCTGTTTTCTCCCCTGGGCTGATCCCGGGAAGGGTAGCTGTCCCTTCTCTGGTAATACCCCGGATTGGGAAGATTTGGGTACCCCTCCACCCTTGGCCTCCCCTCTCCCGGATTAGGTTGTCTGGGCTCAGGGAATTGGGGAAAGAAGGATGGATGATTTTGGGGTTGGAAAATGGGTGGATACCTGGGGAAAAAGTTCTGCCCAGGATTTGGAGAATTTCTGCCCTCCTGTGGGAAGTTGGGAGGGAAGTTCCCTGGGTTAGGTGCTTGGCTGGATCCCCCCCCTTGGGCTGGAGGAGTCCACACATAACCCAGGATGGGTCGATTTCCCTTGTAACGGGGACTTACATAATCAGGAGAGCGAGGGACCCCATTTGTGGGGCTGCCTCCCTGGCTCCCTGTCTGTGACTGGCCCGAGGACCTTCTGGGCCTAGCATTATTAGGTGCAGGTAGGTTTTTAGGCCCCCCCATCTCCAAATCCAAAACGGGGTTGACCTTTACCTCTGCCACCTTGGCAGCAGCAGGGGTGCTGTTGGCTTTGGGGTTTTTCTGGGCATTACTTTTGCTATCTACCGGTTTCTGCACCTCATAGATCCGGGTAGCCTGTTCAATGACCCAGTCTAAAGATCTTTTCTCATGAAAATCCCTCACGAGCTGGGTCATTATGTATTTGGGCAAGGCATGAAAAAATGTATTAATGAATTCTCTACTGTCTGTGCGCACCCTTCTGGTGGTCTGCGCAAAAGCACGTTTCAGTTCTTGCACAAATTCTTGTGGGGCCTGATCCTCCCCACATTGCAAATTGTAGGCTGCCTTGCGAGCCTCTTGAGGATTTCTGTGAACAGAAAAATGTTTCAAGATGGCCGCCTTATAGGTGGACCATCTTAAATGATTTTGGTCCTCCAGCCCCGCAAAGAAACTGGAGTATTCCGGGGAGAAGGTCCACTTTACATATTGAATACAGCTTTGGCTGTCCTTCAAATGGAACGTCTCCATCATTTGCTCAAAAAACTCTAAGTGCTCCTAAACAGAATACTTAGCGTTCTTATGGTAAGGCGTGATGACGCTCCTGATCGCCTTAATCTGCTTTAAGGGGTCCTTAAGCAAGGCCCTTTTTGCCTTATTGGCCTTTTTGGTTCTGGTAACCCTTGTCCATTCATCCTCTGACTCAGAGGCACTGCTCCCAGAGGTTCCTGTCTGCTCTTCCAGGTTTTCCCGGATTCTGCGAGCCTGGGAATGGCTGGCCGAATGTGGGGACCTGGTCTCCTGTGTCCTGCGCAGTTCAGAGGAGTCTTCAGATTCCTCCTTGCTGCCAGGATTTGATAAGTACCCCCCCCACTGACTTAGGTCAGTTAGCTGGGCAGAGGTTTTCAGGATGCCCTTAATGGGCCTACTCTCCTGGGGTTCCCCATTAAATTGCACTGTGCTGGGGTGCCCATACCCGGATGCCCGCCCCTCCATACCTGGGTGGTACTGGCCTATGAGCCCCATACTTTTGTCTGGATAGTAGTCTGCCATCCCTGTGGCCCGGTGCTCATGCGCGCCAGGGAATATGGGGGTGGCAGAGTCCAGTGGCTGAGAGGTATGAGGGCCTCTGGTACTAGGGCTCCTGAGGTTATGCTCCGGAGCTTCCCTTTCCCAGCGAACCTCATCTCTATCCGCCCCTGCTCCCTGTTGCAATGCAAGAGCCTGCATTTGTGCCTTCAGTTCCTCAGTTAAGGCCTTACTAGACTCTATCAGTCTCTCCTGCATCGCTACCTGTTGTTGGAGGCTATCATTGTGCTGGCAGAGAGCCTCATTCTCTCTCTGTGTTTCCTGATTGGTCCTGGAGCACTGGGCCACTCTTTGCTGCAGGAGGGTTACCTCCTGAGCTGTGTCCCTATTGGCCTGCTCCTTTCTTGCTAGAGCATCCTCCACCCTCCTGGTGTGCTCTAACAAGTTCTGGTGTTCTTTTTGGAGGTCACCCAGTCCCTGGTGGGCCAGGTGATTTTCTTCCATTTTTCTTTTTAAATGGCAGACTTCCTGGCCTAAGGCGTCTCTTTCCTGACTAAGAGCCTGCATTTGTGCCGCCAGGTCGTCCCTCTGCCTTTGAAAGGCACCAGCTTTCTGGCGTTCTTCATCAAACTCTGCCTGGGTATCCAGGTCTTTCGAAATCAGCTTGTTGCTCTCTACCTTCACTCTATCTAGATGACTTTGCAGGGTGGCAGTTAAAGTCTAATTGTTGCTCCAGCTTTTTCTGGCTCTGCAGTAAGGAGTCCAAACTGTCTCGGTGCTCCTTCTGCAGGGCCAGAAATCTAGTATCCTGGTCAGCCTTTTCCTGTTGCAGTATATCCATGTCCTCTTTTATTTTAATGATATACTGCCTACTGTCATTTTCTGACTCCTGGCTCCTGAGCAGCCTCTGCTCAGAAGAGTCCAGCTCAGATTGGGCCTTCTGTAATGCCAGCAGTTGCCTACTCGCCAGATCTTGGCCTTCAGCACATTTGTCCTGCATGGCTCCCATATGTAAATATAAATATGCCGCTACCCTGGCAATCTTGTTGTGCTCATCCTTGGCCTTAGAGGACATATATAGTTCACTCAGGGCCACATGTAAGGGACCCTGGTCTCTCCATATATCTGACCCTGTTTCCGTGATTTGGGGTGTGATGGCCTGCAACCAGACTGTTTGGTCCTGGTGAGTCCACTCACCTCTCACAAATAACTTATGTAAGAAGTGCTCTCTGGCTATTTTCATGTCTACTAAGGTCGTCATTCTAGAGATTGGTCTCTGTCCTGACTTACAGAAGTTTGTATTTTATTTTTGCAAAACAGACCTTTTCCTTAGAATGTTGCTTTGAGGAGTGCTTTACAGGGTAACACAGCGTGGTGATCCGACCGGATATGTGTATCTGGTCAGCTGGCACACTGTATTAATCTGCACAAGTGATAGATCTAACCCAAACGTCCGGCACGAGCCCCCAATTTGTAAGAGGATTCAATTCAACACTACAGCTAAGTCAACGCCTAGTCTATAATACTGAATGAAAACCCTTATTGATATATCTTTATGTCCAGTTCATGCGTTCTGGATGACTACCCCTATATAACACCCCTCTCTCAGAATCCCCCTGACCCCACTGAGCCAAGAAGTAGTTCTGTTTTGCAAGTTAAAAGGTTTATTTGAGAAGTAAAGCAATATATATCTATCACACTTTTTAATAATTAATAATTGAATATCACACTTAATCTGATATGATAAAGATTAACAACGGAGAATCTGGCACTAGCACACTTCTTGATAATCACTAAGGAGTTGACATGAAATGGATAAGATAGCAACAATACTTTTATGGTTTCAAATGGATGCAATGTGGAATGAAATGCAGTAAAGAAAATAACTTGATAGAATTTCAGCAAAGACAATGTAATCACTTTCTTGTACAATTCACCCTCCCCTTTTATGCAATGCAAGGAAAGGGAAGGAAGGCACACAATTCTCAAAAATGCAATTCAAATGTAATTCAGTTCACCCAGCAACTTAGACTACAGAAGTTGAAAACACAGGCAAAATGCTTTGATATGTGCTGGCAATGGAGTGAAAATATGTTAAAATGCTTTTAATTCCCTCTAGGAGGTTCAGGGTGAGTGAAATCAAGTTAATATTAGTCCAGGCTCACACTAGCAATGATTCAGGGATAATTAGCAGGTTAAACGAATTTCTGGCAAATGGAAGGCAAGCAGCAGCAGATTTTTACACGTGAAGAAATTTGCAAATCGCGGCAAAATTCGCGAATGCGTCTGGTGCGATTACAGAGGAACTACAAGGGCTAGCAATATCGTTTTGGGGTCCTAGAAAAGCCTAGGATCACAGCTTCCAGATGAAAGTTACTGCAAGTCTCTAGCACAAACGGTCGCGGAGATATGAGCGATTAAATAAAGGTCGTTTTTCAGATTTGAAATTTTAAAGTTCACAAAGACAAGTGCAGCTTGCAACTAGCAAATCACAGTGACAGCTTTACAAATGACAGTTGACAGTTAGGAGGCAGTTCTACTTAGATTAAAATAGAATTGAATTATATTATTTTAACTAAGAGATTGGTTCTGCACAGTTCTACTATGTACTCACACTATATTTAGAAATATGCCTCGCCACGGATCTGGTCAGGTTTTGGACTGGACTCCGGTTCAGCTCTTTGGTTCTGCTAACATTGGCCTGGGTCAGCTCTCTCTGGTCCTGCTAACAGTGGTCTGGGTCAGCTCTGCTCTCTCTCTGGTTCTGGAAATTTGATAGATTTGAAGTCTCTATGTCTGCCCTCTGAAGGTTGATGGAGGTAAAGTATGGATTTTCCCGGCAGAGCTTCCAGCTGCAAATGGATTTGAAGGTCCCTATCTGTCCTGTCTCTCTGCTTTTATGTGTTTTGAAAATGGGTGTGTGTGAGCAGCATCACTAGCCAGCCCCTCTCCACTTATCATTGGCCAAGCTTTCATTTCTCCCCTGATTGGGGGAGCTAAATTGTGTCAGAGTGATGTCATTTTACAGCCTGCAGAAAGTACACTCCTCCTGTCAACTTGCACACAAATCTAGATTTGAACCAAATACATATTTCATAGCTACACAGTGGTTTGAAATTACATGCACCCATCACATATTACAGGAGGTATACCCTGTTCAAACTCTGCTCTTCCTGGGGGCTTGCATTCAGAAATAGCGATATTTTGCACTTTTTAACTGGTTTGCAATCCCGGACATTACCCCAAATTTACACACATGTGCGCAAGGAGTATGGACATTAGTTGATGAAGTGTCAGATTTTTCACATGCACACATTTTGAGTAATATCCTCTTTTCCGCTAAAACCCCCCTGAACATGCCACCGGTTCTAAAAACCTCTTAAAATGTGGGCAGAAAAATCACAAGAATTATGGTGTCATTTATAAAATTTTCACAAGTCCGCTCTATGAGTTATTCATCTTTTTCTAAAACCATATTCTGGCTATAGAGGTGTGTCTTTTCATGTCACATGGTAGAGAAACCAGTCTTTCCAGTTTCTGCCAAGCTCAGAGACCCTGCCCCTCCCAGCTTCTGCAAAGAGGAAGTTCCATTTACGACTCCCGCCAATAAAACATTTGCCTGAGTCAGGACAGGGCTTTGTTCAGAGCTCCTGTATTCTGTGGGGGCTCCCCTTAATTCAATTATCAGAAAGATGGCATATCCTTAGTGTGGCCAGCAAAAGGCAGATAGGCCTGGGAACACAGCTGTGACTCAAGTTTCACTCCTGATGGGGGGTAGTTGCCAGGCAGAATTCAGTTCCTTAAGCCAGGTTTCAGATAAAATGTCACTTCTGTTCCCCAGTTTAAGTCAAGACATTTTTTTACATATGCAGCTAGGATGCTGATTCTAAGTTTAAAACTATGACATTTAAACAATTGCAACCTATGTGACACTCAAAGTAGGTCACTCATTTCTTTTAAACATTTAGATTTTTTTAGTGTCTTTCAGTCCAAATTTACTTAAACTGCTGAAATCCACAGCTCAGCCAGTCTTGTTATAAACCTTCAAGTCACTTCAGAATATAACTTTACATTGGATCCACCTCTTAAAATGTCTTTCTTTGGCATGTTTTGAGTTCATTTATTCAGTTTTCTACAAAATCTGGTGGTTTTAAAACGCCGGCTTTTGGATAGTGGTGAGTACTGGTACTGCACCCCTTTTTGGGATTTAAGAAAATGAATTCCCAACAGTTATGGGTTTGCTTTTGGCAATCAGCATTGCCACTCCCAATGGTTTCAGACTACTGTGTGGGTAGTCCAATGGTGGTTTTAGGCAGTGTCCTTCTGTGCCCATAACATCGGCAAAAATGAGTGGCAGCCTATTCTTCATGCATTTCCCTGTGCATTTTCTGGGAAGCTCTGGCCATCATGATGTTTTCCATGTCAATACTGCACAGTTTTGAGGTAGGGCTCGGATGCATGGGTAAATACATCCCACAAGCCCCCCTCTTGCGATGGCCATTCTATTTCACGAATGGGACTCGCAAGACCTGGGATGTTTCCTCATCTTCTTCCAATAGATGGCACAGTTCAGCATCTTTTTCTCCATCCGGTCGGATCGATCGGTTCTCCTCGCCGGTCCTGATGGGAAAATTGGGCGGTACCCCGGGCCCGTTGCGTCTCTGCTCCCGGTCTCCGAATCGTCCTCCTTGTCCCGTCTCCAGGTTTTCTTTCTCCTAGGACGACAAAGGAAGAGCGGCAATACCTATTCATAGACGTTTTTTTCCACCACTGTTGAGATAGTGGGGCAGCATATGCATTTCATCATAACGAAACATTACATTCTTATTTTGAAAAAAAACAGTATAACTAAGATACAGTTTCATGCAAATCACAATATTTTAGAGACTAGATGTGGTATGTTTTATGGTTGGAACTGAATTAGTCTGAGACAGTACCCGCTAGGATTCCAGAGGATTCCTCCAGTTGTTGCAGAGTGTGCCTGGGATGGCAACATTTCAACTGGTTTATGTGGACCCACTTGTCTTCCCCCTCTGCCAAAGGACCTTTGGGGATGTGGATTTTGTAGGCCACAGGGGAGATCTTGTCGATGATCTCAAAGGGTCCCTTCCATGTAGGCAAAAATTTGCGCTGCTTGGCCTGGTTCCTTTGGAAGTTGTATAGATAGACCCGGTCTCCCACCTGATATTCCTTCCTGGAAGTTTTCAAGTCATAATGGGTCTTCATGCTATCAGCCGATCTTTCTAGATTCCGCTGAGCATAAGCAAAAGCATGTTGAAGGTGTTTCCTTAAATTCTCCACATACTCATGAGTAGTGGAGGCATTTATCAGTGTCTGCTCTTGGGTCCTGTAGAGCAAATGCTGAGGAAGCACCATCTTGCGTCCAGTCATCAACTCAAATGGTGACATTTTGGTTGCAGATGAAGGGGTAGATCTGATGGCCATTAGGACCAGAGGTAATCGGATATCCCAACTTGGCCCAGAATCTGCCACAAACTTCTTCAATATGCTCACAATTGTCCGGTTATATCTCTCTACTGCCCCAGAAGAAGCTGGCCTGTAAGCAATATGTAACTTCCTTTTGACCCCCAGTATCTCCCACATCTTTGTCATTACTTCACTGGTGAAATGGCTACCCCTGTCTGACTCAATCCTTTGAGGTAGACCAAAACGGGAAAAGATGTGGTTAATCATCAAGGCAGCTGCCGTTTCTGCCTTGCAGTTTGGGGCTGGGAGACATTCCACCCACTTGGTAAACAAGCATGTCACAGTCAACATGTACTTATTCCCCCTAGCCGAGCGAATCACAGGGCCTACAAAGTCGATTTGTAAATCTGACCATGGCAGTGTCATCCCCCGCTTTTGGAGAGGCGCACGATGTGAGAGGGATGATGGCTGAAATTGTGCACACACAAGACACCCCTTCAAGTATTGGTCGAGGTCCTGCCCCATGTGTGGCCAGTATGCAACCTCTCTTAAGATTTCCAATGTGGTGTGGAACCCCCTATGACCGGCGGTGGCCGCATCATGGGCGTGACTTAACATCAGGCTTCGGAATGAGGTAGGAACCACCCACTGATCGTGGCCAGCTTTGGATTTCCTTACCAGCAAACCGTCTTGGATTCGGAACATTTTTGGACATTTCATCAACACTCTTAGGTCCTCTTTCCCAATGTAATCGGTATCCGTCAGGGGAAAGTTCTCAGGGTCCTCAAGGTGTTGGTAAAATTTACCAATTACTGGATCCCCCTTCTGAGCGGTAATCAAATCAGCATCAGGGGTCTCCTTACTCCATTGTGCAATTGAAAGGTCGTTGTGAGCATTTGTCTGGGACCTAGTGATAGCAGTGACCTGGATTTCCCCCAATAGGGACTCAATCTCAATTAGATCCCCTTGGATGGCCCCGGTTTTGGCCAGCTGATCAGCTAAGTCATTTCCAGTTTTGTCTGGTCCCTCTACTTTGGAATGACCCTTGATCTTTTTTCAATAGATGGTCATCTCATTCGAGGTGACCAGATCATCAATGTTTTGGATCAACTTCCCATGTTTCAAGGGTTTGTTGTTAGCACATAACATGCCTCTGGTTTTCCAATTAACCAGGTGCTCCACGAACCCGTTCCGTACATAATCCGAATCTGTGATTATGACCAGTTCGTGGAGTTGTTGCTGGACAGCAGTGAGGATGGCCTGATGCACAGCCATCAATTCTGCCACCTGACTACTTCGGGGACCAATTTTGTATCCAGCGGAGGGTTCTGGGGACTCATTCACCCATGCATTCCCTACGCCAGCCACCAGTTCTTTCTCCCTGTTGTTGTCAACATGGTAAGAGCATCCATCCACATAGACAGTGGGCATTCCCTCACACTTGTCCTCTTCAAAGACTTTGTGTGGGGAATTAAGGTATGCCTCCATGTTGTCCTTTATTTTTAGACTTTCGTCCTCGAGACAGTTTTCTCTGGCACAATCATGCAAGTCAGCCAGACCTTGCGCGAGGGGACTCTTCTTGTTTTGGCCATATCTGACCTCCACAGAAAAGCCTTGCATTGACAGAATCCAGGAAGTAATTCGGGAATTACTCACATTTCCGGCCCGGATTCTGTCACTTTGGAGATATTGCAGAGGCTGGTGTGGAGTCTCCACTATGATGTGTTCCCCCTGGATAAACGGGCGGTAATTCTTCAATGCCCACACCGTTGCCAGGAGTGCCTTCTCACAATCGTTGAATTTTTCCTCCACAGAGGATAAAGTTTTGCTCGCATAGGAGATTAATTTATTGACCTTGTCATGCTTTTGGTATAATACTGCCGTCAAGCACGTATTAGAGAACCCTGTCTCCAGGAAGAACTCCCTGTTTCTGACAGGGTAAGCTAGGCAAGGCGCTTGTGAGAGGCTTCTCTTGAGTTGTTTTACTGCCTCGGCTTGTTCTGGACCCCATTCCCACTTGACCCCCCCCTTGAGGAGATGAATCAGGGGTCTGGTGATCTCTGCGTAGCCCTCAATGAACTTTCTGCTGTAATTAGTCAGTCCAAGGAGGCTCCTTAGTACCCGCAGAGTTGTGGGGTCTTTCAGTTTCTGAAGTGCTTCCACTTTCTTTTCCTGGGGACAGAGACCGTGAGGAGTAATCTCATGCCCCAAGAAATTAACACGGGTTCTACACCACTGTGCTTTCTGAAAGGAAAGTTTTGCTCCGGCGGCCCTCAACTGGGTCAGAACATAACGGATCTCCGCTATGTGTTCCTCCACAGATGAACTTTTGATAAGGACATCATCTACATAAGCCAGGTTACCCCTCGCACCCAGGTCGGGCATGGCCTTATGTAGGAAAATGTTGAATTCATTGCCGGAGTTGAGGTATCCGAAGGGAGTCCGGGTCCATGTATACTGCTGGCCCCAAAGGTAAAAGCCAGCTTGTATTGGTCCTCCCTACTGACAGGCACGGTCCAGTATCCATTGGTCAGGTCTATTGCTGTGAATACCTGTGACCCCTGAATCTGGGCCAGCCCTTGGTCAATGTAGGGCAGAGGCCATCGGGAAGTATGGACCCGTTTGTTGAGCTCCCTGAGGTCAGCACAGAGTCTCCACTGGCCATTTGGCTTCAATATTCCCAGCACCGGATTATTGAAGGTGCTGTGGACTGGACGGATTATTCCCCGGGACTCAAGGTTCTTAATTATTTCAGTAAGGGACTCCATTGATGCGAGAGGCAAGCGATATTGCTTCACAAACACAGGAGTCATGCCAGGGTCCGTGGGGATTGTTGTTGTGTGGATGTCAGTGCGACCACAGTCATATGAGTCTACCGCAAAGAGATCTTGGAAATCCAAGAAAACTTGTTTCAACTTTTGCTTTTGTTCCAGAGTCACACAGGCATCAGCTAGGTTGACTCTCTCTTCCACCATCTGCCTGAAGCCTGGAAAGACTTCTGGTTTGGCTATTTCAGCGGCCTCCTCCAGCTGGGTGGAGAAGTCCCTGGTCAGAGTGCTGATTTGGACTGGAGGCTTCAGGTGGGAAAGGCAGCCCTCATGGACCTGGAAAATCACCTCATCCCTCCTGAAGTCACAAGTCACATCTTCCTTACCATAAGGGCAAGAAGTGTACACCAGGAAGTTCCCCCCATGCCGGGTAAAAATCCTGTCTGGTGTTGTATTGTCATCACTGTCACTGTCAAAGCAGTCCTTGGGGATTGGCCCTAACAGTTCATTACCTAAATCTATGGAAAAATGTCGGTCATCAACCGCCATTCCAATAATGGTGCCTGCGGCTAGAGTAATACTCTTTAAGTCGCTGTTATCCACCTCTATTGGAATGGTGTCATGTTCTATGTTGACTAATGGAGTTGTCCCTTGCTGTTGGAGAGAAGCGTTTAGATGTATGTAAGCATCAGGGTTTTGCAAATATTGTCCTCTTTTAGCTTTCACTTCCAGGGAGAATTGTCGGGTCCTTTCTGGGATGGTGACTTCCTCTTTGATCTGAATTTCAACTGCATAAGGTAGCAATTGAGCTGACCTAAATGCTTTTTCTGGATCATCAAAGCCCATGGGATTATCCGCTAATCGGGACCAAGCTTTGAAGTTTATTAGGTCCAAACTAATGGCAAAGCGATTGAGAATGTCACTGCCTAAGTAAAAGGCGGCAGGGACGTCTCGCACGACCCAACAATTGTGGACTATGCTCTTGTTGCCAATGGAGATTTTGAGCATACACCTGCTTGGCAGGAGATGTTTTGAATTGGGTGCTTCCAGGTCCATTTCCCATTTGTCTATCATTTTGAAGGTGTGAATGGCTGGATCTTTTGGGAGTTGGCGAAACATGGCTTCGCTGATGAAGCTCTTACTGTTGTTCACACACACTCGAGCGAGAACAGAGTCCTTCCCATCATTTAACTGAACAGGGATGAACAACTGCTCTCCAATTTGCTGAATATCAGCCAGGCTCTGAGCTGATTTCACATCTTCCTGGACTATAGGAGTGGTAATATCTGATTGTGGATTTGTAAAGAATTTCAGAGTGTTTCCTTCCAGCGTGGAGTACCACTTTAAACTGGAAGGAAGGTTGATTTTCAGAAATAGAGAGGACCCCCCATCACCAGTCTGTTGTCCTACTGCTATGACTGTCACGTCTGGAATTTGGCTATTCTGGAAGTGAAATTCTACTTGGTCAGATTTTTGTTCAACCATGTGGCAGGTGCCGTTTAAACTAACATGGTTGACACTCTGTTTTAATTTTATTGGTCGGCTAGTCTGGGTTGAGAGGACCTTGTTTACGCAATCTATTAGGGGTGACAACCTTCTCAGGAGGTCATTCCCTAGTAAACAAGGGGTGCCCTCTGGGGTCACAACTATGACCGGGTGTTTCAACTTATGTCGCCCAATATTTATGTCCAAATCTGCCGTCCCCTCGACGGGAATTTCCTTCCCGTCAAAGTTCTGGAGTTGTCCAGGAAGAGAGGTGAGAGGAATTTGGTAATTCTCTCCCCTTCCTGCATTCAGTTCGTCAAAGGCCCTTCTGGACAGAAGGGTAGCTTGAGATCCAGTGTCCACCAGTGCCAAAATTGTACCCTGTCCCTGTACTTGTACCGGGGCATAGTATCTTCCCTCCTTCTCCTCAAGGGGGCACAGATAATGTACATTTTTGGACAACTGGTGGGCTAATTTTCTGGTTTTGGACATCGCTAGCGAAGAGATTTGGGCAGAATTCTGTGGAGAGCCTTGGGAATCTGAAAGAAAAATTTGGCAACTGGAGATCAGAGCCATTGTGGGTTCCCCTGGCTCCGGTTCCGGGCCGCCCCCCCCTTTTTGGAGGCAGTCACCAGGATGGGTTTGAACCAGGGGATTTTCTTGCTGTTGGTTCTGGGATGAGATGGTGGGCGGCGGTAGCTCAGTCTCCAAATCTCCCCAGTCTGGATTTGCATCCCTAGGGACCCATTTTTCTTTGGGAGGAGTTCCCCCCTCTCTGAAGGAGAAGATCCTTATCCCAGGATCCTCTGAGGATCCCTCTACCTCAAATTGGAAGATCTGTACCTCCTCCTCAAACTGAGTCTGTTTGGGTCTTTTGTTTCTCCTACCCCCCCTCGGCTCCTTAGGAGGCAGACTTTCAGGGGCAAGAGATTTTGTTTCCGGTTCCTGGGTTTCCAGGGGCTGTTTACAAGTGAGGAAGGAAGCTTCCTCCAAGGCTTTACACCCCCCTTTTCCTTTTGCCTCCTCCCTGGGAACCGGTGAGTTATCGGGGTGCTGCCCCCGTCATTGTTCTGGAGCACCAGGTCCAGAGTTGGGTGCGTTCTGCGCCGGCACGCCCATCTGGGGGTTCTGCTGAGCCCCCAGTATGTGACCCAGATCCCGCGCCATGTTTTGAACCTGGCGCTCTAACTGGGAAACCCGCTCAGGCTGATACAGGGCCCTGTTTTCTCCCCTGGGCTGATCCCGGGAAGGGTAGCTGTACCTTCTCTGGTAATACCCCGGATTGGGAAGATCCACCCTTGGCCTCCCCTCTCCCGGATTAGGTTGTCTGGGCTCAGGGAATTGGGGAAAGAAGGATGGATGATTTTGGGGTTGGAAATTGGGTGGATACCTGGGGATAAAGTTCTGCCCAGGATTTGGAGAATTTCTGCCCTCCTGTGGGAAGTTGGGAGGGAAGTTCCCTGGGTTAGGTGCTTGGCTGGATCCCCCCCCTTGGGCTGGAGGAGTCCACACATAACCCAGGATGGGTCGATTTCCCTTGTAACGGGGACTTACATAATCAGGAGAGCGAGGGACCCCATTTGTGGGGCTGCCTCCCTGGCTCCCTGTCTGTGACTGGCCCGAGGACCTTCTGGGCCTAGCATTATTAGGTGCAGGTAGGTTTTTAGGCCCCCCCATCTCCAAATCCAAAACGGGGGTGACCTTTACCTCTGCCACCTTGGCAGCAGCAGGGGTGCTGTTGGCTTTGGGGTTTTTCTGGGCATTACTTTTGCTATCTACCGGTTTCTGCACCTCATAGATCCGGGTAGCCTGTTCAATGACCCAGTCTAAAGATCTTTTCTCATGAAAATCCCTCACGAGCTGGGTCATTATGTATTTGGGCAAGGCGTGAAAAAATGTATTAATGAATTCTCTACTGTCTGTGCGCACCCTTCTGTTGGTCTGCGCAAAAGCACGTTTCAGTTCTTGCACAAATTCTTGTGGGGCCTGATCCTCCCCACATTGCAAATTGTAGGCTGCCTTGCAAGCCTCTTGAGGATTTCTGTGAACAGAAAAATGTTTCAAGATGGCCGCCTTATAGGTGGACCATCTTAAATGATTTTGGTCCTCCATCCCCGCAAAGAAACTGGAGTATTCCGGGGAGAAGGTCCACTTTACATATTGAATACAGCTTTGGCTGTCCTTCAAATGGAAAGTCTCCATCATTTGCTCAAACAACTCTAAGTGCTCCCAAACAGAATACTTAGCGTTCTTATGGTAAGGCGTGATGACGCTCCTGATCGCCTTAATCTGCTTTAAGGGGTCCTTAAGCAAGGCCCTTTTTGCCTTATTGGCCTTTTTGGTTCTGGTAACCCTTGTCCATTCATCCTCTGACTCAGAGGCACTGCTCCCAGAGGTTCCTGTCTGCTCTTCCAGGTTTTCCCGGATTCTGCGAGCCTGGGAATGGCTGGCCGAATGTGGGGACCTGGTCTCCTGTGTCCTGCGCAGTTCAGAGGAGTCTTCAGATTCCTCCTTGCTGCCAGGATTTGATGGGTACCCCCCCCCACTGACTTAGGTCAGTTAGCTGGGCAGAGGTTTTCAAGATGCCCTTAATGGGCCTACTCTCCTGGGGTTCCCCATTAAATTGCACTGTGCTGGGGTGCCCATACCCGGATGCCCGCCCCTCCATACCTGGGTGGTACTGGCCTATGAGCCCCATACTTTTGTCTGGATAGTAGTCTGCCATCCCTGTGGCCCGGTGCTCATGCGCGCCAGGGAATATGGGGGTGGCAGAGTCCAGTGACTGAGAGGTATGAGGGCCTCTGGTACTAGGGCTCCTGAGGTTATGCTCCGGAGCTTCCCTTTCCCAGCGAACCTCATCTCTATCCGCCCCTGCTCCCTGTTGCAATGCAAGAGCCTGCATTTGTGCCTTCAGTTCCTCAGTTAAGGCCTTACTAGACTCTATCAGTCTCTCCTGCATCGCTACCTGTTGTTGGAGGCTATCATTGTGCTGGCAGAGAGCCTCATTCTCTCTCTGTGTTTCCTGATTGGTCCTGGAGCACTGGGCCAGTCTTTGCTGCAGGAGGGTTACCTCCTGAGCTGTGTCCCTATTGGCCTGCTCCTTTCTTGCTAGAGCATCCTCCACCCTCCTGGTGTGCTCTAACAAGTTCTGGTGTTCTTTTTGGAGGTCACCCAGTCCCTGGTGGGCCAGGTGATTTTCTTCCATTTTTCTTTTTAAATGGCAGACTTCCTGGCCTAAGGCGTCTCTTTCCTGACTAAGAGCCTGCATTTGTGCCGCCAGGTCGTCCCTCTGCCTTTGAAAGGCACCAGCTTTCTGGCGTTCTTCATCAAACTCTGCCTGGGTATCCAGGTCTTTCGAAATCAGCTTGTTGCTCTCTACCTTCACTCTATCTAGATGACTTTGCAGGGTGGCTACCTGCTCCGTGCATGCCCTGTTAAAGTCTAATTGTTGCTCCAGCTTTTTCTGGCTCTGCAGTAAGGAGTCCAAACTGTCTCGGTGCTCCTTCTGCAGGGCCAGAAATCTAGTATCCTGGTCAGCCTTTTCCTGTTGCAGTATATCCATGTCCTCTTTTATTTTAATGATATACTGCCTACTGTCATTTTCTGACTCCTGGCTCCTGAGCAGCCTCTGCTCAGAAGAGTCCAGCTCAGATTGGGCCTTCTGTAATGCCAGCAGTTGCCTACTCGCCAGATCTTGGCCTTCAGCACATTTGTCCTGCATGGCTCCCATATGTAAATATAAATATGCCGGTACCCTGGCAATCTTGTTGTGCTCATCCTTGGCCTTAGAGGACATATATAGTTCACTCAGGGCCACATGTAAGGGACCCTGGTCTCTCCATATATCTGACCCTGTTTCCGTGATTTGGGGTGTGATGGCCTGCAACCAGACTGTTTGGTCCTGGTGAGTCCACTCACCTCTCACAAATAACTTATGTAAGAAGTGCTCTCTGGCTATTTTCATGTCTACTAAGGTCGTCATTCTAGAGATTGGTCTCTGTCCTGACTTACAGAAGTTTGTATTTTATTTTTGCAAAACAGACCTTTTCCTTAGAGTGTTGCTTTGAGGAGTGCTTTACAGCGTAACACAGCGTGGTGATCCGACCGGATATGTGTATCTGGTCAGCTGGCACACTGTATTAATCTGCACAAGTGATAGATCTAACCCAAACGTCCGGCACGAGCCCCCAATTTGTAAGAGGATTCAATTCAACACTACAGCTAAGTCAACGCCTAGTCTATAATACTGAATGAAAACCCTTATTGATATATCTTTATGTCCAGTTCATGCGTTCTGGATGACTACCCCTATATAACACCCCTCTCTCAGAATCCCCCTGACCCCACTGAGCCAAGAAGTAGTTCTGTTTTGCAAGTTAAAAGGTTTATTTGAGAAGTAAAGCAATATATATCTATCACACTTTTTAATAATTAATAATTGAATATCACACTTAATCTGATATGATAAAGATTAACAACGGAGAATCTGGCACTAGCACACTTCTTGATAATCACTAAGGAGTTGACATGAAATGGATAAGATAGCAACAATACTTTTATGGTTTCAAATGGATGCAATGTGGAATGAAATGCAGTAAAGAAAATAACTTGATAGAATTTCAGCAAAGACAATGTAATCACTTTCTTGTACAATTCACCCTCCCCTTTTATGCAATGCAAGGAAAGGGAAGGAAGGCACACAATTCTCAAAAATGCAATTCAAATGTAATTCAGTTCACCCAGCAACTTAGACTACAGAAGTTGAAAACACAGGCAAAATGCTTTGATATGTGCTGGCAATGGAGTGAAAATATGTTAAAATGCTTTTAATTCCCTCTAGGAGGTTCAGGGTGAGTGAAATCAAGTTAATATTAGTCCAGGCTCACACTAGCAATGATTCAGGGATAATTAGCAGGTTAAACGAATTTCTGGCAAATGGAAGGCAAGCAGCATCAGATTTTTACACGTGAAGAAATTTGCAAATCGCGGCAAAATTCGCGAATGCGTCTGGTGCGATTACAGAGGAACTACAAGGGCTAGCAATATCGTTTTGGGGTCCTAGAAAAGCCTAGGATCACAGCTTCCAGATGAAAGTTACTGCAAGTCTCTAGCACAAACGGTCGCGGAGATATGAGCGATTAAATAAAGGTCGTTTTTCAGATTTGAAAATTTAAAGTTCACAAAGACAAGTGCAGCTTGCAACTAGCAAATCACAGTGACAGCTTTACAAATGACAGTTGACAGTTAGGAGGCAGTTCTACTTAGATTAAAATAGAATTGAATTATATTATTTTAACTAAGAGATTGGTTCTGCACAGTTCTACTATGTACTCACACTATATTTAGAAATATGCCTCGCCACGGATCTGGTCAGGTTTTGGACTGGACTCCGGTTCAGCTCTTTGGTTCTGCTAACATTGGCCTGGGTCAGCTCTCTCTGGTCCTGCTAACAGTGGTCTGGGTCAGCTCTGCTCTCTCTCTGGTTCTGGAAATTTGATAGATTTGAAGTCTCTATGTCTGCCCTCTGAAGGTTGATGGAGGTAAAGTATGGATTTTCCCGGCAGAGCTTCCAGCTGCAAATGGATTTGAAGGTCCCTATCTGTCCTGTCTCTCTGCTTTTATGTGTTTTGAAAATGGGTGTGTGTGAGCAGCATCACTAGCCAGCCCCTCTCCACTTATCATTGGCCAAGCTTTCATTTCTCCCCTGATTGGGGGAGCTAAATTGTGTCAGAGTGATGTCATTTTACAGCCTGCAGAAAGTACACTCCTCCTGTCAACTTGCACACAAATCTAGATTTGAACCAAATACATATTTCATAGCTACACAGTGGTTTGAAATTACATGCACCCATCACATATTACAGGAGGTATACCCTGTTCAAACTCTGCTCTTCCTGGGGGCTTGCATTCAGAAATAGCGATATTTTGCACTTTTTAACTGGTTTGCAATCCCGGACATTACCCCAAATTTACACACATGTGCGCAAGGAGTATGGACATTAGTTGATGAAGTGTCAGATTTTTCACATGCACACATTTTGAGTAATATCCTCTTTTCCGCTAAAACCCCCCTGAACATGCCACCGGTTCTAAAAACCTCTTAAAATGTGGGCAGAAAAATCACAAGAATTATGGTGTCATTTATAAAATTTTCACAAGTCCGCTCTATGAGTTATTCATCTTTTTCTAAAACCATATTCTGGCTATAGAGGTGTGTCTTTTCATGTCACATGGTAGAGAAACCAGTCTTTCCAGTTTCTGCCAAGCTCAGAGACCCTGCCCCTCCCAGCTTCTGCCAAGAGGAAGCTCCATTTACGACTCCCGCCAATAAAACATTTGCCTGAGTCAGGACAGGGCTTTGTTCAGAGCTCCTGTATTCTGTGGGGGCTCCCCTTAATTCAATTATCAGAAAGATGGCATATCCTTAGTGTGGCCAGCAAAAGGCAGATAGGCCTGGGAACACAGCTGTGACTCAAGTTTCACTCCTGATGGGGGGTAGTTGCCAGGCAGAATTCAGTTCCTTAAGCCAGGTTTCAGATAAAATGTCACTTCTGTTCCCCAGTTTAAGTCAAGACATTTTTTTACATATGCAGCTAGGATGCTGATTCTAAGTTTAAAACTATGACATTTAAACAATTGCAACCTATGTGACACTCAAAGTAGGTCACTCATTTCTTTTAAACATTTAGATTTTTTTAGTGTCTTTCAGTCCAAATTTACTTAAACTGCTGAAATCCACAGCTCAGCCAGTCTTGTTATAAACCTTCAAGTCACTTCAGAATATAACTTTACATTGGATCCACCTCTTAAAATGTCTTTCTTTGGCATGTTTTGAGTTCATTTATTCAGTTTTCTACAAAATCTGGTGGTTTTAAAACGCCGGCTTTTGGATAGTGGTGAGTAATGGTACTGCACCCCTTTTTGGGATTTAAGAAAATGAATTCCCAACAGTTATGGGTTTGCTTTTGGCAATCAGCATTGCCACTCCCAATGGTTTCAGACTACTGTGTGGGTAGTCCAATGGTGGTTTTAGGCAGTGTCCTTCTGTGCCCATAACATCGGCAAAAATGAGTGGCAGCCTATTCTTCATGCATTTCCCTGTGCATTTTCTGGGAAGCTCTGGCCATCATGATGTTTTCCATGTCAATACTGCACAGTTTTGAGGTAGGGCTCGGATGCATGGGTAAATACATCCCACAAGCCCCCCTCTTGCGATGGCCATTCTATTTCACGAATGGGACTCGCAAGACCTGGGATGTTTCCTCATCTTCTTCCAATAGATGGCACAGTTCAGCATCTTTTTCTCCATCCGGTCGGATCGATCGGTTCTCCTCGCCGGTCCTGATGGGAAAATTGGGCGGTACCCCGGGCCCGTTGCGTCTCTGCTCCCGGTCTCCGAATCGTCCTCCTTGTCCCGTCTCCAGGTTTTCTTTCTCCTAGGACGACAAAGGAAGAGCGGCAATACCTATTCATAGACGTTTTTTTCCACCACTGTTGAGATAGTGGGGCAGCATATGCATTTCATCATAACGAAACATTACATTCTTATTTTGAAAAAAAACAGTATAACTAAGATACCGTTTCATGCAAATCACAATATTTTAGAGACTAGATGTGGTATGTTTTATGGTTGGAACTGAATTAGTCTGAGACAGTACCCGCTAGGATTCCAGAGGATTCCTCCAGTTGTTGCAGAGTGTGCCTGGGATGGCAACATTTCAACTGGTTTATGTGGACCCACTTGTCTTCCCCCTCTGCCAAAGGACCTTTGGGGATGTGGATTTTGTAGGCCACAGGGGAGATCTTGTCGATGATCTCAAAGGGTCCCTTCCATGTAGGCAAAAATTTGCGCTGCTTGGCCTGGTTCCTTTGGAAGTTGTATAGATAGACCCGGTCTCCCACCTGATATTCCTTCCTGGAAGTTTTCAAGTCATAATGGGTCTTCATGCTATCAGCCGATCTTTCTAGATTCCGCTGAGCATAAGCAAAAGCATGTTGAAGGTGTTTCCTTAAATTCTCCACATACTCATGAGTAGTGGAGGCATTTATCAGTGTCTGCTCTTGGGTCCTGTAGAGCAAATGCTGAGGAAGCACCATCTTGCGTCCAGTCATCAACTCAAATGGTGACATTTTGGTTGCAGATGAAGGGGTAGATCTGATGGCCATTAGGACCAGAGGTAATCGGATATCCCAACTTGGCCCAGAATCTGCCACAAACTTCTTCAATATGCTCACAATTGTCCGGTTATATCTCTCTACTGCCCCAGAAGAAGCTGGCCTGTAAGCAATATGTAACTTCCTTTTGACCCCCAGTATCTCCCACATCTTTGTCATTACTTCACTGGTGAAATGGCTACCCCTGTCTGACTCAATCCTTTGAGGTAGACCAAAACGGGAAAAGATGTGGTTAATCATCAAGGCAGCTGCCGTTTCTGCCTTGCAGTTTGGGGCTGGGAGACATTCCACCCACTTGGTAAACAAGCATGTCACAGTCAACATGTACTTATTCCCCCTAGCCGAGCGAATCACAGGGCCTACAAAGTCGATTTGTAAATCTGACCATGGCAGTGTCATCCCCTGCTTTTGGAGAGGCGCACGATGTGAGAGGGATGATGGCTGAAATTGTGCACACACAAGACACCCCTTCAAGTATTGGTCGAGGTCCTGCCCCATGTGTGGCCAGTATGCAACCTCTCTTAAGATTTCCAATGTGGTGTGGAACCCCCTATGACCGGCGGTGGCCGCATCATGGGCGTGACTTAACATCAGGCTTCGGAATGAGGTAGGAACCCCCCACTGATCGTGGCCAGCTTTGGATTTCCTTACCAGCAAACCGTCTTGGATTCGGAACATTTTTGGACATTTCATCAACACTCTTAGGTCCTCTTTCCCAATGTAATCGGTATCCGTCAGGGGAAAGTTCTCAGGGTCCTCAAGGTGTTGGTAAAATTTACCAATTACTGGATCCCCCTTCTGAGCGGTAATCAAATCAGCATCAGGGGTCTCCTTACTCCATTGTGCAATTGAAAGGTCGTTGTGAGCATTTGTCTGGGACCTAGTGATAGCAGTGACCTGGATTTCCCCCAATAGGGACTCAATCTCAATTAGATCCCCTTGGATGGCCCCGGTTTTGGCCAGCTGATCAGCTAAGTCATTTCCAGTTTTGTCTGGTCCCTCTACTTTGGAATGACCCTTGATCTTTTTTCAATAGATGGTCCTCTCATTCGAGGTGACCAGATCATCAATGTTTTGGATCAACTTCCCATGTTTCAAGGGTTTGTTGTTAGCACATAACATGCCTCTGGTTTTCCAATTAACCAGGTGCTCCACGAACCCGTTCCGTACATAATCCGAATCTGTGATTATGACCAGTTCGTGGAGTTGATGCTGGACAGCAGTGAGGATGGCCTGATGCACAGCCATCAATTCTGCCACCTGACTACTTCGGGGACCAATTTTGTATCCAGCGGAGGGTTCTGGGGACTCATTCACCCATGCATTCCCTACGCCAGCCACCAGTTCTTTCTCCCTGTTGTTGTCAACATGGTAAGAGCATCCATCCACATAGACAGTGGGCATTCCCTCACACTTGTCCTCTTCAAAGACTTTGTGTGGGAAATTAAGGTATGCCTCCATGTTGTCCTTTATTTTTAGACTTTCGTCCTCGAGACAGTTTTCTCTGGCACAATCATGCAAGTCAGCCAGACCTTGCGCGAGGGGACTCTTCTTGTTTTGGCCATATCTGACCTCCACAGAAAAGCCTTGCATTGACAGAATCCAGGAAGTAATTCGGGAATTACTCACATTTCCGGCCCGGATTCTGTCACTTTGGAGATATTGCAGAGGCTGGTGTGGAGTCTCCACTATGATGTGTTCCCCCTGGATAAACGGGCGGTAATTCTTCAATGCCCACACCGTTGCCAGGAGTGCCTTCTCACAATCGTTGAATTTTTCCTCCACAGAGGATAAAGTTTTGCTCGCATAGGAGATTACTTTATTGACCTTGTCATGCTTTTGGTATAATACTGCCGTCAAGCACGTATTAGAGAACCCTGTCTCCAGGAAGAACTCCCTGTTTCTGACAGGGTAAGCTAGGCAAGGCGCTTGTGAGAGGCTTCTCTTGAGTTGTTTTACTGCCTCGGCTTGTTCTGGACCCCATTCCCACTTGACCCCCCCCTTGAGGAGATGAATCAGGGGTCTGGTGATCTCTGCGTAGCCCTCAATGAACTTTCTGCTGTAATTAGTCAGTCCAAGGAGGCTCCTTAGTACCCGCAGAGTTGTGGGGTCTTTCAGTTTCTGAAGTGCTTCCACTTTCTTTTCCTGGGGACAGAGACCCTGAGGAGTAATCTCATGCCCCAAGAAATTAACACGGGTTCTACACCACTGTGCTTTCTGAAAGGAAAGTTTTGCTCCGGCGGCCCTCAACTGGGTCAGAACATAACGGATCTCCGCTATGTGCTCCTCCACAGATGAACTTTTGATAAGGACATCATCTACATAAGCCAGGTTACCCCTCGCACCCAGGTCGGGCATGGCCTTATGTAGGAAAATGTTGAATTCATTGCCGGAGTTGAGGTATCCGAAGGGAGTCCGGGTCCATGTATACTGCTGGCCCCCAAAGGTAAAAGCCAGCTTGTATTGGTCCTCCCTACTGACAGGCACGGTCCAGTATCCATTGGTCAGGTCTATTGCTGTGAATACCTGTGACCCCTGAATCTGGGCCAGCCCTTGGTCAATGTAGGGCAGAGGCCATCGGGAAGTATGGACCCGTTTGTTGAGCTCCCTGAGGTCAGCACAGAGTCTCCACTGGCCATTTGGCTTCAATATTCCCAGCACCGGATTATTGAAGGTGCTGTGGACTGGAAGGATTATTCCCCGGGACTCAAGGTTCTTAATTATTTCAGTAAGGGACTCCATTGATGCGAGAGGCAAGCGATATTGCTTCACAAACACAGGAGTCATGCCAGGGTCCGTGGGGATTGTTGTTGTGTGGATGTCAGTGCGACCACAGTCATATGAGTCTACCGCAAAGAGATCTTGGAAATCCAAGAAAACTTGTTTCAACTTTTGCTTTTGTTCCAGAGTCACACAGGCATCAGCTAGGTTGACTCTCTCTTCCACCATCTGCCTGAAGCCTGGAAAGACTTCTGGTTTGGCTATTTCAGCGGCCTCCTCCAGCTGGGTGGAGAAGTCCCTGGTCAGAGTGCTGATTTGGACTGGAGGCTTCAGGTGGGAAAGGCAGCCCTCATGGACCTGGAAAATCACCTCATCCCTCCTGAAGTCACAAGTCACATCTTCCTTACCATAAGGGCAAGAAGTGTACACCAGGAAGTTCCCCCCATGCCGGGTAAAAATCCTGTCTGGTGTTGTATTGTCATCACTGTCACTGTCAAAGCAGTCCTTGGGGATTGGCCCTAACAGTTCATTACCTAAATCTATGGAAAAATGTCGGTCATCAACCGCCATTCCAATAATGGTGCCTGCGGCTAGAGTAATACTCTTTAAGTCGCTGTTATCCACCTCTATTGGAATGGTGTCATGTTCTATGTTGACTAATGGAGTTGTCCCTTGCTGTTGGAGAGAAGCGTTTAGATGTATGTAAGCATCAGGGTTTTGCAAATATTGTCCTCTTTTAGCTTTCACTTCCAGGGAGAATTGTCAGGTCCTTTCTGGGATGGTGACTTCCTCTTTGATCTGAATTTCAACTGCATAAGGTAGCAATTGAGCTGACCTAAATGCTTTTTCTGGATCATCAAAGCCCATGGGATTATCCGCTAATCGGGACCAAGCTTTGAAGTTTATTAGGTCCAAACTAATGGCAAAGCGATTGAGAATGTCACTGCCTAAGTAAAAGGCGGCAGGGACGTCTCGCACGACCCAACAATTGTGGACTATGCTCTTGTTGCCAATGGAGATTTTGAGCATACACCTGCTTGGCAGGAGATGTTTTGAATTGGGTGCTTCCAGGTCCATTTCCCATTTGTCTATCATTTTGAAGGTGTGAATGGCTGGATCTTTTGGGAGTTGGCGAAACATGGCTTCGCTGATGAAGCTCTTACCGTTGTTCACACACACTCGAGCGAGAACAGAGTCCTTCCCATCATTTAACTGAACAGGGATGAACAACTGCTCTCCAATTTGCTGAATATCAGCCAGGCTCTGAGCTGATTTCACATCTTCCTGGACTATAGGAGTGGTAATATCTGATTGTGGATTTGTAAAGAATTTCAGAGTGTTTCCTTCCAGCGTGGAGTACCACTTTAAACTGGAAGGAAGGTTGATTTTCAGAAATAGAGAGGACCCCCCATCACCAGTCTGTTGTCCTACTGCTATGACTGTCACGTCTGGAATTTGGCTATTCTGGAAGTGAAATTCTACTTGGTCAGATTTTTGTTCAACCATGTGGCAGGTGCCGTTTAAACTAACATGGTTGACACTCTGTTTTAATTTTATTGGTCGGCTAGTCTGGGTCCAGAGGACCTTGTTTACGCAATCTATTAGGGGTGACAACCTTCTCAGGAGGTCATTCCCTAGTAAACAAGGGGTGCCCTCTGGGGTCACAACTATGACCGGGTGTTTCAACTTATGTCGCCCAATATTTATGTCCAAATCTGCCGTCCCCTCGACGGGAATTTCCTTCCCGTCAAAGTTCTGGAGTTGTCCAGGAAGAGAGGTGAGAGGAATTTGGTAATTCTCTCCCCTTCCTGCATTCAGTTCGTCAAAGGCCCTTCTGGACAGAAGGGTAGCTTGAGATCCAGTGACCACCAGTGCCAAAATTGTACCCTGTCCCTGTACTTGTACCGGGGCATAGTATCTTCCCTCCTTCTCCTCAAGGGGGCACAGATAATGTACATTTTTGGACAACTGGTGGGCTAATTTTCTGGTTTTGGACATCGCTAGCGAAGAGATTTGGGCAGAATTCTGTGGAGAGCCTTGGGAATCTGAAAGAAAAATTTGGCAACTGGAGATCAGAGCCATTGTGGGTTCCCCTGGCTCCGGTTCCGGGCCGCCCCCCCCTTTTTGGAGGCAGTCACCAGGATGGGTTTGAACCAGGGGATTTTCTTGCTGTTGGTTCTGGGATGAGATGGTGGGCGGCGGTAGCTCAGTCTCCACATCTCCCCAGTCTGTGTTTGCATCCCTAGGGACCCATTTTTCTTTGGGAGGAGTTCCCCCCTCTCTGAAGGAGAAGATCCTTTTCCCAGGATCCTCTGAGGATCCCTCTACCTCAAATTGGAAGATCTGTACCTCCTCCTCAAACTGAGTCTGTTTGGGTCTTTTGTTTCTCCTACCCCCCCTCGGCTCCTTAGGAGGCAGACTTTCAGGGGCAAGAGATTTTGTTTCCGGTTCCTGGGTTTCCAGGGGCTGTTTACAAGTGAGGAAGGAAGCTTCCTCCAAGGCTTTACACCCCCCTTTTCCTTTTGCCTCCTCCCTGGGAACCGGTGAGTTATCGGGGTGCTGCCCCCGTCATTGTTCTGGAGCACCAGGTCCAGAGTTGGGTGCGTTCTGCGCCGGCACGCCCATCTGGGGGTTCTGCTGAGCCCCCAGTATGTGACCCAGATCCCGCGCCATGTTTTGAACCTGGCGCTCTAACTGGGAAACCCGCTCAGGCTGATACAGGGCCCTGTTTTCTCCCCTGGGCTGATCCCGGGAAGGGTAGCTGTCCCTTCTCTGGTAATACCCCGGATTGGGAAGATTTGGGTACCCCTCCACCCTTGGCCTCCCCTCTCCCGGATTAGGTTGTCTGGGCTCAGGGAATTGGGGAAAGAAGGATGGATGATTTTGGGGTTGGAAATTGGGTGGATACCTGGGGATAAAGTTCTGCCCAGGATTTGGAGAATTTCTGCCCTCCTGTGGGAAGTTGGGAGGGAAGTTCCCTGGGTTAGGTGCTTGGCTGGATCCCCCCCCTTGGGCTGGAGGAGTCCACACATAACCCAGGATGGGTCGATTTCCCTTGTAACGGGGACTTACATAATCAGGAGAGCGAGGGACCCCATTTGTGGGGCTGCCTCCCTGGCTCCCTGTCTGTGACTGGCCCGAGGACCTTCTGGGCCTAGCATTATTAGGTGCAGGTAGGTTTTTAGGCCCCCCCATCTCCAAATCCAAAACGGGGGTGACCTTTACCTCTGCCACCTTGGCAGCAGCAGGGGTGCTGTTGGCTTTGGGGTTTTTCTGGGCATTACTTTTGCTATCTACCGGTTTCTGCACCTCATAGATCCGGGTAGCCTGTTCAATGACCCAGTCTAAAGATCTTTTCTCATGAAAATCCCTCACGAGCTGGGTCATTATGTATTTGGGCAAGGCGTGAAAAAATGTATTAATGAATTCTCTACTGTCTGTGCGCACCCTTCTGTTGGTCTGCGCAAAAGCACGTTTCAGTTCTTGCACAAATTCTTGTGGGGCCTGATCCTCCCCACATTGCAAATTGTAGGCTGCCTTGCGAGCCTCTTGAGGATTTCTGTGAACAGAAAAATGTTTCAAGATGGCCGCCTTATAGGTGGACCATCTTAAATGATTTTGGTCCTCCAGCCCCGCAAAGAAACTGGAGTATTCCGGGGAGAAGGTCCACTTTACATATTGAATACAGCTTTGGCTGTCCTTCAAATGGAAAGTCTCCATCATTTGCTCAAACAACTCTAAGTGCTCCCAAACAGAATACTTAGCGTTCTTATGGTAAGGCGTGATGACGCTCCTGATCGCCTTAATCTGCTTTAAGGGGTCCTTAAGCAAGGCCCTTTTTGCCTTATTGGCCTTTTTGGTTCTGGTAACCCTTGTCCATTCATCCTCTGACTCAGAGGCACTGCTCCCAGAGGTTCCTGTCTGCTCTTCCAGGTTTTCCCGGATTCTGCGAGCCTGGGAATGGCTGGCCGAATGTGGGGACCTGGTCTCCTGTGTCCTGCGCAGTTCAGAGGAGTCTTCAGATTCCTCCTTGCTGCCAGGATTTGATGGGTACCCCCCCCACTGACTTAGGTCAGTTAGCTGGGCAGAGGTTTTCAGGATGCCCTTAATGGGCCTACTCTCCTGGGGTTCCCCATTAAATTGCACTGTGCTGGGGTGCCCATACCCGGATGCCCGCCCCTCCATACCTGGGTGGTACTGGCCTATGAGCCCCATACTTTTGTCTGGATAGTAGTCTGCCATCCCTGTGGCCCGGTGCTCATGCGCGCCAGGGAATATGGGGGTGGCAGAGTCCAGTGACTGAGAGGTATGAGGGCCTCTGGTACTAGGGCTCCTGAGGTTATGCTCCGGAGCTTCCCTTTCCCAGCGAACCTCATCTCTATCCGCCCCTGCTCCCTGTTGCAATGCAAGAGCCTGCATTTGTGCCTTCAGTTCCTCAGTTAAGGCCTTACTAGACTCTATCAGTCTCTCCTGCATCGCTACCTGTTGTTGGAGGCTATCATTGTGCTGGCAGAGAGCCTCATTCTCTCTCTGTGTTTCCTGATTGGTCCTGGAGCACTGGGCCAGTCTTTGCTGCAGGAGGGTTACCTCCTGAGCTGTGTCCCTATTGGCCTGCTCCTTTCTTGCTAGAGCATCCTCCACCCTCCTGGTGTGCTCTAACAAGTTCTGGTGTTCTTTTTGGAGGTCACCCAGTCCCTGGTGGGCCAGGTGATTTTCTTCCATTTTTCTTTTTAAATGGCAGACTTCCTGGCCTAAGGCGTCTCTTTCCTGACTAAGAGCCTGCATTTGTGCCGCCAGGTCGTCCCTCTGCCTTTGAAAGGCACCAGCTTTCTGGCGTTCTTCATCAAACTCTGCCTGGGTATCCAGGTCTTTCGAAATCAGCTTGTTGCTCTCTACCTTCACTCTATCTAGATGACTTTGCAGGGTGGCTACCTGCTCCGTGCATGCCCTGTTAAAGTCTAATTGTTGCTCCAGCTTTTTCTGGCTCTGCAGTAAGGAGTCCAAACTGTCTCGGTGCTCCTTCTGCAGGGCCAGAAATCTAGTATCCTGGTCAGCCTTTTCCTGTTGCAGTATATCCATGTCCTCTTTTATTTTAATGATATACTGCCTACTGTCATTTTCTGACTCCTGGCTCCTGAGCAGCCTCTGCTCAGAAGAGTCCAGCTCAGATTGGGCCTTCTGTAATGCCAGCAGTTGCCTACTCGCCAGATCTTGGCCTTCAGCACATTTGTCCTGCATGGCTCCCATATGTAAATATAAATATGCCGCTACCCTGGCAATCTTGTTGTGCTCATCCTTGGCCTTAGAGGACATATATAGTTCACTCAGGGCCACATGTAAGGGACCCTGGTCTCTCCATATATCTGACCCTGTTTCCGTGATTTGGGGTGTGATGGCCTGCAACCAGACTGTTTGGTCCTGGTGAGTCCACTCACCTCTCACAAATAACTTATGTAAGAAGTGCTCTCTGGCTATTTTCATGTCTACTAAGGTCGTCATTCTAGAGATTGGTCTCTGTCCTGACTTACAGAAGTTTGTATTTTATTTTTGCAAAACAGACCTTTTCCTTAGAGTGTTGCTTTGAGGAGTGCTTTACAGGGTAACACAGCGTGGTGATCCGACCGGATATGTGTATCTGGTCAGCTGGCACACTGTATTAATCTGCACAAGTGATAGATCTAACCCAAACGTCCGGCACGAGCCCCCAATTTGTAAGAGGATTCAATTCAACACTACAGCTAAGTCAACGCCTAGTCTATAATACTGAATGAAAACCCTTATTGATATATCTTTATGTCCAGTTCATGCGTTCTGGATGACTACCCCTATATAACACCCCTCTCTCAGAATCCCCCTGACCCCACTGAGCCAAGAAGTAGTTCTGGTTTGCAAGTTAAAAGGTTTATTTGAGAAGTAAAGCAATATATATCTATCACACTTTTTAATAATTAATAATTGAATATCACACTTAATCTGATATGATAAAGATTAACAACGGAGAATCTGGCACTAGCACACTTCTTGATAATCACTAAGGAGTTGACATGAAATGGATAAGATAGCAACAATACTTTTATGGTTTCAAATGGATGCAATGTGGAATGAAATGCAGTAAAGAAAATAACTTGATAGAATTTCAGCAAAGACAATGTAATCACTTTCTTGTACAATTCACCCTCCCCTTTTATGCAATGCAAGGAAAGGGAAGGAAGGCACACAATTCTCAAAAATGCAATTCAAATGTAATTCAGTTCACCCAGCAACTTAGACTACAGAAGTTGAAAACACAGGCAAAATGCTTTGATATGTGCTGGCAATGGAGTGAAAATATGTTAAAATGCTTTTAATTCCCTCTAGGAGGTTCAGGGTGAGTGAAATCAAGTTAATATTAGTCCAGGCTCACACTAGCAATGATTCAGGGATAATTAGCAGGTTAAACGAATTTCTGGCAAATGGAAGGCAAGCAGCAGCAGATTTTTACACGTGAAGAAATTTGCAAATCGCGGCAAAATTCGCGAATGCGTCTGGTGCGATTACAGAGGAACTACAAGGGCTAGCAATATCATTTTGGGGTCCTAGAAAAGCCTAGGATCACAGCTTCCAGATGAAAGTTACTGCAAGTCTCTAGCACAAACGGTCGCGGAGATATGAGCGATTAAATAAAGGTCGTTTTTCAGATTTGAAATTTTAAAGTTCACAAAGACAAGTGCAGCTTGCAACTAGCAAATCACAGTGACAGCTTTACAAATGACAGTTGACAGTTAGGAGGCAGTTCTACTTAGATTAAAATAGAATTGAATTATATTATTTTAACTAAGAGATTGGTTCTGCACAGTTCTACTATGTACTCACACTATATTTAGAAATATGCCTCGCCACGGATCTGGTCAGGTTTTGGACTGGACTCCGGTTCAGCTCTTTGGTTCTGCTAACATTGGCCTGGGTCAGCTCTCTCTGGTCCTGCTAACAGTGGTCTGGGTCAGCTCTGCTCTCTCTCTGGTTCTGGAAATTTGATAGATTTGAAGTCTCTATGTCTGCCCTCTGAAGGTTGATGGAGGTAAAGTATGGATTTTCCCGGCAGAGCTTCCAGCTGCAAATGGATTTGAAGGTCCCTATCTGTCCTGTCTCTCTGCTTTTATGTGTTTTGAAAATGGGTGTGTGTGAGCAGCATCACTAGCCAGCCCCTCTCCACTTATCATTGGCCAAGCTTTCATTTCTCCCCTGATTGGGGGAGCTAAATTGTGTCAGAGTGATGTCATTTTACAGCCTGCAGAAAGTACACTCCTCCTGTCAACTTGCACACAAATCTAGATTTGAACCAAATACATATTTCATAGCTACACAGTGGTTTGAAATTACATGCACCCATCACATATTACAGGAGGTATACCCTGTTCAAACTCTGCTCTTCCTGGGGGCTTGCATTCAGAAATAGCGATATTTTGCACTTTTTAACTGGTTTGCAATCCCGGACATTACCCCAAATTTACACACATGTGCGCAAGGAGTATGGACATTAGTTGATGAAGTGTCAGATTTTTCACATGCACACATTTTGAGTAATATCCTCTTTTCCGCTAAAACCCCCCTGAACATGCCACCGGTTCTAAAAACCTCTTAAAATGTGGGCAGAAAAATCACAAGAATTATGGTGTCATTTATAAAATTTTCACAAGTCCGCTCTATGAGTTATTCATCTTTTTCTAAAACCATATTCTGGCTATAGAGGTGTGTCTTTTCATGTCACATGGTACAGAAACCAGTCTTTCCAGTTTCTGCCAAGCTCAGAGACCCTGCCCCTCCCAGCTTCTGCCAAGAGGAAGCTCCATTTACGACTCCCGCCAATAAAACATTTGCCTGCGTCAGGACAGGGCTTTGTTCAGAGCTCCTGTATTCTGTGGGGGCTCCCCTTAATTCAATTATCAGAAAGATGGCATATCCTTAGTGTGGCCAGCAAAAGGCAGATAGGCCTGGGAACACAGCTGTGACTCAAGTTTCACTCCTGATGGGGGGTAGTTGCCAGGCAGAATTCAGTTCCTTAAGCCAGGTTTCAGATAAAATGTCACTTCTGTTCCCCAGTTTAAGTCAAGACATTTTTTTACATATGCAGCTAGGATGCTGATTCTAAGTTTAAAACTATGACATTTAAACAATTGCAACCTATGTGACACTCAAAGTAGGTCACTCATTTCTTTTAAACATTTAGATTTTTTTAGTGTCTTTCAGTCCAAATTTACTTAAACTGCTGAAATCCACAGCTCAGCCAGTCTTGTTGTAAACCTTCAAGTCACTTCAGAATATAACTTTACATTGGATCCACCTCTTAAAATGTCTTTCTTTGGCATGTTTTGGGTTCATTTATTCAGTTTTCTACAAAATCTGGTGGTTTTAAAACGCCGGCTTTTGGATAGTGGTGAGTACTGGTACTGCACCCCTTTTTGGGATTTAAGAAAATGAATTCCCAACAGTTATGGGTTTGCTTTTGGCAATCAGCATTGCCACTCCCAATGGTTTCAGACTACTGTGTGGGTAGTCCAATGGTGGTTTTAGGCAGTCTCCTTCTGTGCCCATAACATCGGCAAAAATGAGTGGCAGCCTATTCTTCATGCATTTCCCTGTGCATTTTCTGGGAAGCTCTGGCCATCATGATGTTTTCCATGTCAATACTGCACAGTTTTGAGGTAGGGCTCGGATGCATGGGTAAATACATCCCACACAATGTTCAGCATGTGAGTCAGAAGCTTGGAGTTCTTGAGTTTAGTTGATATATTTGTTGACAGGGTCACGATAAATCCATCTGAAAACGAGCCATTTCCTGACTAACAGAGGTTATTTGGCATTCATAGAAGAACCCAATCCACAAGCAGGAAAAGGTATTTTTTTACCTCTTCTGAGCATACCTGAATAAAAAGGCATAGGAATTTTAGTATAAAGTACTTAGTCCTGATTCTTTTAATCTTTTCTATCAGCAGTTACGTCGATGTCAACAAGATAATGACTTCATTCATGAAGATTTACTTGATCTTTTTTATGAGAGATTTTTTAATAACGTGACACTACTCCTGAAGAAAGTCCCTGATTGAAAGTTGAGGACTGAAACATGTCGCGTGTTGACAGCCTATTGTGTTTCAGACTGTCTTAGAAAAATATAACAATTTGATATTTAACATCAGAACATCATTATATGGAAGAGACTTCTCCATACAAATTGAATGAATTGTATAACTAAGTCTTTTGTGAAGGTTTTTCTGTCACGCAGACTAGTTGTCTTTTTACGAATGTATTGTATTTTTCCCTTTTTTGTGTGTTTTTACCTTTTGTATTCTAATAAAATTGTGAATTAATTTAGATATACATTTTGTGGCCTAATTGCTGATAGGTTTATCTACCTCTGTTTAATAATTGTCCATGTCTTCAAACCATAACTGTCCTGTGCAGATATAATGCAAAGCACGTTCCTTAGTATCCGTTTTTATTGCATGGGGCATCTCCATGAACAAAAGAAGAGAGAATGTGAGCCCCTGGGGGGCAACAACAACAAACTTTATTACATTCATTGGAAACTCAATAATACACGTATGATAGATCTAATTAAAACCGCAAGCAATAAAAGTGTTACAGCAATGGAAAATAAAAACATCTAAGGCTTGATACCACCAAACTGAATTACAGTTAGCACCGGTCGTAATGGTAATTTACTGCCTGTATATGGGTTTCTGAAGTTCCATAGAAATTCATGCAGGAGTGGCGGTATTACCACTACTACCTTTACAATCACCAACATTGTGAGTGAAGGAGGGCCTGCTACTCACAAATAGAGATTTTTTCCCAAAGAATGTTAAGTTCCATAATCAAGTGGAGTAGTAACACAGTCAGTAACAGCATTCCCAATTATAACTAAGAATGTTAAAATCCATAATGAAATGGAGTGCTAAAACAGACATTAACAACATTCCCAAATATAACTAAGAATTGTAAACCCCATAATCAAGTTGGGTTTTAAAAAAGGCCTTAACAGCATTCCCAGTTATAACTAAGAATTTTAAGATCTATAATCAAGTGGAATAGTAAAACAGACATTAACAGCATTCCCAAATATAACTAAGAATTATATTTTTCATAATCAAGTGGAGTAGTAACACAGTCTGAAGAGGGAAAATGGGACGATCCCTTCCCCCGGTTTTCATCCCGACCATGGCCTAGGACGTCACGACCCAAGCACCCCCCGCGAGTGGAATTCGTCCCGTTCACTGCCGCCCCAGATGTCAAGATCCACTGTGGCCACACCCCACACAGCCAGGGAAGCTGCCCGTCAATGAAACCACATGCCGGAACCCCAGGCAGAGCTGACACCAGCAATATGGATCAACTCGATTAGACAACAACCACAAAATACCGCCATTGTTAGAGATGACATGACGACATAGCCAAAGGACAAGAACACACGTGCCACCATGCACATGGATCAGACACACACCAACCCACACGAAGAACATACTCAGTGCTATGACGCAGAGAACCGCGCACACCCACAGACATGCATTGTTGTTATTTTTCACATAGGCCACCTACAGCACCGCAGAAACGCAAGATGCCAGAAGAGCTCGTGTACATGCTTGCAGACGCTTCCTCGCCACTAAAACCATGAAGACATAAACCCGTATATGGACTAATACATATGAACCCCTGTCGCCCCTCGCGACCCCCATAGTATGAACTATGTACCGCCACCGGTAAACCAGGCCAAGGTAGGCCGCAAAGCCAGAGTCCCCAGGCCGGAACAGCTCAAGCAAAGCTGCAGGGTGCTGATCATGCAGAACGAACTCCGACATGAGCCCACAGCCAAGGCTGCGATGTTGCAACCTACATGCCACAATCCCCGATCCAAGGTTACACCTGCCACTGCCAAACACTCCTCAGAGCCGAAATACAAATCAAATGCTCATAATTCTGCTCCAGCCACGGTCTCACAACACGTGACCATGCCGACCTAATACGATGCCAAGCTTCAAGGGACAGAAAAGCACTGGGGTCTCACGTTTGGGACCCAGACTGCAACAATGAAGTAACAAATTGGACACTGACAGGGATGGGAAAGACCTGCACACCAGCTAATAGTCAGACCTGTCCATTGTCCGCCACTAACACATAGTCACACTTTGTTGCCAGTACCAGGTACACCGCGAGCTGGGAACAGCAATGGTCCCAGGCTTGGGGGCTCGCGGGTGACCCAATCAGAATACGAGGGGCTCACCACTAACACCACTACAGTTTAGCCAATCACTAATCTTCCCCTTGTAACAATTCTCTTGTAACAATTATTAGGGATGGCCCAAGCGTACCACCTGAAGCTTCCTCCACCACTAACCGTCTTTCCTATATGTACCTATACTGACCTTACCACTCGGGGAGCCAACCCGAGATGGCGTTAGGGTTTGGGCCTAGTTTTCCCAGGTGATGCACGTAGTCGCGTCATACAGGTAGAAAAAGGGCCTGCGAGCCCACAAAGGATGAGAGGTCTCCCGGATGCCTATGACCTGTGAGCCTGTCACTGCCTGTTTTATGCAATAAACAGCAGTAACTCCTTGCTCTTGTGTGTGCCTCATACTCCTTTTGGGACGTGGGAGGAGTTGGGGTCTCCCCAACCCCAGAGGTCCGCGGACGGCCCTGCTGACCCCCGGGATATTACCCCAACAAGTCAGTAACAGCATTCCCAATTATAACTAAGAATGTTAAGTTCCATAATCAAGTGGAGTAGTAACACAGTCAGTAACAACATTCCCAAATATAACTACGAATGTTGAGTTCCATAATGAAGTGGAGTAGTAACACAGTCAGTAACAACATTCCCAAATATAACTACGAATGTTGAGTTCCATAATGAAGTGGAGTAGTAACACAGTCAGTAACAACATTCCCAAATATAACTACGAATGTTGAGTTCCATAATGAAGTGGAGTAGTAAAACAGTCAGTAACATCATTCCCAAATATAACTAAGAATCTTAAGATGCATAATCAAGTGGAGTGGTAAAACAGGCATTAACAGTATTAATGCCCTATTAATACTACTAACTAACCAAAACTCGTAATGGGGCCCCAGGAAAAAGATACATGTAGCACTCAAGATGCTTCAATCTCCAAATAAAACATGATACATAGAGGTAAACGTAGCAAGAGCCCACCCAATAATCACTAGTATGCACCACACACCATCGCTCCTGCTGCTTCCAAATGCTTCTCAGAAATTTTGCAGTAGCAAAAACAACATGAGGCTCATCAGCTGAGTGCAAATGAAGCATTGCAGCCCTCACCATCCAATCCCTCTTTCCCATAACAAGGAGCCCAATCAGATGTCAGCCAGTTTTCTAGATAACGGGGAAATAAACACAGTTCCTAGCGTCTTCACAGGGCGATGGCCAAACATACAATGGGTGTATACAATAATCTCCAGCTAGTAGGCCCCAAAGAGGGCTTCTAGCAGTAACTTCAATTGCCCTTGAAGTAAATCAGGGCCTTCTGAATACCAGTTGCCCTGACTTTGAAACCCATTCTAATTGCTTTATTTTACATTTTGTATATAGCACAAACTTGGCACGAATGCATCAGAGCGCTGTACAATAAGCCATATATTAAATACAATAAAACAGTACATAAACAATAAAATACATATGAAATCAGGAATGGCCTAAAATCCATAGAACAACCTCAAAATAGATTGCAAAACAGAATTCTATAGCCAGGCTTTAAGCACTTTTCTAAACTACAGCTAGGGCCTCATCACAAGTAACACTATTACTGTTGCATTTTCTGCTCCGCCCAATCCCAATAGTGCGCCCCAACTCCGTTGGGTGCAATGGTCCCAATGGGAAGGGGGACTTACCACCCCCCCAAACAAGGGATCTGGTGCAAATTGTGCGCAGAAGTGAGTTACTTTACCGCCGGGATACAGCCAACTCATAATGAGGCCCCAGGGCCTCATCACCAGTATGGCGGTACCGTTACTCCGTTCAGCACTATTAGCGCTGGATCATGAGTAGGGGTTGGGCAGTTATTGCCCATTCTCTATTGGACCCAATGGGGTTGGGGCGCTATTACCGCCGGTGGTAATAGCACCAGCGGTAATAGCACCATAAACGGGCAGAAAGCAGGATTTTTACCTCCAGCAAAAAGTGGGTATAGGGCCAGCCCTTAAATGTGGCAGTAATAGTGTTACCGCTGTATTTAAGGGCTACGGCCCAACTTGTGATGAGGCCCTTTGTCTGCAAAATATTTTAAATGGGGAGCAGTTAGTGCTAGATGGGTGGATTATTGGAGGTGACTATATGTTAGTGGGATATCTATTAAGAAGTGTAAATATTGAGTGATTAGAAATGTGAGGCTGATTTACAGGCTTCATGCTATGTCTAACACTGACTTAAAGAAGACCTAGGGCCTCATTACGAGGTAGGAGGTAGCCATGGCGCTACTAGCGCCATGGCTACCCCCTTACCGCATTCCGGGTCCGGGTTCCCGAAATAGGGACTTACCGGGTCATTCCAACCTTGGAGGACCCGGTAAGTCCCCAGTCCGGGAACCATTCCCCTTTCCCATTCGAGCCCCCATAGGGCTCAATGGGAATGGGGATGGAGCTAATAACGGTACCGCAATTTGCGATACCGATATTAGCTCTGAAGTCCCTTAACGGGTCCCTTCCTTAACGCCTGGTAAAGCCAGGCGTTAAGGAAGGGACCCGCTAAGGGATCTCGGAATAGGGTGGTAAGGGATTACCGGCACCGGTGTCCTTACCGGTGCCCGGTAATCCCTTACCACCTACCTCGTAATGAGGCCCCTAGTTATGCATGCTGTTTCACTGCGTGACTTTAAAACTCCATTGTAAGATAGAAAACCGAGAAAAAATGTGTCAAAGCTGCTATTAACATGTACCAGTACCAACAAGCTAATATGGATGAACATGTGCTCAGTTTCTGACTGGGATGACATCTGGCTTCACCACGTAGTAATAGTGTAGGATCTTGTGTAAATCATTTCATCACAGTTTGCCTTAGCGGCCAAAATTGGGTCTCCAGAAGTGATTCAGTTTGCGGGCGGCCCTATTTAAAAAGGCCTTACTCACTAGACTATAATTTTTGAGAAAGCCAAAATGGTGGCTTGTGAATAGAAAACATGGTTTCTTTGTTACAACATGCAATAGTGTCTATTTTGCTGTGTCTGATTATTACTTTTAAGAACTTTAACAAAAAAGATAATAGAAAGAACTAGCTTTTATTTATATTGCAATTACTTCATAATGTTGGAGAGGGGTTGCGGTACAGGTTTGCAGTGGTTGTATACTAATTGACCTTTTCACAATTGACCTCGGGAGAATTGACCTCGGGAGAATTTACCTAATTTAGAAGGTCAATTAGGACATATATGCAGGGGCAAAACCCCCGCAACTCCCCACCCAATCCAAAACCCCCCGCAACCCCGCAGCCAATCCCCTTATAATATTTATAATCCAAAACCAACCCAATACATATATACAATAACAAAAATAATATAAAGGTCAATTGTGCAGAAGGTCAATTAGGACCATTATAATTAGGTCAATTGTGCAAAAGGTCAATTGTAAAAGGTCAATTTGGGTAATACCATATGCAGTATGTGTGCGCATTCTAGTTTTTGAACCAGAATATTGTGTCTTAAACCTTCCCTGCGGACCTGCCTCTTTTCCCCATGTTTGGGCTAAATTGAAACATTCAAAAAGATGTCAGGGCGCCCCTCTGCAAGAAAGAACATGGCATGATAACCTTTGTGTGGGAATATACCCACTGAGAGTCCACAGTCACATGTTTTAGCTCACTGTACCTTTCACAAAGGAGGAATACCCATTTGCATATCAGTCGTTGTGACGCCCACTTGAGCAGTCCAGCACAGCTCCACTTCACTGATGAGACCCAACAAGGCTGAAACACATGTCTGGTTTTTCTGTTGGTTCTCTTGTTCAAAGGAGTTGTGCGTCGGATTTCTATTCAGGACTGCCCCTGTGGGCAGGGCAAAGACGGATATCCAAATGCATATTCCTCTTTTGTGAAAAGCACAGTGAGCAAAAAGCAATGGTTGTGTACTCTAAAAGTGGGAGAAAAACACAGAACAGGTGACCATGCCATGTTCTTTCTAGAGAGGGGGGCCTGCTACCTTATTTGTAAATTGAAACATTGTGTGGCACTGTGAAACATTCTAAATAATTAGTAAACTCTCATGAAGGGTCACACCAGACACACTAGATCAAGTGCTGAAAGCTCTACATGCCGGCCATCCTAGGCATGGCCTTGTTGGACCTACTCTGTCAGATTGATTCCCTATGCGTAGCAAACAAGGCATCCACATCTCTGCACGTACGCTTAGGAGGCTATCCAAAACCAAAATGGGGTGGATGGAAGACTTTGAATCAATCATAACTGGCACCAATGCCCTGGAAAACCTTAATGTAATTCCATTTTGTATTAAAACCAGTCTTGGTCCCGCCACCAATTTTAACAGTCCTGTCCAAACTAGGCCTAAACATGGCTGCGGTGGCTTGTGATTTGGTGCAGTGAGGGGACGTGGCCGATCAGTTAAGACTGGATTTTGCCTTTTGGTGGAACCATCAAGGTTTATTTACCTGTAGCTGATCTCCTCCACCTAGTGGTGAAAGCTTACTAAAGAATGATGGTATGAAAGACTGCCCAGAGCATGGACTGTGGTGGAAAGGAAAAGGGAAAAAGAAGCAGGCCTACGATCGGAACACACTTTCAAAGAAATGGAAGGGTACTGAGGGTTGAAGCAGAGAGCGTATGCTTGTGTTACCAGGGGAGGGACTATAACCACTACTAGGGGATCATAATTACATTTCTTCAGAAAGAAAGCAAGTAAAACCCACCCTTGGTGTAATTGTGAGGGCAGTTTCTAGTACAGGGATTTTTGGTACTACAATTGGTCAGGGCATGGTTGTGTGATGGACCTGATATGCTCAAACATGTCCTTGAAGTGTGGAGTTTCCACACCAGGTAAAGTTTTGAATTGTCCTTCCCAGTACCCCAAAAAGGATAATCTGGAGGTGCCAAGCAACCTGACAGAAGGACCAGAATCAAGAGTGAATGCGGGGCACACAAAACGAGGAGATGGAGGATAAGAAGGAATAATCTACATTCCTCAATATTTCTATCCGCTGGGCAATTTGATGAGGGATAAGATTGGCCAAACAATTTTAGATGTTGTAAGAGAAGTATGGTGCCTTACTTGGAAGTAGGCTAACAGAATATTCCAATATGCCCCATCGAAAGTGAGAAAATACACCTTGAGTTCCCTATCCAGGCTGTCTTTATTGGCCTATGGCTGGCTCCTCTATTTTATCACACAGGGCGAACCATAGCTCTAGCTGAAGTCAATATGTGCTACCCATGAACTGCTCCCTCAAAACAGGCCATATATTCTCAAGGATGGGATATTCGCATAGAGGTTAAGTGCATTATTCACCACTCCTGCCAGTGATGATTAATAAGGTTATTTTGCATATGTATATATTATTCCTCTTTAGTTTGAAGCACATTGCCCCCTTGGTAAATATTACCTTCTTAGTAAATATTCCCTTTGTACATGACCTGTTTCTTGTATATATATTTTTCTGTTTCTTTTGGTTTGTCCCTGGCCTATGCTCCACTTTTCTTACACGCTCATGAACTCTCACTGCTTGTTCTCATCTGTGTGCTGTTATACAGGAATGCTTCATAAACGAACCACCACCATCTGTAAATGTGTTATTGTAAGTCATTTCTGATAAAAATTGACATTGCTGTTCTTCAATACAATATAAGCACAAATACAAAAACCGGAAGCTTTGGAAGTCTGGAAGTTGTAGTATTGTGCCCCGGCCATACTTTCTGACCATAGTCTGCAAAGGAAGGAAAAGGGGAGGGGTGAAGTGGTGGGGGTGGAAAAGATACAGATACACAAATGCAGGGTTGCAAACGTAGCTATAGAGAGTTTAAGGAAGAAGGGTAGTGTATGTGATAGTTGGGTGCATGATGAACCAGACAAAGCAGATCTTAGATAAGAATTTCAGAAAATTACAAGAGTAAATTATAAGGTATTGGAAGGAGAAGTGGGCAATAAGTAGCCATTACTATAAGTAGTGTGTGGCTGTGTGATGGGCTTAAACTGTGCTCCAGCAAAGCTTTTGTGCATGCCAGCTTTGACTGGCCGGGGTATGTTTAACTTCTCTTATAGAACAAACTCCAAAATGGTAATTCTGGGATTGTCAAGCCCTTTGCTAGAGTGACCAAGTTCAGAATAGACTATGAAAGCGAAAGCGGGATGATGAGAAACAGGTTAGTTAGTATTAGATGTTTGCCCTGCAAAGGTCATGATATATGTCTTTGGCTCATTTTTTTGGCTGCAATTCTCTTTTATGGTTTTTGTCACAAAAACTAGATGGTAGGTATGGTTTAGGCAATATTGCAAGGGCGGGCGCACGGTTAGGTGGAAAGAGGATGTGGAGGCTCTCCCCAACTTCTGCAGCAAGATATGTAAAAAAAAGCGCAGTAAACCGTTTGTCTGTAACACATGGAACCAAGTTCTATATCAAAGAATGTCACAATGCATTTGCTCCTACTAGTGATCGATTCTAAGTGGTAGGTATTGTTATTCAGGTGTAGCGGTAAGTCATCAAGTGCCTTGTCCGTGCCTTTTCAAATCATGAAGGTGTCGACAATATATTGCAACCAACGTGTGTTGAATTAGGGGTAGTTGGTTGTCTTGTCTTTCCATGTCTGGTTTCTCTTGAAGTCTCCCACGACATTGTTGTCAAAAAAGGATGAGTACATTTTGCTTCCATGACAGTTCCTTTGTTCTGGATGTAAAGTTCATCTTTAAACTGGATGATGTTACTGGTAAGCATGAATTCCTACACTGTTCACAGCATACAGCTATGTTTAAGAGGTATCTGCTGATCTCTTGTATGGAGGAATGTCTTGACTGCTTCTATACCTCCCTGGTGGTGTGCACAGATGCATATCAGGATTTCATTCCAGTTTAGGTTGCCAGCTGATAATTGCTATGTGATTGAGAATGCCCATAGTATTTCTAACATAGGATGACATTGCTGTAACATATGCTTGAAGAAAAGGGTCTATGTGAAGAAAGTAGTCAATGTAGTTTGACAGTTTGCAACGCCCATAATCTGAAACCATGGCGCAGATGCAAGAATTGATAGCTGCAGTGCAAAACGTAACCAGCGAAATGCAAGCTATAAAGAATGAAAATGCATATTTATGGCAAGTAAGAGACGCCTTACCAATGGGGTCTTGTCCGCTGGGACATTAGTAGAGAAATTTCTTGGCAACCCCAAACAATTAAAGGAGTTTTTAGATGCCTGTACTGTGGTCTTCTCCTTTAGACAGTCGTTGTTATCACCAACTTGGCTGGTAGTGCCCTTGCAAGGGCTACCCTGTTGATAACAGCTGATAGCCATCTTCTGAATGATTTTCCAGGGTTTATCACAGCCTCAAACCCTATTTTGACCTACACTACCTAAGAGACCCTGCTCGACTTCCAACAAGGCAATCTGGATATATTGACCTGCTTAACACGATTTCAGCAAATGGTGCAAGAAACAGCAAGGTGTTACAACGCAAGTTGAGGGGTTGTAATGATGAGCCAGGAGACCAGGTTGGGTTAAGAGACTTTAGTGGGTTCGTGGTACATAAGTCACAGGTAATAAGTTACAGGCAGGATAAGTACATAAGGGAGGGAAGCATCCACCGGTCCCCCCTCTGTTCAGCTCATTTTCCAACTGAACAGGGAGAACCTTGGCACTCACACCAAAACATTCTAGATGGAACACTATAATACAAGCATTCCAGGCACAGGCTCACATATACTTAGATAACAGCTAATGAACCAGGATAGGTAAGACATAACACATCTCCCCCCTTACATGACAATACAATGAAGGAAGGAAACAGAAGGAAAAGTCATAAATGGACAATATATCTTAAAAAAAACTATCCTTCCATATCCCATCCAGCAAACCACTAATAGTCATATGCTATTCCCTTCCAATTCCATAATATAGCTAATCCACTACAAGACACTCGCCAGAACCATAATGGCCATTTATGGAACTCAGCTACAGGGAACCAGCCCACAATCTAATAAACAAACCCAAACCTGACCACCTACATCATATCATTAACCCTGTTACAACATTCTCCAACATCAAAAGCTTCTTGAAAGAAACTACAGGGTTAATACCCTCTATCTGCCTAATGCATATCATTTAGAGACACAAATTGCCTCCACATAACATCCTGCTGAGCACCAACCACATTAACGGTGACAAATAGCACCAATGTTGATACCCAACCAAATGATCAATCATTAACTAACTAAGACATTGACACAAAAAATGTGCCAACATAAAACCAGGTCTGTAACCTAGCTACTAACCTTGAAACACCAATGCTCACCACTGAGCACATTAACATTTGAACCTATGTAAGTTCACTACCTGAACAAGAGAATGCTCGCCACAACTAAGCATATTAAAAATAGGCATGCTTAAAGGTCAAGGAACTAACCTATTACTAGAAAATGAGCAAACCATGCTCTCATACTGGCAAACAGATGTTCACACAACCACAATCACACAGCTGACTTATTAATAACCTACACAGTTTGTTAAATAAACTAATGAACGAATTCAGCTTGAAAAATTTGGGAATATAAAACGTTTTAAGTTACACCACCATAGCGAGTCCCAAAAATCATGCTTGCAAAGTTCAGTTTTGACATATACCTGTGGAAAAATTGTTAGGTTAATAAAAACATTGTCAAAGTGAACATTTCAAAGAAATGCAGTAGTTCTATGGCACTCACAAAATCCACACAAAAACAACAAGACGAATTCAGCATAACAAATTTTGATAATCCGAAAATTACGTGCGCCGCAATAAAAGTTCAAAATGTTATGCCTGCAGAGTCTTTGTTGATATGTAGCTGTGGGTTAGTTACTGCAAACTACACTATACATTTTATTACCTGCCATTTCTTTTGGTTGCATTAATTCCATTCCATTACCATTTAAAACCTGCTAAAACATTGGTGCCATAGCCATTTCCAATTAAAACTTGCCAACAACCAACATTGGCACCATAACTTTAGGTCCAATGCAATTACTAACCAACATTGGCACCATAACTTTAGGTCCAATGCAATTACTAAAACACTTGCCAAACAAAACACATTGGCCCCATAATAAAACACTGCTTATTGGCACATAGCCACCATATGGCTCCAAAAAAAATGTCAATTGCCCACCCTTGGGTAGCACTCATGCTTACAGTTTGGCACACACCAATAACTATATTCACTCCAATAAAGAGACCCAAAGCACATGGCCACTGTAAATCAACACTCCTGCCAACGCTATTGGCACAAAAAACAGGAAACTCCTTTCCCAGAAGCATGTTATAGAATGCCATATAACAAACCATAAAAACTACACCACAATGCCTGCAAAATGTGACCCATGTTTTCATATATCACATTCCCAAAGTGATGCATTGCCTTCATTTTCATTTTCCAAACAACATTTTAGCATGTGATGGCCTTTGCATTTACAATATAAAGAAACGTTGCATGGGTACATTGCATGTTGCTTTCAACTCTTAAATATCAGCTCAATAAAATGCCAATGTCACAAAAAAAAATTGCAATGTACATAAGGCAAAACATTTTGAGTTCGCACATTACACTTTCAAGAAAATCGAAAGGCAGAAACACTTTCCTGAAGATCCGATCAGACAAAATGGAAATGCTAATAGAAAATAAATGCCTGCCGCTTATATTTTGGTAGCCTTGAAATGCATCCTCCAGTCATTGCAGTACATGTAACGTTCCAGTAATGCCGAAGGTAATGAACAGTCAATCCAGCTGCGCCTTTAACTCCTACTCAGTGTTAATATGACTTGCAGCCGCTCCTTTTTACAGCATGTTCAAACACAGCTTGTAAGAGTCTTATGAACGTGGGCGTGATGTCAAATGCCCGGCTACTTCTATGGGCTCTCTCGCTAGAGCCATTTGCACTGCTGATAAGCAGAGTCTCTCTTTTGTTCCCCCGACCCCTTGCTCTGCCAATAACACGCCATTGACTTCTTGTGAAGTGCCAAACTAAAAATGCACCTATGCCTTCATATATTAAGAAGCCATTGCTGTGGCAGATGCAGAACAAATGAAAGTGAGCGGCGCTGCCCCCCCAAATCACTATAAATGTCCCTCACTAATCAGTCATGCAGGACATGGGGCGCACTCACCTTGGGTCCGGGGGTGGGGGGGAGGGCGGTGGATGCTTCTGGTTCCTCACTCCTTTTTAGTGGGCAACTTCCTGTGCACCATATTCCTTCTGGCACAAGTTTGCTTCTTTTCTGTCCTTTCTTGCTGCTTTTCAGCCCCAGGTACACCTCAATCACCAAAATCCTCGCCGCCAGTGTTACAACGCAAGTTGAGGGGTTGTAATGATGAGCCAGGAGACCAGGTTGGGTTAAGAGACTTTAGTGGGTTCGTGGTACATAAGTCACAGGTAATAAGTTACAGGCAGGATAAGTACATAAGGGAGGGAAGCATCCACCGGTCCCCCCTCTGTTCAGCTCATTTTCCAACTGAACAGGGAGAACCTTGGCACTCACACCAAAACATTCTAGATGGAACACTATAATACAAGCATTCCAGGCACAGGCTCACATATACTTAGGAAACAGCTAATGAACCAGGATAGGTAAGACATAACACAAGGCTGGAAGAACCCTGTTTCACTCTCTTTCATATGGGATTAACTGATTAAAATATGAGCTGTCCAGAGTTCCAAGCCCACCTTCCTTTGATCAGCTGTTAACATTGGTTTTGCAGATAGATTTGTGCATTCAGGAACGGAAGTAAAAAAAAAAGAAAGAACAGGGCAACCTATCCTTGGTATCAACCTTCCGATCACACACCCGTGCCCTCCTCAGATATCGCTGAACCCATGCAGATTGGAACAGCTTGTTGTCCCCTCTCGGATGAGAAGAAGAGTGGGAGGTGAACCAAAGGATTGTGTCTATACTGCGCTTCCTCAACACACCTGCTAAAGAATTGTCCTTTGGCACCACCTCATCGACAGGAAAATGCCAGCTCCCGGAGTGAGAAGGGACGATGTCCAAGGAGTTAAAGGAGAAAAGTCCCTTAAGGCATTAACCTGTAACTATTCAAACTAATCATGTCCAGGATGATCGTTTACTTTTACTCAAGGTTTTACTTTGGGTTAATGATAGATCCTTGAAGTGCCCACTTTAGTTGACCGCGGGGAAGCTGGGAATTTCATGGATAAGGTGTAATAAAAAAAGCCAGTCCAGCACCGTATGAAGGAGCACACTTATCAGCTGAGAGAGTAGCGCTCTTGTAGCAGTCCCTATCCTCTGCTTCCAAATGTGCCCCTGGCATTACGCAGGCCCAGGAGCTGTGTGACTCCTTATCTGAGTTTTTTATTAACAAAGTTGTGACCATTGGCCCATGTTTCACCATCTTGCAATCAGTCTCCGAGTGGTAGTCCATACAGATATTGTCCTAGTTGGTCCTCTTTTTCTCTTTTCTCTGAGGATATGATCCATAATGCCATGCAAAGAATCAAGTCCTGTGCCCCCTCAGATCCTCTGCCCTTCGGAGTGATGAAGGAGATCTCAGTTGATCTCCTTAGTGAAGTCACGGCAGCTGTTAACATCTCTTGCCAGTCGGAGGTTATCCCCTCTGAATTCAAGGCTGCCTTGGTCATTCCTTTGTTGAAGAAGCCATCTTTGGATCCTGCTCTGCCCTCCAATTTCCGACCTATCTCTCTCCTCCCATTTCTGATGAAACTTCTGGAATCACAAGTCTCAACTATTCTGTCCTCTTTCCTTGAATCATCCAGTTGCCTTGACCGGCCCAGTCTGGTTTTCGTCCTGGCAGGGGCATGGAGAGTGTCCTTGTCTCTGTTCCAGAAAGACATGTCCAAGCTGGTTGACAGAGGGGGTTTCGGAGCCCTGATTCTTTTAGATCTGTCAGTGGCTTTTGACACCGTAGACCAAGCTACGCTGAACTTAAACCTCTGCCAGATTGGTGTTTCGATTCAGGTACTTGCTTGGTTCCTCTCTTTCTTGGCTGATAGATCTCAAATTCTTTCTCTTCCTCCTTTCACGGCTAAGTCCTGTCACCTCAGTTGTGGTGTCCCTCAGGAGTCGGCTCTGTCCCCCATTCTTTTCAACATTTATATATTCTTGTTGTTGCTCCTCATCCACTCCTTCTCATTTTGTTAGTGTCCTTGAAATATTTTAGGGTGGGTGACCGCAAAATGGTGGTAGCAGATATTTCTCACAATAGCCTTTATAGTTTTTGCAACTGAAGAAAATATTGACTATACATTCTCCTGCTTTACCCCTCGACCCTTGCCAGTTCTGTGTAAAAGATGGCACCTTTAGAACATTGAAGCAAAACTGTATATATGAACACCGAGCAAATCGTGGGCCAATCACGTCCAGATAGGATTCAAACCCAAAATTGGCAGTACACAGTAGATAGGACAGCCCCAAACTGAGTGTGGTACATTCCTCTACCAGTCTACGACGAGTATGCCACCTAAAGATTGAATCTGTAGCCTTGTGGCACTTGTCATCGATTCAGGGCTCCTCCAGTATTAATCTATGTTCAATTAGGACATTTCTGTTTTTACAAGTTGGAACCATGGAAGGGATTTGGCCCCCACCAACAACAGGATGTGCACCATTACATCTTTGTAAATAACCAAATCTGGTGAGGATCCATATCCCTGTCCAGTAGTACAGAGGCTTTAGTCTGGCTTGGTTGTTGACCGGTATATGGTCACATTGCAGAAACATACCGGTACTTGGTGTAGAGCTTGGTAACATGAGTAGCATTTGAAAACATTTTGTTTCAGCTATAACCAGTGATTTCACTCCTATATGGCCACTGAGCTTGGCACCATATAGTGACACAGCAATGGCCTGCATCTGATGTAATTTTAGGGCTCGTCTAATGGCACCACTATAATGGGAGTGATGGAGGCACACTATTCCACCACAATACTTTTCAAGTGTTGCTGATGATTTAATGACCAGCTGGGTCCACAAGCCATTCTCCGAACACCTAACTCCCAAAGTAATCGTAGCATGAAACCTGTTTCAAAATGGTGCCATCCACCTGATTGTCCACATTTAAAGATTGTGCTAAGCGGGGTCTGAGGACTAGTGTCTTAGTATTTTCTTTATTTCATTTGAGGTACAAATCTTTACTTTTCCCTACAAACTTTGCCAGTGTGGACTTAAGATCCATAGGGGATGTGGCCAGTAGAACGGCGTCATCTACAAATAATAGAGCTGGAATCCTGATGCTCTTCAATATTGGCGGGTCAGAGCTGCATGCCTCCAGCTCCTCAATGGCCTTATTAATATAAATGTTAAAGCGGAGTGGAGCCAGCACGCAGCCTTACCTTACACCCCTCCCTATAGGGTTTGGGTCTGTCAATTCAACCCCCAAACCACAGCGTACAGATGCTATGATGTCGGCATACAAAAGTAGAATTGGGGTTAACAATTTCTGGGGAATGCCTCTGTTACCCAATATTTGCCACAGAGAGTTTCCGTGGATGCTATCGAATGTGGTATTTAAATCCACAAAGACCGCGTGTATCTTTGCTCTATTGAGGATGGTATACTTATCCAGGATTAGGCGGAGACGAAAACTCTAATCAATGGTGCTGCACCTTGTGTCTGATAATACCTGCTGTGTCCACCCATCACTGTAAGCACTGTAAAATGTTCTTAGAGATGATTGACCCCGCCACATCAAGGAGGGATATGGGGCAGTGCGATACCTTGGTATTGCTCTATTCTCCAATGCTACATTAAACACATGGCACAATAAAGGCACCCATATTGTCAGCTCGTCTTTGAATAGAGCCACTGGGATCTTGTTGGGGGCTGGTGGTTTGCCCGCTTATTGTGCTTGGATTGCCCTTTCTACTTCCTTCTCAGTTATCACAAGAGCATTAATGTGCAGTGTTTCAAGTCATGCACATTCCTCCGGCTGGGCCACCCTGGATTGGTACAACGCTCCAAAGTGCTTATAGCATAAGGAGGGAGATATAATACACTGCAGGATGTTGGAAGCATGGAGATCTTTCCCTGCTACCATTTTCCAGAACAGTAGAAAATCACCAGTTGTACATGCCAAAAAGCAAGGCGTCCCATCTGTCCCAGTTGAAGGCAACCTTTTTATTGCAGATCAAAGATGTGTAGACGCCCTGAGATTAGGCAGCCTTTCTTTATCTACCACTAAGCCCTCCTTCATACAACACATAAAATCACACTTTGCCTCTCTGAGGTCCTCATCAAACCACCCTTCCTTCATTAACTCCTTTTTCTTGATCTGCCTGGCAGGTTTGGTAAAAATTGCCTTGAGATTTTCCATCATGACATCATAGTTGCCAATGTTACTTCAGAACCAAGGTTGACAGTACAAATAGCTTTGATGTCACACAATATGGAGTGGTACATTTTGTATGTGAATTTGTTTCTTAGCACATCTCCCCATTTTACACTTCCTTTTGGCAGGCCCGATACCTCTATGTCTACAGATCTATGGAGGGTGAATGGGGGTTAAACCCCACACGTAACTAAAGGAATATAGCACATGGTTAGCTTGTGATCACTCTCATTGCGGTCAAGTACAGAAAAATTGTGGATCAGAGGTCGAGCTTCAGCATTGATCCACATATAATCGATCCGGGATGACCCATTTGGGCCAATAAAAGTAAACCCTGTGGGCTGTTCTGCCCTACAGGCTCTCAGGCCCACGGCATTCAAAATACTGGCTACATTAATAGCATGCGGGTGGGTTCTCTGAGGGTGGTCCGCAATCAGTGTTGGAATTCCCGAGACCAAATCTTGGTCCGCCCACATGTCTTCAAGCTCTCATAATGGCTCAAATTGCAGGTTCAGAACTCCCATTACCAAAACAAATATATAACTTGTGGCATGTGCATCCAGGAAATCAAGTGTCTCCTGCATCAAGATACCAAGATACAGGGTTTGATTGGAAGATTCGCAGTTGGTGTCTTATAAAGATGAAACAAGGGAACTATCTTGTTTTTTCCTGTTGTTATTGTAAGATGTTGCAAATCCGGGCAGTCTATGGAATTATCCACAATCGAACAATCAGGGCCATAGGCCACCCAAGTTATTAGACCACCCCATGGCCTTCCTCTGGGGCCTTTGGCAGCAGGGATTCAATAAACAATGCATCCCTGGATGGAAACTACTTCCCTGGTCCATGTCTCCTAAACGCAAACTATATTGTAGCCCCCTGAAAGCAAACTATATTGTAGACATGAATGAACTCCACCGAACTAAGAATGTCTATGTGCTTGTTTAAGCCCGCAATGTTGCAGGAAAAAATCCTGCCAGTCGAAAGTAGTTCTGTAGTAGTGATGGCAGGAAGAACCTGTTGGGGGCTGGACTCTGGGAATGGCGCTATTATAGGAAGTCAATCCACAACTTTCAAGCCACTTTCCCTCCATTGGGCCCTTTCCACCATTCCTTCTACTCCTTGGAGCCTTTGGGCCGGTTGGTGTACGGGGTCAATGGCTCTCATGGTGATTCTGGAGCCGGCTGTGGGATAGGAGTGCATTTCAATAGATATCAAGCCATCCACCATATAGGCACTGGCCAGTATTACCTGGATACAATTATCATGATTGTGTGGCATTGGCTTGCAAGAGAACCAGATAATGTAGTCACAAATGATTAATTTGCCCTCTCTAACAGAACGGATCCAATGTGTAACCTTGTTGACTAGAGACTCTTGGCTTACCCTCGATGACGTGGTGCATTGTGCATGTAAACACTGCAATCAGCTTTGGGAAGTGGCCTTGTTACATTGTATATGGTTTCAGGGTGGTCCTTTGGGACCTGCCCCCAGATCCACCAAAGGAGAATGATCTGTCTGTCCCCTTGCTCCAAGTAGCAGTGATGGACTCTTTGTGGGCATGGCTCGTATATTCTGCATACGAGCGGGCAGAATGGCAGACAGCCTGCCATGCCAGTGTTAGACTCCAGGTGTCTATTGACAACATCATTCATTGGTTTTGACCAATCCCCGCCCTTAGTTGGATTGTCATTTTGTTCCTGGATTGATGACAGTATCAATCCTAGGTTCATCACACACACAGTACTTTTGTCACATCCCTGATGCTGGTCTTGGAGGTCATGAGGAACGTAGCATTGAAGGAACATGGTAGGGCAAACCTTTCCTTCAATTAAGGCTTTCAAAAAGATCAGCAGCTATTAGTCTTGGGGTCTCTGATGTTTATATTGAGGGCGGGACAAAATTTCACTGCTTTTGCCTGATGTTAGTTTCTTATTTGTATAGGGTTTCTTTGGCGAAGAGACCAGTGTCAGTTCCCAGCTGTGGACTTGTGGACAGTGGTCTCTTGTCTGCATTTCCTGATCTCTGCCCCAGCCTCATTCCTCTTTGTCCCGGGTTGCATTCCTCTTTGTGTCTGGACCTAGCTATGGGGAGGCATGTCCGGCTCAGCAGGGTGGGGTTTATTATGTTTAGTAGTTCAGTCTCTGGTCCTGTCGCCTGGTGATTTTGGAAATTCCACTTTGAAAGGACTTCCTACATCGGCTTTGGCTCTGTTGAAGGTGGTATTTCATGCTGTAGCACGTTTGGTCTTGGGGGCCTTTAGGTTTGGAAAAACGACCCCTGTTTCAAAATCACTACATTGGCTACCATTGAATGTAGGAATAGTTTTTAAGTCTTTATGCATTGTGTATAGAGCAATCCATTTCCAAGCCCCATCTTTTCCGGCTGGCAAATTATAGCGGGACACTCTGCATTTGGAAGTCTGTTCATTTTTAGAAATGCCTTCTCAATGAAAAGGTATTTTTCCGGAGTTGCAGAATGTGACTATATTGGTCCCTATTGGAATTCCCGATTTATTGTCATGTGTTCTAATGCTTTGTAAAAGTGGTTCAAGGGTTAAAATAAAAATCATAGGAGCTAAAGGACAACCTTTACGTGTTCCGCTCAGAATAGCAAAAGGTTCTGAAATGGAGACATTAATGGATAGGCACATATAAAGTGAGGAATGTAACATTTTAATACATTTAGAAAAGGAGATTCTAACAATGTGCCTCCTGAGAGACTCAAACATATGTATTTATCAAAGATATCTATATTCATTGCACTTCTTAACTAGTCAAGTTGGCTCTGCTAACCAGCGATAACCATTTGATTCACTGGCCTTCTTAACTAGTTAGGTTGGCTATGCAAACCAGAAGTAAGGCTTTTATTCATTGCAATTCTTAACTGGTTAGGTTGGCTATGCAAACCAGAAGTAATGCTTTTATTCATTAACTAGTTAGGTTGGCTATGTATACCAGAAGTAAGGATTTTATTAATTGCAATTCTTAACTAGTTAGGTTGGCTATGCAAACCAGACGTAATGCTTTTATTCATTAACTAGTTAGGTTGGCTATGTAAACCAGAAGTAAGGATTTTATTCATTGCAATTCTTAACTAGTTAGGTTGGCTAATCAAACCAGAAGTAATGCTTTTATTCATTAACTAGTTCGGTTAGCTATGTAAACCAGAAGTAAGGATTTTATTCATTGCAATTCTTAACTAGTTAAGTTGGCTATGCAAATCATAAATAATGCTTTTATTCATTAACTAGTTAGGTTGGCTTTGCAAACCAGAAGTAATGCTTTTATTCATTAACTAGTTAAGTTGGCTCTGCGAACCAGAGGTGCCTGTGATGGCATGATGTTCAACTCTTTCACTGACAACACCCCTGAAGCCCATATTGCTGTGGCTAAACAAAAATGTTATGTTCACAGCCCATGTGATTTGGGAGTCACACAAATCACCTCCATCTCTCCCAAAAGGTATGAGGAAAAGAATAGGACCGTTTATGAATCTCTGATTATTATACTCTAGGATTTAAAATAAACGGTTGTTACCAAAGTACAAACTACATTTGGCTTGTATGTCTCATCTGCTGTGTGATTGTGATCTGTCATTGAATTGTATAGGTTTTTGTAACCTTCTCTATAGTTAGACACGTATTATGAAAGACATTACAACCTACAACAAAGTACAATGTTTTTTTTAGAAAAAAAAATAGCGCAGGTCCAAGTAAATGTTGGAATCTGTTTGAGGGAGCACCAATTCTTGAGTTTGGACTGGCATGGCGCCTTGATGGAGATCCTTTCCCTCAATAAATTCCTGTGCTATAGACATAGTGATTTGACTGCACTCCATTGGAGAATTAAACCTGGATGAGGGCGACGCGTAGCTCTATGGAGTTAAAAGTATTCCTGGAAATCTTAGATTCCTGTGGAAATTTCCAATTTACCCTACCCCTGATCCCAAAAAAAAGTCTGAAACCTATAACACAATTCTCAGACAATATGGTGTATTTCTTCAGGCAAACCACTCAAGGGAGCCCATTTTTTACCCAGGTGTGCAACAAATTTCCGGGAAATTCCTGCTGGTCGCAATTTACGAACTTTCTCTTGCAAATGTAAATTCCTAAGTGATGGTTGGTAGGACTGAAATTGGCCTTCACCGCTGGCAGAGCTCCGGGCAACATTCCACTCCACCGTGCTTTAGGACATCTGCACCATTGCAAAAGGGAATCAGGCATATGTATATCAGTGGGGAAATGCCACCAATAGCACAATCATATCTTTTGGTTATAGTTTGTCTCCTAAGTGAGAGGGGTTTGCCTAGACACACAGCCCTTACTCAGTGTGCGGCAGGGAGCCAAGCTGCACCACAGAGATGAGGCACAACAGGGATAAACCATGTCTGGGGTTGCTTGTCTTTCCATGCAGAGGGGACGTGGCACAGCCGCTCGGGTTGGGCAGCTCGTGATAGCGAAAGGGCCGAGATGGACTTGCATATGGCTGGTCCACTTCTACAATGGTGCAGATAAACGTAACACGTTGGCATTGAAGATTAACCAGCTCATTGACAGTGGTTATGATCGATTAATAGATTTCCACCCATCACATTGTTTTGGTTACTATTGACTCAATTATCCAGAGGAGAATGGAAAATGGAACCATCAGAATCACTAGACCCTGATTTTAGGAATCACTGTTATTGCGATAATGCGCAGGGATGTCCACCGCGAAGCATAGTTCTTGCCTCTGCATTGCGATGGATATCTAGTGAACTGATGACAGTCATTTCATCAGTTCACTATGTATGCACCATACATAGTCAACCTAGAAACTGTGAATATCTGCACTAGGCTGCATTTCAAAGGGATGATGGATAGAGGGCGGGTAGGGAAAAAATCATCCAACAAAACACAATTGAGCAATCTTGCCCAGGAAGATCTATGCCAACTTATCCGACAGCTGGAATTTATTCTCCAGGTCCATGAGATGAGTGTACATATTGCAGACCCACTCTAACAATTGCTCCATTCATTCAATAGAGATTCAAAGCATTTGTTCACAAATGTTATATCATCTCATTGACTGCATTACACAATCCAGCATGTTTGCAGCTCTGCACAGAGTTCTGTTGGAGTTACCTTGTGAATGGTGTTGCATTTCAACCCAATGTCCTGCTTAGTTTTCTCTAGGTTTTTCTGCAGAAGAGAAAGACATATGAATTTCAAATGTAATTATTATGACATTAGATTAGGTACTTTACCACACCCTGGTACATGTGATAAAGAAACACGATTCACTGCAATAATCAGAACCCTAAAAAGGACTAGCATGCATTACTCCCATGTAAATCAATACGTTTCTTTTCAAGCATTGGGAAATCCAATAGTTTTCGTGTTTGCAGTTGTTTATCACATTTTATATTTTGGATTGTTGTGCAGTGGTGGTGTTGTGGTTAGTGGTGAAGAGATGTAGGGTTGGTAACGTGGAGTGGTGGCATGGATTGGAGAGGTGTCATGAAGCGGTGCAGTGGTGTGGAATGGTGTGGAGTGGGGGCTTGGGTTAGAGCTGTGGAGCTGTAATGGTAGTTTGGTGGTGTGGAGAGGTGGCATAGAACGCTGGCTTGACATAGGGTGTGGTGTGGAGTGCCTGTTTTGTGGAGTGGTGGTGATGTAAAGAATTAGTGGAGTGGAGTCTTGGTGGTGGGGTGGGCTGTTGGGGTGGTGTGGGGTGATGGGTGGGATAATGGGATGCGATGAGGTGATGGGGTGGGCGATGGAAAGTGGTGTGGAGATAGATGTGGTAGTTTGGGGATGGGGTGATGGGATGGGATGGGGCAGTGGGTGGGTGGAGACTGGGAGGCATGGGTTGTGGTAGGGAGAATGGGAAACTGCTGGTTGAGGGTGTTATTATTATTATGGTATTTATTGAGCGCGGACCTAACTTCAGGAAACAACAGAGCGCTTTACAGAGGTATACAACGGTACAGATGCATAACACAGCACTTTTCGGAGGTAACAACAGAACAGCTATACAGTGTGGGGTAAGCTACAGAGGGGCACAGAGGAGTGGTACAGCTTTACAGGGTGACAGGTAGGAGAAGGGCAGACGGCATCTAACAAGTCAGGTGGCGCAGGGACAGCGTGATGGCCTTGGTGTTGAGGAAGAGAGTCTCCTTGAAGAGGTGGGTCTTGAGTTGTTTTCTCAATGATAGGAACGTGGGGGCGAGTCTGATGCTCATGGGGAGGAGGTTTCATAGGGGCACAGGAAGAGAAGGCTTGTTTTCTGGTTGGCGGATTTCAAGTCTGCACATGTCCTGGCTTATGATGGTGTTCTGTCCGCCGGAGATGCTGAATTTCTACGCGAGGTAGCTGAGTGACATGAGGGTGACTTCCTTATAGATGATGCAGCAACACTTTAAGGTGATATGTGCATGCAGTGGGAGCCAGTGAAAGTAAATGAGGGCCGGGTGGTGTGGTCCTATCTGTGTAGACCCTTGAAGAGGTGTGCGGCTGTGTGTAGGACACTTTTCAGGGCCACAAGGGAGGATGATGGGAGGCCTTTAAGGTGGGCATTGCCCCCCTCCAGGCGTGGAGTACTGATGGAGTGGTGGAGCGGTGGAGTGTTGTAGGAGTGTGGAGGTGTGGAGTAGGATGGTGGTGGACCCTCCACATCAGAATATACCTAACTGGCATCCTGCCTTTCTACCCCATTTCCCCGACAGAAGTCTATCCCTACCTGCACTCAGGAGTTTGGGGAAACCAAAAATAAAATGCTGGGTAAAACCTCTGTTGTATTGTTTTGGTTCGCTTCTAGATTAATTTTGGCTTCTAACCCAAACTTCTTTGAAAGAGACACAAAACATGTGGGAAAACATAATAATGATGTGAGTTTCACAATCGGGACCAGGCAAGACTTTTTGCATTTATTTTTAAGTCTATTTCTTGGGACAGCAATCATGACTAGAAAATAAGGGAGCAGTGTTAAGGATTTCAATCAGGCGACGCACTCCTCAGTCTCAGCCCAGTGTGCAGCGCGCAATTGAAATGCTTATGTTGTTATATATAGGTTCAATATTTGAGAGATACACCACTCATATCACACCCCTTTTCAAAAACCCCGGGTCACGATAGACCAGGAATCAGGCTGGTTGGTAAAGGTAAATCACACACTTTTTAATATATGGGGCAGCAATCTCCACTGTGGTGACAATAACAAATAGGAAGGTAGGCAATGCACTTAATTCAACCCTTTAGCAACACAGATAGAAAACACCAGGAAACAGAAACATGTTTGGGTTTCCGGAAAAATAGCACTCAAGTTAGGATTTCCCCCTGCAAATTCCCTCAGCCCACAAATAATCAAATCTGAATGGATATATAGAAGCAGCAGGTAATCGGGGATAAGGAAGAGGAAACCAAATTCGAATCCAGCCTTTCCTCCTCAAATGGTAGTGAAAAACGGATTTGAAACCCTTGCAATGTTAAAATGACACTCGGAAATGGCTGTACAAAACAATGAATGTGTGCAAAAATCCTTAAATAAGTACAATTCTTTACTGGAGCAACACTGGAAAGATACTAGCAATCATAAGTAATAGATTGAGCAAAATCATACAATTCGAAATTGAATGGAAGGTTTAAAATAATTTCTAATCAAAATCACACGTGTAAAACTTTGCAACAATGTCCATTCCCGCCTGAAATCAACCATACGGTTTTTGATAAAACAGGTGAAATTCACTGATTTGGAGTTTTTTAGTTGGGTGTAGCAATAGATCGTAGGTACAATCTGTGAGTGAAATTAGGTCTCTAGCTGGAAAATTGAGTGAGTTATGCTAGATAGAGTGAGGTGTGTTTTTGAAAAAATAAAGATGCGAAAAGACAAAGAAATCAGTTTTGACAAGGAACAGTTTTACTCTGCGCAAGAGCATTCAGGCTAGACTACCAGATTGAGACACAGTAAGTTCCAGGGTTGATCCGCAGAATCAACCCTAGTTCCCCAGTGCCTGCCCTGGTGGAACCAGTCCGATCACTCGAAATAGGATTGATAGCTTAGGATTTACACAAGACAGAATTACTAAAAAGATGTTAGCGCTATCACAATACATCAATGGCAGGGTAGCAAGAATGATTTTTACAATATTACAAGTTATCAGAATAAGTATAGAATGACTTAGAGATGGGATAGTGACAAAGCAGGATATGTATTTATAATGCCAGGTGACATCATCACAGTATATGACAGGGGCAGTCTTTACTACACACGCCTATAACAATAGGATTGGCCAATAGTAGAAGTCTCCCCCTAGCTCTTTGCCGGTGTGATCTCAGAAAAATGATGTCATGTTTATGGGGTGAATTTTGTACAGTGTACAGAAACCTCCCTGAGTTACTGGAACTAAAATCTAATTTTGCCACAAACACATATTTACACAATTTCAACCTTTCAGTAAATCAGCTATACAGGTTACATATGTTTTCTCTCACATTTCAATCCCCAGTCAGTCAGGCTTCGTATTTCCCCTATGACAGTTTTTTGCACTTTTAAAGAGGATTCATATCACTCAAAATTCTGCAACTTTATACCTGGGTGGGGATTGTCGTGACAAATGTATGTAAAAAAAATGAAGGTCTGCAATATTGATACTTTTCCTGTAATTCAACATATGTCACAGTTTCCGTCCAGAGTGTATCAATACATTGTACCAAGTTTCAAAATACAGCCCCGACTTTCACTTTTACGCTGTAAAAATTCCACCTTTTTACCAATTTTGGCAACTGAGATATGCCTTTTTAAAGTTCTTTATAAAATAGTCTTTAGAACAACTGGGAGTCACTGTCATTTTTGTTTCTTTCCTGCTGACACCAACTGGCATCTCCTTCCAAGCAGGATGGGGGGTTTCCTCAGCCTGATAGAAGTTATATGATCTCTCACACCTCCGGCTTCCTTCCCTGAGAGCTCCATTGTTTGGGTCCCAGCAGAGACAAAAGTCTGTTCAACCTCGTAATTATCAGGGGGTTGCCAGTATCTGCTGAGAGTTTTTATGATAGTCCTTTTGGCAGAAAACCTGTTTTTCAACTTTGTAACTCAAGCCACCCTGGGTTTAACATCTTTCACTATTGATCTTAAATACAGAATTAAATAAGCGGGTTACATCAAATAACACATGTGATATATTCTCCCCATTAGTTTAACCCCTTTATATTTCTAAAGACAAGTACAACTTTTATTTACCAGTGTTCTGTTTTAAAACAGAGGCATTTGTTTTTCCTTATTTTGTAAGCAGCCTATTTTCACACGTGGTGCAAGCTGACATTTCTTTCTTTAATTCGGTGTTGGGCAGCTCACTCAGAGTTCCACAATGTCCTTGCAGCTAAAGTCATTTTTCTTTGAATCATGAGTTTTATCTGAACACTGATACATGAAACTGACCAGGCTCAGATAGTTGAAGTTCTTTTGAAGACAGCTGGTGTTTGATACATTGAGGAGAAATATATGCGCTTTCCCGTGCAAGTAAAATAAAGACCCTTATTGATTTCCAAGCTAAGATGACTGGGCCTGTCATTCAGGAACTAGGCCTAATTTTGATGATGCACAATGACTTCTCCTGGGCATGTTCAATTACAGCAGTTTCATAGTAAATGGATGGATTTAGCCTCAAAACAGCATTTTTAAAGTGTGAAAAAAGGTTTCATTCTGAAAAGGAATTTTGGGGTTTTCAGCAAGGCAATGCTGCCTACTTACTTAATTCCATGTTAACAGTTGCAGAGCACACTGGCACATTCCTACAGTATGTACTCTGTTCTCACCCGCCTGAAAAATGTGTGACAGGGAGCTGAAGCCATTTTTTTTATGGTTGTTGTAAAAACACAATAGTGATGGGGTAAAGCACAGCTGAGTGGGTCAATATATCCCACAGCAGGGAGCGAGGCTGAGTACTCAGGAGCTGTGCTGGAAATAAGGAGGCACACATTTGCTGAGTGGCAGAGCAGGAACAAAGGCGGGACCATTGCACACCAAAAAAGAAAGAAAGTAACTGATTTCAAAGGCAACTCATTTTTATCCATATGAATGCAAAGTGCCTGCACACTGAGTTAAATGGTGGAAGGTTACGTGTCATACCAGCCAGATATTCTGGTTTCTATCACCACTTCTCCTTCTCTCTCTTCTGTGCAGCAAATGTTTTGCCAGATATGGTAATGAAGTGTGCCACTAAATTAAGCCAAAACCAAAAGTGGTGTTATAAAATAGACATTCTGGGTTGGCAGTCCACCTCCCCCCAACTGTGGTGGTATAAGAGTGGAGGCAATCCCAGAATCCTCATGAGATAGGTGAGGGTCTGTGCTGTAAAACATATCCCTGAAGGGCTTTAGGCTCTCACCAGATGATTCTAGAAGCACATGCTGCCGCATGAGAGTTGGCTGGGACACTGCAGGAAGAGAGTGGCAGGTTGCAAAAGGATGTTGACCTTTAAACACCTGGATTAGGAAGATGGACTAGGATTCCTAGAATGAACGCTGCAGGGCTCCATTTGAGCCACAGTGTAGGTTGCAGGACTTTGTGCTGAAGTCTCAGTTTCTGGAACAGGTCGCCATTTTCTGCAACGGTGCATGAAGGTGGAATTGAAGAATGCTGCTATCTCATGCTCCGGTGTTCTGTGGTGAGCGAGCATGTTGATCAGGGCTTTCATTAGCCAGCCCTCGATGTTGAGGTAAAATGCATGCTTCAAGTGAGGTTTTATTCCATAAAATCTCTCGTAATTTGCAGAACAAATAAAGTACAATGTTCAGGTTCCCTCTCTTGCTCTTCAGACCAGTGACACAGGTGCAAGTAAAAAAAGAACAAGATCATTAAGAGTCCTTGTAATAGAAAAAACTAGGTTGCAAATTCCTTCAGCTAAGAAGAGGTAAATTAGGGCAGAATGGCAGTTTTTCTCAGTTGTTGCGATCCCTTTGAATTCTTGCTGGGTTTATCTGTGTCCTGGTCCACTTTTGTGACCAGTGATGCTTTTAAGGAAAGCGTCCCATCATTGGTAACAGCAACCCACTTCAGCCGTGCTGCCCTCAGTAGCAAATATGGCTTCCTGGCCAAGGGCTCGGTCAGTTTCCCCCTTTTGTCCATGGGTGGGTTTCCCTACCCAAAAGGCGTGTCAGAGGTATAGGCTGGTGGCAGCGGTGCACCTTATAATGAGCTGCACCATGAGGAAGCCTTTGTTACTGCTTTGGAATCCACTTGCTCTATGAATAGGAGACAGGCCGTATCCAACGCTTTAGCGACCCCTTTCTATCACTATCAATGTATTTGTAATATAATATATGTGGTCTTGTATAGTGCCTGTCTGCCACTAACGGTGGGCTCGCTGTGCATGGCTCTGTAAGAAAAGGGGTGCTTCACTAGTGTGAGAGTGGGAACGGCAGATGCAAAACCTGTGGTGTTGATGGGTGCAGGTTGGAAATACCCAGATCCTGAGTGCCAATGTGCTTTCTATGTTTTTGGCAGAACAAACTTTTTGAGTGTAATTTGTTGTAGGGAACTTTTTTGGGTAAACCACTCTTAGACCTCCGCGACTTGAGATCTATACACCAAATTCGGTGGTGTCGCAATGGTGTGTGCAGAAAAACCGGAGACAAAGAGTTCCCCCACTCCGATTGTAAAAAAGACTCGGGGACTGCACACATCTCTTAATTGCGCCACAATTGAATTTCACTGTTTTGGACACTTGGTCGTAAAATAGAAAAAAAAAATTTTATTTGTTGATGGCCCTTATTGATTACACGTGTTTCGGCACACTCCTAGTGCCTTCCTCAGATCAGGGCAATGTCTATTTACTAGATATTAATGATACAACATAAAATTAGAAATTTAGCAAATAGAAAATTATAAACATTACAATTACAGAGAAACACAAAGCATATTGGATTCATATGTTTCGCAAATTCCCCAAAACAAAAGTTAAAAAATAAAAATATAAAATAAAGGTGCATGACAAATTGAGGCATTAATTTATAACCATAAGCAACATTAATTAAATGCACAGACCCATTTGTAAACAAAACCAAAAATAGTTGACACATACCAGTCAGAAGTCGAAAAATCAATTGGAGGAGTGTGGAGGTGGGAGTGAGGGGTAGTTGAAAATATAGGGAAAAAAGAAAAGAAGAAATGAGAGTATTTGAGTCCATGGTCGAAATCACGAAGTTGCATTGATTCACTTATTCGAAAAATCCCAAATGGGTAAATCTAGCTTACCCATCCACTGATTTAACAGCTACAAATAACGTGATAGATGGCTGAGTCCCATCAGACTCCAAACGATTTCTAAGGGAACCGAAGTAAAACATCCGAGTCACTGCGCTGTATTCATACATTATTATTCTATTCAAACATGCATTCATGTGTACAAATTCCTCTAGTACGTATTTCGCCTAACATTAACATAGGTTTCCCTTCAAGAAATCTAAACTGGCTCCCATTCAACGTAGCGTTTCCGCACGGCAGTGCGATCTGAACGGTTTTCAAGTTGTTACCCAAGTAATATCACATTTTATCATTGTGTGCATTAACGATAAAGAGCTTATACGGGTGAAGATATCAACCGAAGTTTGGAACGCGAACCCTTTGTTGATTGGTGCGTTATTGTGTGGGCTGAGCAGACCCCTAGGGCTTACCTTACAAGTTCAATTTTACTGCATCACGCGTCGGGTTCCTAAGATGGCGGACGCCATTCTATGTTATTTATATATTAGATGTTACCATAGTAATGGTATTTGGTCCTACTTCTGTTTCCGTACTATGACAGCTGTCGGCCATATTTTAGTGGTAAGGACCTAATTATCTATGGCAGGTTTGTATGTGTTCTTATACCATTTTGAATTAAAATGAAAACAGTCCTAAACTGGAGTATAGGCCCCATTATTTATGATCTCTCTCAAAACTTATTTACATATGGATCTAGTCCGATATCACATCTCGAGGAGTGTTATCTCCTCCAGGTGCATGCTGGGAGAAGTAGTCCCTCTGAATTTCTACGGCAGAGCGGGCCTGGGGATAACACCCGCAAACCTTTTTATTTTGCTGTATTCCGGCCTGCTTCTCAGGCGCTTATCTCTGATCTATACAATACCGAACACAAATTTTCAAAATTCTCCCAAAGAACATTTTTTACAAACATTATTTATAGAAAGTATGACATTTCTTTGTCTGTGTTGAGGCCGTTTTCTACACTTCTGAAGAAATTGATGAGTTTGGCCTCCTCTTGACGTAACAATAGTTCCTGGTTGCCTCCTCTGCATCTCAATGTCACTTTTTTGAGCCCGATGAATTTGATGTGTTGTTTGTTGTCCATCTGGTGGACGCGCTGCCAGTGGTCCGCTAGAGGTAAATTCTTGTCCTGGCTTCCAATCACTGCCAGGTGTTCCCTGATCCTGAAGCGGAGTTCACGAATCGTACTGCCAATATAGATTTTCTCGCAAGTGCAGATGATGGCATATATAACATGCTTACTTTTGCAGTTTATCTGTTCTCGTATCTTGATTTGAGGTCCATTGCCTGCCTTAAAGATGTTTGTCATAGGTGTGGCATATTTGCACATAGTACATGTGCCACACTTTCTAAAGCCTGGGCTGGATTCTTTTAGCCAGGTCCCAGTTGTCTCCTCCCTTTCTTCTGGTAGTAATGACGGACTGAGGCTCTGTTTCAGGGTTTTGGCTCGTCTATAGATCAATGACGGGTGGTCATGTATATAAGACTCGATGTGAGGGTCCAATTTAAGTAAGTGCCAGTATTTTCTAAGAGATCTCTTGATAACATAGTTGTTTGCGCAGTATGTAGTAATGAATCGCACCTTATCTGACGGATTAGGTTTCACCTGTTGCGTTAGGGTTTGTGTCCTTGGAATTTTTTGTGCTTTATTATAGGCAGTTTCAATACACTTCCTTGGATAGCCCCTGGCTTGAAATCTCCTGGATAAAGTTTCACATTCTTCATTAAAGTAAGATAGTTCATTACAGTTCCTCTTGGCCCTAATGTACTCCCCTTTAGGGATATTCCTGATTACCGGTTCATAGTGGCAACTCGTTGCATATAATGTGGAGTTTACTTCTGTCTCTTTCCGATATGTTCTGGTTTTGAGGTGTTCTCCCGAAACATAAACATTCAGATCCAAGAAATTGATCTCTGTCTTACTGCTAATTCCTGTGAACTCGATGCCTAGCTGGTTATTGTTGATTTGGAGTCTGAACGTTTCCAGCTCCTGTGGTGTGCCATTCCATATTAACAGGACGTCATCAATGTACCGGGTCCATTTGATGACGTGTCTGTTATACGCCTCTGTAGTGTAAATTAATAAGTCCTCAAACATGCCCATTACTAGATTTGCTAGTGCTGGTGCATATTTGACCCCCATGGCAACCCCCCGTTTCTGTTTGTATATAGTGTTGTTGAAGGTAAAGATGCTATTATCTAGGGTGGCCATGAGCATTTCTTTTAGCATGCAAACGAATGAAAAGTGTGATGCCGATTCATTCTTAAAAATATAGTCAACAGTATCAAGTGCCAAATCATGTCCAATTGACGTATATAAGGCCTTGACATCCCACGTAGCGAGATGGTATGTAGGCTGCCATTGGATGTTCTCAACAATATGTAATGCAGAAGTTGTGTCTTTTAGGTAGGCTTTTACCAGTTTAACTTTAGGCCTTAGTATATGATCTATGTATTCCGATAGTGGTTCTGTGGCCCAACCTATTCCACTCAAAATTGGCCTTCCTTCCGGGATAGTAGAAAAGTCTTTGTGCACCTTGGGAAGGAAATAGATAGTTGGTAATGTCGGTTTCGGGATGAACAGAAATCTTTTCTCATCGTCTGTGATGAGGCCCTGTCGGTGCCACCCCTCAATTGAGTCCTTAAGTTCTTGTACTATTCTGTTCGTCGGATTACTTGACAGAATTTGGTAACAGTTGGGTGTGTCGAGGTGGTTTTGTGCCATTTTTATGTAGTCCATACGGTTCAAGACAACTATGTTACCCCCCTTATCAGCTTCTTTGATGACCAACTGACGATTAGTTTTGAGTTTCCAAAGTGCATTCTTCTCTTGTAGTGTAAAAAAAATTTTTTCTATTTTACGACCAAGTGTCCAAAACTGTGAAATTCAATTGTGGCGCAATTAAGAGATGTGTGCAGTCCCCGAAACTTTTTGAGTGGTTTGGTCAAATAAAAGGAATTAGTGTATCCAATGTCAGCTGCTAGGGTGCTTCTGTGCTCAGCATTTCTGGAAAGAGGACCTTGATAGATAGCGTGCTCTAATAGGTGTTATGAATGCCCAATGTAGTGTTTCTCAATGTATTGTCCTTGGAAATATTAAGGTATGAAAGTAGTAGTGTTAATTGGGTTCAAGTGAGGAGAGGGAAGACACACTCATATCAAAGTCAACTGGAAGGATGTCCCCTGTAGTGCTTGCTCAGCTTTACTTTCAACAAGACCTTGCTCCAGTCCACAGTCTCCTCCATCTCCCCAAAAAAGGGTCAGGGTAACTCCTCCTGAAGCTGGAAATCAATCCTCAGAATGGCAGTCCTAATCACAAAATACATGTCACTCAAAGCCCCCTGGGTCTCTCCCCAGTACAGGGTTGGACCGGGGCATAACATTGTCTTGGGCACCAATGGAAAAGGGGCCCACAATTGCAAATGGCAATTCAGACTGTTTGAATAATAACCAAGGGGCAGATTCTTGATGAAATGTGAAGCACATGATGCAATTTAAAGAATATTTATTCAGCAACAATGGTCAAAACTACTAGCCTCAGAGTGGAGTAACTAATCAAACCGGGCCACTTTGACCCAAAATAACTGTCCCACACTAGAATTTTGTGTTTTTGGTTTTGGGCTTTGCCCGATTGCCCGATAGGCCAGTCCGAGCCTGTCCCAGTTTCACTCACAGTCACTTCAGGAACAATCATTTTTCTTTAGCGCAGATCTTCTGGCATTCATTGGTATGGTTGCTGAGTGACAAGCCAGACATTCCGTTAGCGTTGTCTCTTGCCAATCACCACTAGTGAAGAGAAGACCAACTGGTCATGAGCCAATGTTGCCACATGGCACAAATATCCAGCTAGGAAAGTGGTCATCACTTAGCTTTCCCAGGTTGGCCAGAGGACTCTTGTCTGAAGGCAGATTCGTTCAGAGGCTCTGGAGGCTGTTTGATGGGTACTTAACTACCGCCCTGCCTAAGGGCACTAGTTCTGTGGCCCCAAACACAGTCTTGCTTTCCAACTTATCACCCTGATATATGTGCATGCTTAAGGGCACCTCCATAACTCCTCTCACTGCGCTCTGTTTCCACTTAACTCCTGTCAGACCACTTTGATCCTCTAACACGTTTGTTATGCATCCCAACACACTTGCATAACACGAAAATATAAGGTTTGTTTGCCCCTCTCTCTCCTCTCCGCTCTTTCCCTCCTCCGGTCGACACGTAATTATTTCTCTTAGGCTCCTCCTATCCCCACATCCTCAGCGTCCTTCTCCGATCACCTTTTTCTCCTTAGGTCTTACTGACACCACCTCCTCCTTTACTCCTCATGCCAACGCCTTTTCCTTATGTTTCTATGTCGATGCCCCCTTCCCAGCACCACCTTTCACTAGCTCCTGATCAACCTCTGCTTTCCCCACACCCTCCTGAGGTCTTTCCTTCACTACCTCCTCCTCAACTGCTCTCTACCCTTTTCTTTGACTCCTCCTTCTCAGCTATCTCTATCTCATCTGACATCATCTGAGCCTTCAGCCTGTCCTGTCTTCTGCCATCTCCAACCACCCACACACATGCGTTCCCTGGCAAAAGGCCAGTCTGCCAGCTCGAATCTGATACTGCATTTGCGCATGCGTGCTGGAAAGTAAGCACAGTGGTTATTGAGTTGTGCTGCGGTTTGAGGTGCCATCTCCAAAGATTTAACTCGTGAGCCACAACATTCCTACATTCATTGGCAATGCCTACACACATTTCCAGCCGCGGGACATTACTTAAAGATCCCAAAGACATTCTGCTTCTATTATCAGGCTATTAAACCGGCTATGCTTTGCCTCTTAAAGGGCCAGGCATTATGTGTGACACACCAGGCATTGTGGGTGACGAGAGGATCCTCCCAATTCCACAGCCAAGCCATGCATCACAGAGCGGATGGTTGCCCCCAGCTCCAATGGTCACGCCTTCCACACACCTACCGGTACTTTGTCACAATATAAGTATACATGACATACGTGTGCAGTAGAGTTGAAGGGACAAAGCTGAATGAAAAAAGTGCAAGATATTCAGTGAAAAGCACAGAGGATGCACCAGACCAAATGGGTTGTAGGTCAAAGGATCGAAAAAAAAGGGTTGACAGGACAAAGGATCGACACCACAGGGTCGACAGGACAAAGGATCGATTTTATTTTATTTTTTACTTTTTTTTTGGGTGGGGGGAAGCCACAAACCCCTTTTTTTGCTCAAAATCACTTTTTTTCCAAAAACGAAAACCTAAAAAAAAAATATATAATTAAAAAAAAAAATCGATCCTTTGTCCTGTGGACCCTTTGGTGTCGATCCTTTGTCCTGTCGACCCTTTTTTCGATCCTTTAACTAGACACCGACCAAATGCAAAGTAGGGCACAGAGGGACAACATGAAATGAAATGAAAAATGTACTGTGAAATAAAAAGTGTGCTTTGAAATATGCAAGATGAATCGCTTCGACCAACATGGGTGGGGCAGCTGCACACGTACAATAGGCTAATGGGACAAGGCACATTTAATAATATTCACTGGTAAATATACAGCGATACAGCAAAACACGCAACACACCTTCAGGCCCAAAAGCACAAATAACTATCTGTTCCTGCACAGTAGGCCTGGATGGATGCACACACACACATGTGCACACCCACAAACACAAGCACACACGTATTTGTTAATGTGCAATAGTGCTGGAAAGAAAAAAATAAAAGGTCAGTGGAACATACCACATGCCAACACCCGACAAGCACGCACTAGAACATATAAAATCATCTTCTTCTCTAACACACACACATGAATGTATACACAATGCATCACCCAAAAGTCAAAACCCTTCGACGTTATGTTCTACAAATCGCATATACATGGATCATTCACAAAATAATGCATGCACTAAAAAATGGGCTTCAAATCATCGAAAAAAAGCATGCACTAAAAAGCCTTGCCACTTCGAACCCAGTTGTCAATATAACTCATATGCAAATTAGCCATTACTCTACAAACTTTGCAAATGACAACGTTTAACCTTATTCAGCGCTATACATAAAACAAAGGCAACATTGTTTGAATTGTTGGAATCTTAATCCCTCCCCTCCTCCCCCCGTGACACATGACTAGATAACAAGTAAGATTATGCGCATGGAAAGCTTGCTTCTAGTCACAAACTGTTAAAGGAATGTGTGTGAGTTCTCACAATTAATTGACTCAATGGGCCTCATCACAACTCCGGCAGTAGGCGTGCCGGTAAAAACGGCAGCTGCTGCTGGAGTTGTGTATTTTTTCCGACGGACCCTGAAGCCAGGCGTCGGAAAATGTAACTCCGCATTCCCATTTGAGTCCCATAGATCTCCTGCACCGTCACCGGCACCGTCAGACCTGGAGGGCAGGAGGGCATCCAGCCTGCAAACTTGTACTCTGCCGGCACCGTTGTTACCGGACCAACAGGGTCGTAATGAGGCCCAATGTGGGAACCCTATGATCAGTGCTTTAAGTGGGATTAGAAATCAAGGGCTCTCCTTTGGGGGCATGGCATAAGTACACCCATACTTGGGCCACGCCCCCCTAGGAGAGCTCCCCATCGCATAAGTGGGAGGAGGGGGCTGCTGGTAAAAGGAGTAGAGCTGGGGCGCACTGGCATTTTTACCTCTGAAGGGACTGGGCGCACCAACGGTGTGACACCAGTGTGCCCCAGCTCGCACGCAGCAGGCAGCCTTTTGATTCAAGGGGCCACGTGGTGCAACGCTTTAGCCAAGGGCTCCTTCAATGAAAGGTTTGCCCACTGCTGATGGCTCTGTATTCAGAAACAGGAGGAGGGCTGGACTGCCCAGCTCTTCCTTTGTTTTCGAGTAAAGTCATCACGCAGCATGAAGCCAAGGTGCTTCAAATTGCGTGATGACTATTTACTTGGAAACAAAATGAGAACTGGCCAGTCCAGCCCTCCTCCTGTTTATGAGTACAGAGACATCAAACACAGGGACTGGGAACCAAAAGAGGATCAGAAAATGGTGTCAAAGTGGCCCCATATTTTGCTGAATGAGTGGGCACAGCTCGTGAGCCCAACACACTGGATTAGACTGGGCACGAGACAGCCTGTCCCGCACAAATCCCTGGGCTTACTATGCAGCAGAGGACAGGACCGTGGCACACCACGCAAGTTCTAGGCACAGAAAGGGGCTACCACTTGGCTTGAGTTTACAAAAGGCTGTAGGCAACCAGCTATTATTAAGGGTAGGAGGATGAAATTAACAGGAGGAAGGAACACCTGCCTTCCCCTGCTTCCGAGATGGTGCCAACTAAAGGGGACTTCTAGGCGCATAAAGGTCTCCAGTCAATATACCGTTCCAGGCCATGAATGAGTCCGGTGGTGTCCTCCCCTGGACTATCCTCTGGCTCTGTGTTAACTGCCTGGTAGCTCAGGTCCCTTGATGGGCCAAAGCATAGGTGGGCAAATATGAGCTGAGGCTTTTATGGAAAATGGGACCACCGGGAGATGAATGCCAACTGCTTAGTGACTCTGGCACCCGTGACCATGTGAATGTTGTCCTACATGCCCTCTCCAAGCAGATGTACGCCCCAGGGGTGTGTTGTAGTCACTAGTCACATTATGTGAAGGTTTGAATTGGTTGTGCTTGTTGATCTGTCTCTTTCACTGGCTTCATGAGGGGAGATGAAAGCTCTGTGTATGTGTCACTGTGAATGCTGTCTTTGCCCCAGGGTGTGCAAACAGATAGGAACTATGTGTACATGATTCTGAGGGTCCCTCAATGGCTTAACGTGTGCAGGGGATAGGAGCAACGTGTAAAGGCCCCTGAGAGTGCTATCCATAGCACAGTGTGTGCACACAAGTAGAGACCTTGTGTACAGGCTCCTGACAGCACACACACAACAGTACCATGTGCACACAGTGATGAGGCACACCTGCCTACATTTGGCATAGGAAAACCTGAAAGATGACGTCATCGGGTCTCTGCCCCCTTTTCCCGAGGCCCCACACACCATTGTGCAAGCTGGAGATTGGTAATCTATTTTTTTAAATAAATTAGGCCGAATCTGCAAGGTTGTTTGAAATTATTGTGAAGTTAAGACTAAGCAACTGAGGAAGCAGTAAACAGGCAATATTGTTTTTTGTAAATAAAATAGCTGCTGTTTTCTTTCAAGTTTTTTGGCCTTTATTATTCTTCAAAGGTGTTCTCCCATTTGCTGCTTTCGCCTTCATTAACACCCATTTGAGAGCCCAAACATTCCATTAGGGAGCCGGCCCCATCCTGAGAGCTGCGAGTGTCTTCATGCGTTTTTGCAATCGGACTGTAATATGGCTGCACATTGGATAATGGCCCAGGTACTTGCCCGAGTGTTGTGGCCGCTGCACTGCCCCTTGAGGCGTAGGAGTAGAAGGTGCTCTATTGTTGTTGATAATGTTCGGCGCAGTGGGGGAGTGACTGATATCAATGCCCCCCATCAGCAAGTCTAGAAATGGACCAGAAACCTGATCTGCAGCTTTCCTTTCCGTCAGCACAGAAGTGCCTTATGGTGAGCCATCTCCCGAAAACCCAGAGACTCAACGCTCTTCCCCAGAAACCCGGAGTAGAGCGTAAAAACCCAGAGTCTCTGGGTCAAACCCGTAGACTAAGCAGGTATGTGATGGGGGCAATGTGTAGGCCTCTGAAAGCCCTCTCAATAGCCCTGGGTTAGTAGGGAGGTAAACGCTATGTGTGGCCCACTGAAAACACTCTCAATGGCCGTGTGCATATAGAGGTGGGCACTACGTTCAGCCCTCTAAGGGACTCTGAATCTAAACTAGAAGGATTGCGATTGATCAGAAGTACCATGTGTAGGTTTATTCGAGCTACAGAGCAGTCATTAGATTCATGCCCTGACCTCCAACCTTTGAGAATCTCAACAATACTTATAACATTGTTACAAACGAGCAGCCATTACATTCATGTCCTGCTCTCTCTAGTTCAAGCTCCAAAAGTGAGTGCAGCTAGGATCCATCACAAATCATGGCAGAGTATCTACTCAATAGGGATGCGGACAGGGTGGCACTATTTGCCCCTCAAGGGAGCGCAGTTAATGCCTTTAGAGCACTACCCACCAGACTGAAACACTACGTCAGAAACGTATTAGACTCGAGCGCCTCTCTAAACGTGAAATGTATTTAATGTATTAGAAACAAGCATCAATGATTAACTATTTGGAGAATGACAAAATTCCCAGGGGACTCAGGATACAAATTGTTCCCAATTTTTACAATAGTGAGGACAAAGATTTAGCTGAGCAATGGGAGGAACATTTAAATGCTAGCTCCAAGGTTATGATTGAGCTTCCTATGGAGCGTGTGAAGGCAAGCGTCCCCAACCAGCACGATCCTCCCCGCAATGAGAGACAATGATGGACTCTCCCAGAATGGGAATAAGGCCAAGACAAGTGCGGGTGAGCGTAAATGGGAGTTTATCAATCAGAATAGGGCATGCAAAGAACTCTGCAAACTCCGAGAGCGCTCTGTCTGACAATAGCAAAGACAGGCATATATATTTACAAAAAACGTCATCAAAACCTACACACTATAGGGGGCACACGTTCAATGGGATTGGGTGGCGACGACTAGCTATAGGTGCTGCTGCGATGTGGTTGGCCTTGGCTGGAGGACGTCACTGGTCAGCCTCGTGGGTTGGGCTGGGCCTGGCAGGTCTGCTGGGTTCATCCGGGCGGTGTTGTTGTGCCACTGTGGCCAGTGTCAGAGATGAATGTCTTTTCATGACTTATTTGCCCTAGGCCATGCACACCGCAGTGATTCAGTTATTGCAATATTATCTTCTTTAGTAAATCTTTCAATAGGTTATTCTACAGGTTAATGCAACACAGGAGGAATGCACCTTGAGAGGGGTTTGATGACGATTCATCAGTACATGGTTACCAGTGTCCTGTTGACCGGGTACCATAGGACGTGGTGCTAGGTCTCAGGGCATTGGACAGGCGGTACATGTCTTTTTGTCTTGTTAGAAGTCGTTATGAATATGCTGCTGGATGTTGCCATAGTATTGGGTGTCCTAATATTACAGGGGCCATAAACCTAAGGTTATCCGGTGGGTTGTGGGGTTTAAGAGAGGGCGCCTTTGGATTTGTGTATTCAGGCGGAGGTTTACTACTGGGCTGTAAATATTGCAGGTGGCGGGCCGTGGCCTTGGGTGCTGCAGAGGGGATTACAAATCTTTGAAGCGGCTCCAGCCTCGTTGGGGGAGGTGGAGCAGCGCGGCGCGGGCCTCTGCTCTTTCGTCTGGCAGGCCCCACTGGGAGGGAGGGGGAATGGCCTTGCATATACTCACAAAGGCATCTTCCTCGTGTGCTGCCGATTTGAGGTGAAAGCATCATAAACATTCAAATAACACACAATACTAATTGAGTCATTTCAAAGCTCACATCTTAACATTGCTAATTCCTCTTGAATATAGCCAGTTCGAGCACATTACTTGTACACTATGTTTTAACAACTACAACATTGTGTTATATGCATATACATTTGCAGTAAGTGAGGTAGTAGTGAGGTTGGTGGAGCACATGGGAAATGACTTGCCACCGTACATGACAGTAGTGGCACATAAGGGGCTTGGACTTGTACACATAGAGGGTGCATTCTCGCGTGTCCTTCTCATGAGCCCTCAGTATGGTTGCATTTGTCTTTCCTTGCACTCTAGCAGCATTAGTTTGGTTATGGCGTGGGACCGTGGGGTGTAAGCTTTTCAATGATGCCCATAACAAATAACCCCCCGGGATGCTTTTATTATTTACACGCAACTGCAGTGGTGGGGGTGCTTCACTGCTTATGCCATGTGAACATGTATTCTACCATATCTGTATGTTTTACAAATTTTCTAATCAAAAAGGGGTCTGTGGAGAAAATGCGCGTATTGCAAGTAGTTTTGGCATTAGTATTTGGGAACGTTTGCTTCTGTCCGAGGGCCATTTTACAGGTCTCTTTTTCACCCAGGCTTCGCTGGCCGGGTCATGCTGGGAGCAGTGATACACTGCGGAAGGTGAAATGTTACAGTGTTGGTATCTTACACTAGCTCATGTCCGTCTTGTTCGTGGGAACGGGCTCACCGCGGATCTGCCAGGGAGCTGCGGCCACAGGGATAATTGAAACTCTCCAAAGGTGGGGGCCGTGCTACAGTGCGCAGAGCTCACACCATCTTTATTAGACAAAATGGTTTCTGAGGCCTAGCTAAATTTAATACGTTTGGGCAATGTCTTCAGCAGGCGAGCCATCCACCACCCGGGCCCTGGTGGTAAGGAGGGGACGCCCGATGAGTCATGGCCCTCACCTGGGGAGGGGATGTAGGCAACGGGGGTTTTTTGGACCAATCCTCCCCTACATTTCCCCCCTTTCGTTACTTAAGTAACAAATTCTTTATATCTTCCAATCTCCTGCACTCCTCTTGGTCAATTATTGCATCATCCCATGCAGGTGTGCCTTTTATGGGCATCCACGCTCTGCACATCCCCCTTAAGCTCTCACCTCTCCTAGCATACTCATCTGGGGTACAGGTCAGGTATATACATCCGCTCTCTCCTTCCAAATCTACCCATACCTCCTCGTACCATTCTAGTATACGAGGCTCTCTAATGGTAGTATGCCACAAGTTGTCCACTATATCCTTGTCGTGATACCTAGGTACTAGCTGATATCTTGGTGTGTCGATTTTCATTCTTTCTCCTAGGTTGTGTACTGTTTCGATCACATGGGACAGGGAGCCGTTGTCTGCGTCTTCAGAAGGTACGAAAGTGCAGCAGACACTTCCGATTTTTCGGCAAACACCTCCACCCATCGCTGTCAACAGGTCCAAGACATACCTGTTTTGCATGGTCATCAGCCGTAATGCTCTTAGTTCCACTTTTATTACGTTGAACCCTTCTTCAGTGTCATTTGCCAGTTGGATCAGCTCCCAACGTGTTATCTGGAGCCATTTTGCGTTTGCTCTTGCCTGGATACTTGGGATCAGTGAGGCAAAGAATGTTTCTGCCGAGCTGAATAATCTGTATCTGTCTGGGATCTGTGCCAGCAACTCTGATGATGCTTTTGATATGTAGTTTGATGCTTGTCTGTTTCGGGACAGCACCTCTTCCTTGTTCCCAGAAGACAGGACATAGATTTGTGACTCTGCAGTGGGCTGGGCCGCACTCTGTTGGGTGTCTTCTCGCGTCCTTTTACTCCCATCAATGTGGCTTTCTGGGATTCCCATTAGTGCTGAGTGCAGGGTGGCCATCGAGCAGCTGCCACTCCATGATTGTGGGAGGTGCAGGTATGCCTGGTTGCCACATACCCAATACGTGTCCATCAGGGCCACTGTCCCTTTTCTTAGATCTGGGATGGTAAGGGTCTTGTTACAGTTCTTGTTTGTCCCCATGGAGGTTTTCCCCTCTCCTTTAAAACACAGTTCATAGACTATTTCGTTCTGCAGCTTGAAGGGTTTTTCAATGGCCGTTACCCAAGTTAGTTTTGAAATGTGATCCTTCCATATTGGTGTGCACGTTTCTTCTATCCACTGCAATTTCTCTGGTGCCACACCCCTCAGCGCTTCAGCTTTACACATTACTTCTTCGTCCTTCCACTTGTTGTCTGAAAAAAGTTTCCCCTGTATCACAAAAAATGGTTCTTCCAGACATACCACTCCTACCGTCTTTGGGTAGCAAGTTTTCTCGTTCTGCAGCATTCTAAAAGTAACTTCATGTGCCTGGAAGGTTTTCTTAATTCTGCACAACATGAGATGAAGGAGACATTGGGCATCCACAATAGGCAACTCTTTGGGTAACAATACTTTGGGTGTGCCTGAAGCATGGGGAATGAGGGGGCAGACATAGCAGCTCTCATTCGTTGTTTGTTTAGCTGTTGCACTCATATCCGCATACCATTTATTTGTCTGGTGGGGGTGTCGTGGGTCTTCCATTTTATCTAGTCCTAACCCATAGTACTCATCATACTTCCTCCTCCCCGCTTCCCTTTTTCGTCTGTTATTTTTGTTCCTCATGTACTTCCCAGCCTCATGGGTGATGGACAAAATGGGCCCCCCTTTCTCCTTCCCGCCCCCCTTTGCCCAATAATCATATAATATTTCGTGTGTTGCTCTCATCCTTTCCTTTTCTTCCTTTACGTTGTCTGTTAGTGTGTTTTTTGCTATGGGGGCAGGCTGGCTGGTGGGGGTGTTATACAACCAGGATATGGCGGAGGGGTTTCGGTCATTTAAACTGCGGGCATTGTAATTAGATCATTTCGGCGGAGACACTGTGTTATTTTGCATTTCACCCTGTAGCCCTTCATTTTTTGAGATGACAGCATTGGATGGTGTGGTATAATATCCCCATACAAGTTTAGTTCCGTCCCATACCAAAAAATCACCTTCTTTAGTATTTGCACGTGCTGTTGCATTGGTCACATTAGTGCTGCTAATCCCTCCCCCCTCGTTCATCTCGATAGAGATGAACGCTATGAACCAATATGTAACTAGGCCAAACATGATTGTAAAAAACAATGTAATGCACACAGATAATCCACACTCATACGAATATCTGCATCTCTCAGTTAACAACTCTCTATGTCTAATAAATCTATCCGTTGCAGGCTGCCCGTTAGATGCCATGGTAGCTCCTGTTTGAGATATAAAAGTGCATTAAGTGCATGAATGTAAACATTTTGTTGGCACTACCAGTGCCAGTATATATTGAAAGGGAATGGAAGCGGGTAGGGTTGTAGGGATGGGGATACACAGACAAGGGAGTAGACACTTCATAATTTTATCACATCATTAATTACATATAAGTTCACAAGAGAAAAAATGTTTTTTTTTTGTAATATCTTTAAAATGCAAGTATACCTGTCAGCCACTTTCTCACTCAGGTGCATCTCTGCCACACACATAAGTTCATAATCAGACATTCTCCTTATTTGCATTGTTTGCTGTTGTCTGTGCCTCCTCATCCACCTCTTCCTGCACATTATTATATGCCTTTCGTACATCTGTCAGATGTATCCAATACTTCAGGCCCTTTACTTTTACAGCTGTGGGCGTGGAAAACACTACTTCGTATGGGCCATGGAATCGTGGTGCGTTCCACCGGCGCACAAAACTCCTGACATAAATGAATTCACCGGGCGTCAGCTGTAGCTGTGTTTCAGGTTCCGTACTAGACCCTGTTGTGTTTCCCTCCTCTCTCGTGAAAGGTGGAGAGAGCTGCTTTGATATTGCGCCCTGCCCTTGTCAATTTTTTCAAATAGTCTGTGAACTCTTCTCCCAAGATCGCAGCGCTTCTGTGTGCATCTGAGTGTTCACGCAGTGGCGAGTGTGCTGTGTGCATTCGTCTCCCAGTCACTATTTTGTGCGGGGACAAATGGTGGTCCTTGCTTGGCTGATTTCTCAGCTCAAACAGCGCAAGTGGTAAACAGTAAATCCAGTTCTTTTTTAATGAAAAGCATAGCTTCGATAACCTTCCTTTTAACAGGCCGTTCATCTTCTCCACTACGCCATTACTTTGAGGATGATAAATCAAGCCCAACTTATGCTTTATTCCCAACAGTGTTGTTACTTCCTTGAAGAGCTCATTTACAAAGTGAGTGCCGTTGTCTGAGCGAATCACGTCACAAATTCCCCAGCGCGGAAAGACTTCCCTCACTAGGAACTTCGCAGCGCTTTTAGCATCAGGTCGGGCACATGGGCCTGCTTCTACCCACCTTGAAAATGGGCATACAACCACAATCATGTAACGTGCCCCATTACACCTTTCTCCCATGTCCGTGTAATCGATATGTAACTCTCTGAATGGCCCAATCGGTTTTGGAATTGTTCCCCTGAGCGTACGCAATGTCATTCCTGAATTTTATATCTGACATGTTGTGCACTCCAGTGTCAATCGAGATAAGTGCTCCTGAAGACAGGGCACGAACCACTCCTCCTGTATCTCTGCTGCAATGTGTTGTTTCGTGTTGTGTGCTGGGAAGTGTAGTTGTTGGAACGCTATTTCCAATAACTTTACTGGCATTACCACTTTTCCTGAGTTATTTTGTCGCCACAGTAAGTCTGTTGCTGATTGGCTACACCCTCGTTTCACCCACATCACCTTTTCATCTGCACTTGCTCCTTCCTGTAACTCTAGTATTTGTGATATCGGCATTGCATTGTACCCTTCTGGAAGCTCCTCGTTTGTCTTGTGCTGTAGCATGTACTCACCTGCTTCATATTTTTGAAAGTAAGAGGCTTCTTTGGCCGCCGCGTCCGCTGCCGCGTTTCCTAAAGACTCAACGTCTGTGTTTGACGTATGGGCTTGGCATTTCACTATTGCTACCACTGTGGGGTCTCGTAGGGCTTCAATTAACTCTTTCAGTAAGTCTGCATGTTGCACTGGAGTCCCATCTGCTCGTCGAAACCCCCTCCGCCCCCATCTGGCCAGACCTCCATGTACTGTTGTCGTCATATAAGATGAATCTGTGTAAATTGTTACCGCGCACCCTTTAGCTGCATGTAGTGCTTCTATTAGGGCAATCAGTTCAGCTGCTTGTGCTGAGTAATGTGATGGAAGGCGGTACTGCACTAGTGTTTCATACGCACCGTCTTCTAATCTCACCACTGCCATACCCACATATTTCTCTCCCGTGTCCACGTCAATGGATGCGGACCCGTCAACAAAGTACACTTCCCCCTCGCTCAGAGCATTCTCGCATACCACTGTGTCCTCCCCTCTTTCTCCTGTGTAGGTTGCACAATCGTGTTCCTGCATGTCCTCTAGTGTGCACGCTTCCGTAATGAATGTTGCTGGATTCACTGTCCTGCACCGCACCACATGGATGTTGGCGCTGGACAATATTATTTCATAGGCGGTTGCCCGCTGTGTTGTCAGTGTGCTTTTTGACCTTTCCAGTATTGCAAATAATGAATGCTCCACAAACAACGTCACAGGGCATCCCATTACTATTGTGGCACTTTTCTCAATTGCGAACGCGGCTGCTGGGAGCGAATGCTCGCACGCGAAATGTCCTTGCATCACAGCATCCAACGTGCCACTATAGTAAGCCAAAGGTTTGTGTCCTAGGGACGTCTTTTGTGTCAGTACAGCTGTCATTAGTGTCCCCTTGCAGTGTGAGAACAAGTAAAACTCGCGCCCATAGTCAGGATTTGCGAGCACTGGAGCGCTTGAAATCAATTCTTTTAATGATTTGAAGGAGGCGCTCATTTCTTCTGACCATTCTATTTTCTTGTTCTCCTGTTGGGCCTCCTTGAGTGCTTGCAGGAAGGGTCTGGTGTATGCTGCATAATCTAATATCCATGCTCGGCAATAGTTGCACATTCCCAGGAATTTCTGCATTTCCTTCACTGTTGTGGGTTCTCCTACTGATCTTATTGCTTCTACCCTGTCGGGGATTATTCTTTTTCCATCTTTCGATATAAGCTGTCCCAAGTATAGAACTTCTGTCAGACAATATTGTAGCTTTTCCTTGTCTACTTTGTACCCCTTATTGGCCAACAGGGTCAAGAGTGTTATTGAATCCTTTCTGCATGCTTCTTCGTCCTGTGCACAGACGAGTAAATTGTCTACGTACTGAATAATTGTGCTCTCTACTGATAAGTTTCCTAAGTCTTCATGTAGTATGCGGTTGAATATGCTTGTGCTCTCACAGTATCCCTGTGGTAATCTGCAATGTTCATATCTCTCCCCCCCTAGTGTAAATGCTGTCAGGTATCTGCTCTCTTCAGCCAGGGGGATGGAGAAAAATGCATTTTTCAAATCGACCACCGTGAAATGTGATGCAGTTTTTGGGATGCTGCATAATATTGATGCAGGGTTCGGGACCAAAGGGAACTCTTTCTGTATTACATCATTTAGGGGGCGTAAATCCTGTATCATCCTCCAAGACCCTCCCTTTGCTTATTTAATTGGGTAAATGCATGTGTTACATGGGGAGTTTGAAGGCACTATTATCCCTTGTGCTAGTAGTGCATTTATTGTCTCTTTTATCCCTTCTTCAGCTTCACGGGACAATGGATACTGTTTCACTCGGGGTAGAATTGCTCCTTGTTTGAGCTTTATTATCACAGGTTGTACTCCATGCAACAACCCTACATCATGGGGTGCCTGTTGTCCACAAATTATTTGGTACGAGCCTCATGTCATCATCGAAGAATGACGGTGGTGCTCCCACCACTGCCATCAGCTGAACAGGGATTTCTCTAGCTTGAATCAAAATGTCACAGGGCATTGCTATTTCCATTACTATTTCACCATCCCCTTCCGAATCTGAAAAGAGGTCCTCATCAGTTAAGTCTCTTAGGGCAATATTGGCATTTGTACACAGTACTATACGCCACTCACATCCTTCTATATCTATCCCAATCACAGAGATCCTTTTCGCAGATACCTGTACAGCGTGCAAATCTAATGATACCACTGATCCTGGTGCTGTGTCAGGGTACACTATTGGGCGGAAGAGGAACTCCGCTGGAATCCTCCAATCCATTCTTCTTAGCTCCGGAATTATGAGGGCCAGTGTCTTTAGTCCTTCAATAAACATTTCCTCGTTTACTGGCAATCCACGTATTTCTGGTGTGGTTGTGTGAGTCTGTACTACCAGCATTACGCGTAATGGGCATATTCCTGGTGTTGAACACACTATACCTCTCTCAGTGAATGATATCGTCATGTTGAGTTTGCTGAGAAGATCCCTCCCTAGTAAATTTATTGGTGAATGTTCATAATACAGTAAGGGTGTTTTTACAGTTTTACCTCCTACTGTCACATCCAATGCTTCTGTGTAAGGAACTTCAATTACAGCCCCAGAGAACCCCTGCGTCTCTAACTTCCGGTTAGATAACGGAAACCGGCCCTCCCTTATACATGATTTCTCCGCTCCCGAATCCACCATGAATATGAACTGCTTGTCTCCTATCTGCGCCCCTACCAATGGTTCCTCTGCTGCATTGTAGGTGGTAGATAGAACCGGACACGCAAGTGTTCTCTGTGGGCTGTCCTATGCGGGGTGTCTCATTGCCCCCCCTTGGTTGAACACACTCCCTGAAACCACTGACACGCCACTATAGGGGGCTGGTGCTGGTGCTCCATTTGATGTTGTTGCGAAAGGGTTGCCTGGCGTGTAGTGCATATTGTCATTGTTTTGTGGGTGATTCTGTGTTCTGTATTGGTGTCCCTGCTGTTGCTCATTGTACCCCTGGGCGGCGTTTCTTTGTTGTTGTCCCATTGGGAGACCATACGGGCTCCCCGGATGGGGATGACCATAATGTTCTGCCTCTGGAAATCCGTTGCTTGGTCTACTTCTGCACTCTCTAGAGTAATGTCCCCACCTCCCGCAGTTCCAACAACTCCCTTGCGCACCTCTGGGACCCTGCCATCCATTTCCTCCCATTCCCCCGTACCCCGGTCCACCTCCTCTTCGGCCCCTGTACCCACCTCGTCCCCCTCGAGGGGCCCACTCTTGCCACTGCGGACCTCCGCCCTGCTCCTGCTCGTTCCACTGCCGCTGTCCTGCCCAATTAGTTGCCATCCTTCCCTGTATTGCTACCAGCCCCTCCTCTTCCTCATCTCCCTCCCTGCTGTGTGGGAGCGCGGCTACTGCTGCTGCGACCTTCAGCAGCTTTGTTTGCACTAGTTTCGCTTCGTCTGCCAATCTTTTCTGCGCCACCTCCTTCTCCCTTACTTTTATTCGCTTACAGTGGTGAACTATTATGCTCTGAATTTCAGACCATCCTTTCGCTTCAATACCTGCTATCTTGGCGAGTGCCTTTTGCACCTCTTTTGGGAGCCCACTCTTTATAATGAAGTAAAATAACAATGTCGATTGGTACCAGGGGGTGCCCGTTTCTGCTCTCCACATCTCTTGGACCCGAAAAATGTAATCCATAGCATCTTCCCCGTCATTCATTGTACACTGCATGACTGACTGTAGGTCAGGTGTATCTGGAAACGTTTCCCTCAAAGCATCCCACACCCTTGCACGCACTGTGTTAAAGGAGGCACCATCATGGCGATCGCAGTCTAACGTTACTCCCGGGAAACCAGCTTTAACCCATACTCTGTCAGCCTGATCCCCTACTGCTGATACTAGCAAGCTCTTCACGTCCCCTATTGCTAGAGGTACCCCGGTTGTGTGTTTCTCAAAGGCATATATCCACTTGCTCGCCCCTCCTGACAACGGGGGCAATAACTTTAGTAAGTTAGCCTTATCCATCTGAGCCCAGGGTATGTAATTCGGCCTCCCTCCTCCCCTGTGTATCAGTGGGAGCTGCAACTTGCCCTTTGTCGTCGTATCTGGACTCCCCTTCATTCCCGATTTTCCTAGTGATGCCATTTTCCCCACTCGGTTCCTTAATCGCCCTGTCCACTCCTCATCCAGTGTTCTCATTGAGCATGCACCATCCAATCCTTCGCTTCCCCCTCCCATTGCCATACTTAACCTTTCACTTTCTTCCAAATCATCCCTTATATCACATAGTAGCTCCTCCCTGTCCCCTATAGGCCTCTCTTCATTGTCAGTACATCCCTCCCTTTCCTCTAGTTCAATTATTCAAGTGGGTTCTTCCTGTATTCTGAACAGTATCTCACCTTTTTTCTACCCTTCTTCAAAAGTTCTTCTCCCGCTTTGTGCTCTAGACGCACGCTCTGAACCGGCCGCATTAAGTGTGGTCCGCTCACATATGCTTTTTATCCTCGAGAGCTCATCCTTGGCTATAGAGAGCCTTGATTCTAGATCGTCTGTTAGTTTTTCTATGTCCACCCTTGGGGTGCTCACCTGTGCACGCTCCCTAGTACTCTCGTATGGCGGGGGTGCCGTTGGCCTTTGGGTTGTAGTAGTTGTCGGGGGAGGCACATAAGTGGGGTCACTGTACCCCTCTGCGGGCACTGGCTTGTTTAGTATTGGGTATAAACTTATTATCTCTATTGGTGGCTCTTCGTCTGGCAATGCTTTATCATCCTTGGGTATCATTAGTGGATTGTCAGTGGTCGATGGTAGATCAGGATTTAATTCTCTTGCCTTAGGCGGCGGTATCTCTTCAAACAGCCTCCAGAGATCTAATATTTCTCTCCTATTATGCAACTGCTTCCCCTTGTATTTCAAACAAATACATGTGGCTACCATATCTAGGACACTCTTGTCAAATGATCCCCCTTCGCGCCATATCTGGGGCAACCCCTCTCTCTTTAACTCTGTGATCCATTGGTCATGATATTTCTTAATCTGCTCTGCGTACCCAGGTAGGTTCTTGCAAATATGTGATAAGGGTGATTCTGCCCCCATACTTTGTGCCCTCCTAGTACTTGTGTATCTCTATGTATCTCAATATCTCAATATAAACGTATCACCATGTGAGTCCTCGTATTTTATGTCTTACTCAATCGCGGGGACCTTCGTGTTCCTTCCCCCCCGCCTACACCCCAGAAGAATGGCTGCACACAGCCTCTATTGTATTCTCTTTGGGGGAGGGGAACGTACAAGAGCAAACCAAATTGTAATCTCAACAATGTTATCCCAGAAATCAGAAAGGTACACACTCACTTCACCTTATTACTCTTTGTCTTTATAATGTTTGTCTGACCACACTTACCATGACCACTCAAGGCTATACATTTATGATCATTTTTACACTCCCATCACACCAAATTATCTCCCAACGCATACGATGTGCACACACCCCTCTGTAACACTCTATTCACAGTTCGATTTGCCCTCCCTTTCCTCCCTGGCCGGCTGTCCCTGTCCGTCTTATTCAGATATATATATATATCTATATCCGTTCGACCTTCAATTTTAGACTAAAAACTCTGTCTCCTATGTTATCTCTCTTGTTTTGTACTAACCCACTTTTATTTTTCCCGTAACCCTAAAGAAAAGAATAGAAAGAATAGCAGTCACTAATATATTCTCCGTGTCTCCCTTTGCCAGACACCTTTATCTTATTTTCCACTTCTTCATATATTCCCAGTACTAGTCAAGATAGCACTATGCGGCACCGCCTTCCACCCCCTTTCGGAGCTAGGTTCCCGTCACTTTTTATCTCTTAATCACCTCTTAATCCTAATGGCCATATGCACAGAAAAAGCAAAGAAAGTTTAAGATGGTCCTTAGTAGACCCAATGTGCCCCTTTTTACCCCGCCTCGTTCCCTGTCCTAAATTTCCTCCTCTACTCCCTTTATGGTCGCTCGCACTCAATACTCACGTGCCCGTCTTGAACCGAGAGTCTCCGAAAATGGGTCCGTCCAGGCAGTGCTGCCGTATGCTCAACAGTCAGCCCCGGCTCCGGCGAGCGGTACTCAAAGGGGATTTTTCAACCGGGATCCCGTACCCTCTCTCTGTTGAGTGCGCACCTCTGAGCGTACCGGTCACCGTTGGCGGGTAGCCTCCCGGAGCCAGCGCACCGTGCGTATCCTTTTTCGACCGGAGATTTTCGTGCCAAAGGGGACGATAGGGATATGTTGGGAGAAAAATAATAATCACGCTTTCGGGGTCACCACTGAAGGCAAGCGTCCCCAACCAGCACGATCCTCCCCGCAATGAGAGACAATGATGGACTCTCCCAGAATGGGAATAAGGCCAAGACAAGTGCGGGTGAGCATAAATGGGAGTTTATCAATCAGAATAGGGCATGCAAAGAACTCTGCAAACTCCGAGAGCGCTCTGTCTGACAATAGCAAAGACAGGCTTATATATTTACAAAAAACGTCATCAAAACCTACACACTATAGGGGGCACACGTTCAATGGGATTGGGTGGCGACGACTAGCTATAGGTGCTGCTGCGATGTGGTTGGCCTTGGCTGGAGGACGTCACTGGTCAGCCTCGTGGGTTGGGCTGGGCCTGGCAGGTCTGCTGGGTTCATCCAGACGGTGTTGTTGTGTCATTGTGGCCAGTGTCAGAGATGAATGTTTTTTCCTGACTTATTTGCCCTAGGCCATGCACACCGCAGTCATTCAGTTATTGCAATATTATCTTCTTTAGTAAATCTTTCAATAGGTTATTCTACAGGTTAATGCAACACAGGAGGAATGCACCTTGAGAGGGGTTTGACGGCAATTCGTCAGTACATGGTTACCAGTGCCCTGTTGACCGGGTACCATAGGTTGTGGGGCTAGGTCTCAGGGCATGGGACAGGCGGTACATGTCTTTTCGTCTTGTTAGAAGTCGTTATGAATGTGCTGCTGGATGTTGCCATAGTATTGGGTGTCCTAATATTACAGGGGCCATAAACCTAAGGTTATCCGGTGGGTTGTGGGGTTTAAGAGAGGGCGCCTTTGGATTTGTGTATTCAGGCGGAGGTTTACTACTGGGCTGTAAATAATGCAGGTGGCGGGCCGTGGCCTTGGGTGCTGCAGAGGGGATTACAAATCTTTGAAGTGGCTCCAGCCTAGTTGGGGGAGGTGGAGCAGCGCGGCGCGGGCCTCTGCTCATTCGTCTGGCAGGCCCCACTGGGAGGGAGGGGGAATGGCCTTGCATATACTCACAAAGGCATCTTCCTCGTGTGCTGCCGATTTGAGGTGAAAGCATCATAAACATTCAAATAACACACAATACTAATTGAGTCATTTCAAAGCTCACATCTTAACATTGCTAATTCCTCTTGAATATAGCCAGTTCGAGCACATTACTTGTACACTATGTTTTAACAACTACAACATTGTGTTATATGCATATACATTTTCAGTAAGTGAGGTAGTAGTGAGGTTGGTGGAGCACATGGGAAATGACTTGCCACCATACATGACAGTATTGGCACATAAGGGGCTTGGACTTGTACACATGGAGGGTGCATTCTCGTGTGTCCTTCTCATGAGCCCTCAGTATGGTTGCATTTGTCTTTCCTTGCACTTGTAGGGGAGGACAGGCCTTAAAGGCCCCCCTCTCCTGCATCATTCTCCCCAGGTGAGGACCATGGCTCGCCGAGCGTCCCCCCATGCCACCCGGGCCCAGGTGGAGGAGGGCTTGCCCGCCGATGACATTGCCCCCACATATCCATCATACACTCACACTAACGTTTAGATAGGCCTAGAAGCCTTCTTGCCCAGCAAAGATGGCGTGAGTTCAGCGCGCTGTAGCGCGGCCCCCACCTTTGGAGGGCTTTCCAAGTATCCCTGCCGCCGTAGCCCTGGTAGATCCGCTGCGAGCGCGTTCCCATGAGAAAGTCGGGTATGAGCTAACCCGAGATACTAACACTGTAACATTTTATCGTTCACAATGTAATATTGCACCCCGCATGACCTGGTCCGCGAGGCCGGGGTGACGGGGAAAAAGCTGAAGCATCACTATCTGAAGAAAGTAGAAAATAATTCAAGTATTGGTATTAACGAACTACCTCTGTTTAAACAGATTCTGTAAACTGTGAATCAACCATAAAGATGTAACGTTATATGATGTCACCCCAGGTCTGGACTAATGCTGCTATAACTACAGAGAAAGATGTCGACAAAACGTATAACCTTTATCTGTATAAGTGTTCTCTCAATTTTATGTAGAAACCTGAACTCGTATATGTTTTCTTAATCACCCCAAGCGGCGAGTATCAATCTCTGTAGGCCATAACCTAGAACTACCTCATGTAACGTCTAATGTACATAAAATAATCAAATACTGTAGTGAATATAATGTTAGGTAACGAAAAGGTACTCAGACTGAATATATTAACGAAATGTTTAATGAACTCGAAGTATATATGTATGGTATAGTAGTTTAAAGAAGACGAATGATATAAAAGTTTTGTATTCAAAATTAGGCAACACACGAGGAAAATACCTTTTGTGAATATATGCAAGGCCATTCTCCCTCCCGCCCTACGAAGCCTGCCAAGTAGAAAAAAGCTAAGGCCTGTGCCGTGCTCCCCCACCTCCCCCGGCCAAGCTGGAACTACTCCAGAGAGTCAGAGGCCCCAACACAGCATCCAAGGCCACCGGCCGCCACCTGCGTTATTTACAGCACGATAATAAACTTACGTTTGAATCCACTGATCTACCAGCACCCTCTCGTAAATCCCACAATCCCCCAGACCACCCCAAGGAGACCCCCGACAATGGGACAAGACACAGAGCCCCCTTCATAGTAGCTTCTAACGTAGTAATAAAACATGTACCACCCGGCACAAGCCCCCCAGAGCCCAGCCCCTCGACCTGAAATACCAGACGTCAGAACACCGGTAAATCCAACAGATGACCACCAGACCCCTCACAAGGTGCATTCCTCCTGTGTTGTATTGATTGAAAGATTTACTGTAGAAGTTAGATATGGGGTTTTAAGTAACTGCAATGTGCATGATCTAGGGCACCTAAGTCAGGGAAGGCATTCATCTTTGTCACAGGCTGCCCCAGCGTACCAACACCGCCCGGATGACCTCGAGCCGGCCTGCCAGGCCCAACCCAACCCACGAGGCTGACCAGTGACGACATCTCACCCGGACCAACCATGCTGCAGCAACACCTATAGTTAGTCGACGCCACCCAATCCCAATTAACTTGTGCCCCCTATAGTGTGTAGGTTCTGATGACGTTTTTTGTATTAGAAATACGCCTGCCTTTGCGATTGTCAGGCAGAGCGCTCTCGGAGGTTGCAGAGTTCTTTGCATGCCATATTCTTTGGATAAACTCCCACTTACGCTCACCCGCACTCTGTCTTGGCCTTATTCCCATTACGGGAGTGTCCATTATTGTCTCCCATTGCGGGGAGGATCGTGCTAACTTGGGGGCGCTTCCACTCAGTGGTGACCCCGATAGCGTGATATTTCCAAATTTATTTTTCCTGAACTCCTTTTAACGACCCCCTTTTGGCACGAGAATCTCCGGTCAGAAAGGGAAACGCACGGTGAGCCGGCTCCGGGAAGCTACCCGCCAACGGCGACCGGTACGCTTAGAAGTGCGCACTCAAACTAGATGGGGTACGGGATCCCGGTTGCAAAATCCCCTTTGAGTACCGCTCGCCGGAGCCGGGGCTGACTGTTGAGCAGAAAGGCAACACCGCCTGGACGGACCCAGTTTCGGAGACTATCGGTTCAAGACGGGCACGTGAGTACCGAGTGCGAGCGATCATAAAGGGGAAGGGAGGGGAACTTGTGAATAGGAGAACGTGGGCAGGTAGGGGAGAGAATTACGGGAGTCTACTAAAGACAGGTCTTAAAACTTTCTTTATCTTTTCTTTGCATATGGCCATTAGGAGTAAGAAGTAAGTGAAGAGGTAGAAGTTACGGAAACCTAGCTCCGAAAGGGGGTGGAAGGCGGCGCCGCATAGTACTATCTAAACTAGTACTGGGAATATATGAAGAAGTAAAAAATAAGTTATTGGTGTCTGGCAAAGGGAGACACTTAGGATACTGTTAGTGATTGCTACTCTTTCTATTTCTTTTTTCCAGTCCACGGGGCAAGGGGTGAACGCGAAAAGGGTATAAGGTAAACATACTTGTAGAAGAACTATAAAATAGGGAGCACTTTTTTAGGAGTGGGATTAAGTAGTGGCACGTACAGACGTGAACACAGTAACCTTAGCAGAAAAACAGGGACAGCTGGCCAGGGAGGAAAGGGAGGAAAAAAGAAGAGGTGTGAGTGGGAAAGTATTGTGAGGGGTGCGCGCACCGTGCGAGTAGTGGAGACGAACGGTTGACCGCGAGGGGGTGCTAGAGAGTGTTGGCCATAACTAGTAGTTGATTGGTTGTAAGTGAAATTACATGAGAGTGTATGGGAATGGGAAGGGGATGAGTTGTGGTGAGTAAGAAAGGATTTGTGCAGTGAATAACTTTGGGTGATATCGTTGAGACGTCCGCTCTTGTCTGTGCCATAAAGATATACATACATATATCTACACCTAACTAAAAGTAAAGGAGGTGGACACGGTCGTTGCTAGTGATTTAGAATATGGGGGCAGAAACTCCCTTGTCGCATATTTGTAAGAGCTTACCGGGGTACGCTGAACGAATAAATAAATATCACGATCAATGGGTAACAGAATTGAAAGGGGAGGGATTGCCCCAGATTTGGCCAGAGGGAGGATCTTTTGACAAAAGCGTTCTTGATATGGTACGAGCATGCATTAGCCTCAAGTACAAGGGAAAACAATGGCAAAACAGGAAGGAGATATTAGACCTCTGGAGATTGTTTGAGGAAGTACCCCCACCCAAAGATCCGGCACCAAATGTTGATCTGCCGCCCACAACAGACAACCCACTCATGATTCCAAGAGGGGAAAAGGACCAGTTAAATACAGAACAACCTACGGAGGTGATTAGCTTGTACCCAATATTGAACAAACCAGCCCCCGCAGCAGGATATAGCGACCCTACTTATGTGCCTCCCCCCACTACTGTTACACCACAGAGACCAACAGCCCCCCCGCCATACGAAAGCACTAGAGAGCGCGCCCAGGGAAGCACACAGAGGGTGAATATAGAAAAGCTAACGAGTGACTTAGAGTCGAGGCTTTCTGTGGCAAGGGATGAACTCTCAAGAATAAAAGACATATGTGAGCGCACAGCGTGCGCCCCTACACAATCAGGACGCACGTCTAGAGCGTCAAGCGAAAGTAGACAAATTGAGGAAGGATGGAAAAAGGGGGAAATACTGTTCAGAATTGAGGAAGAGCCGACACGAATAATAGAGGTAGGAGCAGTAGAAGGGAGCATTGGTGATGTATCACGAGAGAGAGGGATCAGAGAGGACTTGTTATGTGATGTCAGAGGAGGGTTGGATGAGAGTGATAGGTTGAGTATGGCAGTAGGAGGGGAAAGCGAGGAGGTGGACGGTGCATGTTCACTAGGGACTATAGAGGATGAATGGATGGGACGATTAAGAAATAGAGTGGGGAAGATGGTGTCATTGGAGTCAGCAGCGACTAAGGTAGGGGAGGGTGCAACTGCAAAAGGGAAGTTACAACTTCCGTTGATACACAGAGGGGGGGGGAGACCAAACTATATACCGTGGGCCCAGATGGACAAGGCTAATTTAATTAAATTATTGCCCCCGTTGTCAGGAGGGGCGAGCAAGTGGATATATGCATTTGAGAAACATACCGCCGGCATACCGTTGGCAGTAGGCGATGTGAAAAGCCTACTAGTATCCGCAGTAGGAGATCAAGCGGACAGAGTATGGGCTAAGGCTGGTTTCCCAGGCGTGGCGTTGAATTGTGATCGCCATGACGGGGCTTCTTTTAATACAGTGCGAGCAAGGGTGTGGGACGCACTGCGGGAGACGTTCCCAGATACCCCTGATTTACAGTCAGTAATGCAATGTACAATGAATGATGGGGAGGATGCTATGGATTACATTCTCCGGGTGCAGGAGATGTGGAGAGCGGAAACGGGCACGCCCTGGCATCAGTCAACGTCTCTGTTTTACTTTATCATCAAGAGAGGGCTCCCAAAAGAGGTGCAGAAGGTACTCGACAAAATAGCAGGGGTTGAGGCGAAGGGGTGGCCAGAGATCCAAAGCATAATAGTGCACCATTGCAAAAGAATAAAAGAAAGAGAGAGGGAAGTAGCACAGAAAAGGTTGGCAGACGAAGCGAAGTTGGTACAGTCAAAGTTAGTGAAGGTTGCAGCAGCGGTAGCCGGACTCCCACTCATGAGGGAGGGAGATGAAGGAGAGGAGAGGCAGATAGCAATACAAGGGAGAATAGCAGCTAATTGGGCCGGACAAGGCCAGCGACAGTGGAACGAACAAGAGCAGAACGGAGGTCTGGCGTGGCAAGAGTGGGCCCCAAGAGGGGGAAGAGGTGGGTACAGGGGCCGAAGAGGAGGACAAGGGTATGGAGGAATGGGAGGAAATGGGTGGCAGGGTCCCAGAGGTCCACAGGGGAGCTGCTGGAATTGTGGGAGATGGGGGCATTACTCAAGGGAGTGCAGGAGCAGACAAAACAACAGGTTCCAGGAGACAGAGCAGTACGGTCACCCCCACCCAGGAAGCCCATACGGCCTCCCCATGGGACAATACCAGCAACCAGAAAATGCAGGGCAAAGAAGTAACGCACAACTACACGGACATCAGTACAGAACACAAAACCACCCACAGAATAATGACAATATGCAATACACGCCAGGTAACACTTTCGCCACAGTAGCTAATGGAGCGCCTGCCCCCGCACCTTATAGCGAGGTGTCGGTAGTTTCGGGGAACATTTTTGATCAAGGGGGGGCAATGAGACACCCCGCATAGGACAGCCCACAGAGAACACTTGCGTGTCCAGTACTATCTACGAACCACAATGCATCAGAGGAACCATTGATAGGAGCGCAGATAGGAGACAAGCAATTCATATTCATGGTGGATTCGGGAGCGGAGAAATCATGTATTAGAGAGGGCCGGTTCCCGTTATCTAATAGAACGTTAGAGACGCAGGGGTTCTCTGGGGCTGTAATTGAAGTTCCTTACACAGAGGCATTGGATGTGACAGTGGGGGGTAAAACAGTGAAAGCACCCTTACTGTACTATGAACGCTCTCCCATTAATTTGCTGGGGAGGGATCTCTTAAGCAAACTAAATATGACAATATCATTCACAGGAAGCGGTATCGTATGTTCAACACCAGGCATATGTCCCCTCCGCGTACTAGCAGTAATACACGGCCACACAATCATGCAAGAGATCAGAGGGTTACCAAGAAACGAGGAGATGTTTGTTGAGGGCATGAAAACATTGGCTCTCATAGTACCAGAACTAAAAAGGACGGATTGGAGGATCCCAGCCGAATTCCTTTTCCGCCCCATAGTGAGCCCCGACACTGCTCCCGGGTCAGTGCTATCATTGGATTTACACGCAGTACACGTGTCAGCAAACAGAATATGTGTGATTGGAGTTGACATGGAAGGATGTGAGTGGCGGACAGTACTGTGTACAAATGCAAATATCCCACTGCGGGAGCTATCGGACGAGGAGCTATTTTCTGACACTGAGACAGATGGCGAAATAGTGATGGAACTAGCAATGCCGTGCGACATTGTAATTACAGCGAGAAAAACTAAAGTTGAATTAATGGCAGTAGTAGGAGCACCACATACATTTTTTGATGATGACATGAGGTTAGTACCCACTAACATATGGACAAATGGCCCCCATGATGTGGGGTTATTACATGGGGTTCAGCCTGTGGTAATAAAACTGAAACAGGGAGCAATTCTACCCCGGGTAAAACAATATCCATTGTCACGCGAAGCAGAAGAAGGGATCAGAGAGACAATAGATGCACTGCTAGCGCAAGGAATAATAGTGCCCTCAAACTCCCCATGTAACACATGCATTTACCCGATTAAAAAGGCGAAGGGAGGTTCCTGGAGGATGATACAAGATTTACGCCCACTCAATGATGTGATTCAGAAGGAGTTCCCTCTAGTGCCGAACCCGGCGACAATACTATGCAATATTCCAAAAACAGCGTCCCACTTCACGGTCATTGACTTGAAAAATGCATTTTTCTTGATTCCCTTAGCAGAAGAGAGCAGGTACTTAACAGCGTTTACACTAGGGGGGAGGAGGTTCGAACATTGCAGACTACCGCAAGGATATTGCGAGAGCCCAAGCATATTCAACAGGATACTACATGAAGATCTGGGGAATTTGCCTGTAGAAAGCACGGTGATTCAGTACGTTGATGATTTATTGGTTTGTGCACGAACTGAGGAGGAGTGTAGAAAGGACTCAATAACACTCCTGACATTATTGGCCAATAAAGGGTACAAGGTGGACAAGGGGAAGTTACAATACTGTCTGACAGAGGTCCTATACTTGGGACAGCTGATATCAAAGGATGGTAAGCGGATCATACCAGACAGGGCACAGGCGATTAGAGCAGTTGGGGAGCCCAAAACAGTAAAAGAGATGCAGAAATTTCTGGGTATGTGCAACTACTGCCGTGCATGGATATTGGATTATGCAGCATACACAAGGCCCTTATTACAGGCACTAAAAGAGGCCCAGCAGGTAAACAAACACATAGAATGGACAGAAGAAATGAACACATCATTCAACTCACTGAAAGAGCTGATATCAAGCGCTCCAGTACTGGCGAATCCAGATTATGGGCGCGAATTTTTCTTATTTTCACACTGCAAAGGAACACTGATGACAGCAGTGCTGACACAAAAAACATCGTTAGGGCACAAGCCACTGGCTTACTATAGTGGCACCCTAGACGCAGTAATGCAAGGCCATATCGCGTGCGAGCAATCCCTAGCTGCAGCTGCGTTCGCTATTGAGAAAAGTGCCACGATAGTAATGGGCTGTTCTGTGACACTTTTTGTGGAACACTCACTCTTTGCAATATTAGAGCGATCAAAGAGCACATTGACAACACAACGCGCCACAGCATATGAAATAATATTGTCCAGCGCAAACATCCATATAGTGAGATGTAAAACAGTGAACCCAGCCACATTCATCACAGAGGCGTGCACTATAGAAGACATGCAGAACCACAACTGCGCAACGTACACAGGTGACGAAGGTCAGGACCAGGTGGTTTTTGAGAATGCCCTGAACGAGGGAGAGGTGTATTTCGTGGACGGGTCAGCATCAATAGACATGGAGACAGGAGAGAAACATGTGGGTATGGCAGTTGTACGATTAGAGGAAGATGAATACGAGACACTAGTGCAACACCGCCTCCCATCACACTATTCAGCCCAAGCAGCAGAACTAATAGCGCTAATAGAAGCATTGCATGCCGCCAAGGGGTGCGCAGTGACAATATATACAGACTCAGCATACATGACAACAACAGTACACGGCGGGCTGGCACGGTGGGGGCGGAGAGGGTTTCGACGAGCAGATGGAACACCGGTTCAGCATGCAGAATTATTGAAAGAACTGATTGAGGCCCTGCAAGACCCCACGGCAGTAGCCATCGTAAAATGCCAAGCCCACACAACAAATACAGATTTTATATCTTTGGGGAACGCGGCAGCAGACGCCGCTGCCAAAGAAGCTTCATATTTGCAGAAAGGTGAAGTAGGAGAGTACATATTGCACCACACAACAAGTCAAGAGGTCCCCACAGGATACAACATGATGCCCACACAGGAAATAATAGAGCTGCAAGAGGGAGCTAGTGCAGAAGAAAAATTGCTGTGGACTAAGAGGGGATGCAGCAAATCGCCGACTGATTTATTGTGGCGACAAGAAAGTTCAGGAAAAGCGGTGATGCCAGTTACATTGTTAGAAATAGCGTTTCAACAACTACACTTTCCCGCACATAACGCAAAACAACACATAATGGCGGAGATACAAGAAGATTGGTTTGCACCTTGCCTCCAGGAACACATAACAAGGTTGGCATTGGAATGCACAACATGTCAAATTTATAACTCAGGTATGACATTGCGCACACTAAGAGGTACGATACCAAAACCAAATGGCCCATTCAGAGAGCTCCACATTGATTATGTAGATATGGGAGAAAGATGTAATGGGGCTCGCTACATGATTGTGGTTGTATATCCATTTTCGAGGTGGGTGGAGGCAGGTCCCTGTGCGCGCCCTGATGCGAAGGGCGCCGCAAAGTTCCTAGTGCGGGAAGTATTCCCGCGCTGGGGAATTTGCGAAGTCATTCGCTCAGACAACGGCACACATTTTGTCAATGAACTATTCAAAGAAGTGACTACGTTATTGGGAATAAAGCACAAATTATGTTCGATTTATCATCCTCAAAGTAATGGCGTAGTGGAAAAGATGAACGGCCTGTTAAAAGGCAGATTGTCAAAATTATGTTTTTCCCTCAAAAAGACCTGGATGTACTGCCTACCTCTGGCCCTGTTCGAATTGCGCAATCAGCCAAGTAAAGACCACCATTTGTCCCCGCATGAGATCGTCACGGGAAGGAGAATGAACACAACACATTCACCTCTCCGTGAACGTTCTGATGCACACAGAAGCGCAGCGGTATTGGGAGAGGAGTTCACAGAGTACTTGAAAAAACTGACACGGGCAGCGCGCATAATAGCGAAGCAACTAGCCCCCCCCTCTACAAGAGAGGAGGGGAATACAACAGAATTAGTAACACTGCCTGACAAACCATTACAGCTAATGCCCGGTGATTTTATATATGTCAGAAGTTTTGTGCGAAGGTGGAATGGGCCGCGTTTCCGTGGCCCTTATGAGGTAGTGTTTTGCACGCCCACGGCAGTAAAGGTGAAGGGCCTAAAATACTGGGTGCATTTGACAGACGTGCGCAGAGCCTATAGCGCCGTGGAAGGTGAGGCGCAGGACGAGGCACAGGCAACAGCGGACAGTGGAGTTGTGCAGAATGAGTGAAGGTGATTTTCTGTATGTGCAGCGATTGACAATGAATGCAACTGATGACATGGCATTCGTACGAAAAAAAAAAAAAAAAAAAAAGAATATATTTTTGCTCTTTTAATTGAATGTTTTTTTGTTCTCTCATTTTTTGAAATTTCTCTTTCTTTTGAAGAAGTTTTTTCTATATAATATACAATGATCTAAAAGTATTGATTGTAAATACCCGTGTCTGTGGAAACAAACCCTTCCCCCACCCACGTCCATGTTTTTAAAAAAAAAAAAAAAAAAAAAAAAAAAGAGCTTCCAACGTTGGAAATGTTTACATGCCTGTACTTAATGCACTTTTGTATCTCAAACAGGAATTACCATGGCATCTAATGGGCAGCCTGCAACTAATAGATTTGTTAGAATTAAAGAAATGTTAATAGATAGACTTACATATTCATATGAATGTGGATTGTCAATTTGTGTTATTGTGTTCTTCCTATCAATGTTTTGCCTGGTAACATATTGGTTTATAGCGTTCATCTCTATCGAGATGACCGAGGGGGGAAGGGGGAGTAACGTCACCCGAGCTCCTGGGAGCAATGCAACCACAAGTGTAAATTTTAAAGAAGGTGATTTTCTGGTGTGGGATGGATCACACTTTGTATGGGGTTATTACACTGAACCACCAACTGTCGCCCTGTCAGATTCAAGAGGTATACAAACAGAAATGGAAAATAACACAATGTCCATACCTGAACTATATAACAGCCCCAACACCCTCCCCACCCCATCAGAAGAAAGTGACTTGTTGTTTATTGAGGAAGATGGGAATATTATAACTATTAAAGAACATAAGGAAACATATAAGAAATTTGACAAGGGGGGTGGGAAGGAGGAAGGGGGGCCCATTTTTTCTTCTATCAAAAACAGCAGACGTAGGAGAAGCAAGGATAGTAGGTGGAGAAGAGAGACAAGCAGGAGGGGGTATGATGAGTACTATGGGTTAGGCTTAGACAAAATGGAAGATCCTCGGCACCCCCACCAAGCAAATAAATGGTATGCTGATATGAGTGCCACAGCCAAACAAACGACAAATGAGAGCTGTTATGTCTGCTCGCTCATTCCCCATGCATCAGGCACACCTAAAGTGTTGTTGCCCAGAGAATTGCCCATTGTAGATGCCCAGTGTCTCCTTCATCTCACGCTATGCCGTATAAAAAACACCTTCCAGGCACACGACGTCACTTTCAAGATTATACAGACTGAAAAAACGTGCTACCCAAAAGCAGCTGGAGTGGTATGTCTCAAAGAACCATTTTTTGCGATACAAGGGACACTGTTTTCTGAAAACAAATGGAAAGATGAAGAAGTACTGTGCAAAGCGGAAGCACTGAGAGGTGTCCAACCAGCCAGACTGCGATGGATGGAAGAAACATGCACACCAGTATGGAAGGAGCACATTTCCAAACTGACATGGGTAACAGCAATGGAAAAACCCTTCAAGCTACAAAGTGAGATCAAGAACGAACTATGTTTTAAGGGAGAAGGAAAAGTGGCAATAGGGACGAATAAAAACTGCAACAAAACCCTCACCATCCCAGAGATGAGAAAAGGAACAGCCGCATTGATGGACACATACTGGGTATGTGGGAACCAGGCCTACTTGCACCTTCCCCAGGCATGGAGCGGCAGCTGCTCGATGGCCACTCTGCACTCGGCCCTAATGGTGATTCCAGAAAGCCATGTTGACGAAAATAAAAGGATGCCAGGGAACATGCACCAGGGTGTGGTTCCTCCCACTGCAAAATCACACCTCTATGTCCTGTCCTCCGGAGAGAAGGGAGAAGAGCTATCACGGAACAGACGGGCATCAAATTACATATCTCAAGCTTCGTCTGATTTATTGGCACAGATCCCAGACAGGTACCGGCTGTTCAGCTCTGTAGAAACATTCTTTGCCTCGCTAATTTCAAGTGTCCAAGCAAGGGCAAATGCAAAATGGCTCCAGATAACACGGTGGGAACTGATTCAGTTAGCCAATGACACTGAAGAAGGGTTTAACATAATAAAAGTAGAACTGCGAGCTCTACGCCTGATGACCATGCAGAACAGGTATGTTCTGGACCTACTGACAGCGATTGACGGAGGTGTTTGCCGAAAAATAGGAAGTGCCTGCTGCACTTTCGTACCTTCTGAAGACGCGGAAAATGGTTCCTTATCCCACGTGATCGAAGCAGTACATAATCTGGGAGAGAAGATGAAGATGGAAGGTGGAGCAGAAGCCAGCACGTGGTTCGACAATATCTTCTCCTGGGTTCCCTCTTGGCTTGGAATAACAATGAAATTTCTGGTACCAGCTGTGGTGTTCCTCCTCGTGGCGTTCTGCCTGTGCCAGTTGGGCCTCCGATGTTGTGCAAATGCGGTCCCTAACGGCGCAATGATGGGGGTGACAATGGGCAACTCTGGTGGTACAATGAGGGCAACACAAGAAGTATATGTGCAGACAGGGATAGATAACACCCCCCAGTACCGGTTAGTGCCTATGTACCGTGACAAGGACATAGTAGACAAGCTATGGCATACCACTATCAAGGAGCCCCGAAACGTGGAATTAGAATGGTACACAGAGGTCTGGGTAGATTTGGAGGAAAGTGGTGACTGTATATATTTAACGTGCACACCAGACGAATATGCTAGAAGAGGAGAGAGCTTAAGGGGGGTGTGTAGGGCATGGATGCCCATCAAGGGAACAACTGCATGGGATGACGCGATAGTAGAGGAACAAGAGTGCAGAAGGTTGGAAGACCTGAAGAATTCGTTACTTTAGTAACGAAAGGGGGGAAATGTAGGGGAGGACAGGCCTTAAAGGCCCCCCTCTCCTGCATCATTCTCCCCAGGTGAGGACCATGGCTCGCCGAGCGTCCCCCCATGCCACCCGGGCCCAGGTGGAGGAGGGCTTGCCCGCCGATGACATTGCCCCCACATATCCATCATACACTCACACTAACGTTTAGATAGGCCTAGAAGCCTTCTTGCCCAGCAAAGATGGCGTGAGTTCAGCGCGCTGTAGCGCGGCCCCCACCTTTGGAGGGCTTTCCAAGTATCCCTGCCGCCGTAGCCCTGGTAGATCCGCTGCGAGCGCGTTCCCATGAGAAAGTCGGGTATGAGCTAACCCGAGATACTAACACTGTAACATTTTATCGTTCACAATGTAATATTGCACCCCGCATGACCTGGTCCGCGAGGCCGGGGTGACGGGGAAAAAGCTGAAGCATCACTATCTGAAGAAAGTAGAAAATAATTCAAGTATTGGTATTAACGAACTACCTCTGTTTAAACAGATTCTGTAAACTGTGAATCAACCATAAAGATGTAACGTTATATGATGTCACCCCAGGTCTGGACTAATGCTGCTATAACTACAGAGAAAGATGTCGACAAAACGTATAACCTTTATCTGTATAAGTGTTCTCTCAATTTTATGTAGAAACCTGAACTCGTATATGTTTTCTTAATCACCCCAAGCGGCGAGTATCAATCTCTGTAGGCCATAACCTAGAACTACCTCATGTAACGTCTAATGTACATAAAATAATCAAATACTGTAGTGAATATAATGTTAGGTAACGAAAAGGTACTCAGACTGAATATATTAACGAAATGTTTAATGAACTCGAAGTATATATGTATGGTATAGTAGTTTAAAGAAGACGAATGATATAAAAGTTTTGTATTCAAAATTAGGCAACACACGAGGAAAATACCTTTTGTGAATATATGCAAGGCCATTCTCCCTCCCGCCCTACGAAGCCTGCCAAGTAGAAAAAAGCTAAGGCCTGTGCCGTGCTCCCCCACCTCCCCCGGCCAAGCTGGAACTACTCCAGAGAGTCAGAGGCCCCAACACAGCATCCAAGGCCACCGGCCGCCACCTGCGTTATTTACAGCACGATAATAAACTTACGTTTGAATCCACTGATCTACCAGCACCCTCTCGTAAATCCCACAATCCCCCAGACCACCCCAAGGAGACCCCCGACAATGGGACAAGACACAGAGCCCCCTTCATAGTAGCTTCTAACGTAGTAATAAAACATGTACCACCCGGCACAAGCCCCCCAGAGCCCAGCCCCTCGACCTGAAATACCAGACGTCAGAACACCGGTAAATCCAACAGATGACCACCAGACCCCTCACAAGGTGCATTCCTCCTGTGTTGTATTGATTGAAAGATTTACTGTAGAAGTTAGATATGGGGTTTTAAGTAACTGCAATGTGCATGATCTAGGGCACCTAAGTCAGGGAAGGCATTCATCTTTGTCACAGGCTGCCCCAGCGTACCAACACCGCCCGGATGACCTCGAGCCGGCCTGCCAGGCCCAACCCAACCCACGAGGCTGACCAGTGACGACATCTCACCCGGACCAACCATGCTGCAGCAACACCTATAGTTAGTCGACGCCACCCAATCCCAATTAACTTGTGCCCCCTATAGTGTGTAGGTTCTGATGACGTTTTTTGTATTAGAAATACGCCTGCCTTTGCGATTGTCAGGCAGAGCGCTCTCGGAGGTTGCAGAGTTCTTTGCATGCCATATTCTTTGGATAAACTCCCACTTACGCTCACCCGCACTCTGTCTTGGCCTTATTCCCATTACGGGAGTGTCCATTATTGTCTCCCATTGCGGGGAGGATCGTGCTAACTTGGGGGCGCTTCCACTCACACTCTAGCAGCATTAGTTCGGTTATGGCGTGGGACCGCGGGGTGTAAGCTTTTCAATGATGCCCATAACAAATAAACCCCCGGGATGCTTTTATTATTTACACGCAACTGCAGTGGTGGGGGTGCTTCACTGCTTATGCCATGTGAACATGTATTCTACCATATCTGTACGTTTTACACATTTTCTAATCAAAAAGGGGTCTGTGGAGAAAATGCGCGTATTGCAAGTAGTTTTGGCATTAGTATTTGGGAACGTTTGCTTCTGTCCGAGGGCAATTTTACAGGTCTCTTTTTCACCCAGGCTTCGCTGGCCGGGTCGTGCTGGGAGCAGTGATACACTGCAGAAGGTGAAATGTTACAGTGTTGGTATCTTACACTAGCTCATGTCCGTCTTGTTCGTGGGAATGGGCTCACAGCGGATCTGCCAGGGAGCTGCGGCCACAGGGATAATTGAAACTCTCCAAAGGTGGGGGCCGTGCTACAGTGCGCAGAGCTCACACCATCTTTATTAGACAAAATGGTTTCTGAGGCCTAGCTAAATTTAATACGTTTGGGCAATGTCTTCAGCAGGCGAGCCATCCACCACCCGGGCCCTGGTGGCAAGGAGGGGACGCCCGATGAGTCATGGCCCTCACCTGGGGAGGGGATGTAGGCAAGGGGGGTCTTTTGGACCAATCCTCCCCTACACGTGCCACCAGGGAGCATGGTAGAATCTCAAAAAATAAATAGTAGAAATAAACAGCTCAAAAGCAACCAAACAGAAAAATTACAAAACATTGAATGATATCCTAAAAGTGTATCAGGGTGAGGTCAAATTAAGAACGTTTCGTACATTTAAATTATGTGTATGGATGCGTGCATGCTTATGTTGTTAGGTGAATGTATGATGACGGATACCGGTGTAAGTGCTTTCTGTGTGTATGTTGTGTAAATGTGTGTGTTTGTATGTTCTTTTATTTAGTATGTAAATATGTGTATGGGTGGTGTATGTTTGTGTTATGAGTGAATGCATAATGGATGCTCGTGTGAATGAGTTGTGTAATGTAATGTAATGAACCACAATCTTACAGCTACTCTCATAACTATGTACTAGCAATCTACCTGTCTCTTTAACAAACTGTATCTGCTATGTCCTAAATTTAATGTATTTGACTAAATAACTGCTTCCATATTTGGTAACCTAATGTAACATGTAACTACTGTAACCACCACTCTTACGTAGCCAGCGCCCAGTTGCCTCTGGGTTACGTGTGCTTTACAAATGCCAAAATAGATAAATAAATAAATAAATAATGTGTGTTTGTATGCTCATTTAGATATTATTTAAGTATGCGTATGGATGCGTGTATGCTTGTGTTATTAGAGTTCATGATCGGTGCTCATGTGAATGAAAGCGTGCTTGCAGTGCGTATGTTGTCTAAATGTGTGCATTTATATGTTCATTTATTTATTTAAATATGTGTATGGATTTGTGCATGTTTTGAGTCAATGCATGATGAAGTGTGAATGAAACAGAGGGTACTTGCTGTGTGTATGTTGCATATGTGTGTGTTTGTATGTTTATTATTTAATTATGTGTATGGATGCGTGAATGCTTGTGTTTTAAGTGAGAGCATGATGGATGTTCATGTGAATGAAAGAGTTCTTTCGGTGTGTAGGTTGTGTGTATGTTGTGTAAATGAACAAGTTACTCCTTAACTGGTAACGTTCTTTCGATGGGATGTTCCTCCGACGTATTCCTTATCTATGATATTTGTATCTCCAGCTTGCTGGCCTCGGAATTTTTTTTTTCCCAGTAGAGGGCGCTGTGCATCGACGTCTGTCAAGTAGGTGTTCCTCGACAGCCACCGTATCGACGCCGACGTCATCATGCCTATAAATGGCCATGCGCAGTGTCCGTTGCTCAGTTCCGTTTTGTAGAGTAAGGTAGTTATTGCATGAATGGTTACTACCCTTGAAGGAGCGTAAGCTGCACCCGCAAGGGAAATGTTACTGCGGGGATGGATGGGAGGGGCGATAAGGAATACGTCGGAGGAACATCCCATCGAAAGAACGTTACCAGGTAAGGAGTAACTTGTTCTTCGAAGGGATTGTGTCCTCCGACGTATTCCTTATCTATGATAGACTCCCATATCAGTGGTATGTGATTGGAGGCGGGAGTAAAAGATGCCATATTACTCTTTAAGAATGAACAGAGTGTAACACAGCTTTGCCAAATCTAGTCTCTTGACTGGAGGAGGAATCCAGGCTATAAAATTTGGTAAAGGTATGTGCGGACGACCATGTGGCAGCCGCACATATGTCTCGAATTGGTACCCCTCTTTGAAGAGCTGAGGAAGCTGCGATAGCCCTGGTCGAATGAGACCTTAGATTTTGAGGGGGCTCTTTCCCTGCCAGTTTGTAGCATTCCAGAATGGCTAAAATAATCCATCTGGAGATGGTTTGTTTGGTTATTGGTAATCCCAACTTATGTCCTGCGTAACCTACAAAGAGTTGGTCTGCTTGTCTAATTTTAGCAAGTCTACTGATATAAAAACTCAAGGCTCGCTTAGGGTCCAGTCTGTGTAGTCTCTCTTCCTCTTTCCCCGGATGGGGATGAGGATAGAATGAAGGTAAAGTAATCTTCTGAGTAATGTGAAATTCAGAAACTACCTTTGGGAGGAAGTTAGGCTTCACCTGTAGAACGACTTTGTCCTTGTGAAAAATTGTATGAGGAGGTTTACAAGATAGGGCTTTTATATCGCTAACCCTTCTAGCAGATGTTAATGCTACCAATAAAACAGTTTTGAGGGTGAGAAACTTCAATGAACAAGAGTGGAGTGGTTCAAATGGAGCACCCTTTAGGAAGTTTAAAACTAGATTTAAGTCCCATAAGGGAACTTGGAATGGTCTTGGAGGGTAAACATTAGTTAGACCTTTCAGGTATTGTATTACCAATGGAATTTTGAAATATGAAGGCTCCTCTGCAGTGCGCTTAAAGACCGATAGCGCTGCGAGATAGCCCTTAATAGTGCCAACTTGAAGGCCTGAATTTGCCAAATAAAGTAAGAAGGATAACACCGCAGGTGTACCACATGAAAAGGGTTCGATATTCTTTTCTCTGCACCAGCTGCAAAATGTATTCCAACAGCAGCGGTATAGAGTTTTAGTTGCTGGCCTTCTGGCCGAAAGCAACACCTCCATGACGTCATCTGGAAGGTCCCAATCCTTGTACCTCAACCTTTCAGATACCAAGCGTGAAGGTTGAGGGTTTTGATGGCTGGATGGAGAACCTGACCTCCCTTCTGCGAGAGAAGATCCTCTCTGTACGGTAGACGAATTGGAGGGTGGATGGACATGTCCAGAAGGTCCGGGTACCACGTTCTCCTGGCCCAATCCGGGGCAATTAGGATCATGGTCTTCCGAAACCTTCTCAACCTCCTGAACATTTGAGGAATGACAGGGACCGAGCTAGCTCCCACTCGTGGGAGACTGTGTTCTGCCTGCTCAGAGCGTCCGCTGTCAAGTTCTTCTCTCTGGCTAGGTGAATTGCCGATAGAGAGATTCCTTCCTGAATTGCCCAAAACCAGAGCTGCATCACCTCTTTGCACAGTGGCAGTGACCCTACGCCTCCTCTTTTGTTGAGGTAGTGCATGGCCACTGTATTGTCCGTCATTATCAGGACGTTTCTCCCCCGTACAGATGGCAGAAAAGCCTTCAGTGCCAGTCTGATGGCTCTCAGCTCCAACAGGTTGATGTGTAGTCTGGACTCCGATGGAGACCAACGACCGCTGATGGTCAAGTCGTTGGCATGGGCAGCCCACCCCGTGAGTGAGGCGTCTGTGACTACTGTTATCTCCGGCCATGGTTGCCAAAACAGTTCTCCTTTCAAGATGTTCTCTGGATAGGCCCACCATTGAAGGTCATGGGCTACCTTGTCCGGAATCCGGAGGAGATCTGTCATCCTCCCTGAGAATTGTGACCACTGAGTCCTCAGTGCCCACTGAAGGGATCTCATTCTCAAGCGAGCCTCTGGCACAAGGGATATGCAGGATGCAATGAGGCCTAGCAACCTCAAAAAGTCGTAGGCTGGGAGACGTTGGCCATTTTGAAACCTGGTGACCATCTGCAGAATATCTTGAGCCCTCACCTCTGGTGGCGAGGTTTTTCCAGGGACGTGTCCAGGACTGCTCCAATGAACTGGAGTCTCTGTGATGGTATCATCTGTGACTTCTTTAAATTGAGGGAGAAGCCCAGCTTGTGAAGGAAGTGGCAGACATAATCTAGTTGGATCTGAGCTTGTTCCGAAGAAACTGCTCTGATCAACCAATCGTCCAGGTAGGGGTAGACGTGAATCCCTTCCCTCCTTAGACTTGCAGCCACAACCAACATTAGCTTGGTGAAGACCCTCGGGGCGGAGGTCAGCCCAAATGGCAGAACTCGAAAATTGATAATGAGAGTTGCCAATTGCGAACCTCAGGTACTTCCTGTGCTTGGGATGGATTGGCACATGGAAATAAGCATCCTGAAGGTCCAGAGATACCAACCAGTCCTGATGCTGGAGGGCCTGAAGGATCTGAGAGAGAGTTACCATCTTGAACTTGTCCTTCCTGAGGAACTTGTTCAATTCTCGTAAGTCCAGGATGGGTCTCAGTCCTCCGTCTTTCTTTGGTATGAGAAAGTAGGGGGAGTGCCAGCCCTTGTTCCTGTCCGCTACAGGTACCGGTTCTATGGCACCTTTCTCTTGCAGGTCTACAATTTCCTGCAAGAGGAGCGGATCCGGCACTTTCAGAGAGCTGTTCCCCGGTGGATGGCTCTGAGGGATGCGTAGAAAAGGCAGGCAGTAACCTTGGGCAACTGTCTCCAATGCCCAAGCATCTGACGTAATAGCCTGCCATTCCGTCAAATGGTGAGTTAACCTGCCCCCTACAGGTGTCTTGTGATGGGAGACCTCAGAGTGGTTTGGGAGCAGCTGATGCAGTTGCCGAAGGTAAAGCGGCTCCTGCTCCTGCTGATGCGGCTTTCTTTCCTCTACCCCGTCCACCACGGGTACATTTTCCTTGGCCTCTTTGAGCCGGCCATCTTCTGCCTCTTCCATATGAGGAATAATAGCAAAAGGACCTTCCTCTCCAAGAGGATCCTGAGGGACGAAAATTGGTTTGGCGGATTGCAGCTCCTAGTGATTTAGCTGCTGCTTTAGATGTTTGCAGTTTTTCCAAACTCTCATCCGCCTTTTTACCAAACAGGGAAGAGCCGTCAAAGGGCATATTTAAAAGTCTGGCCTGTACGTCAGGAGCAAAGCCGGACTTTCTCAACCACGCATGCCTGCGGATTGTGGTACTTGCCGCCATGGCCCTGCTGATACTGTCAGCAGAATCAATGCCAGTTTGAAGGGACTCACTCATTGCATCTTTACCATCTCTGATGATATTTAAAAATGCGTCCCTTTCTTCTCCTTCCTGGAGGCAGTCAGCCGCTGATGAAGCACACTCCCAAAGAGTGTGGCTGAACCTAGCGAGCGTACAAGTCGCATTAATAGATTTTAAAGCCATGCTACAGGCCGAGAAGACTTTCTTAGCCATGGCATCATATTTTTTATCATCCCTATCCTGTGGAGCAGTGGGGTATGCAGATGTACTGCCTGATGAAGTTGCAGCCTGGACCACCAGACTCTCTGCAGTAGGGTGTTTAGATAGGTATTCAGGGTCAGAAGCAGATACCCCATATTTCGCTGACAACTTCTTGTTAACCGCCGGGATAAGGAACAAGTTACTTACCTGTAACTGTTGTTCTCCAGCATGGGTCTGGCATGGATTCACATGCTCATGAATATTCCCCGTCGTCAGGCTGGGAATCCTCGGTAAAGAAAAAACCAGTATCAGTTTCGTTTCTGATCTGTCTTTCGTAGTAACAACCAATCACTGGTCTCTGCGTCATACTGACCACAGCCAATGACTGCCCTCTACCTAAGCACCGCCTCTGGCAGCCATCTTCAGATTTGGAAGCACGTGAAGTGGCAGTATGACCAAGTGAAGAGCCGCAGAGGGGTAGGCGGGAGGGTTCGCATGTGAATCCATGCCAGACCCATGCTGGAGAACAACAGTTACAGGTAAGTAACTTGTTCCTTCTCCAGCATGGGGTCTGGCATGGATTCACATGCTCATGAATAAAGAATACATAGCAGTACACACATGCACAACCACGGGAGGTGGCAAAGGCTCAACATTAAGCATTGCATCAAACTCAACATTAAGCATCTTACCTCCTCACCAGGCTCACCTTAGGCGAACAGGTTGCGCAGCACTGCTTGGCCGACCCTGGACTCCTCCCTGGAATCCCGATCGACGCAGTAGAACTTCGTGAAGGTGTGCGTCGACCTCCACGTAGCAGCCCTGCATATGTCCAGCAGGGGCACACCAGAAAGGAACGCCGTGGTAGCTGCGATCGCTCTGGTGGAATGGGCTCTCGGACGGCCGGGCAGCGGTCGGTTTGCCAACCGATGACAGTACATGATACAGCCGGAGAGCCATCTGGAAATGGAAGCCTTCGAGAGAGCCTTCCCCTGATTGACAGGTCCAAAGTTCACAAAGAGTTGTGATGTCTTCCGAAAACACTTCGTGCGGTCCACGTAGAACTTCAGCGCTCTAGCCACATCCAGCGAGTGCAAAGTCCTCTCAGCCGGCGACGAAGGCGACGGGAAGAATACAGGCAACACCAAGGGTTCGTTGAGATGGAAGTCCGACGGTACCTTGGGCATGAAGGAGGGGTGCGTCCTGAGCACCACCCTCGTGTCGTGAAAAGTCAAGTACGGGGCCTTGCAGGAAAGGGCCTGGATCTCTCCCACCCGTCGTGCGGAGGTGATGGCCACAAGAAACGCTGTCTTCCACGACAGAAACTTCAACGGGGCCGAGTGCAGAGGCTCGAACGGAGGTCCCATGAGCTTGGTCAGCACCACGTTGAGCTCCCACGCCGGGGCCGGAGCCTTCACCGGCGGGAACGATCTGAACAGTCCCTTCATGAACTCTTTCACCAGACGATGAGACCACAAGGACGTCCGTCCCGTGGTCCTGGTGTATCGGGAGATCGCAGCCAGATGAATCTTGATGGACGCGTGTGCCAGTCCAGCTTTGGCCAGCGTCAGCAGGTACGGCAGAACTTGGGGAGCCGTAATCCGTAGAGGGTTAATCTTCTGTGCGTGGCACCAGACAGAGAACCTCTTCCATTTGTGTCCGTAGCATTTAAGAGTCGAGGACGCCCTGGCCTTTGCAAGAACCTCTCTGCAGTCGGCCGGTATGTCGTATCCTCCAAACTCTAGCGCTGCAGGAGCCAGGCCTGCAAGTTCAGCGATTTCGGGTCATGGTGGAGGATGGCGCCTCCTTCCCTGGAGAGCAGATCCGCGTCCACCGGCAGCTTGATTGGCGGGGACGCTGACAAGTCCAGAAGGTCCGGGAACCATATCTGCCTCGGCCACGCAGGTGCGACGAGGATCATCCTGCACCGTGACCTCTTGAGCTGGTTGACGAGCCGGATTAGCAGTGGCAAAGGAGGGAACGCGTAGAGGAACAGGCCCTCCCAGGGGAACGAGAAAGCATCGCCCATGCTCCTCGCCTGGGGAAACCTGCTGGCGAACCTCCGGCACTTGGAGTTCGTCGCCGTCGCGAACAGGTCGATCTGGGGTGTGCCCCACCGTCGGAAGAGGCGATCCACTAGATCCTGCCGTAGTTCCCACTCGTGGCACGAGCGCAGCTCCCTGCTGAGTGAGTCGGCGATGGTGTTTTTTATCCCTGCCAGATGAAACGGCACCAGAAACATCCCTTGGGTGACTGCCCAATGCCACAGGTCCTGCGCCTCCTTGGACAGTGCTGGGGACCTGGTTCCGCCCTGTTTTCTGATGTAAAACATGGTGGTGGTGTTGTCGGTGAAGATCCTCACCACCTTGCCCTTGAGGGACGGAAGGAAGGACCTGAGGGCCCAAAACACTGCACGGAGCTCCAGGACGTTGATATGTAAGGATTTCTCCGTCGGGAGCCAAAGGCCCCTTGTGTGTAGATTTTCTGTGTGCGCTCCCCACCCTTCCAGGGAGGCATCCGTGGTCACTGTCTCCTGGTGGGCTGGGGTCTGGAAGTCCATGCCCGCCGTCAGATGCGCGCGGGTGTCCCACCACCGGATCGCTCGTCGGAAACTCTCGTCGAGTGTGATCCTTTCCTCGAAGCTGCCCGTCGTTTGGATCCAGCGCGCGTCCAGGAACTCCTGCAACGGGCGCATCCGGAGCCTGCACATGGGAATGAGGTAGATGCAGGAAGACATCATTCCGAGGAGGGACTTGATGGACCTCACCTTGGCCGCGTCGGCCACCAACATCCGTTGCACCTTGCCCAGGATGGTCCTGGTCCTCTCCTCCGACGGGGAGGCCAGAAGGGACACTGTGTTGAGCCTCGCTCCCAGAAACAGAGCGTCTTGCGCGGGTACCAGGTGGGATTTGGCGTAGTTCACGGAGAATCCCAGGTCCGTGAGAAGTTGGACGGTCCTTGCCGTGTGAACCACGGCGAGCTCCCTCGTCTTGGCTCGGATGAGCCAGTCGTCCAGGTAGGGGTAGACGTGGATCCCCTCGCGGCGCAGCTGCGCCGCCACCGGTGCGAGGCACTTGGTGAACACCCTGGGTGCCGACCGTAGACCGAAGGGGAGGGCTTTGAACTGGTAATGACGCCCTTGGACCACAAACCTGAGGAATTTTCGGTGCCCCTTTAGGATGGGAATATGGAAGTAGGCATCCTCCAAATCCAACGACGACAGGAAGTCTCCTTCCTCCAGCTGACCCAGGACGTGCTGGAGGGTGACCATCCGGAACTTTTGCGCCTTGATGAACTTGTTCAGACGTCGCAGGTCCAGGATGGGGCGCCATCCCCCGTCTTCTTCTTCACGAGGAAGTATCTCGAGTACACTCCGGAGCCCCAAAGCCTCTTTGGGACGAGTTCGATGGCGCCCTTCCTGAGCATCGCCTTTACCTCCAGGAGAAGTTGAGGGACGTGAAGTTCTTTCCTGGCCACGGGGGGACGCGTGGACACCTTCTTTGAAACTCGAGCGCGTGGCCCCGGGCCAAGGCGTCCAGCACCCAACGGTCAGTGGAGATGGACTCCCACACGCTGACGAAGCTCGCCAGCCGGCCTCCCACCGGGGTGCTTCGGTGGGGGCCCGACCCCACGGTCGGTTCAATCCTGCTTGGACGAGGCTTTGCCGCCTTGACCTCCTTGGCGACGACGGCGGAGTCCGCCAGACTTGCCTCGTCCTCTGTAGGCCTCCTGAGACGACGAGCGGGCCGCTTGACGGTAGGTGGAGAAACCGCCGCCGGAACCTTTGGAGGCGCCCTTGCCTCCGCTGCTCCGAAAGGGCGTCCGTCGTTGCTGCAGAACTCCCAGGGCCCGGGCCGTCTCAGTGTCCGCTTCCTCTCCAGGAGCTTCGCCGGGTGCTCGGCCTTCCTCTTACCCGACCCAGAGCGTTGGCTCGTGGTTGATGGTGCCGGGGAGGGTGCGCCCTGCCTGGCGCCCGTAGAGCCCGACCGTTCGGCGCTCCCGGTGCCAGCGGACTCGCGGTGCTTGGCCTTATGTTGGACCCCCGTCGCCGGGGCGTCCTCATAGGACTTAGAAGACCGCTCAGATTTCTTCTTCTTCTTCTCGCCGGACGGGCTCTTCCCTTCTAGCCAGTTGGCGAGACGTTGATGGCGGTCCTTCATGGTCCGCTCCGACATGTTGCCGCAAAACGCACAGTCCTTCTCCACGTGCGTCTTGTCCTCATGTAGGCAGTAGAGACAAAAGGAGTGTTCGTCCTCCTTGAAGACGTTCTGCAGCTGGCATCCAGGGCAGACCCTGAACAGCTTTCCGGGCGTCGAGCTTCCCTTCTCCTGGGCCATGACCGGGCCTGAGAAACTTCTGGAGTCCTCCAAAAGCGTAGCTTGACGAATCTTCGCCCTTGAGGGGCGCAGACGAATCCGACACGGGTCCCCGTTGATCGGATAGTGAGTCGGTGGAGCTTGAGGCTCTTTTGACCGAAAAAAACGAAGTTTTTGAGAAAAAACGTGAAAAAATAGCACTAACGCTCGAGAGCAATAGCACGAGGATCCCAACACATGAACGTGCGGTAAAAATCTGAAGATGGCTGCCAGAGGCGGTGCTTAGGTAGAGGGCAGTCATTGGCTGTGGTCAGTATGACGCAGAGACCAGTGATTGGTTGTTACTACGAAAGACAGATCAGAAACGAAACTGATACTGGTTTTTTCTTTACCGAGGATTCCCAGCCTGACGACGGGGAATATTCATGAGCATGTGAATCCATGCCAGACCCCATGCTGGAGAACTTGAGGAGTTTCCCAGTTAGTTAAAATCTTTCTCTGTAAGGCAGAGTGAAATGGAACCACAGGATCATCCTGTGGACCTTTATCCAAAATGTCAGTGAGGTCAACCTGCTGAAAAACAGGTGAAGGTGCAGACCAACCCATGAATTCTATGATTCTTGACATTAGGGTTCTATAAGGGGTTTCAGCATGTTCCCCTGGGTCTAATTTGACAAATTCCACTTCAGGGGAAGTGTCTAAACCACTTGCTTCCTTTAATACATCCTGAAGGTCTTTCAACCTTCTTGTATCTGGTTCAGGTGATGTGGTCCTCTGCAGGTCAAAAGGCCTTTCTTGATCTGAGTCTTCCCTTTCCTCATAAATTGAGGTTAAAGGGGGGTGTTCTGAGTGAAAAGGGACAAAACTCATTTCTAAAGCAGAAGGAGCCATCATCACTGGCCTTGAAAAGGTCGATGTCGTCGACACCGATGTAAAAATCCTCGAAGGCGCCGTCAAAGGCGTCGAGAAAACTGGAAGAGTCCCCGTAGAACTCGAAAGGATTGGAACCCTGCTCGAGGATGTCGACGACGCTCTCGGCGTCGTGTCGAAGGCTCTTGGCCTAACCGTTGGCTGTGGAGTAGCTGTGGTTTTTTCTTTTATCGGCGTCGACGTTGGCGTCGACGCCGGTGTCGACTCAATCGACGGATGCGTTGAAGAACCCTTCGATAACGGCGTCGATGGCGCTGATCTATGCTTCGAAGGGGCTTTCGACGATGGCTTCGAAGATGCTTTACTTCCCGATGGCTCATGGCGCTTTCGGGTCGACTCTTTCACCGGGTGCTTCGACTTGCGGCGTTTAGATTTTTTGGGCTTTTCACCCGGGGTATCACCCTCAGCTGACTTCGAGGGGGTCGAGGCCGCTTTCTCGAAGACGCTTAGCATCTTTTTTCTGAATTCCTCCCACTCAGCCTGAGAGCTGTGTTTTGTGGGGCAATGTACTCTTTCAGGGGGACTATGTCATGCCGCTTCCTAGACCACGGACACACCTCCCCACTCGCCCCTCCTTGCCTACCCATTCCCGCACTCCCCAACACTCGTGCACCGTGCCCCCCACTCACGTCGCACACATCAGGGCACGGCATGGCATGTTTGGGGGAGCGGGTGTTTATCGCCCTTCACGGCGGTGGCAGATCAACTGGAAGCTCCGTCACTTCAGGAACTTACGTCCTTTGCGGAGACCGGCGCTTCCCGGCGCTTTACGGATCACGTGACTTTGGTTGCCTAGCAGCATTGCAACGCTTTCGGGTCACGTCACACGTGACTATACGTGCGTCCCTTCCGAGGATAAAAGGAGTCGGTGAACCGAAGGCGTTGCTTCACAGCTGTTTAGTTTCGGATCACGTGACTTCTCTCTTTGTTCAAGGACCTGCTCTGATTCTGACCTCGGCTTGCTCCACGGACTCCTCTTGCTTAACCCTTCAAGTACTTTTGGAATTGCCTGTTACCGACTCACGCCTGCTCCACGGACTCCTCTTGCTTAACCCTTCAAGTACTTTTGGAATTGCCTGTTACCGACTCACGCCTGCTCCACGGACTCCTCTTGCTTAACCCTTCAAGTGCTTTTTGATTTGCCTGTTACCGACTCACGCCTGCTCCACAGACTCCTCTTGCTTAACCCTTCAAGTACTTTTGGATTTGCCTGTTACCGACTCACGCCTGCTCCACGGATTCCTCTTGCTTAAGCACTTCATTGGCTAGGACCTCGGTCCTACAAATAGGTGGTTGCCTGTTCTACCCTACAGCACGTTTCCAGCCTAAGCTAGGAGACCCACGCCTTGACCCAAGTTCTCACAGGTATTCTGGTAGCTTTGGGGTTTATGTACATGAAGGTATTCGGGCCCTGTTTCATTGCTTAACCACTGTATCTTGCTTTGCAGCGCTCAAGGGGTTCTTCCGGCTGTTCCCGCGTCCTGGCTTTCCGGACTTCCACCTGTGGCCTTAATATTCACACTGACCATATAACAAAATCGGTCAGGGTGTTTCTTGGGGACAGAGGGGTTGTCCATACTCTACACGACCAACGAACTTCGTAACAGACTAGAAGACGACGACGAAGGAGATCTTCTACGTCTCTTTTTCAAGTGTCTAGACCTCGACGAGTGGTGGGAGCCACTTCGAGACCTAGACCGAGAATGCTTTCGACGGTGAGGAGACGAATGTCTCGACTCTACAGCGGAAACTTTCGAGGAAGTTAAAACTGACTTACCTCTCTCGAGCTTCCCCTTACGCTCCTTCAAGGCTTTCTCCGTCATGGATAGGCATTCCTCACACTCCGAACACTGGTGTTCGATTCCCAGACACCACAAACAGATCCTGTGAGGATCCATCAACGGCATTTTCTTCCCACAGTCTCTGCATTTTTTGAAACCGGACCGAGGACTCGTTGGTTCGGAGGAGGAAGCCATCGAGTACGAGTCGGTTTTCTCGAGGAAATATGAATATATTTCGATTGACGAACTGAGCAACGGTATTCCGAGGCACACGAAGCACGGAAAAACGGAACTGAGGAACGGACGCTGCGCGTGGCCATTTATAGGCATGATGACGTCGGCGTCAATACGGTGGCTGTCGAGGAACACCTACTCGACGGACGTCGACGCACAGCGCCCTCTACTGGGAATTTTTTTTTTCCAAGGCCAGCAAGCTGGAGATACAAATATCATAGATAAGGAATACGTCGGAGGACACAATCCCTTCGAAGTATGTGTTTGTGTGTTTATTTATTATTTAAATATGTGTATGGATGCATGTATGCTTGTATTATGAGTGAGTGCATGATAGGTGCTCGTGACTTTGAATGAGACAGCGAGTGCATGCAGTGTGTATGTTGTGTAAGTGTGTGTTTGTGGTGGTCCGAGATCATTTTGGCGAGTGGGGGTAGGAGGTTTGTACAACAAAGGCATTTTAAAAATGCTTTTGTTGCACAAACCCCCTCCCCACCGGCCAAAATCAGCTCTCTGTATGAGGTGCTGGGGGGCCTACGGGACAGGGATGGTATTATTGTACTGGACATCTATTATAGATGTCCAGTAAAAAATACCATACCTGCCCCCCTGGCTCCCCAGCGCCTTGCATACACACATAATCACTTTGATTGTGTGTGTGTGTGTTTGGCACTCTGAGGCCCAGGGGAAAGACATGGTATTTTTTGACATCTATGAACGAATCTAGTAAAAAATAACATACCTGCCCCCCTGGACCTTCAGTGCCTTACATACACACATAATCACTTTCACCTGTCATACCTGCCCCACTGCACATGCAGCGCTTTGGCTAAACAGGCTGCCACAGGTGTCAGCGGGGCTGGAGCTAGCCTGGGGTGGGCCCCGGCAGGGTTCCGGCTCAGGATCTCTCTTTGAACACTGCCAGGGCATATTCATATAGTCTCTTCAAACCTGTTTAGAATGACCTTTCATGGTGTTTTGCATTTAATTCTTATCATCCGCCAACTAAGGTGAGTCAGGATTATTAGACACACTTAATTAGGCAATATGACCCAAGGAGGTTGGTATTACTGGTCGGGTAATGCCCCCAGACCATAGTTATAAGCCCAACCCATTAGTACCCCGGCACGTCGTACTGGGGTACTAATAGCAATTTTTCTCAAGTTGAGAAACAGCAGTGCAACAGTTTCTTGACTCAAGAAAAAAAAGCAAAATAAAATGGCAGCCAGGGATCGGTGAGAAGGGACTGTGTAGTCTCTTCTCCCTTTCCATGACAGCCATTAAAACCAATGAAAAAAAAAGTAAACAAAGAAAACGGCTGCCAGGGAAGGGGACAAGGGACGACGCGTAGTCCCTTCTCCTTTTTCCATGGCAGCCATTCTGGGATGCCGCTGCGTAGAAGCAGAGGCTTCAGATCTTTGTCGGTGAGGTAAGGCCAGGCGAGGGCAAATTAGCTTGCTTGTAACAAGCTCATTGACCCTCGCCGGGTAGTAATCTGCATTAAGTTGATTTTATCAACATGGCAGATCAGCACGACATGCTCAAAAGTGTTTGTGACACACATAAGTAGAACGGGGGCTACCAAACCACAGCAAGTATTTGCTCCTGGCTTTGCAGCTTCTGTAATGCTGTGCCATTTTAATTCTAATCTTATTTTTGTAGAAAGTTCCAAGCGAGCAGAGTGGTTTCGACTTGCAGGGAAACCACAGCATGGACTAGATCCACGTCACGCCATTGTCACGCGATGATGGGCTCTATAATGGGTGAGTGACCCATGCACCTGTTACCATGGCGATGCAGACGTGCGGATCCTTCACTGCAAAAGCATACACCTCTCAGAATCTAACCAAACACAACCACAAGCCTAAAACGCAGCAATCCGCACAAAATTCACTACACTGCAACAACAAAACAAACCACACATAGACTTGCACAACAGCACACGACGACTACCGACCGTAAAACACCCCAAGCCCAGGCTACGGACCCACCGGGCTGAGGCTGCCAACAGCACATCACTGCTCTCTTGCACTTTTCCAGCTTATTCCCACTAACTCACCCCCACCTCTCCCTCTTTCAGAGCCACCAGAGCGCCAGGGGACCACTGCGGTGGTGATAATGCGCGGTACACATATCCTTTAACATAGTCTGCACTTTGTTTATCAGGTAAAACGATATGCTGACATAATCCCTTACATGCAGCAAATGAGCAAACAGACAGTTACACATAGCCTTATGAGTCATACAAGCCTTTGTTTTACTTTAATTTAAAGCACTTCAATTAACATTAGGGAATACCCATCAGCGCCTTCAGCATGATCGATGGATCACGTATTATTTGCACCTTAATTAAGGTAGGTGAACAATTACTTTCCAGTTTGACACTGACCACCGAGTTTTCTCGTAGTTACACTAAATGCATCTCAGCACTGAGAGCGTTTGCATATTTTGCTTTGCAGGTATTCCTGCGATTTTGCACCGAATACGCTAGATAACAGAGCTTTGGTCTATGACTTCGGCTTATTTAACAGGACAAGTTTATAGGTAAGAGCATATTGTGCTACAACACCGTTTCTGGAGATTTTATGTCAACATCAGCTACCATCACAAGTATGATAGTAAATTTCACATTCTGATTGTTCAAGGCCTTGTAAGAATGTTCACTGTTTGTATTTTTCCCGTGTTCCCTCCCTTGCCTTGAAGCGCTTTGAAACACATTATGTATAGGCGCTACAAATAAACTATCATGTCAAACTATCATATCATATCATACCATCCTGTGTCACATTTTATCATTTTTCAGGTTTTGGTAACACTAGCCCAGATCTCCGGTCAGAGCTCTTTTTACCTAAAGGCTTCATTCTTATGGACGACCCTCTTAGACTACGCCTCACTTCACATCAAAGAAACAGGTAGGATTAGCAGACGATACCATGGAGTTCCTAAACCTTTGACAATAAGATTGCTAGCATAATTAAGCAAACAACACACATGCATGTATATGATGTCATGTATTCACAGAACCGCCCTGAAGAAGTCTGAAATGCATCGGCGGCAAGGGTCTCTGCACACAGATTTTGAAAATTAAAAAAGAAGATTGCACTCTTATGGAGTATTAGAATTTCGTATTTTACATTCATCTGATTATTTAATGTAAAGTATATGTGGTAATATGCAGTCGTTTTTACTACATTTTAGGCGTCCAGTGATTGTTTCACTAGACACTCTTTGTTTCATGTATTCTCTCTGATGTAGTGTTCATCAGGTTCTCTGGATGACACTGTTAAGTTTCAAATGAATTTGGGTTTAATTATCATGAAGTTATAATTACTCCAGTGGTGGCCACCCCACCCCTCTATGTCCTAGATAACAAGTAAGCCCAGCACATGTGTACATTTCAAAGCATACACAAAATAGAAGCCAACATACATAGTACACAGACATTACATTCTAAAAATATACAACATTACCATTTAAATAACAATACATAATATTCACATTGAAATGACATACACGTACAAAAAAAAAATACCTCACAGCAGCATGCACTCATTCTAACTACAATGTTTATCATACAACATTTCACACTAACAACCTACAAACTAAAGACTGCCCTGGTATTACATCAACTTGTTCTAGTTATGTTTTTCTTGTGATGAGTAGCTTCAGCACCACCCCCTTTGCAGATCCCTGTCGTATTGGTCACGTGTTTCAGATCGAGGTTTCCAAGGTTCAACCCACACTACGTGTGTTTATGATGGCGCAATTTTGTCCTTCTCCTTTAACTAACCATAAGATGTCTCCTGTCCCCCCTACCCTTCCAATCACTCTCCTTGCATGAACCAACCCCACATCACGATTTCAATTGCCTAAACATGTGTGCATATGAATGCAGGTGCTAACAATTAAATGCTTTATGTAACTAAGGCAGACGTGCCAACATTCAGGAGCCCGAGAGGGAGATTTCACCACAGCAATCAGAAAAAATGTATTTTTCCCATAGGATTACATTGGGGTTATCATTATTTTAGGCGGGAGACAGAAAAAAATAGCCTGATTTTTTCGATTAGAAATCAGGAGTCTCCTGCCTAGATCAGGATGGTTGGCATGTATGCTAAGGTTTCCACAAAGCACTTCAAGGGATTAGACCGTGAGTTCTCAGAATTCCATAACATATCTGCCGAGACACATCCAAAATACTACTATCAAGCCCAGCACGCGCGGAATCACATCGCGCTCTACTGCCATTCCGCCTCAGGCCTACGTTCAGGCCCAGCGCGCGCGAAGCTCCATCGCGCTCCTCGTCATTACGCAACACCACCAGCATCAAAGGCCAACCACGCGTACAATCATCCCATAGCACGCGGGCGCCGGAAATAACACGGCAAGGCTCCAAGACAAAAAAAAAAAAAAAGACAAGGCACTGCTGACAATATATTAGAAGTAAACATGTCTGCAGACAACCCGGACAGTGGTATCCTGAGCCCCTCCTCCAGTTCCACGCCCCGTCAAGCCACCCACAAAGATGACTGTAGCTCAGAATCGCTACAACTACTGGCTGTGCCGCCATTTGACATGTCAGACACAAGTAGTCTTTCTTGCCCCCAGATGGGCTAGATGGCTCAAAGAACTGCATGTCTACATAGATGCATCAGGGGTAAGGGAGGAGCGCCGAATTAGAGGAATCCTACTCCACTCTCTAGGAACAGTGGTACGAGACATCGTCTTTGAAATGCCTGAATCCACCACAGACACCTTCCAAGGTATCATTGATGCTTTGAATGCTTATTTCGCACCTTTGCGAAATGTCGACTATGAACGTCACATTTTCCACACCTCCACACAGGACAACAGTGAAAACATGGACAATTTCGTAATGTGTCTTAGAAAAAGAGCAAAATATTGTGATTTTGATAGATATTCAACGGAAGAAGCAATAAAATCCCAAACCATTGCCGGCTGTGCATCTCAAGAATTCAGGAAGAAATTATTGCAAAAGAGCAGGACATTAGAAGAGATACCACAACGCGCTCGAGCAGACGCTGCTCTCATGCAACAGACTGAATCACTGGATAACATCAAAATCACCCAGTCTGCCCCCACGGCATCAATATGCCCCATCAGAACATCTAAAGAAGCACCACGTCCCACTGAACAAAAGAAATGTTATAGGTGCGGTTTCAAATATCCTCACGTCGGTCCATGTCCTGCCATAGGACACAACTGTGACAAGTGCGGAGGTGAAAACCACTTCCAATCTGTATGCAGAAACATACATTTCTTTCCATCAACTGACGTGCACCGGGACACGAGGAGGTCAGACCGATATTCAGCAAGGGAAAGCCCGAGATCTCGCAGGAGACAGTCACCCACAGCATCCAGACACCAATCTCAAAGCTCATCCCGTGACACGCCACGGGAGGGGAGAAGGCGGGAAGAAAGAAGAGGATACGCGAGCAGGAGACACTCCAGACAGAAGATCAGACATCTAGAAAGTTTGCCTCTCAGAAAGCGAGACTCCCACTCATCCTCATCCAGTGGGGACAGGAAAAGGGGATACGTGCATGCAATTGGAAACAGCATAGCCACAGAATACAGTCCCACGTTGCTACTACAATTAAACGGACAAAACAGAGAATTCCTGATTGACACAGGGGCAACAGTTAATGTCATAAATGATGAGACCTACAAAAGACTCAACTACAAGAAGTCACTGAAGGAATCAGACACATTAATATACTCCTATGGCTCAAACACGCCTCTCAATTGTCAAGGGATGTTCACGGCACACTGTCAGTACAAAGAAAAGAGTCAGAAGATCAAGATATACGTCATAAAAGGAGACGTACCAGGTGGCAGCATCCTGAGTTTCAAATCTGCGATTCAAATGGGACTCATCCAAATCATGTATCAAATAATGTCGGCCTACACTACCAGCCCCAAATACATGATAAAACAAATGTTTCCCTCCCTGTTCAAAGGGTTAGGCAAATTAAAGGACAAACAAGTAAAGTTACATATCAATCCCCAAATAACCCCGACAGCACAGCACTACAGAGGCATACCCCTAAACATACAAAGACATGTGGAGGACGAGATCCAGTCATTATTGCAGCAGGACATCATCGAGCCAGCATCGGGACCAACCCCCTGGGTATCTCCCATCGTACCCGTGCCGAAGAAAGACAATAAGGACAGCATTCGTATCTGCATGGACATGAGAGCCCCCAACGTAGCCATAGAGCGAGAACGACATTTGGCTCCAAGAATGACTGATATGATGCATTTACTGCATGGATCCAAAGTGTTCTCTAAGCTAGACTTGAATAAGTGATACCATCAGTTAGAACTACACCCTACCTCGAGGTATATCACCACCTTTTCAACGCATGTAGGTCTGTTCAGATACAAAAGACTCAGCTTTGGAGTATCTTCGGCCGCCGAAATGTGATAAAACACATTCCCAACTGTCTAAACTACTCGGACGATATTTTGATCTTCGGCATCACACAAGAGAGCCATGATGACACTCTGAGGAGAGTCTGCATGGTGCTGGAGAATGCCCATCTCACACTCAACCCGGACAAATGCGAAATCAGCAAATCTAATCTCAAATTCTTTGGACACATTTTCTCAAAAGATGGCCTAAAACCAGACCCGGAAAAGGTGCAAGCACTAGTTGAGACGCCAACACCCACTTCAGTTTCAGCAGTACGCTCCTTCCTGGGAATGGCGGGCTACTGCACCCGATATATACAGGACTTTGCCTCAGTAAGCACGCCTCTTCGACTCCTAACCGGGAAACATCAGGAATTCCAGTGGTCGAATGCCTGCGAAGAAGCATTTCAGGAAATCAAGAAAAGAATCGCAACGGCCTCCTGCATGGCTTATTACGACCCTGACTTCGACACGGAACTCACAGTAGATGCGAGCCCAGTTGGACTAGGAGCAATCCTGGCACAATCCAGGCGTGGTGCATCACCTGACTCACCAAGAAGAATTGTAGCCTATGCCAGCCGCAGCCTCTCCAAGACAGAATGCGCATACTCCCAACCTGAAAAGGAGAGCCTAGCGGTAGTGTGGGCATGCGAGCACTATCACCTATTTCTATATGGACGACCATTCACCATAATCACAGATCACCAGGCCCTCACCACCATCTATGGGAAACCGACCGCGAGAATGCCACCACGAATCGCCAGATGGGGTCTAAGACTACAAGAGTATTCATTTAAGATAATACATCGACCAGGCAAAAACAACAACCCCGCCGACTTCCTATCACGTTACCCACTCCCAGCTCATGATGAGCGCCAATCACACAAAGCAAATCAATATCTAAGATACCTCATCAGCAGTGCGCTACCTAAATACATCACCACGGCACAACTGCTCGAAGAGACCCAAAAGGATGGACTACGAGCGTGTAGAACAGCTACTACGGAAATGCCTAGCATGTCAGGCGGTGGCACCACGCACGTTTCCAGAGCCACTCAAAACGTCGGAGATGCCACTGCAAGTGTGGGATGAAGTAGCCGTGGACATGTTCGGCCCGCTGGCAAACGGCAAATATGTGTTGGTAATCATTGATGAAATGTCACGGTTCCCAGAAGTACATCTGGTTCATTCGACCAGTGCACAGTCCATCATACCTGCGCTGGACAAAACATTTGCTGACTATGGCATACCATCCAGAGTCAAATCGGACAATGGACCTCCTTTCACGAGCCATGACTTTGCCATGTTCGCAGAACATCTAGGTTTTCAACACCACAAAGTCACACCACTGTGGCCCCAGGCGAATGGAATGGTAGAACGTTTCATGGGAAACCTTAAACGCACTCTGCAAATCTGCTCCATCACAAACGGATCGTTCATGCAAGCCATCTGCACCTTACTACGAGAATATCGGAACACACCGCACAGCTCAACTGGTGAATGCCCATCAATGCTAATGTTCGGATGTGTCATCAAGACACGACTTCCCCACCATGTGCAAAAGAGGGCTGAGTCCTCACACACAAAGAAAGCCAGAAGCAAAGACCAAGAAAGCAAGGACAAGATGAAGACGTACACAGACGCCCGAAGACGTGCCCGACCTAACACCATCTGTATTGGCGACCAAGTACTAGTACGACAAAAGCAAGTCACGAAGGACATGCCTGCTTTCAAGCCAGATCCCATGAAAGTGACCCACATTCAAGGGTCGATGATAACCGCCGCTAGCCCCAATGGCACAATCACCCGAAATTCATCCTTCTTCAAGACCTTCAACAGCACTGACACCACTGTCAACACCTCAACAACATCGAGCAGTGACTCCTCGGACACAGACTCTACATATCATGAAGAGGAAAGGGACGCGGATGACAGTGGTAGTGAAAGCGATATCACACTGGCAAAATCAGCCCCACCGGTGTGGAGCCCATCCAAAAGGGTCATTCGCAGACCCATTAGATGGATTGAAGAATCCAACTGAACATCGTTGAAGTGTTTATTTAAGGAGGGGGAAGATGTAATGTCCTATCTCCATTGCCATCATATGTTTAGTCCTCTATCTATGACGGAAGAAGGTGGGCTGCGTCCCACGTGGTGTGAGAGGCGGGGTTACCGCCTCGGGAAGGCAGTTCGTAGAAATAAAGAAGGCGATCAGACGTTCCTCGTCTCCGCTCCTGTTTTATTGTATGCGCCGGCCCGTAATGATTTATTGAGTTACGATCTGCAATTCATTCATGCCCTTTTCACTAATAACAATCATCATCACTCAAGACTCCAGTTCTTCTGACCAGCACCCACCTGTCAGCACTGTCACTCCTGAAGCACGTCAGAATGCCTTTAAATTCCATTTCCCCTACTCTTTTCCCCCACTTAGCAATCCCCGCCCACCTGGTGCCTTTCTGGTTGACGCTCTTTTCCATACTTAAGGAGCCCTCCAGCTTCTTTTCCTTTGCAGATGGGGAGCAGGTGCAAGTGGGTCTAGGTCACCTGACCTAAGGCCCACCCACCGTCTTAGATCTGCCTCTTCCTTCCTGCTCTTAACACTTAAATCAAGGGCGTCTCTCGGGCGTCTGAAGTGAAAGGCGGACAAAGAAAAGGGCAATTCCTATTTGGATCTGTGCGGACCAGGAAGACCCAGGGCCAGACCCCCTGCACACTAAACAAGTACCCAGTACATTGCTCTCCCAGCCAATCAGATAACCTCAGCATTCCTCCATCTTAACTTGGGAAACCCTGCATTCCTCCATCTTAACTTGGAAAACCAACTCTTAAAGAAACAACCTCCTATCCTGTGAATCACTACAGGCCTATTCCAGCCCCCAACCCTGACATACCCCACTACCATCTCTGCTACACTTCCTTCCTCCCACTACTTCTATCATCTACCATCCAGAACGTACAAAAATGTATAGGATTAAGCACCTCAGACCAATTCTTAACAGGGATGATCATCTAAGTTACATCTTCAAATAAGCACCCCAAATTGCATAGAGGAACTAGAAGAGTCTCTGGGCAGAAGTAAATGTCCACTAGCTCAAGAGCATACCCATGCAAAATCGGGAGATGCAAAACATGCCAACAGACCCCCACGAGATGCTCCATGACAACCCTACAGAGCCGAACAATACAGATTCAAGGGTCGTACAATTAGAGATCATCCAATGTTGTATACCTCATCCAATGCAAAAAAAAGGCTTCAAGGGAATTAAGTGGAGAAGACATGAAAGAGTTGTGCGGAAAGGATGAGCCTGCACAGATATACCATCTCAAACCACAAAACAGAAACACAAGTAGGTTAACACTGCACACAGGACGGGGATTTATTCTAGGATCTATCAGTGATGGTTTTAAAAGGTTGGTTATCAGATACCACACAACAAAGGCTGTGTAAACTCAAGTACCTGCTTAAGCTAAAAGACAGCAGGCTGAATATTGATATTGTTTTTTTATGACACACTATGGCCAGCTTTGAGACAGATTTCAGCACTGCAATCAAATCAACAAAGTCAGAAAGCACCCCTCCAGTACCATTTCTCACCAATTGCTGTCATGCACTACTGTTTAGGACCCCTAAAGACTGAGAGGCACAGCACACCAACAACGACAATCCTGGCCCTCTAAGCAAAAATGGTTTGCACCCATTACCGAGCATGAGACACGCTGAGATACAACTGGACGCTGCACCATTCAGAAATGGGCAATGTATTGAAGTGAGGGTCCTTGGAAAACCCATCTTCGCCCACATGAACATGACGGCCCAAAGAGTAAAAAAAGCACCCACTATTCGGCCAGGCCCCAAGCGGACCAGTGACTGACATGCATGCAGAAAGATATTCTCTCAGACAGCCATTTAAACCTTATCCAGTCAATGGGCCTCATTCTAAGTTTGCCGTTCCGGAAACAAGGGTGCCGGTAAGCTCACCAGCACCGTTGTTTCCGGATCGGCAAACTCTGAGTCTGTCTGCCATGGCCGCTGTGCCTAACAGGTCTGCCCTGTCAGGCACAGTGGCCATGGTAGGCAGGCTGGTCACGGTAGCACAGGCACCATTGCTAATGGTGCCAGTGCTTCTGTGACTCCACTCCCATAGAGTCCCATAGGACTCTATTGAAATGGGGGATTACAATTTGCCAGTGCCTGACTTCCCGGGCCGCAAGACTCGTAATAAGCCGGTGGCACCAGGATGTCAAGCGGCAGTAAAATAATACGGGTCCAGCGGCAGCCCGCCGGTAGCCCCGGCGGGGTTACCACCGGACCCGTATTGAGGCCCAATTTCTTTATGGATACAGGTGCTTCAACATTGGTCATGGACCCAAATACCTCAAAGCATGACGGTGACTAATGCTGGGCACTAGTGACACCACAACATAATCATGTTAGTCCTGAAGCACACTCACAATCATGCACAATGTTACACAAACACACACTCGTGTACATGAAGAACACACTTAAACAGTTCTGTAGATAGAGGACAGATACATACACATACTGTCAAAAGCTTTTATTATTTTCTCAGTAGCCAAGTGCAGAAACGCTGAACGCAAGGCAACAAAGAGATGCAGAGCAAGCTTGCAGATGCTTATGGCAACTAACTCTATGGAACTACAGGACCACATATAGAGCCTGGCAGGACCAAACACGACTAACCAATAGAAAACATAGCATGGTATAGGTGTGCAGAAGTCATAGTAAAACGAGGATCACACAAGGCCACAAGCCACAGGACGAGAGACGAGGGAAAGCAGAACCAGGCTACACAGGACCGGAAGGCCAGGGCTCACAGCCAAGGTCAGAGACAAGCAGCCCAAACCTAAAACAACAAGGGGCCATCTGCAGAAATACTGAAAATAATCCTCATAAATTGCAGGCCAGAATAAGTCAATTTCTTCATCCTCAAACTCGTGATGCGGCAGAGCTAGACAATGGTTATTCACCCGTGGTGGGAAGACGAACAGTTCCCAGCACCACAGACATGAAGTGAAACATGTATAAGTCAACAAAGTTGCAACATTGAGGGCACCATCACAGGAAAATGTGGTACTGCTAACAGATACATTGGGAACACATAGTCATTCTCAACACCTTGAAGAGGTGCACAGAGCGCTGAGAACAGAGCTGGGTCCAAGGCCTGGGGAGACCAGTTCCAGCCAAACAGGGGACAGGAATCGAGGGGTGTATGGAAGGGGACATGGGCCAATAGTAAACTTGTGACCCTGCAACAATGTAATAGATAGTTTCATGGGGAAGGGGCAGGCCAGCCAGCTGACATGAGAGGGCCATTTAACTAAGATCCATAGGGGCAGAAAGTGGGATAGGTTTTTTGGGGAGGGGCCCATGTTGTGACGACACTCTGCAACAAAAAGGTTTGACACAGGTTTAGGAGATCTTTGAATGTCCTGTATGATCCCTGTCGGTTTTTGTAATAAACGACAGTCTAACTTGCCCTTGACTGAGTCATCTGTTTGTTCTGGGTGAAGGGTTGTTGCGCCATGGTAGCTGAACGGGTAATCTCGTAGGAACCCCAAGACCTCTGGCCTCTGGCATACCAGACCTCACCAACAGTATCTTACATTTGGCACACTGTATGCAAGCCAGGAAACCAATGTGAAGCTTGAGGCATAGGGCCTCATTACGACCCAGGCGGTAAGTTACCGCCTGGGCCGTGACTTTACCACCATGGCGTAAACTACGTTTACGCCATGGTGGTTGGCGGACTTACCGCCCCATTCCGACCTAGGCGGGGCGGTAAGTCCCCAATCCCCATTTACCCTTCCCCATTCCCATTTTTGCCCCATAGGGCATAATGGGAGTGGGGAAGGCGTTAATTACGCCACCGTAAATTACGGTGGTGTAATTAACTCCATGGTCCCTTAGCGCCATGGATTTTAACACCTGCTAAAAGCAGGTGTTAAAAGCACCATGGCGCTAGGGGACCTCGTACTCAGGCGGTAAGGGTCGGCGCTGTTAACGCTGCCGTAAACCCCTTACCGCCTGAGTTGTAATGAGGCCCATAGTGAGGTAACATTGGAGACTGCACCAGTTAAACCTTGCAAGCAATTTCTATAGTGCCAAATCATATACCACTCGGGAAACCTAAGCATCTGCATTGGATTCAATACAATGTCCTACTACAGTGGCACTATTTAGAGGTTGCAAATCCCATGCTTAGACTCTATGACAGGAAAATGCAATATTAACCCTGTTTCCCACTTGGGGGCCTCATTACAAGTTTGGTGGTATTCTGGTGGTAAATCTGCCAGAATACCAAAAAATGTAATTACCATTACCACCACTGGGTCCAGCGAATTACCGCCTGATTGGAAGTGGTATGTTGGTGCATTTGCATTCGAAATTTGATCTCTTAGGGCTACCGAAGATGAATCCATGACCATGACGTTTTTCTAGACCACTAATTGGTTTGTAGGTTGTGCAGCCCTCACGGACAGCTACCTAGTCTTGGGTCCTTTTTTCTCATGCTGGTGTTAGTCCCCATTTATGGAGTCCATAGAAACAGGTAAATCCGCCCGCTGCAATTCTGCCGATTTGGCTGTTTTCTGTCAGTGAGGCGGCAGAATTACCTCCAGCATTTTGAAGTTGAAGTACAACGGTGTGGTAATGCAGCGGTAATGCAGTGGTGACGGAGTTACCCCTGCACAACTGCTGTGTTTTCCTGCACCACTGCACTTGGAATGAGACCATATGTGTTTTCAAACCTCTCACTTCAATACGCCTTTTAAAACAACATCAGTAATTTTAGTAATCTAGAGGAGCCCACATTAGGACTGTAGGATTATATGTGAAAAGGAGTTCCTTTTTCTTTTTTTGTTACAAGCAACTCGCAGAATGTGTTTTAAAATCGTTGTGCTCCCTATTTACAAGAGTTGTATGGCCTTTCAGATAAGGCAGCAATTCCAGACCTACATACCAAGCATACTATTCCTCCAGACAGTGAAGAGTAAAATGCTCCTTTTCCTTATTCTCGTAATAGTTTTTTTTTCGCGAAGCGAGGTTTCCAACCTGTGTTGCTCTGTTTCGTCTTGCTTCCAAGACGAGCGCGTTGCCACTGAGCTATACTACCCGCGATATGATTTGAAAATGATCCCTGCAGTGGCTTTCTTTTACTAATCATTTCACCCTGAAAGTTCAGGTGAAGAAGTCTGTGGGACTTTGAAAGCTAATGCTTTGTTCCACCTCTGCAAAGTATTTTGAGTTTGTCCAATAAATGAAGTCAACACCTGCCATCTTGTGTGAGACGAGTAATGCCTTCCCTCCTATGGCGCCTGGATGCCCACGGGCTTTGGCGCCATATACATTTATTAACATAACATAACAGAAGAAAGCAATGTGGCTCCATATCACAGGAGAGAAGGTACTTTTTCCTCATATACTGTTTTGAAAGGTGTTATGTTTTTCACACCCTGAGTCTTTTGATCGGAGGGAGGGAGGCATTCACCTGTTCGCCCTCAGGTGAGAGTGTCCCATAAATGCAAGGGAGCGGAAATGCTGGGACTCGGCGGTGGTGTGTGGTTTGCTTTGCATATGTAGATGGTAGATGGGAAGGCTACAGAGAAAGGAGGAGGATTGAGGGAGGTAATATAGCAGTGGCCAACTGAGCATGCGCTTTTCTCAAACCAACTGTGAGGTGAGTCACTGACATAGAAAATGACAGTAAGGAAAGGCAAAAGCAAGGCCATCAGCAAAACCCATCTTTTTTGCATCTCCCTATCACTACCCGCAATCAACAAAATGAAACCCAATGATGTAATCACTCACTAAGCGAGAATGGAACATACTAAATCTAAAACAAAAGGGAAGGGGGAATACAGATAGTTTTGTTCTATGAAACGAGAAATCAAAAACAGAAAACCAGAAATAATTACCTTGACGACCCCACATCTTTCCCAAGTGGCAGGTTCCAGAAGCCATTGAAAGGATGGAGAATTCACTTTCACAAGTTGGATATAAATTGACAATTTAAATAATAGATTGTCCCAACTGAAAATGGAAAATCACCTGAGATTGACCCGGGAGGATAGCTCAGCGGCAACGTGTGCGCTTGGAAGCAAGACAGCACGAAGCAACACAGGTTCGATCCCCGGGTCTGCGCTTAGAAACCTCTGGGTGTTTAAGCTCGTTATAAATACGCAATTAAGACAAAAAAAGAAAAACATTTATGCAAATAAAAAACAAACAATTCCTGTAACAGCGCCTCGTGGGCTGTGTGAGCGCTTTAAAAATGTAAATAAATAATGGCGTCAGACAAAACCAAATCAATGTTGGATTTTCAGGAGAGTAAAAGGAAAGGGCCCCATATACCTTTTTAAAAAACACACATTGGTTCTGGCTAATGACCAAGAAGAGGATGGTGTATATGTGGACAAATGTCAGTCAGTCACTCGAAGAAATTGATTTAGATAAAATATCTATCAAACTATAAGACATTATGTAACATCACAATACTTTAAAAGTACAGTTTTATTGCATAAGGAAGACACAAAAAGGAGAATAAAATCAATTTGATATGTGAGAGTTTATCAAATCGTTTCTCAATTTGAGGGCAGGTTGCAGATATGTGAGCAATGTCAAGGCCATCAATGGTGTATTAGCCATCTGTAGATAGATTAAAGCAGGTTTACATTGCCATAAACCTGTTTGTTGTAATACCGGTTTTAATGTTATATTCCTGATGGTGGAGTATATGGGATAAAAAAAATAAAATGAAATTGGTCCTCATTACAGGTGAGTCGGTCCATTAAAAATGTCAGAAAAAATGACAATACTACTGCATTTTTACTGAACCGGCTCACTCCAAGACTGCCGGTAGAGGACCTGAACTACCGGCAGGCCTGACCTGCCGGGAGTTCAGTCCACTACCGGAAGAGAAATCACTGAATCACCGGGTTAACAATGGTACCAGTGATTCAGTAGTTTTCATCCCATGGAGTCCTAGTGGACTGCAAAGGGCGGGAACTTACTAATGTTGCCGGCACCTTACTATCCCAGTAACACTGTCTAAAGGTAAGACGAGTTTGACATAAACTGGCAGTAGTCATCCGTCCTTATGAGCTACAGATAGTCCTCTTTTTAGGGGCTGGGTGGGTGAGGACAATTAAATATCAAAACAGCAAATTCCCACAAACCAGCTTCCTATCCTTTTCACTCAGAGCGAGTGTTCACAGATACCAATGCATCAGGTCATGATAACCCCCTACTCAAAAGAAGGGCGAATAACCATGTAGTTTATCAAAAAATATACATATTTTAATTTTTCAACAACACATTGTACTCAACATTATTGTACTAAAAACAATTATACAACAACACCATTTGGAATTCATTCCTCTGTTTATATATGACTTGCCTATCTGGACTAGGAATTCATATACCAAAAAACCCTTGCTGTACCCCACTAGGGGGTCTGTGTGTTAACCCTCAACGATATTATTTATGCCCTTCCTAATTTTACATGGGCAAGGAGAGTGTGCCAACACTGTGTTCATAGGTTCACATCAATCAAAGCGCTGGAGACGATTGATGTGAACCTACTGACGGACAGTATATTGCGAGCACGCGTTTTTCGCATGAGGCATTAGAACTACCGGCACACGTAGAGTGAGAACTCAGTGGGAAAGTGGAGTCTCCCGCGCACAGCGAGTGACACCAAGATAAATCATGAAAACACCTAAATCGAATTACACGGCTGAAGGCCGAAGTCAGACAGCAAGAACAGCCATTTTGGTGAGACAGAGAGGAATGCCTCTCGCAGAGGGCGGATGTAGTGTACAAACCGCCTAATATTTTGGCGAATGAAGCCATGTCTAGAATTATTGGAACTATGGCTGGTAGCACGTAATGTTACACGTTATACACTGGAAAATACAAGTGCCCTGAAGACAGAACCAGCAGAATATGTATTGGGGATGATTTCGTATATATATTTTTGTAGCAATTTAGATTTATGCTGGTCCTAAAAACACATGAACACAGTGTTGGCACACTCTCCTTGCCCATGTAAAATTAGGAAGGGCATAAATAATATCGTTGAGGGTTAACACACAGACCCCCTAGTGGAGTACAGCAAGGGTTTTTTGGTATATGAATTCCTAGTCCAGATAGGCAAGTCATATATAAACAGAGGAATGAATTCCAAATGGTGTTCTTGTATAATTGTTTTTAGTACAATAATGTTGAGTACAATGTGTTGTTGAAAAATTAAAATATGTATATTTTTTGATAAACTACATGGTTATTCGCCCTTCTTTTGAGTAAGGGGTTATCATGACCTGATGCATTGGTATCTGTGAACACTCGCTCTTAGTGAAAAGGATAGGAAGCTGGTTTGTGGGAATTTGCTGTTTTGATAAACTGGCAGTAGTGCAGTCAGGTTACCAGCAGTTACCAGCAAACTCGTAATGAGGACCATTATGAAATCTTGTACAAAAAGGATAATCTTGCTCATTTGAGTTGGTGGCTGTGGATGAGATCCACTTACCTGTTACTACTCTTAATGGCAGAAGTGTACACCTGCGCCTGGTTATCAGAACACTTTCAAATGTTTGGTCCAAGTTAAATAATCTGAAAATTCTTCCAGGAGCCAGTATGGTGTGGATACGGTTCGATATTGTGCTTAACTCTGCCTGTTTATGAATCAAGAGCACCCTGGCCTCAATATTTTCTAACAATCTTGGATGGTTCAGAGGAGAATTAACAGACAAATTAGTAAAACAACTAGAACAATTTGCTGAAGCCATGTCTGTGTACTTTTTTGATGAATGATAGCCAAGGAATACACAGAAAATGTACTTAAGTAGCAATAACATCAAATAACATCTAGAATCAGATGCACAAGATTTCTTGTTCGGTCAAACTCTGTACCAGAGTGTTTTAGGTTCCAGGTTCGGGTCATCTTCAAGACAAGGCAATTCAACTTCAGTGTTGCCCAAGAATTATTTTAAAAAATCTGTTCTCTTCTAGTGCTGAGGATGATGCCCCAGAGAAAGCCCACAACCCAGTGTCATGAAACACACCTCCAATTGTATGCATAGAGATAGCAGCATTACATTCCAATCACCCAAGTTCGCAACTTGGAGGATATCACTGCAAAAAACTGCAGCTCTGTTCCTTCAGTAGTGGCTGTTGCCATGGCAGCGAGTGAAGCCGTTCATTGCAGTCAGTCATGGACGACCACATGATCCTATGGCGCTCTGTGATGATTCATACAGGAAATAAAACCTGATTTCGAAAACTTCTGCTTCTGATTGAGTCTTTTGGATTGCTTCGTTATTCTTGTTATCTTGAACTTTGGTATTATCAGACCCGGCTTTGTCTTGTGGATTGTGTCTTCGCCTGTCCCTCCTGGTTAATCCGCTTCCTGCCTGTTACGACCCTGGTTTTGCTTCTCGGACTGTTTTGCACCTTGTTCTGTTACCTACCTGCCTTTCTGTTGCCACCATCGGCCTACCTACAACCTTCCTTGTACCGTATTTGATCTTGGATTTGCCCGCCAGTTGCTCGACTACCTTTGTTTACAGACTGCCTCTTTACTACGCTTCATTTGAATTCTTCGTCTCTCTTCCGCACATACTTTGGCTTCCCCGGAACGTTGGAAGGTGACTTGTTTACTTGCAGCATTCGAACTAGACACGCTCTCCTGCATGTTGCTGTCTCTTTAAGCGTCCTCGTGCCGGCCGGATAGGTGCACTTCCCCAGACCTACCTGGAAACTTTAAGCTTTGTGTTGGACCTTGTGACTCTTCTATCCTGCTGTCTATTGAACATATTCTGGTAAGACTTGTATTTGGATCTGGGTTTTTTGTTATTTGTTCAATCTCCTTTTTTCTAAAGATAACTGGTGTTGTCTCGTTCTGCTTCAGGTACCATCTTGGGGTATTTCAGGACACATGTATGGGAGCGAGGGGTCCTCAGGCCCCCTCGTGTCGTACGCTCCTCAGTACATGGCTTGGACCGCGTGCCTCCAGTAGTGGGATTGCCCCTTGCCCTTATGTAAAGTTAACCACGGTTGACTACTGCATAGATGGGACTACTGACAGGACACGGGGCATCCATCTTTTGTGCCCCCTTTCGACTCCATCTTGGATAATCAGGCCTCACTGCGATAGTACAGCAATGCTCAGCTTCCCTCCCACCGCAGCAGCCAAGGACAGAGACACACACACACAAAGTGCGCAGGCAGCTGGCTGGCCCCCACCCTTGCACTCCCCCTGCGAAGCAAAGCTCTGCACTTCCATTCTCACGCTGAAGCTGGAGAAAGTTGCAACAATTAATATGCTACAGTTTTCTTCCTCTGAGATCACTGTTCGCCTGAGAACCGGCATGTGAACCAGGATGAGCTAAACACTTTCTTCTCGATTCGTCCTCATAAACGTGCAAGCCACCCACCCCCATTAGAACAATTTATTGCCATCCTGACCCTGCACCCCCTGTAAGGTATTTCTTTCAAGTGCCAGACCCTCGCCTGTGCTGCAAAACCCACCCAACACACCCACTACTAACCTTAACCATTTTTACTACTATATATGTTTTTACTTGTACTAATGAGTTTGAAACCTAGCAGATATGCGAAACACAGCCTGATTCTTCTACATGCACAATAAGGTCAAGGCCTCCAAATAAAGCCACGAATGAACCAATTGTATTGACAATAATCATTGTGTGTGACTTATGTAGAAATGTGACAAGTAGCATAAAAAGTTTTAAATAATTTGTTATTTAGTGTGTAACATATTAGCTTAGGTAGTGACCACAGTGACCGGACCCTGACCTGCGTGGAGCACAAGATGTTTGACGTCCATCATCTCGTCAGCCACTTAGCCAACCAGGAGGAAGAGATGCCACCCACACCTACAGCACCACACCGCCTGGCCAATCGGGTCCATTTAGCATTTTTTGTTAGAGTTACTTTAATTAACATATATACTAGCACTGATGTAAATGTGGTAGGGAGTTTTTTGGGTTATTTCCTAGCTGGAGAAATAAACCATCCTTTGAACTCTTGCAGCCGGGTCTCGGTGCCTTCTTCCCCGAAAGGGGTTGTTTATTTTACTTTCTCTCACACGTAGTAAGCCGGGGAAGGGCACCTACACACATTATTACCACCCTCACAATAGTCAACTTCCAGCACATGCCTACCGCAGAAGGGGGGTCTGCACACGCCTTCAATTAGAGGTGGTACTGATTCAGGTGTTCTTTTTGGTAATTACCAAATTGTATTGCAGATCATAACCTTGTTCTTGTCTCCCACAGCCGGCGTTTCGTGAGGGGGTGTCTTGTCTTCCAACTACTAGATCTCTCTGCTTGTCTAAATAGCACAACAGAGGTTTACAGTTGTAGGAAGAATTCTTCGTCAACTGGGTTCCAGAGCCATAGCATGTCTGAGTACTCTATGGGGTATTGGTATTGATTCATGACACGCAGCCACATATTTTGCTAGTGATTTTGCATTCCTTTGGACATTCGTACCATCATTTCAATAGGCTGACATAAAAAAATGGGAGAAAAGTGACATAACAACCAACGCTTGAACCATTTTAGTTCTTGGTTGTCCATGTGCATGGTTCCACCCAGCCTAGAAGTAAAAGTAATTCCCAGGTGATCATAGTTGTTACATAACTTGAGTTCTTTCCCTGCTCAAAAGGCAGGAAGTTTAAGTTTCCTGCGACCAGATATACAGACGATTACAACCGACTTAAAGGCCTTAATAGACGGGTCTAAGCTTTGCATAAATGAAGCATAAACATCAGTTAGATGCAGCAATGAAAGCAGGGTTCTTGCTACAATTACCATGCATGCAGCGTAGATAAATATAGGTATTGACATTCCACCTAAGTGTGGTACATCATCCTTACATCCTATAAGGTGGTCATAAAGGCTATTTATATAAAGGAAAAAAAGGAATGCGCAAAGATGCACCCTTGCCGTACACCTGTGCATACAGGAAACCATGAAGTATAATAGCCACTTCGGCCTGAATGCACATAAACTCTGTTGTTTGCATGCAAAGATGACAGTATGCTAACCAGGTCCGACTGGCATCCCATCTTACTCAGCATAATCTAGAGCTTGACTCTATTTACTCTGTCAAAAGCCGACCGAACGTCCACGAATGCATTGTGAATTACTTCATTCGTGAGGTAAATACTGTCGCTATTTTAAGATGCAACTTTAGGGCCTGCTCAGAGATGCCAAAACCTTCACGAAAGCCCAACTGTGTTGCTGCTAGGATGTTATGACTAGTCACCCCGATCTGCAATCTACTTAAGACAGTGTTGGGATGGAAATGAGTCTATCCCACCCCACTAACTACTTTCAGGTGAGGCAAAACCCCTATGAAATAGTGTAGTGTACAAGGGGGAGAGAACCGTGCTATGAAACTCACTGCAGATATAAAATAGTGTAAACAGCAGACGTATGACCTCGGAAGGCACATAGAAAGAAACACCATTTTGCATTTGCAGGCTTGCATGGCCGCGCTGCACCAGTCACGCTTCATGGAAGGATTTCACATGGCCCAGATCATTTAGGAACAATGAAGCCGTACCACCAGTTCTCACGGAAGCTCGCTTCCCGCTTGACCCTTCACTGTTGCAAACATTTAGTATCATTGGAAGGAATGCGCCTTGGAAGGCATTGAGACAACTCCAGGCTCTCTACCGTGCCAATTCATCACAGCCAATCTGCCAGCAGGCCTCTAACCCCAACGCAGTCAACCCATTGCCAGAGCCCACACCACTGATCCGACCCCCATACCCTTGCATTCCATGATAAGCAAGCGACCCCTGAACCCATAGCATAAACCAAGCAACAATAAACGACCTAAGCATGCGTGACTGTTTCACCCCTCAGCATTAAACACATCCTTTGTAACAAGAGGTACAGGGAGAGATAAATTATAGATCAAGCAAGGTTGGAGGCCTTGGGTGCGAGAGGAGCGGTATCAACAAGGCCTACAATGTGTGGTTCAGGGAAACTGTATTTCTTTCTCCACCAATCCCCAAGCCTCCCAGGTTCATGCCATAGTGATGTAGAAGTAGGCTTAGCATGCTAGCATAGATTTAACAATGTAACTTACAAGCGGCCTGACCTTCCCACCGCTGAGAGATGAGCCCAGCTGACCCACATGGAACCTGACAGACGGCGAGGAGACCAACCAATTGTAGCCTGGCATCCCCTATGGAGCAGGACCATGTATACATTTTTACCAATCTGCTGTGCGGTTTAGACGTAGCATTCAGTCTGAAGGCTTCAACGTTCTCAAGCAGCAGAGTCCTTTGTTGATATTTTGTATTCTGTACAATTAAACCTTATTATCCCTGCAAGCTATCACCTGGCTTATTTCCCTAGAGGGTTGTATTCATCCTGCAGTGTGCGTAAACAGGGACTTGCCTTCAACAGCTCTGCCAAAGATCTTGAATGAAGAGTCAAGCAGCGATAAATAGATAAAACAAAAGGGAAGGTGGTATACAGATATTTTGCTCTATGTAAGAGAAATCAAAAGGGAAAACCAGAGATAAACACCCTGTGGATCCCACTTCTTTCCCAATTGTCAGGTTCCAGAAGCCCTTGAATGGAAATCCGCTTTCACCACTTGAATATAAATTCCACAACATAAATACTGGGCCTCATTACAAGTTTGCCGGTCTGGTAACAATGGTGCCGGTAAGCTACTGGAACTATTGTTACCGGACTAGCAAACTACAAGGTCTGCGGGTGGGTGCCCTTCCGCTTACCAGGTCTAACCTGGCAGGCAGAAGGGCACCCGCTCGCAGACCTTGATGGATGTTCCAGCAACATTCATGAATGGTGCTGGTGCATCCGTCCTCCACATTCCCATTGAGTGCAATGGGACCCGAATGGGAATGGGGAGTAATTTTTTCCGGCGCCTGACAATAGGGAATTTCCGGGACCACTGTGGCTGTAATGACCCAGTGGGTCCCCAATGCCGGGCGGTGGAAAAAAATGACTCCATCAGCAGCCGTGCCCGTATTTACCAGCACGGCTACCACCGGACTCATAATGAGGCCCACAGTGTCCTGCCTAAAAATGGAAAATCACATGACAATGCCATCATTTAGAATCAGTTCGATGTTGGGTTTTCCGGATGGAGTAGAAGAGACGGTTCCCTTTGCCTTTTTCAATAACTCAGTCACGTTGTTTCTGGTCATTGACCAAAAAAAGGATGGTATATATGTGGACCTTTGTCATATAATCAATGTCAACAGAAGAGGCTGTGGTAGTGCGGAAGGTAGGAGGATGTTCAACACCAATTTACAGCATGACAGATCACACTGAGAAAGTTCTGCTATTCCCTGACTTTCTGCAACATCAATAAAGAGAAAGGCCTTGAATAGTACTATCAAAAGGGGGATCTCTGACAGGGGGAAAAGGCAGAGCTCCACAACTGGGGGCATCCTAGAGTCATGCTGAATGAAAAGGAATATATTTTCGGGGACTCAGTGATGGTAGAGGAGCTCCAGCCACCTGTGAAGGAGCAGGATAGGAGGAAAGAGTTAAAGGGGGATGTGGATTTAGAGAGGTCGGCGATCAAGCCTTCTAATGCTGGATACGGATTACTGTGAATTGATCAAACCATTGCTTCCCCCTACATTAACCTATTCCCTTACCCCACCCCACTTCTATATTTAATACAAATTAACCAAAATACCTAACGAATTCGACCAAACAAATTCGGTCAATTCTGAGTGGGTCCATTTTGCATTCGATCAATTTGGGTAATATCCAGGATGCGACTTTGTTGCAGGTTTTATAGGTTTACTATGTCAGTGGAGGTGGGTTCTTGTTGTGCTTGTCAGATGCACAAAAGATGAAATATTGCATGATTTCTCATGTTTCCACCATCAATTCTTATTGGTAATGTGAATTATCTGGGAGACTTGCATGAATACACATGATTATAACATTTGCACCAGGAACAGGGGGAGCAGCCAATCAGGTTCTGTGGTACGCAGGCTAAAACCGCTGATTGATCACAGCCCACGTTACACAGATCCCGCAGGCTGCCTACTCCACCTCGTACCGCCATCTTCAGCCCAGCCTCCTTTTTTTTTTTTTAAATATTCCAGCCCCTTGTCCAGTGCAACTTACCTGCTGTGGCTGTGGCGAGTCCCGCTGCTGCTTCACACCATCTTCCTTTGGCAGCCGCAACGCAAATGGAAATGTAAGGAGCCCCGCTTTCCACCTCCGTGGCAGCCATCTAGGAACTGTCATTTATATGAATGAACGGGATGCCACTACCAGCACTCCGGGTTACCACTTTGGTAACACGGGGTGCTACTGGCGTTAGTAACCTGTTCCACGGGCTACACTGGGGTAACGTCCCAGTGCCCTTGTTAAACGCCCTCATATCGCTAGGACCTTGAACTCGGGCTTCCAGGCTGTTACCCACTGCTGTAGCCAGTGAAACGGATTACTAACGCTATATTTTCATCCTATTCAAATGTGCCTTTGTGTTCCCTCAACAGTCGGGTAAATTCCCTGCTATGTTTGGATGTTATTGCCTATCGTCAGAATAATAAAACAGTTGATACAAATATCACCAAATTAAGCATGTACATTTGGATCAGTCCGCAAGATGTCTGCCAATAATGGTGAACCTTCACGGATGAGAACAAACCATACAGTGATATAAAATGATATGATATGATAGGTTATTTATAATGCGTTTCTTAATACCCAGAGGTTTCTAAGCGTGGACCCGGGGAAGGGAACAAACCTGTGGTGCTCCGTGTCCTCTTGCTTCCAAGGCGAGCACGTTGCCCCTGAGCTATCCTCCCACGAAATGTTTTTTTTAAATTTTCTTATGTAAAATCTCATATAACCTTTTGTTAAGCATGATTGTGATGCGCTTCTACTATAGCATCATATCCATCCCAAATTACATGTCTTGTGATGCTCAGTTTCATGAATGTCAAACGAAGCTACTCCTGCAGCTTTACCCTTCTAACAATGGGCCGGCAGTGATTTACTGGTCACCCCACAAAATGTGGTTTATCCATAAACTCTTGCGAGTCAAGTAGGGGCTCTAAATGCCACCATGGCCTTCAGGGTGGTTCAGCAGCCTGCGCCAAATCAGAGATACAAACAGAAAAAAAGACTTTCCAGAAAGGGTCCACCTGCGGTAAAAATGTTATTATTTTTCCATTAAAAATGTATATTTAAGGAAAATGTCAACTAAGCTGTCAGGACACTGGTATTATTTCCTGTGAATTCCTCATTTTCAATAGGAGAAGGTCTTACCTTTGAATTGGTGATATCCATTTCAATCTGCAGCAGTTTCACCTCCTTTTCCTGTTGGTTTTAAGTAAAAGAATACAGTAAGGAGAGTGGAGCAATCTTTACAAGCAGGTAGGCAGGGAAATATTGGCCTGCAGGATATGGCTGCCTTACCAGGGCATCGTTATTCTGTAACAGTTTAATGCACCTCTTCACAGACTGGTGAAGTATAGTCTCATCTTCCTTAGCTTCAGCAGGTTCTATCAACACTGACTGGCTGTAATGGAAACATGTAGATGGTGAGTCCTAGACTACATAGCGCAGTGTTAGCCATGACAGGCAAAGCAGAAATTCATTTGATGGCTAATCAACTGAAACATGCACGACAACAGATGTGTGGTGGAAAATCAACCACAGACTCTTCGGGTGGATGGGTGAGCATCTTTAATAATGGCCAGAAAAGCCAGCATACACAGGACAACAGCAACCCAACAACAGAACGATACCTGGCCCAGCAACACCGACTCCCTGTGGGCACATCGCTTTTATACAGGCGATCACACATGCATTTCAATGGAAAGGGAGGTTCAGGCATGGCATGCCATTGTTAAGCAACAATTGGCCACATTACAAGTTTGCCGGTCCAGAAACAACGGTACTGGTTAGTTTGCCCTTACTGTTTTTTCAGGACCGGCAAACTATGAGTTCAGCGAGCAGGTGCCTTTCAGCCGGCCAGGTCTGACTTGGCGGGTGATCCGATACCTGCTGGCCGAACTTGACGGATGCACCGGCACGATTCATGAATGATGCCCGTGCATCCGGCCTCCCCATTCCCATTGAGTCCAATAGGACTCAATGGGAATGAGGAGTAATAATTACCGGCACCCGGCAATGGGGATTTTACGGGATCTGCCAGGCCTGTAATGCCCCGCTAAATTCATGACTCCGGTATTTACCAGCACGGCTTCCACCAGGGTCGTAATGACCCCCAATGTTTCAGGTGGCTGTTCACTGTCTTAGCCAGAGGCTGAATTCTCATGTCTGGGAAAGGCACAACCTGGATCCCTGCGGAAGACATTTTACGATACATTACAATTCTTGCAGTGCAAGCTGCTTCTACGCTTCTCATATGGTTTGGGGTATACTGGCTCCCTTATGAATTACTACTTCCATCTGCTGAAGCCCCCCGCTGCCTGGAAAGGCATCTCCCTGAAACATGGTATGCCAAAAGGGAAACATAAAGAGGTGAGAACTATGGATGCAAACTATACTAGGTAGTAAATGGTATACTAGGTAGTTAATGGTAAAGCCTTTGTGGTTAAGACATTCAGGGCCTCATTACACGGATGGCGGTAACCTTGGCACTGCCGCCGGTATTTTACCGAGTCTGCCATGCTGAATGGCGGAATTACCGCCCTATTCCAAGGTGTGTGGGGGCGGTAATTCCCCATTCACCATGGCGAATTGCGGTACCGTAATTACCTCCAAGGTCCCTTTGCGGGTCCCGTCCTTAACGGATGGTAAAACCAACCGTTAAGGTAGGGTCCCACAAAGTGTCCTCGTAGTAAGGCGGTAAGGGTTTACCGGCACTGGTACCATTACCGGTACCGGTAAACCCTTACCGCCATCTGTGTAATGAGGCCCTCACACTAGAACATAGGGCCTACACAGCAATGTCAATAATGCACTGTTAAACTGCTCGTTTTCATACACGGCTTTGTAAGTTGCGACCTTTAATTGTTATTTTTCCACCTAGCTGTAAAACTCCATCCGAAGAGAACCAATAACCTTGAGTGTGGAGTACTGTCAATCTAAGGGCATTGCCTGATGGAAGTTGAGCTACATCAGTACCAATGTACAAAATAGGCGCTTAAGCCCAGAATGAAACAGGCGTCCAGAGTGTGCTGCACAGATTGCATAGGTGAGATATCCAATGGAAATTGAGGCCCTGTCACTCCTGAATCTATTGACAAAGTGTTGAAGTCTAAAGAGAACTAATAAACCAACAGCAGATGCAGTGATAACTTAAGCACTCTGTTGGATGGGAGTTGAGGTTCTAAAGTCCCCAATGAGCGTGAAGGATGCTGAGGTCCTGGGGAGAGCGGGACTGTACAGTATGATAGCCAGCAGCACTGCCTGACTCAGAGTAGTGGAATGAATTGTCCTTCCAGTGAAACCACAGGTCTGACAAGGAATAAGAGGAGTCCTTAGTACAGCTTCAATACAGAATTAAAATAGACTTATGCTTGAAGGCTTTTGGGAAAGAAGAAATAAGTATTTTATTCATTTAAAAGCTTTGCATCATGTCATTATTATAGCCACTTGCCACCACATGCTTTACAGGTACCTACCATCCAAGAAAGACCCTTAGATCAGTAGTTAAAAGGTGTAACCTTGGAGGTGAGAATGATTTCTACAGCATCTGGGACTCACTCTTTGCTAACATTCAAAATGCCCTGGCCAAAGCACAGTTGTGCATTTCTATCCGATTCGACTATTAATTTGGTATATCGCCCACCACTGCATATCAATAGAGTTTAATTTATTAGTGTGTGCAGAGTGATACTACTAAGGGCCTGTGCAATGGTTTTAGCTAGACATTGCTCACCTCCCCCCTTCAATCACAGAGCCAACGAGTTCTGCTTGTTTGGGAATTCAAAGGCAAAGTGTGCATCCATGGCCAACAAGTGCCATGCTGGTACGATGGGTGTCTAAGACTGTCGAGCCAGAAACCCTGGAACAATGTCTGTCTAAAAGCATTTTTTTTTATTGTGCATCATAGCCAAAACAAATTTCGACTTTTTACACAGAATACAAAATCGTAAAAATATGTAATACAATTCATCATTAAAAAAGAGGAAAAGGACATTGCAGACTCAGTACTGGCGCCTTGGGGTGTTTGCCGCAACGGAGAAACGCTGAGAATTGGACAGCTGCCTGTGTCAGACCGGAGCGCCCTGGAGCAGGAACCCTCTGGGGCGCCACGAGAGGGGGAGGCAGAGGCGCATCTCCACAGAACACCAAGTGGATCCTGCAGATCACCCATGTCCTGCAGCAACATACTGAGGAGCAACCATCGCCGCCTCTCGTGCGGCTCGGCATACTGATGTTAACCAGGGTTGCTGCGGATCCAGAGCAGCGAGTAGGGAGAGAAGAGGGGATACGCCGGCACCAATCCAAATGGACGGAGCAGGAGCTCACTGGCCCCGCATCAGAGGGATCCAGAGGAGGCGACTGGAGAGGTCGGAGCAACCCGCCAAAAGAAATGAAGGACAGTACTCCTAGCTCCTGATCACCCACCGGTGCTGGACCACTCCTAAGCTCTTGAGTTATCGCTGGGGAAGCAGGGAGGCACCAAGATCCTGCTGCAACCTACATCAATGGGACTAGCGGCCTCCCTGCGGTGTCCGATGTTAAGGTAGGCCACACAATACGACAGAGTCACGCCACAGAGGTCTTGATCTCCTGAGGAAGTTGCTTAGAGCCTCTCCATGCCTCTGACTCCTCTTAACAGCGAAAGTGCCCCGTTTGCAAAATGTTTAGGTTCACTCTGGCACCCTACATCTGGATGAACCTTCCAAGCTCCTGCTAGGAAAAAACCCTACAAAAATGGGAGCCGCACTTCTCCTAAAATACCAAAAACACCAACTAGGCCAGTCTATTGGTACGGTGCAGAGCTTGGAACGCGGACGTGCGGAGACCCCGTCGCTGTGTAGCAAGTATCCACACACGGCACAGCAGGGCTTCCTCTGGAGACTCAGCGGGCCAGACCGCCGAACCCTACACACGAAGTGGCAGCACCCGTAAGGAGAACAACCGGTTTTAGCTGATTGAGTGGGACGTTCTGCCCCACTCCGCACCTACTGCTCCCGCCCGGCTCGGGGCAGCGACTTACGTCGGATGCAGTCCAGCTGCGGGCCAACCGAGAGCAGGTCGAACCTGACACAGAAGGCAGACCCGAGACTTGGCATACCGCTGCTGCCGTGCACTGAGGAGATCTCCTCAACCCCGTAGTGGATGGAACCGCAGCAGGATGCTCCTGTGAGAAGGTAGGAGGCGTGAACACACCCTGCGACAGCTATTCACCCAGAGAGCCCCTCCCGTGGGGAGAACTCCCCGTCCCGCTCCCCAAGCCCCATCAGAGCAGATCGACGCTCAGGACTGAGGCCAACGAGGCTAGTGGCAACGTTCAATGTGATGAGCCCCTCCCCGGGGTAAAGTGAGAACTATTAAGTGATCGGTCACCTCACCTTGTGCCGTATTAGCTATCCCACCACAGCTAGCGAATCTGCTTTTCCGGTGATCCAACACCACTTCTGAGAGAATACAAACGGTGAAGTACCTCTGAGCCATTGCCAGAGACAGACGCCACATGAGACACGTGTAGTGCACGTCCACATCAAGGGCACCCAACATAACATGTGTGCGAGATAAAAGACAGACCCTGGCCCGTCAGAGCAAAACAGCGAACCATACCTCCTTCCCCAAGTGGACACTAGAAAGAAGGGCCTAATTCGCAATGCAGCCCTGGGCACGTGGCGCCGTAACATATCACTTTATGGTACACACCACCCACCGTTCTCGAGAGTGAAGCTGAGACACGCGGAAACTGCACACAGGCCAGCAGACCACGACCTAAGATATGTGTCTCCAGACTAAGAAACAGGCAGTTACATCACCCTTTCTGATCCAACTGGGAACACTGGAGACCGCATCGTACACACCCTATTCTCAGACTTAGTGCGTCAATTGACTGAGACACCGCTGAAATCACATGAGGGGACTTATAATGTGGGAGAACCCAATCCACTTGGAGGGCCTGGTCACTGAAAGAAAACACTTTTGAGGACTGGCGGGAGTGGTGCATAATCCCTGGTAACTGTGGAGCTGGGTAGTTGCCAGGCTAATAATGTGAAAATGCTCGGTCCTGTGGAGCTGCCGAGAGTGGCATGGCTACCTAGAAGCTCCTGGTGCGCTCCAAACAATGAACAGTAAGAGCTGGAGAATCGGAATGAGGAAGGGAAGGAGCGTGCATTGCATGAGAAATCACCAGCCAAGTCTCTGTGGGGAAGATAAATTTTCCTTTGGAAGATCCGAGACGGATGAAGAGCCTTGTAGAAATTGGCGGCCGCTCCGAGCTGGAGTTCTGAAACGCTAATGAGAGGGCAGCACCTATGTATTGATGCAACCTCTGGTCCCTAACACTGTCACGGCACACAGTAGTCTGGAATAATAGTGACAAAGCAACCAGAGAGGAAACTCTGAATTATAAGGATTCCCTGCAGTATAGGGGATCCGCCGAGTTACATCCTGCCCCCACACTCACCTGGGGAAGCGGAACCTGTTAGCCCAGGAGGGCCTGGAGACCGCCTTCAGGGTCTTGAACAAGGATGAGTCAAGCTACAGCTCGCCCACAATGACCCTCTAGGTGGACAACAGCAGTGACAGACACAGTGTCCTCGAACTCCACTCCTCCAGGAGAAATATATAACTCACCCAGAAAGGGGAATGCTGAAACACAGGAAATGTTAGCAAAGAGCAGTAAAACAACTAACCAAATGAACATAGCGACCTTAGTGGGCAGCACAGTTCCTGAGAAACTGAAGAAAGGCAACCCAGCAGGGAAGCAAAACTCCATCCCCAGTTCTGGTTTCGGAGCCCCCTAACCCAGCCAATCAGTCACTATATCGGACCTAAGAGACTTACTCACAGCCATAACGAAAGAAATCTGAAAAGGAACAGAAGAGGTAACTCAGAAAATTAACTCCCTAGACAAGAGGGTGGAATCAGTCGAGAACCAGATGACAGACATCGAGAACACCCTATGTGAGCAGACATTTGAACAGGAGAAAGGCCTTGACAGAATGGCAGCCCTGGAAGCCCGTTGTGAGGCACTAGAGGTGAAGCAGGAGGATGTTGGAAACAGATCAAGAAGGAACAATATCCGACTCCGCAGAATACCTATCACGGTTCCCGATGCGGACCTGAGAGGATACTTAGGAGACTTATTCAGATTCATAATAACACTCCCAGACAAATCCCCATCGGAGCTGGTCCGGGTGCATAGAACAATCCCGAGGCAGTCTACTACATCGCCCCCGGAAGTCCTCGCCAGGGTTCACTTTTTCAGGGTAAAAGAGGAAATCATGAAAGAGGCCAGAGCAATGCAGCAAATCTCCTTTAGAGACTCTAACATCCTCCTATACAAGACCTGGCGAACACCATCCTACAAAAAAGGAAAAACCTCAAGCCACTGATGGACTGGCTTAGGGAAAGAAATCTCCCATACCACTGGGGTTTTCCAACATCAGTGAAACTCTCCTGGGAAGGATCACAACAACAGATCAACACCCTAAAGGAAGCAGAAAGATTCGTGGGCATCGGAAGAGGAAGCGAGGAATCCGATTCGGAAGCGGCTGGTCGAGACCCCCCCGATAAACAAGGGCCAGCTTCATGGACCAGAGTCGGTAGATGGCGTAGAATCCACGGACCCCCACGACGAAAGCCCAAACCAGATTGAACTGCCGCAAAACAAAATGAATGTCTAAGGTCAGTGTCCCATCCCCCACACCCCTTGAAGCCCCCTAACGACCAACAACATGGGCAATTGAACACACTCATTCGTCGGGGGCATAGCACAAGCAAACGTGACACAATACGGGGTGGAGGGGGGCAAGAGGCTGTAGGGGAATCCGTGGAATCTCCCAATATCAGATTTGGAACTGACCAAAGGAAGCTGTTATCACATTCCGAGAACATGTTATAAAACACAAGTGGACATTATGTCCTGCCGTTGACAATTTGGGACCAGTGGCCATATCGCTTGAGGTTGGAGCACTATAAGTTGCCCCGTTGGGTAGAATGATCACATTTCTTCGGGGTCAGGGGTTAGAGGGAGGGGAAGGGGAGGAAAAGGCATCAACAAGGGGGGAGAGAACACTGTGGGTCACTCCCCCGAGGGGGAAAGGAAAGCAACAAGAAACTGACATCTATTGACATCAGAACACCATACAACCAGAGCAACACCAGACAGATAATGTGCTCTGGGACAGGCAAGAAGAGATGCAATACTGAACCCATTAAGGAACCTCATGGGGTCGGATAGTGAGAGGGAACTCAATGTCATTACATGGAACATCCAGATCCTTAACTTCCTGGGGGAAACGTAGGTCGGTGGAGCATAAGCTCAACTTACTAGCTGGAGACATAGTACGGCTCCAGGAGACCTACTTGTTACAGGCCGACGAAAAAAGTATCAGATTCAAAAGGTTAAAGAAATCATTATTCGCCACATCCTGGGAGAAAAAGAGAGGGGTGGCCATCCTACTGAGCGACAATGTCCCCTTAACGGTAATCACAGTTAGACGGGACGCGGGTGGTAGATATCTCTTAGTGAAGGGTCTTCTGGTGGAGTAGCTGGCGGTGGTTTATTGCCCAAACAGCACTCAAGACAAATTCTTAGCGAACCTGACCCCAACCATCCTGACATTCACGGAGGGACACCTGCTTATAGGTGGAGATTTTAATATGGTCCCTGACCCACTATTAGATAAAACCCTTCCCCCATCCAGACTAGATTACACCCAAGCACTGTCATTAGCCACATTTTTCAGGGAAACAGAGACAGTGGACGTGTAGAGGCTGTCAAACACGGGCTCTAGAGAATACACACACTACTCCCACGTGCACAAGGGATTCTCAAGAATAGATCTACTGTTAGTCACCAACATAATATACCCCTGCCGGGACAAAGTTAAGATACAAACCCAGGCAATCTCGGACCACGCCCCTATATCTGCAGTTATAAGCATAAAAGGCTCTCCCCGTGCTCCAATGAGATACTGGAAATTATACGATGCTTTGCTGTCAGATGAGGCTATTAAAAGGGAAAGTGCAGAAACACAAACTATTTCTGTGAAAACACAGTATCTTACTCCTCCATAGATGTAATTTGGGATGCCATGAAAACAGTAGGTAGGGGGACACTCATCAGTGCAGGGCCCGAACAGCAGAGAGTCTCGAAAATCTTGGGAACCAAACTAGAGGGTTCGGTTACATCACTAGAAAAAGAGTTACAACCGCGCTGGTCTAGAAAGGGGGAAAGAGCATTGAAAAAAACAAAAATAGCACTAGAAATGCACTGGACTGACAGATCAGTGAAATCATTGGCCTAGACAAAACAGTTTTATTACAGTAGAAATAATAAGGCAAACCGATTGCTAGCATATAAGATCAAAAGGATACACAACAGGAACAATATTTCATGCCTAATTGGTGAAGATGGCAAACTCCCGATATACAAAGAGGGACAAAATGGAAGTGATGGCGAACCACCACAAGATAGTAATGATAGACCCGCCCTCACTTCTCGATAAGCTACCCAAATACTTGCTAGCTACCATCACCCAACAACACAAACAACGCCTAGGAAAGCCTAGATGACCCTATTACATTGGAAGAGAACAAGGAAGCCATCAAGTCACTGAAACCCACCGCCCCAGGCCCCGACGGGCTAACAGAGGAATTTTATAAAATGTACTCACATATACTGGCCCCACACCTTACTATCCTATTCAACTCCTTTCTAAAAACAGGAACCATCACGAAATCAATGGCGGAGTCTATAACTATATTAGTCCACAAACCAGGGAAAGACACCACACACCCTACCTCCTAAGACCAATAACGTTGATGAACAACGACGGGAAGATATTTTCGAAGGTATTAGCATCTAGGCTTAAACCACATCTCCCAGACATAATAGCCCGCAACCAAACCGGATTCATCCCAGGGAGGGGAACACACGACAACATCAGGCGCACCATAGATCTCATAGAAAGTGTGAGTAGGTTGGGGGAGGAAATGCTGGTCATCTCACTGGATGCCCACAAGACATTTGACTTGGTTGACTGAGGTTACATCGGGAACAAACTGTCTCATCAGGGGTTTGGCCCAAATTTCATTAAATGGACAATGGGCAACTATCAGAACCCTACCACGCAACTACGAGTCAATGCCATCAGATCAGAAACTATACACATCTCCAGGGGAACAAGACAGGGATGCTATCACCGGTGGTTTTTGCCCTGTCCATGGAGCCATTTGCAAATAGGGTCCGACAAAACAAGGAGATAAAGGGGCTCAAAGTGGGGGACCGCGAGTAAAGGATTGCGCTATATGCAGACGATGTGCTTGTGACTGCAACCAATCCAAGGGCATCTTTGGATCACCTATAGGAGGATATTGATGAATTTCGCAGAGGGTCTGGATTCAGGGTAAACTTGGAGAAGTCAGCTGCCATGGCAGTCACTCCCGCAAATATACAGAGGGTAGACCTAGGTCTCTCCCTCCCGATCCCGTTGGCGGACTCCTCAATTACATATCTGGGGGTTCAGATCCCAGGGATATCTCACAAGTTTATCAAAGCAACTTCCCGCAGCTGTTTAACGAGCTCAAGCGCAACCTAGAGCACTGGAAGGTCCAGGAGATCTCCTGGCTCGGGCATATAGCTGCAGTAAAGATGAACCTGTTACCGAGATTACTCTATTACTGTGCAGCCCTCCCGGTCCATATCCCAGAAAAAGAGCTACTCTCTCTGCAGAGACATATACAAAAATGTATCTGGGGTGGGAAGAAACCTAGAATTGCTAAGAAAATCATGCTCCCCGGAAGGGCTATTGGGGGTTTTGGAGTCCCGGATGTATCAAGGTACTCCCTAGCAGAACAATTATCCTATGCATACACGTGGGTCCAATCAGAGGATCAGCCAAGCTGGCGACAAATAGAGGAAGCCAGGTGCCCGGTCCCTCTGCACGATCTCCCACACCTACCGACATTAAAATCCCAGGTAAATCAGGGACCCCTCACAGCAACAATAAACATTACCCAAAAAGTGGAAAATGGCAACTCGGAAATGGGATTGTAGGGGCACACGAGGCCCACTCACACCATTCTGGAATAACCCAGAATTCACACCTGGTATCCCCTCACATGGTTTCACAGCATGGAAAGAGGGTGGTCTGCAAACTCTGGGGGATTTCCTAGAGGGAGGCTCCCCTATCACTTTTCTAAAATGCAAAGAAAAATTTAAGGTGACTGAAGCAAAAAGGTTCCATTACACCCAGCTGAGGCACTGGGCCTCACACAGAACAGTCAGGGAAAAGGGCTCCAGAGAGCTGACAACTTTAGGGATCAACCTTCGGTCATAAATGACTACAGGGAAAATATCCACACTCTACCGCCTATTGGACGGAACAGATGCCACGAAAAAAGAGAAATATGTGCTCGACTGGGAGAGGGACCTGGGTCGTGAATTAGACATTGCACAATGGGGAAGGTCTAGTCTAGCCTTCACAAGAGCACTCAGTGCGTCTCAAATAGGGAAGTGGGCTATAAACTTTGTTATAGGTATTATGGCACTCCAAATATAACCCAGATATCTTCCCAAACTGTTGAAGAGGATGTGCAGAGAAAGGCATCCTGTTTCACATGGTATGGACCTGCACAAAAGCAGAGGGGTATTGGAAAGAGGTGGTGGACCACATCAAAACAATTACCGTTCTCACACTTACGCGGGATCAGGGAATAATACTCCTGGGGGAAACCGGGGGAGGAGAATTCCCATTGTCAGGACACATGGCACGCCTATGCACTGCCTCCGGGCCACCCTTTGCACTGGGGTCTGTATCTCTACCCATACAGCCCCCCCCTTTTTCTTCCTGCACTTATCAGACCTACCCTGTCTGCTGCCTTAAACCTAGCACTTGCAGATTGCTGGCTGCATTACCACTGTTTGTTGCCTTTATTAATTATTTATTGTTATTTATCTGTTTGTCCTCTGCTTCGCACTTTCCACCTCTCCCCCTTCCATGCACTTTCCCCTGCCCCCTCTCCCAAGCACTTGCGCATTCTCAATGTCACTGGGCCTAGTAAGATCGCTGTTTTGTTCTCCCCTGTTCCCCTCCCTTGCCTTGTCGCTCTCTGAAACACTTGTGTACGAGCGCGATAGAAATAAAATATCAATCAATCAATCAAAACCTCCTCCTGGCAGCAAAGATTGCTATGGCCCGGCTATGGAAGAATGCAGAGGGTCCCTCTACACCGCTCTGGTGGTCTAAATGTTGGGAAATATATAGTGGCGGAAAATATTACAGCGATTCGCTCGGGGAATCTGACCTCTTTCCTAAACACGTGGGCACCACTTATGGACTACTCAGAAAGATACCCAGCTCTCACCAGAAGACCCCCACTAACATGCTGGCTGCAAAGCGATCTGTACTATAACACAGATGGAGGAGGTGAGATGTAGAGGTAACCAAAAACCATATACAGAGATACATCGAAGTGGAGCAATCCCACTCACCCCTAACGTCGCCTATCCTGTAGTGGACTGTGACGCGGGTTGAGGACCCAGCTTAATAACTAATTGCTTAACTAAATGCCATGTTCATGTCAGTGTACATGTGTGCCCTTGTTGAAATGCTTAATAAAATGTATTGTTGAAAAAAAAGAAAAGAAGAAAAGGATTAAAAAACGAAATATATAAAAAGTGAAATTAGATTTCCAATCTCAATAGAGAAGAGAAAAAAAATAAAAGGAGAAAAAGAAAAAACAATAGCCCAACATTCACTTACATCACCAATTAGATAAGCAGATGGTCAACAAGTTTTTAATCATGGAGAAATGTAACCACTTCCATTGTCAGGAATACTTCATTCCCTAAAATAATTCTCTCCCATCGATTAAGAAAGCTATTCCACCAGGCACATTGGCACATTGGGTGCCTGAATGTTATGTGCCCAGGCCCATTGTTTAAAAGTTGCCTGAATGGTAGGCCTAAAACCCAAAACAAGCAAAATCAATACAAGGAGCAGAAAAGAGTGCACAAATTACAGGGAAAACTATTATTATTACACGCAATCTCAACCAGGAAAAAAGACAATCTTTGATCAATGCATCATCATTGAATGGCAGTATATGTAGGAGAAAGTAATGTGGAAAGAGTTGACATTGTTTCAAGACACATGAAAAAACATTAAAAGCTTATTGGTTCATGCTAATAATCACCTGCAGAAAACCATGCATTTGTTAGATCTATTGGCGCAACCCTTCCCTCATGACCAGCCCAGTACCATCCCTCTAATTCTTCTAGTCTTCCCCTCTCTTCCTTTCCTACCAGCACTTGCCCTCAGGCACCTTTCCCTGACTAGCCCACTCAGGCTAGCCCCCTTAGCACTTGCCTAGTCCCTTGGACCCCCCTCCCTCCAGCACTTCCCCGTCCTCTACCCTCTCCTTATCCTTTCCCCTCGTCACATTGTTGCTTTCGGACCCCTCTCCCATTGGTCAACCCAACCTCGAGCATCTCATGGTGTGCTTCAGCCCTCAGATGTAGCCAATCCCCTTGTGAGGTGTAGACAGTGTGGCAACAAAATCACATACCTCATCCTTTTACCACGCGACCGGAACGTTTGGCACTCCATGATGGTTCTGACCCTTGTAGCTGTACACCTGACTGATTATAAATAGACTTCTGTTTGGAAACGTGCATTTCAGGAACTCTTCTTACCATGGGAGCAAGCAACCTTATAAAAACACAACTGGGACACCACTCAGATGAGAATATTTTCCTGAATGTATTAGCTCCGTTTCTCGTATTTCCTGCAGTATCAATTGAGTGGCCATTCCTTCAGTGGGGCAGTAGAGTCACACCCAATAAAGCTTCCCCAGGTTGCACTTCAACAATACCTCGTTCTCATCAACCTGTGTCCTTCGCTCTTTGGAATGCTGGCTATGGGTTTGAAACATTAGTTGTTGTATCAGCTATTATTCAATGCCTAGGATCCTACTTCACTCTGCACCCTCAAAAAATCATTGTGCTGCATTTCACACCACCTGCTGGTCCTGTCTGTGCACCAGCTAAAACAAACAACAGTGAAGCCTAATTCACTGCAGAAAACACTGAGTCCTTTCTGTGGCCTAGTCATATGCAATCTCCAACATGAACTATTCCATGTTAGCAAGAACCTACCATACCCTAGAAACAACCTGGTGAAAAATATGTCTGAAGGATTACCAGCATGTGCCGACTTTGGACAATGACCAACCAACCAACCAAGGCAGAAATAAATGGGAAGTATATCACACAGTCTCTGGTAGGGTAACGAGGCCAGTCTGTCTGGATCTAGGTGTTAGGGAGGAGCCATTCCTTGAAGAGGAGGGGCTTGAGCTCCTTCCTTCAATTACATTGTAAGGAAAGATAATGAGTGACTTGAAAACTTTCCTCTGCCACCCAGTCTCTTTATGGTATACATATACCCACACTGTGCTTGTGATTGTCCTTGCAACCTTAGTCATTTGTTAAAAGTAGGAGTTAAGCAGACAAGAGGACAACCAAGGCAGGTATGAACCTGACAGAGGGATATCGAAAGAAAGCTAGGGGAAGTGAACCTTGCTTTACTGATCAGATGACAGAATCATAAACTGTGTTAGAATGGCCATATGAACCAGATGGAGGGATGCCAGGAGAAAAGCTAAGGGAAGTGAATCCCGCATTGTGGAAGTAAAAGTGAACTGTGTATTTGGAAAATGTGAACCCGGCTGAGAGATGCCTGCGAATTGGGCTGAACCATAATAACCCTCTGAACATTGTGTCGACAAGAGTGAACCCGATCAAGGGATGTCCACAGTGAATGATTGTTTAAAAAGACATTGAGACTCTCGAATATTACAGATGATGATGCTTTGAATGAAAGGCCGTAGTGAACCTGACTGAGGAAGGCTAGTGATGAAAGAATGAGCAGAGCCCGGTTGAGGGGGATCGAAAGGTGAAGCGAATTCACCCGACATGAAGATTACCGAAAGGAACTATTGTTTTAGTTGTTTATGGTCCACCAGGCCCTCTGAGGCAAGAGACTTTGCATAAAAGAGATTTGGCCCCAGAATGTCACAGATATCGTTGAAGCAAACTGTAAGCTCATGCTGGAGAAACCCAGGAGTTTGCTGTGCTCATGAGTCCCACCTTGTCCAGTGCAAAAAAAAACGTTGGGGAATGGAGACTCCAGCTATACCATCCTGACGTATCATTTTGTGAACACTTCTTTCTTTTCTTGTGAACATTATCCCACACCATTTTGTAGCATAGCGGTAAGGATTGGCAATAGGTTTTTTAGAATAGGCCCTTTTTATTTTGCCTAGGCTCCAATTGGACTGCATTATTATTATCTGATGGTCGTAGCTTGCTCCCATCTTTGATTTATGTTTAGATTATGCTTTTATCTCACCCATTATATAGTTTAATGAACACCCTTGAAATCGTCATCACTCTCTGATTGTATTAAATCCTTTTATTGTTGTGCTGATCTTCTGCAGTAGCTCCCATCTGGTGATCTGCAGCAACTTAGCATTGACTGCAGTCTGAAGTCCTGGCATAAATATAGATGTCATTATAATTGCTTTCTTGCTGAATAATTTATGCTCATCTGGTATGTCACTTTAGGCTTCTTTTGATTTTGATGAGAAACAGTTCTCCCTCTTCAGTCAACGGAGGTTGAGGAACCTCTTTCTACTCTGGTGTTCGTCCATTTTTGGAAAATCGTCAATATTGAGTTCATTTTGAGAAATCACAAATGCAGGAACGTGTATGACCACGAGGGAGCATACTCCTCCCCATTTTGTAGGCAGCCACTTCTCTTCTTCACACTTTTTACAACACCTAATGGCCATATAAAGGATAGATCAGAAAAGCCTCACCGTCACTCACGCAGACCCTATTCTTAACTACCTTCCCTTTGTTCCTAATTCCCTTCTTCCCGTATTTCCCCTTACCTTCCTCTGGGGTCTTTGCAACCGGGACTCCACGTGTTCAGTCAGGTACTCCGAGGGTCGCCACTCACGGCCGGACCTCGCTCAGGTCCGTTCCCCAACCAAGCCGTGGCCTGCCTTGGCGAGCAGCTTTTTCGATCGGGTATTCATCAACCGGGAACCCTTGACCCTTTCTTCTTGGTGTGCACAGTCTGGTCAACCACGGAGGCGATGGTTCTGCTGGGGGGCGCCCTGGATCTCGCTGCCGGGCGGCGCAGGCCTCAAGGCACCTCTATAAATCACGTCACAGGGGTCACAAAAAATGGAGGTGCCTTTCCCCGGCTTACTACGTGTGAGAGAAAATAAAATAGCAGACACAATCCCTTGTAGGGGAAAGAGGCACTGAGACCTGGCTGCAAGGGTTCGAAGGATGGTTTATTTCTCCAGCTAGGAAATAACCCAAAAAACCCCCTCCAAAATCTCATTACATCACACTTATATTTATATTAATTAAAGTAACTCTAACAAAAAATGCTAAATGGACCCGATTGGCCAGGCGGTGTGGTGCTGTAGGTATGGGTGGCATCTCTTAGTTTTACAACGGTAGCGGGCGCCCCTCTCTCGAAAGAACAGACTTGATAACCTGTTCAGTGGTTATTAACCACTTGAGAGTTCGCAGCCACTGCTTTTACTCACTGTGCCTTTCACAGATGGGAAATATCCATTTGCATATCAGTCTTTGTCCTGCCCAGGGGCAGTCCAGCACCGAAATGCAATGGCAACTCCAACCTGAACGAGAGTACCATCAGCAACCCCATACACGTGTTTCACCCTTGTTGGGGATCATCAGTGAGGTGAAGCTGATGCCTCTCTTCCTCCTGGTTGGCTGAGTGGCTGACGGACGTCAAACATCTTGTGCTCCATGCAGGTCAGGGTCCGGTCACTGCGGTCACTACCTAAGATAATATGTTACACTCTAAATAACAAATTATTTAAAACATTTTATGTTACTTGTCACATTTCTACATAAGTCACACACAATGGTTATTGTCAGTACAATTGGGTCATTTGTAGCTTTAATTGGAGGCCTTGACCTTATTGTGCATGTAGAAGAATCAGGCTGTGTTTTGCATCTTTTCCTAGGTTTCAAAACTCATTAGTACAAATAAAAACATATATAGTAGTAAAAATGCTTAAGGTTAGTAAGGAGTGTATTGGGTGACATTCACTGTGTTAGAAAAAATGCTTTGGGAGAGAGGACGTTCGCCCCCGGACGTCCTCGCCAGGGTTCACTTCTTCAGGGTAAAAGAGGAAATCATGAAAGAGGCCAGAGCAATGCAGCAAATCTCCTTTAGAGACTCTAACATCCTCCTATACAAGACCTGGCGAACGCCATCCTACAAAAAAGGAAAAAGCTCAAGCCACTGACGGACTGGCTTATGGAAAGAAAGCTCCCATACCACTGGGGTTTTCCAACATCAGTGAAACTCTCATGGGAAGGAGCACGACAACAGATCAACTCTCTAAAGGAAGCGGAAAAATTCATGGGCATCGGAGGAGGAAGCGAGGAATCCGAGTCGGAAGCGGCTGGTCGAGACCCCCCTGATAAACAAGGGCCAGCTTCATGTACCAGCGTTGGTAGATGGCGTAGAATCCATGGACCCCCACGACGAAAGCCCAAACCAGATTGAACTGCCACAAAACAAAATGTATGTCTAAGGTCAGTGTCCCATCCCCCACACCCGCTGGAGCCTCCTAACGACCAACAACATGGGCAATTGAACACACTCATCCGCCGGGGGCATAGCACAAGCAAACGTGACACAATACGAGGTGGAGGGGGGCAAGAGGCTGTAGGGGAATCCGTGGAATCTCCCAATATCAGATTTGGAACTGACCAAGGGAAGCTGTTATCACATTCCGAGAACATGTTATAAAACACAAGTGGACATTATGTCCTGCCGTTGACAATTTGGACCCAGTTGGCCATATCGCTTGAGGTTGGAGCACTATAAGTTGCCCCTTGGGTAGAATTATCACATTTCTTCGGGGTCAGGGGTTAGGGGAAGGGGAAGGGGAGGAAAAGGCATCAACAAGGGGGGGAGAGAGCACTGTGGGTCACTCCCCCGAGGGGGAAAGGAAAGCAACAAGACACTGACATCTACTGACATCACAACACCATACAACCAGAGCAACACCAGACAGATAATGCGCACTGGGACAGGCAAGAAGAGACGCAATACTGAACCCATTAAGGAACCTCATGGGATCTGATATGAGAGGGAACTCAATGTCATTACATGGAACGTCCAGGGTCTTAACTTCCTGGGGGAAACGTAGGTCGGTAGAGCATAAGCTCAACTTACTAGCTGGAGACATAGTACGGCTCCAGCAGACCCAGGCCAGGCCGACGAAAAATGTATCAGAGTCAAAAGGTTTAAGAAATCATTCTTCGCCACATCCGGGGAGAAAAAGAGAGGGGTGGCCATCGTGCTGAGCGACAATGTCCTCTTAACAGGAATCACAGTTAGACGGGACGCAGGTGGTAGATATCTCTTAGTGAAGGGTCTTCTGGTGGAGTAGCCTATCACTCTGGCGGTGGTTTATTGCCCAAACAGCACTCAAGACAAATTCTTAGCGAACCTGACCCCAACCATCCTGACATTCACGAAGGGACACCTGCTTATAGGTGGAGATTTTAATATGGTCCCTGACCCACTATTAGATAAAACCCTTCCACCATCCAGACTAGATTACACCCAAGCACTGTCATTAGCCACCTTTTTCAGGGAAACAGAGACAGTGGACGTGTGGAGGCTGACAAACACAGGCTCTAGAGAATACACACACTACTTGCACGTGCACAGTGGATTCTCAAGAATAGATCTACTGTTAGTCACCAACATAATATACCCCTGCCGGGACAAAGTTAAGATACAAACCCGGGCAATCTCAGACCACGCCTCTGTATCTGCAGTTATAAGCATAAAAGGCTCCCCCCGTGCTCCAATGAGATACTGGAAATTATACAATGCTTTGCTGTTAGATGAGGCTATTAAAAGGGAAAGTGCAGAAACACGAACTATTTCTGAGAAAACACAGTAGCTTACTCCGCCATAGAAGTAATTTGGGATGCCATGAAAACAGTAGGTAGGGGGACACTCATCAGTGCAGGGCCCGAACAGCAGAGAGTCTCGAAAATCTTGGGAACCAAACTAGAGGGTTCGGTTGCATCACTAAAAAAAGAGTTACAAACGCGCTGGTCTAGAAAGGGGGAAAGAGCATTGAAAAAAACAAAAATAGCACTAGAAATGCACTGGACTGACGGATCAGTGAAATCATTGGCCTAGACAAAACAGTTTTATTACAGTAGAAATAATAAGGCAAACCGATTGCTAGCATATAAGATCAAAAGGATACACAACATGAACAATATTTCATGCCTAATTGGTGAAGATGGCAAACTCCCGATATACAAAGAGGGACAAAATGGAAGTGATGGCGAACCACCACAAGATAGTAATGATAGACCCGCCCTCCCTTCTCGATAAGCTACCCAAATACTTGCTAGCTACCATCACCCAACAACACAAACAACGCCTAGGAAAGCCTAGATGACCCTATTACATTGGAAGAGAACAGGGAAGCCATCAAGTCACTGAAACCCACCGCCCCAGGCCCCGACGGGCTAACAGAGGAATTTTATAAAACTTACTCACATATACTGGCCCCACGCCTTACTATCCTATTCAACTCCTTTCTAAAAACAGGAACCATCACGAAAGTCTATAACTATATTAGTCCACAAATCAGGGAAAGACACCACACACCCTACCTCCTAAGACCAATAACGTTGATGAACAACGATGGGAAGATATTTTTGAAGGTATTAGCATCTAGGCTTAAACCACATCTCCCAGACATAATAGCCCGCAACCAAACCGGTTTCATCCCAGGGAGGGGAACACACGACAACATCAGGCGCACCATAGATCTCATAGAAAGTGTGAGTAGGTTGGGGGAGGAAATGCTGGTCATCTCACTGGATGCCCACAAGACATTTGACTTAGTTGACTGGGGTTACATCAGGAATATACTGTCTCATCAGGGGTTTGGCCCAAATTTCATTAAATGGACAATGGGCAACTATCAGAACCCTACCACGCAACTACGAGTCAATGCCATCAGATCAGAAACTATACACTTCTCCAGGGGAACAAGACAGGGATGCTATCACCAGTGGTTTTTGCCCTGTCCATGGAGCCATTTGCAAATAGGGTCCGACAAAACAAGGAGATAAAAGGGCTCAAAGTGGGGGACCGCGAGTAAAAGATTGCGCTATATGCAGACGATGTGCTTGTGACTGCAACCAACCCAAGGGCATCTCTGGATCACCTATGGGAGGATATCGAGGAATTTTGCAGAGTGTCTGGATTCAGGGTAAACTTGGAGAAGTCAGCTGCCATGGCGGTCACTCCCGCAAATATACAGAGGGTAGACCTAGGCCTCTCCCTGCCAATCGCGTTGCTGGACTCCTCAATTACATATCTGGGGGTTCAGATCCCCAGGGATACCTCAAAAGTTTACCAAGCAACTACCCGCAGCTGTTTAACGAGCTCAAGCGCGACCTAGAGCACTGGAAGGTGCAGGAGATCTCCTGGCTCGGGCGTATAGCTGCAGTAAAGATGAACCTGTTACCGAGATTACTCTATTACTGTGCAGCCCTCCTGGTCCATATCCCAGAAAAAGAGCTACTCTCTCTGCAGAGACATATACAAAAATGTATCTGGGGTGGGAAGAAACCTAGAATTACTAAGAAAATCATGCTCCGCGTAAGGGCTCTTGGGGTTTTTGGAGTCCCGGATGTATCAAGGTAATCCCTAGCAGAACAATTATCCTATGCATACACGTGGGTCCAATCAGAGGATCAACCAAGCTGGCGACAAATAGAGGAAGCCAGGTGCACGGTCCCTCTTCCCGATCTCCCACACTTACCAACCTTAAAATCCCAGGCAAATCAGGGACCCCTCACAGCAACAAAAAACATTACCCAAAAAGTGGTAAATGCCAGCTCGGAAATGGGGTTGTAAGGGCACACTAGGCCCACTCACACCATTCTGGAATAACCCAGAATTCACACCTGGTATCCCCCCACATGGTTTCACAGCAGGGAAAGAGGGTGGTCTGCAAACTCTGGGGGATTTCCTAGAGGGAGGCTCCCCTATCACTTTTGTAAAATGCAAAGAAAAATTTAAGTTGACTGAAGCAGAAAGGTTCCATTGCACCCAGCTGAGGCATTGGGCCTCGCACAGAACAGTCAGGGAAAAGGGCTCCAGAGAGCTGACGACTTTAGGGATCAACCTTCGGTCATAAATAACTACGGGGAAAATATCCACACTCTACCCCCTATTGGACCGAACAGATGCCACGAAAAAAGAGAAATATATGCTCGACTGGGAGAGGGACCTGGGTCGTAAATTATGTATTGAAGAATGGGGGAAGGTCTGGTCTAGCCTTCACAAGAGCACTCAGTGCGTCTCAAATAGGGAAGTGGGCTATAAACTTTGTTATATGTATTATGGCACTCCAAATATAAACCGGACATCTTCCCAAACTGTTGAAGAGGATGTGCAGAGAAAGGCACCCTTTTTCACATGGTATGGACCTGCCCAAAAGCAGAGGGGTATTGGAAAGAGGTGGTGGACCACATCAAAACAATTACCGTTTTCACACTCACGTGGGATCAGGGAATAATACTCCTGGGGGAAACCGGGGGAGGAGAATTCCCATTGTCAGGACACATGGCGCGCCTATGCACTGCCTCCAGGCCACCCCTTGCACTGGGGTCTGTATCTGTACCCATAGAGCCCCCTTTTTCTTCCTGCACTTATCAGACCTACCCTGTCTGCTGCCTTAAACCTAGCACTTGCAAATTGCTGGCTACATTGCCACTGTTTGTTGCCTTTATTATTTATTTATTGTTATTTATCTGTTTCTCCTCTGCTTCGCACTTTCCACCTCTCCCCCTTCCATGCACTTTTCCCCTCCCCCCTCTCCCATGCACTTGCACGTTCTCAATGTCACTGGGCCTAGTAAGATCGCTGTTTTGTTCTCCCCTGTTCCCCTCCCTTGCTTTGTCGCGCTCTGAAACACCTGTGTACGAGCGTGATAGAAATAAAATATCAATCAATCAATCAAAACCTCCTCCTGGCAGCAAAGATTGCTATGGCCCGGCTATGGAAGAATGCAGAGGGTCCCTCTACACCGCTCTGGTGGTCTAAATGTTGGGAAATATGTAGTGGCGGAAAAGATTACAGAGATTCGCTCGGGGAATCTGACCTCATTCCTAAACACGTGGGCACCACTTATGGACTACTCAGAAAGATACCCAGCTCTCACCAGAAGACCCCCGCTAACACGCTGGCTGCAAAGCGATCCGTACTATAACACAGATGGAGGAGGTGAGATGTAGAGGTAACCAAAAACCATATACAGAGATACATCGAAGTGGAGCAATCCCACTCACCCCCTAACGTCGCCTATCCTGTAGTGGACTGTGACGCGGGTTGAGGACCCAGCTTAATAACTAATTGCTTAACTAAATGCCATGTTCATGTCAGTGTACATGTATGCCCTTGTTGAAATGCTTAATAAAATGTATTGTTGAAAAAAAAAGAAGAAAAGGATTAAAAAACGAAATATATAAAAAGTGACAGTAGGGACAGTAGTGACAATGTAGCAGCAGCTTACCTATAGTGGGCAGGTGGGAAGTTGTAGACGTAGGCAGGTAGTATCGCTGACAGCAGCAGCAGCAGGCTGAGGTGTTCTGATGGCACTCCGGGAGACACCTGAATTAGGTAGGGAACAAGAACGTAATCCGTGATCAATCCAAAACAAAATCCGAGGTCAGGAGCCAAAAAGTCAGAACTGAAGACAGAGAAATCCAAGTACCAAGTCCAGTATCCAAGCCAGTGGTAAAAAAACCAGGTAATCAGAGAGCGCTCCAAAATCCAGGTAGGGAAAATCCAAAAGGCAGTCCAAGCAAACGTTCCGTGATCGAGGTAGTACGAGAATAACAAGAGTAACCAAAACGCCAAGCAGTTCCCCGTGAAGAAGCTGTGAAGCAATGTTTCCGCGTTTGCTCGCCCTTTTTCAAATACGAGTGTGGTCATGTGACGCAGTCACATGACCGCAGCTGCGTGTCACGTGGAACGCAACGCAGACAGGGATTGGTGTTGCGGGCGTCTTCCGGGCATGTGATGCGTGGGTTTCCATACGCCCTTGTTTCGCCGCGGAGCGTGAAGGAGTCGCCATGGCAACCGCAACCGTGGAAAGTGGCGCAAAGCCACTGTTCCACCAGCCGGGAAACCCCTGCGGCTGTCCCGCTGTCGCTGCCGTTGGGAGTGCATGTGGGAATGGGGGACAGTAGCAGGTGAGTGTGTGGGAGAACAAGTAACAGTAGTAGGTGAGCGATTGGACATGACAGATACTTACGTGAAAACAAAACGGATGGAGAAAGGGATAGGTTGGACAAGCACAAAACCTATGCAGCAATCCCAGATTGGAGAACATGAAGAGGATGGACTGTTCAGACATAGTGGAAAGATCAGGAGTACCAGGATGCTGGGCGAGACCTCAGCTATTGGTGCATGGACCAGTTGCTACCAGCAGAGGATGGGAAGAAGGAATGTTATCTTTCCCTGCACACTTATTGAAGAAGGAACCAGTGAGCATAGTGCAAATAGTGAATGACATGTGTTTAGAGTCATGGGCCAAGTACTCTAAGTTACTAACATTGGTTGACAATGAAACAGGACTAGTCTCTATAATACCACAAAAAATGTGACATGTTTCAAGTATGAAGGCCTGGTTATGGGTGAAGAAAATAAAATATGTAGGCAGGTGCTCGAAATACCAGGAATGAATGGAGGAACTGCTGTGCTGATGGATCGATATTGGCCCCACTCTTCTTCCAGAGCTTACATGCAACTGCCTACAAAATGGGGAGGAGTATGATCCCTTGTGGTCATACACGTTCCTGCATTTGTGATTTCTCAAAATGAACTCAATATTGACGAATTTCCAAAAATGGACGAACACCAGAGAAGGAAGAGGTTCCTCAACCTCTGTTGATGATGAGGGAGAACTGTTTCTCATCAATATCAAAAGAAGCCTAAAGTGACATACCAGATGAGCATAAATTATTCAGCAAGAAAGCAATTATAATGACGTCTATATTTATGCCAGGACTTCAGACTGAAGTCAATGCTAAGTGGCTGCAGGTCACCAGATGGGAGCTACTGCAAAAGATCAGCAACGATATCTGTGACATTCTGGGGCCAAATCTCTTTAATGCAAAGTCTCTTGCCTCAGAGGGCCTGGTGGACCATAAACAACTAAAAAAATAGACGTGAACGCGTCACATGACCACACTCGTATTTGAAAAAGGGCGAGCAAACACGGAAACATTGCTTCACAGCTTCTTCGTGGGGAACTGCTTGGCGTTTTGGTTACTCTTGTTATTCTCGTACTACCTCGATCACGGAACGTTTGCTTGGACTGCCTTTTGGATTTTCCCTACCTGGATTTTGGAGCGCTCTCTGATTACCTGGAATTTTTACCACTGGCTTGGATACTGGACTTGGTACTTGGATTTCCCTGTCTTCAGTTCTGACTTTTTGGCTCCTGACCTCGGATTGTGTTTTGGATTGATCACGGATTACATTCTTGTTCCCTACCTTACTCAGGTGTCTCCCAGAGTGCCATCAGAACACCTCAGCCTGCTGCTGCTGTCAGCGATACTACCTGCCTACCACTACAGCTTCCCACCTGCCCACTATAGGTAAGCTGCTGCTACATTGTCACTACTGTCCCTACCATTGTTGCAAATTATCACTGCTTAACATAACCCTTCATTGCCTTACAGTGGTCAGGGGGTTCTTCCGGCGTTCCCGGTTCCAGGCTGACGACACTCTACACCTGTGGCCTCAAAGATTGTTTGGTTAGTGTTTTTGCTCTTACTCGTGTGGTACTTGGGGACAGAGGTATTATTTATCTACACGACCATCAAGTCAGAACAGACTGTGAAGCCTTGTGGTCGTCCAGATAATGGATACCTCTGCCGGGGACCCTGTGACTGGTCTAATGCAAGAAGTTACAACACTCAGGACTGACATGGCCGCCGCCACGACTACACTCAGGACTGACATGGCCACCGCTACTACTGCTATACGCCATTTCCTCTTGCAGCCCCTGAAAGATAACAGGGAGACCCTAGAAAGTATTGCACTTTTCTAAACCAATGTAAACTCCACTTTTTGTGCCAACCTCAGGCATTCCCTGACTCAGTAATGAAGGCTGCATTTCTGCTTTCCCACTTATCATGTGTGGCAGACACCTGGGCTAACCCTCTGTTAGAGAGTGATAATCCTGCCCTTTATGATTTCGATCTATTAGTCAGTGAAATGGCCAAGGTTTTCAATACTAGGTACAAGGCGCAGTCCCTGGACATGGAATTGTTGGATCTCACCCAGGGCAGACAGTCGCTCATAGAATACATTACTCAATTTAACCAACTCTCCGCTGAAACCTCTTGGCCCGAAAACAAAAAGGCAGTAGTGTTTTATCGGGGTCTGTGTAACGCCATGAAAGACGTATTGTCAGTTGTACCGTCTCTCCCCGCCGTCTATGCCAACCTGGTTGACTTGGTATTACAGTTGGACGTTAGACGGACCGAATGCAGGGCGGAAACAGGGCTGTCATACCTCCCACCACCACCACCCACACCAGACCCTACGTGTGAACCCATGCAGATAGGTAGGATACGCAGTCCCATCACCCAGGCCGAACGAGAACGTAGGAGAACAGACAACGCCTGTTTCTACTGCAGTCTCAACGGTTTTCAGAAGACTCGCCCTTGAGATCAGGGGTTGGGGTGAGTCCTTCACAAAACCCCTCTGACCCTGCCTTTGGTCCTGTCCGGCTCAGGTGGTCCAGGCTTCATTGAATCCTACCACAGGCAACACACATCCAGTGCACATAGTGATTGATTCAGGGGCTACAAGATGCTTCATAGACATCGCACTAGCCAACTCGCTAAATCTACCACTGATATCCAAAAGACATCCGGAGCCAGTTCAGGCGGTTGCTTGGATGTCTCTCGCTTCAGGTTCGATTATGCTACAAACAGCCCCACTGGAGGTCGTAATCCAAGAAGTCCACAAGGAAACTCTTTCTTTTGACCTAATTGCTACTCCCCAGCTTGGGATTATCCTAGGCATCCCATGGTTAAAGAAGCACAACCCTTTAATCAACTGGAGCACAGGCCAGGTTTTCTTTGAGTCTGAGATATGCCAACACTATTGTCTAATAGAGTCCCGAATAACTATCTATTTAGACCTCTATGTGTTTCGCGCTCCACTAATAACTAAATTGTGATTCTAATGTGTTTTGTAGAGGTATGTCCTTCGATACTTAGCCCAGGATGGAAAAGTTATACGATCTAGAAATACATTTCTGTAGGCTGCTATATCACAGTAGGTACTTTTACCCAAATTGGTATAGTTTAATGAATGCATTCCCAATGGTTATACAACGAAGACCAAAACTTAGAAAGTAAAATGCATATAGTCCAAAAATCCTGTTATGGATGAAGCAAAAATTTGCAATAGTTCTATGTTTAGAAAAAAGGATTTGATTGCACTTGGTTTGTGAATTCAGTGTTTCCTATTAGTTCACAAATGGATTCAGTTAACAGTTAATGAAATAGGTATAGTCACTGTTGCTTCACAGTTCGAGGTTGACTGAATTACCAGTTCTGGGGTCAGATGCTTGCAATCACTGTTGCTTCAACAGTTGGAGGTTCGCTAAGTTTTGAGTCAATAATAATCAGAGGTGATTGTTCAGAGTCTAGGCCCTCTTATATTTCAGAGTTATTATCACAGTTTCATTCGATGTGTTAACCATGTGTTAACCTTGTTGTTCCTTTGTTTGTTCTGTTGTCCTTATTATCACAGTTTCTTTCAATCTGTTAAACATGTGTTAACCATGTTTTTCCTTTATTTGTTCTGTTGCCCTTATTTGTTCTGTTGCACAACACGTGTTTCACCGTCAGGTTGGTGACAGATCTTCAGGGGTTAGTACGGTTTAGAGGTATACTGATGCATAGGAACAAATATGCAAGATATTCATCAAAAATGTTATGCGTTGTGTATCCTGAATTTCCTGGTAAAAAGAGAAAGAGGGAAGAAAGAAGAGAATAATTCTTTTTAAAAAAACCCACTAGGTTGCAAGAGAGGGGGAAATGTGCTATTCTAAATATAGAAGTGAACAAATGTCAATTAATGTTAACTTTATTTCTAAGGTAGATTTTGCAGGGGTAAAAATATGCAAGTGTCTTGACAGAGTACTTACTTGGGTAGCCCTTTGTTTGCGTATGCAATGAAGTAGGTATGTTTCAAAGCGAATGGCAAAATCACAGAGATTTTCTATGGCTACTCTCCACGTCCTAAAGAAAACAGATGGAATACAACAAAATGTGGCATGAAAATGCGTGTGGTCTGACTTGGTGGTCATGGTACTGAACGTATTGTTCATATCTCTATATAAACTAAGGGTAGGTCTATTGCCTCGTTCTTACCTATGGTTGGGGGTCGCGCTGAGGTAAGGCACGGATGTGTGCGGCTTGTTGTCGTCAGTTCATTGTAAATTGCTGTGTGCGCCTGTGCGGGTACTATTTGTATTGACCCGGAAGTGAATATATGGTCGCGAACGCAAGATAGCGTGGTGGTTACATGCTCGATTGTTTCCTTAGCACGGTGTCTTTAGAAAAACGGCTGTTGGTACTGAGAGTAATGTGAATTGCTGTGTGGATGTTGATATATGTAGGTTGTAAAAATGAATGTCGTATTTACTGTTTGAAAGTAAATATATTATCCTGGACGCGGAATGACGTGATAGTCACGTGATCAATGTTCTACTCAACATGATGTGTTGAAGGTACGGCTGTTATAACTGTAAAACGTGTGGGTGTGTATAGAGATACATGTAAATGCCGAAAAGAGTGTTGTGTTATCGACACGTAGGAAAAATAAAAAGAAATTGTGATGAGTAAGTTTCTTATATGGATAGGATAGAAACAGTGAAAGTTAGAGTGGTCTGGCAGGTTAATACATCAAATTGATACATTAGTACATCACAGAAAGGATTTTCTTCGATTTATGTTTTGGCGATACACCACCAAGTTTTGAATAAAAATAGACTTGTACATGTATTGCCTGGAGCTAGGTAGAACATGATAGTGTTAGTCATTTAGATTTTGAATAGGGAGGTATACCAATAACGATGGGCTGGAAAGGAGGAATTGGCTGATCAATTGAATATGGTTCGACGATCAACACTTGTGACTAAATATTGTTCAGTAAGTTGCAGAGTAATTCATAGAGTAAAGTCAGAAATACCAACAACATATACATTCTATACTCGACATTGAGGTAGAGAGACACGAAAACGAGACTCTCATTTGTATAAGAGCGACAGTAATCACAACAGAAAATGATGCAGTTCTTGGTCAACATTAAGCCCATTCTCGATTGAGTCCATTGTCCAAATCCAATAGGCTTCTCTCTTGCGGAGGCTTAGTTCCAAGTTGCCTCCTCTGTGTAACGGTAAGAGTTTCTCAATTCCATGACATTGGATATTGGTGAAATCAGATTCGTGGTGTTGCTGTAGAGTGCTAGAGGAGAGGTTGTGTCCTTATTTTTAACGGCTCTCATGTGTTCTCCAACTCTGATTTTCAATTTCCTTATGGTGCTTCCAATATAGGCCTTTTTACACACACAAATGATGGTGTAGATGACGAAAGTGCTGTTGCAGTTAATGAGTTGTTTGATTTTGATCTGTTTGCAATTTGCTTGGAAAAAGTATTTTTTCGCGTTAATCATGTGTGGACAAAGCTGGCAGTTGTTGCATTTGTAATTGCCTCGTACGGGTGCTTTTAACCAAGATGTCTTGTGTGATAAAGATTCTTTTTTGAAAATCTCATATTTTTTATTGTTGAAGTATGATGGACTTATGATTTTTTTGAGATTGATGCAATTCTGAAAGACTACATTTGGTTTGTTATCTAAGAGAGTGTTTAGATCTGCATCAGTTTTCAAGATATTCCAGTTTCGTAGTAGGATATTTTTGATACTATGATTGTTGGTACTGAAGGTGGTGATGAACCTGGGTGTCTCCGTAGAGATGCATCTTTTAGTTGTTTTTTGTAGTAGACTAGGTCTGGATCTTTCTTTGTTTTTTTTTAGCATTGTTTTCAGATGTTTGGAGCTATATCCACGGTTTCTGAATTTTTGCATCGTGGCAGTTTGGTGTTATGGGATATTGTGAATGATATGGCGAGGATGATTGCTCGAAGCATGTAGGAGGCTATTCACAGCTGTCTCTTTTGTATATAATGTGCTGTGGATTGCTCCATTTTGTAGATATAAATGAAGATCCAGGAAGTTAATGTTTTCTTGACCGTAGTTGATGGTGAATTTCAAATTATAATCATTGTTGTTGATAAAGTTATGATAGTCACATAGTTGTTGTTCCGTGCCATTCCAGATGATGATGATATCGTCGATATAGCGCCCCCAGAAGGCTATTCTGTTATGGGTTGTGAAATCTGGGTGTTGCCATGCGAATTGAGTTTCGAAGTGGCCCATATATAACAAAACAAAATATGTTGTTATTGAGGGTAAAATGAATCATTTCCAGAATCATATTGTTTTGGTCTTGAAGTGAAACTGATCTGGTTTTGAGAAAAAAATCAGTTTTAGAGATGCCTTTCTGGTGGATAATGCTGGTGTAGAGTGCAGTCACATCTAAGGTGACGAACCAATAGTTTTCTTCCCAGTAGATGTTTTCCAATTGGTCAATGACGTGCGTGGTGTCTTTTATGAAAGAGCTTAAACTGGAGGCTAGCGGTTGCAAGTAGTGATCAATATATTCTGATATTCTTTCCGTGAGAGATCCAATGCTGTTAATGATAGGTCTGCAGGGTGGTAGTTACAAAAATGATTTATGTATTTTAGGCATAAAATAGATTGTTGCAAGTATGGGGTGAGTAACATTTAAATATTCATATTCCTCATCTGATAGTAGGTTGTTGTCGTGCCAATGTGAGCTCATAAATTTCCAGTCTATGGCCAATTTTTTGGTAGGATTGGTTGAAAGTGATTGGTAGCAGTCGGTGTCTCCCAAATGATCTCTCGCTATTTGTACATAATCTTCTGTTTTGAGGAGGACAATGTTGCCACCCTTGTCCGCTGTCCTCACTGTGATATTGAAATCTTGTTTTAAGATCTTAATAGCTTGTATTTGAGATTGATTGAGATTATGGTTGAGCCTGGTTTTGTGATTGGAAAGATATAGTTGTCTCAATTCATTTTGTACTGCCTTTTGAAAGATGTCAATAGCGTTATCCGGGGGCATAAGTGGGGTGAAACGAGATTGAGGTTTAAGTTGAGTATGTCGCCAGTCCAAGGATGATGTCCTGTTCCAGGGCAAATGATGCCACTGTATGTGTGTCTTCTTGTTCAGATAAATTTAGGAGGCTGACAGTGTCTTCCACATGTTGCAAGAATAGTTCTGAAAGAGGGGGTATGGGTATTGTTTTCCTTTGACCCATCTCGTGTAAAAAATGTTTTTTCAACTTCAACTTCCTACAGAATCGAAAGAGATCTGTGATAGTCTCAAAGTAGTCATAGCTGTTGGTCGGGCAGAAGGTAAGCCCTTTATTTAGTGTGGAAATTACATCCTTTGGTAGGATGGTGTTGGTAAGATTGTATATTAGGTTTTCCTCTTTGGTTGGATCATAGATCTTGTTTGAACGCCAATATCAAGACCCCTCTGATATCCAACCCGGCGAATGCTCTTGGGGCAGTAGCTTCTTTGGTCCTCGAGGATGATTCCGTATCTTTGGGCCCGCATGTGGTAGGAGCGGTCATGGCAGGAATCCCCTCGAAGTACCATGACTTTCAAGTTGTGTTCGACAAGGGTTCTGCGGAAGGCCTTCCTCCACATAGGTCATACGACTGCCCCATTGATCTGGATCCCGAGGCCCCGGTTCCAAAAGGCCGGATCTACTCTTTAACACAGGCAGAAGAACGAGCCCTACAAGAATACATTCAGCAGGCTGCACGTTTGGGTCACATCCGCCCTTCGACTTCGACAGCGGCGAGTCTGATCTTCTTCGTCCCGAAAAAGGAGGGGGACCTCCGACCCTGTGTGGACTACAGTCGGTTCAACTCCATCACTGTAAAAAAATGTTACCCCATCCCTCTCATCTCCACGCTGCTAGATAAACTCACCCATGCTTCTATTTACACTAAACTGGACCTCCGCGGGGCGTATAACCTGATTCGCATGCGTAGTGGGGATCAGTGGAAAACGGCCTTTTGCTCCCGACAGGGATTTTTCGAATATACAGTGATGCCATTTGGCCTCTGCAATGCCCCAGCCACGTTTGAACGTTTCATGAATGACATTTTCAGTGACATCCTGAACTTCTACGTGGTGGTCTACATAGATGATATATTAATCTTTTCCTCTTCTTTGGAGGAACACATTATACATGTCAGGGAAGTGCTGTCCCAACTCCAAAAAAACATGTTGTTTGCCAAACCCGAAAAATGTCTTTTCCACACCAGTCAGGTCGAGTTCTTGGGGTTTCACATATCACCTGGGGGTCTGTCCATGAATAAATCCAAAGTCTGAGCGATCAGCGATTGGCCGGTTCCAGCGAACTTGAAACAATTGCAATCATTTTTGGGGTTCGCCAATTTTAACCGGCGATTCATTGCTGGTTTCTCTTCTATTGTTGCCCCTCTCACTGCCCTGACCACCCCTCTAGTCCCTTATTCCTGGTCCGCAGAACAGCAAACTGCTTTCGATTCCCTTAAGGCAATATTCACTACAGCACCAGTGCTTCAACACCCTGACCCAGAGCTCCCATTTGTCTTGGAAACGGATGCTTCTTCGTACGCATTGGGTGCTGTACTCTCACAACCTTGTCCAACTACAGGCCAACTGCACCCCGTGGCATACCACTCACGGAAGTTCACGTCAACTGAACTGCATTACACAGTCACAGAGAAGGAGCTTTTAGCCATTAAAGATGCATTACAGGTTTGGAGGCAACACATTCTGGGCGAGAAACACCAGACTGTGGTGTTCTCGGATCACAAAAACCTACAAGATCTTGCCTCCCTCAAGTGCACAAACAGTGGACAAGTGCGTTGGCATCTTTTCTTTGCTGCATTTGATTTCGTGATTAAGCATAGACCCGGAGTGGTTCACGGGAAGGCGGATGCCCTGTCTCGCTTCCCTGGGGGGGGAGGCCCTCCCGGGAGGCCCTCCCGTCTTTTCCTGATACCCTACTGGGAAAGGGGCATGTTGTTTGCGCCTGTACCACCATCGCGTTCCATGTTGTCCACCATACGTCAATGGGCCTCTCAATATCCGCACACGGTAGCAGACTGGGATCCGGGTATGCAAGACGGGCTACCTTTCGTACAAGGGAAGCTCTACTTACCCACGACTGAGACATGAAATCAGGCACTAGACTGGTCCCATGATGCTGCCATTAACGGTCATCCCGGACAACAACGTACCCTAGACCTCCTCAAACGTTGGTGCTGGTGGCCAACCATGAAACGCGATGTTGAGAACTATGTAAAGACCTGTTCTGTTTGTGCCCAGGGTAAATCACGTAGGGGTCGCCCTCTAGGTCTTCTTCAACCTCTCCCCATTCCCCCAAGACCCTGGAATACTGTTTCAATGGATCTGATCACCGACCTACCCCGTACTCAGGGTTATGACACCATCTGGGTGGTGGTTGACTCCTATACGAAGGTGGCACGCTTTATACCATGTAAAGGGATACCCTCAGCTCCAATGTTGGCCAAGCTATTCTTCAAGTCCGTGTTTCGCCTTTTTGGGTTACCCCATGTCTTGGTATCCAATCGTAGTATGCAATTCACGTCCCGATTCTGGCGGGCCCTCACCAGACTACTTGGCATCGATGCTCGATTTTCCTCCGCCTACCACCCAGAGAGTGATGGACAGACAGAAAGGGTTAACCAGGCATTAGAACAGTATCTACGCTGTCTGTGTCAGGGATGGCTGACTGGCTGAGTAGTAAATAGGAAGAGTATGTACATAGAATTAACATTGTGGTTGCCCAAGTCAAGATGGAGAGAAGGAAACTTAATCTGATTGGTTTGAGGAACAATGCTATGTTTGGTTAGTCTGATTTGTGGAAAGGATAATGGTAGGATTCTTGGAAGGTGAGCAAGATTCTAAACTGCCTTTCATCCAAAGTAATTCAGTGGCTGGTTGTATTTTAGTTAAGCTCCTTAAGTAAGGGCTTTTCAGAGTTCAGAAGATTTACTAAAGAAGTAAGAAAATCGTTTTCTGAGCCAGAGAGATCAAGAAGACTTCAGGTGGGATTGTTCCTTTTAAAAGCTTAAAGATTTTCACAGTGAACTTCCATTGTTTATCAGAAACTTAAAGAGTTTAGAAGTTTAAAGCTTACTGAGAGAAAGAACGTTTACAGTTTATTTACAATAAGGAGAAAAACAATTGAAAAGACTGTGCGCGCAAGTTTTAAAGTTGTATACTGTGCGAAAAGTGTTTCAAGACTGTTTAACGTGCGCGCAAGTCTTCTTGATTTCAGCAACATCGTTGGGAGCGCGTGCGTATGAGAGCGCATATTAGATTGTGATAGAGTGGGAGTCCATATCAACTGAGCGCGGGTGGTTTTTTGGCGCATACATATTTTTCACGTGTGCAACGTTACGTAAGAGAGCGCGTGTAGGATTGCGATAGAGCGCGAGTCCATATTAACTGAGCGCAAGTAGTTTTAGCGCGTGTTTTGGCTGGCGATTGCGTGCGTAGTTGTTTCAGGGCGTGCGCGTGTTTCCTGTACGCGTGAATTTGTTAAGTGCGCGTGTTTCACGTACATGTGAATTGTTAAAAATGCGTTTTTCACGTGCGCATGTATTTGTTAAAGAGCGCATGTAATTTTTAGCGCGAGGACAATTTTTCATGTATTGTGATTTCACATGTTAATCGCATGAATGCAGTGAGAATTCAATACTTCAAGAAAAACTGTATTTCTTAAGAGTATTTGGAAATGTACATTTTATGGAATCAAGTCAACTTAAAGTCAAAGAAGAATATCTAAGGTTGTAAGGTGTTTGCAAGAGTCATCTTATTCAGAATATTAAAGAGACTGGAATGGCTAGTGACAATATATACACCGAAACATTACAAAGGTTTTCAAGATATTCTCTACAGACAATTAACCTCTAAGTTCTAAACAGAGGTATAAGAGGTAAAGAAGTTAGAGTTGTTTGAAAAAGAATAATTTAGAGAAAAAGGTTTAAACTGATGTATAAGTAACCAAGCGGTTTGTTACTACAGATACCAGAGCCTACCAGAAGATTGCAGGGCTGCAGTGTCTCCGTTTGTCAAACTCAGCAGCCTTAGAAGGAGTATCAGTAATATCCACAACCTCCTCCCCTTCCTCCTCACCTGAATCCTCAGAAGAAGTTACATGGCGGATAGACTTCTTCCTGGTCTTGTTCTTTTTTGAGAAGAGGTAGGGCCGTCCGCGGTGGGAAGCCACCCTGGTTCCCTGCCTGGCAGGGAAGCAGGAGGCTTCCTTCCCGCAGGGACCGAATAGAAGAGGGAAAAAAGCAGACGCTCAAAAAAAGACCTTTGTGAGTAGAAAGGCAGTTCAACAGGTCTGGGAGGTGAAGCGATGAATTCCTGCAGACCCAGTGACAGATAGAGGATGCCTGATGGAGCTTTTCTGGACTGAAGAACGAAGGTGAAGCAAGTCCTTCAAAAGGTTCCGGGAGAGACGGATAATGGAAACAATCCGAACATTGGAACAGGAGCGTCCACAGGTACAAGCAGGAAGGGAAGACAGGAGGACCAAGACGGCGAAGGAACGCCGTGGGAAAAAGGTAAGGAAGACGGAGTGGCGAGGGGATGCCGTGAGGTAGAAACAGGAGAGAAGGGACGGCTAAGAGACGCGTCAGAGGGCCAAGGGGCAGAGCGAGAAGCACGGAGGAAAAAACACACGGAGCAATCAACGAAGTAAATAAACAAAGTTGCAATGCGCCGAACCCGGAAGTGGGCGGAGCTTAAGTAGTGAAAGCCTGGAAGACAGAGCAAAGACTAGAGCAGGAAACCCGGAATTGGACAGAGAACCCAGAACATTCTAATGGCGCCGCCAACGCCAGGTGTTCCATAGCCCCCACCGGCGACTAGAAACCGGTGGCATGACACTGTTGTTATTTTATCCAAATTCCCCTTACCCTTTCCTGGGGTTTTCAGCTCAGCTTTCACTGTTTGGTTGAGAGGTGAACTCTTGGTGAGGGTCTGTGGGGCCAGCATCAGCTCCTGTGGAATTTAGTGAAGCCGGACCCTGACAGGATGAAAGTCCCACGATAATTTTTCCACCTGAGCTGATATGGACCCCACAGAAGCATTAGCTAGTTCCTTAAGGGACATGTTTTCGGAGCTAAAGGAGGAGATGAGGGCAGTGCGAAGAGAAAAGCAGGAATTACAAGTCAAGTTTGAACAATTAAATTCAAAAGTTACCCGTAGGAGCTAGGACATTTCTTTGGAGTCAAGAGTTTCTGAGAGTCCAAGTAGAGAATTACCAGTGTTATTTAGAGAGGATTTGGGTGAAGGGTCGAGTTCTCAGGAGGGAAGTAGGGGGAACTTGAATAGACCTTTAGGTCCAGACCCTTTAGCACCTCCAGAACGTTTTGGGGGAGATGCCAAGAAATGTCAAATTTTCCTCACCAGTGTGAACTTCATTTCCTTTGTAGACCTGAAGCCTTTAATACAGATGCTACTAAAATAGCTTTTATTCTGTCTTACCTTACTGGTGAGGCGGCAATTTGGTCAGTGTTATTAGTTGGTCAAGAGAATCCCATTCTAAAGAATCTGTTAGCCTTTAAGTCCGAATTTAAAAAAATGTTGACAGACGACAGTTATCTCAAGAAGTGGATGGAGAACTATTAGAGTTAAAACAAGGAAATAAAGATTTAGTGTCTTACATCACACAGTTTAGATCCTTAGTATTAGAGAGCAATTGGCCAGAGGAGAAACAATCATCTTTGTTTTATAGAGGCTTGAGAGAAGAATTAAAATATGCCTTATCCACCATTGTGAATAGACCCACTTCATATAAAGATTTAATTGATCTTGTCATACAAATTGATTATAGATTAGGAGAACGCAAGCCTCAGCGTAAAAGAGGAAGTGTAGAGGAACCCAGAGATTTCCCTAGAGTTGAGAAAGGGAAATTAGAAGGTGTAAATAAAGAATTGAGAACTGGGAATGTAGAGAGTGTAAATAAAGTGAGAGGTCCTTTAACTAAGGATGAGAAAGATAGGCGTAGGCAGAATAATTAGTTTTTATATTGTGGCAGATCAGGACATTTTGTTGGAAACTGCCCTTGGTGTCCGAAAACCTCTCCATCTATTCACAGTTCCAGAAATCAACAAGTGGCTAATATTATTCAAGCAGCCGTACCACATATTACATTGAATGTATCCTTGTATATAAAAGAGGAATTAAAGGGAAGTGGTCCAGTAGTAATAGACTCTGGAGCCACAGGTAACTTCATGGATTGGAATGTGGTGAAAGATATGAATGTGCCTTACATTGTAAAAAATATACCAGAGCAAGTGAGAGCGGTGGATGGTTCTCAACTTACATCAGGTTTAATTACACATGAAACAATTCCATTGGGGATGGAAATTGGAGGGCAGTGGGAGGAAATTGTGTTTGAATTAATAGATACTCCACAGTTGAAGATTATATTAGGGATGCCTTGGTTAACGTATCATAACTCTCAGATTGATTGGGGAAGGAGAGTTGTTAAATTGGATTCACCTTTTTGTGTTGCAAATTGTTTTAAGGAAAAGGTTGAGGAAGATGAGTCTGATGGTTGTTCAGAAGTTGTGGAAGGTTTGGTAAAATTGGGTGCCATAGTACATTCTACTGGGGCTCTAATAGGAGAATTACCAAAGTGTTATCAAGATTTTCATGATGTGTTTAGTGAAAAGGAAGCTTATGAATTACCTCCTCATCGAGAATACGATTGTAAAATTGATTTAGAACCAGGAGCTCACATCCCTTGCAGTCGCATCTATGCCCTGACTGAGAAAGAGAATCAGCATTTTAAAGATTACATCCAAGAAAATTTGGCTAAGGGGTTAATCAGACACTCTCAGTCGCCAGCAGCCTCTCCACTATTTTTTGTTCCAAAAAAAGAAGGTACGCTACGGACGTGTATTGATTATAGGGCATTGAATAAAATTACAGTTAAAAACAGATATCCTCTGCCTTTAATTTCAGTGATGTTGGACCAGATTCAAGGAGCTTCAGTGTTTACCAAACTAGATCTTCGTGGTGCATACCATTTGGTGTGGGTACGTCAAGGTGATGAATGGAAAACAGTATTTAGAACAAAATTTGGTCTTTTCGAATATCAAGTAATGCCATTCGGATTGTGCAATGCCCCGGCGCCTTTTCAATTCTTTATAAATGAAGTGTTGAGAGATTTCATTGACATTTGTGTAGTAGTTTACATTGATGACATTCTCATTTATTCCAAGGATCTACTGCAACATGAAGAACATGTTAAGAAAGTTTTACAGCGATTAAGGGAGAATAAATTATTTGCTAAGTTAGAGAAAAAGCCAATTCCATACCAAAGAAGTGGAATTTTTGGGTTTTATTATTTCTCCCAAAGGTTTGGAAATGGACATGAAGAAAATTAAAGCAGTAGAACAGTGGCCAATTCCAACTTGTGTTAAAGATATTCAGAGCTTCCTGGGTTTTGCAAATTTTTACAGGAGATTCATAAAGGACTTCTCTCAAACTGTTTCTCCCATCACCAAATTATTGAAAAAAGGAATGAAATTTGAGTGGAAGGATTAAGCGGATCAGGCTTTTAAAAAATTGAAGAACTGTTTTACATCAGGACCAATTTTATTACATCCAGATCCTTCCCAACCATTTTTTGTTGAAGCAGATGCTTCCAATACAGCAATTGGAGCAGTACTTTCTCAAAGGCATCCTGAAACTGGACAACTGCATCCTGTGGCCTATCTTTCCAAGAAGCTGCTTCCAGCTGAGATGAACTACACGATTACTGATAGAAAATTCCAGGCTATCAAGAAAGCATTTCAAGAATGGAGACATTATCTGTTAGGAGCAAGATTCACAATAACTGTCTTAACCGACCATAGGAATCTTCTATTTTTTAAATCTGCTCGAACATTATCACCAAGACAGCTTAGATGGTCGCTTTTCTTTTCGGAATATGATTTTGTAATAACCTTCAAGACAGGACGGTTAAACGGTAAAGCGGACGCTTTATTTCGACAAAGTTCGTCAGATGAGATAGAACATCAATGATTACCTGAGCTAGTGATTGCAGAAGATACATTTATTCTAAGTACTACAAAAGAAGAGAACCTGTTTCTTGAGAAAATTTGAAGGGAGTTACCGGAGAAGGCGATTCAATCTTGGCTTGCGGAGGATTCTGGAAGACATTTAATTGATGGATTTCCATGTTTCCATTCTAAAATCTATCTTCCAAGTAAAGAACTGCAAAAGGAAATTATGCAAGAATGTCATGAATCAGAGTTGATGGGTCATCCTAGAATTCGTAAGACAATTGAATTGGTGGAAAGGAATTTCTGGTGGAAAGACATGAAAAAAGATATAGAAGATTTTGTGAAAACTTGTGAAGTCTGTGCTCGAGTGAAGTCAGGAGGAGGAAAACAATCTGGATTACTTAATCCATTACCCGTACCTCCTAGTCCATGGTTTACAATCTCTATGGATTATATTGTAGAACTTCCTAAAGATCAAGGTTGCACTACAGTATTAGTAGCTGTGGATTTACTGACCAAAGCAGGGCATTTCATTCCCATGAAAGGAGAGGCCTCTGCAAGGAATCTGGCAAAGAGATTTTTGCAAGAAGTGGTGCGACTCCATGGGTTACCAAGACAAATTGTATCAGATCGAGTGTCATGATCTCTGCTTCCAAAAGATCAGGACTTGCCCGACTCCCTTGGAAGCAGACCCATAACCCCGGTTCCGAGTGCCAGCCAGTCCCAATTGGGACCTTTTGGACCCTGTCCTGGCGCCAGTGGCACCAGGCTCATAAAGATGCCCAGTCCCAGCGCTGGAAGCGCCGGGCTCATAATGCTTGGGTGGACTTACCTGCAGCAGACCATGCTGCTTACTTACCTGCCAGTTGAACCCCTGATCCTCTTCTGTTTGGGACTACTTTTCCTGTTGGGTGGGGCAGGAGCCACTCCCTAGGTTCAGAACACTGGAACTCTTCTGGAAAGCAGGAACTCTTTTCTTTGGCGTGGCTGTGGAAGGAGATACCTAAGCACTACAGGAGGCTATTTAAGCCACACCCGATGGATGAATCTTGCTTTGCGTTATTCTGCATTCTCTGCAGCAGAACGCTCATCGTGTCTTCTGCTTCTGATCCTGGGCCTAAGGGAACAAAGGCTTACCATCCTGGAATCCAGTCTTCAGCAGCACCTGTAAAGACAAAGAAAGAACAGGTTAGCACTACGGTCTTCAGTGGCAGCGCATCTCTTACCTGGTCCATCGGCTGTCACCAATGCCTCGCGCTGCATTCCGGCATCTGAAAGACAAAGGCTTACCTACTCTTCGCATGCTCCGGAGGTCTTTGCACTGCATTCCGGCATCTGAAAGACAAAAGCTTACCAGCTCTTTGCACGCTCCGGAGGCCTTCGGCGCTGCATCCCGCATCTGAAAGACAAAAGAAGGTGCGTTTAAAGACATTGGGCAACTTTATTACTCACGTGCCATTACTCCTTCCCACGCCGAATCCAGTGGGTATTCCAGCACCCTTCAGCTTCTCTAAAGCTCCGAACTTGTACCTGCAAGATAAAAGGGACAGTCAGTGCGCATCGTGAAGCAGGCTACAAGCGCTTACGTACGTGCTTCCAGGCGCTTCTATTCCTCACGCGGGTTCGATCCTCAACTCTCATCAGCCCGCCATCCGCCATCGCCGGAACCCTGCAAAACAAGAGATATCATTACAAAAGACTTTTAAGACATTTGAAGTGCCCAGAACTTACCGTTCGTGCAGTTAACGACGGACAGCAGTCCTCTGAGGTCAAGAGGCCTGCACCCTTATCCAGTGAAGAAATTGGTTATGGCACCCTGCCCCGAGGCAGATGGAGAGCTCGGCGTTCACTTACCTAAGGTGAGGGTGTTAACCTTTGGGGTTCTACAAGAGAAGAGAAAGGGAAGAGGAGAGAGGCACCCAATAACCCCAGTTCATTAATCCCATATTTTCTATCTGCAGACATCTTACTCTTCGAGTCAGACATACAGTGCACAGAGGTCCAGCCCAAAGAGCCAACCGTGTGTTACACATCACCTTTGAAGATACGGCATTCACCCAGTCAAGACCGGCGCCTCTGCGGGAATCAGGTGAGCGTTACATCGAGGGTCGCAATTCATTTCTAAGTTTTGGCGAGCTTTCTCTAAAGAGTTGGGGATTGAGATAAAGCTTTCTTCAGGTTATCATCCACAAACCAATGGTCAGACAGAACGAGTAAATCAGGAGTTAGAAAAATATATCAGAGCTTTTTGGCAGGAGAAAGGGAGCTGGGTGGATCTTCTTTGGTTAGCAGAATTTAGCTACAATAATTCTGTCAAGGATTCTACTAGTTATTCACCTTTTTACAGTAATTATGGTTTTCATCAGCGATTTTTGAAAGAAGTTTTACCATCTGAGTATTCCAATCCAGAGGTTGAGCATCGATTGACAAGTAATAGGGATGGTTTAGTGAAAGCAAAGGAAAGTTTGGAGAAAAGTAAATTTAAGTTCAAGACCATTGCTGATAGAAAACGTCAAAATGCACCACATTATCAAGTGGGTCAAAAGGTTTGGTTGTCCACAAAAGATCTACGTCTAAAGGGAAGACCTAAATTTAGTCCGAAATGTATTGGTCCATTTCAAATAGAAAAAATAATACATCCAGTGGCAATCGGGCTGAAATTACCTCCCAGTGTCAAAAGTCATCCTACATTTCACGTCAGTTTAGTGAAACCTTGTGTGTTAGGAACTAGATTGGGAAAACCACCACCAGCAGTTTATACAGAGGAAAATGAAGAAGAGTTTGAAGTTAGGAAAATTTTAGATTCTAGGTTTTTTAGAGGTACCTTGCAGTACCTTATTGATTGGAAGGGATACGGGCCTGATGAAAGATCTTGGGAAAATCAGATTGATGTACATGCCCCTCAATTAATAAGACAGTTTCACAGAAAGTTTCCTGCTAAGCCAGGCCCTGGGACAGGGCTTTGAAGAGGGGGTACTGTCAGGTTTGGCTGGCTGGCTGAGTAGTAAATAGGAAGTGTATGTACATAGAATTAACATTGTGGTTGCCCAAGTCAAGATGGAGAGAAAGAAACTTAATCTGATTGGTTTGAGGAACAATGCTATGTTTGGTTGGTCTGATTGGTGGAAAGGATAATGGTAGGATTCTTGGGAGGTGAGTAAGATTCTAAAATGCCTTTCATCCAAAGTAATTCAGTGGCTGGTTGCATTTTAGTTAAGCTCCTTAAGTAAGGCCTTTTCAGAGTTCAAAAGATTTACTAAAGAAGTAAGAAAATCGTTTGCTGAGCCAGAGAGATCAAGAAGACTTCAGGTGGGATTGATCCTTTTAAAAGCTTAAAGATTTTCACAGTGAACTTCCATTGTTTATCAGAAACTTAAAGAGTTTAGAAGTTTAAAGCTTACTGAGAGAAAGAATGTTTACAGTTTATTTACAAAAAGGAGAAAAACAATTGAAAAGACTGAACGCACAAGTTTTAAAGTTGTAAACTGTGTGAAAAGTGTTTCAAGACTGTTTAATGTGTGCGCAAGTCTTCTTGACTTCAGCAACGTCGTTGGGAGCGCGTGCGTATGAGAGCGCGTGTTGGATTGCGATAGAGCGTGAGTCCATATTAACTGAGCGCGAGTAGTTTTTAGCGCGTGTATATTTTTGATGTCCGCAACGTTACGTAAGAGACAGCATGTAGGATTGCGATAGAGCGCGAGTCCATATTAACTGAGCGCGAGTAGTTTTAGCGCGTGTTTTGGTTGGCGATTGCGCACATAGTTTTTTCAGAGCGCGCGCGTGTTTCCTGTATGCGGGAATTTGTTAAAGTGTGCGTGTTTCACATACATGTGAATTGTTAAAAATGTGTGTTTCACGTGCGCAAGTATTTGTTAAAGTGCGCATGTAATTTTTAGCGCGAGGACAATTTTTTACGTTTTGTGATTTTGCGTGTTAATCGCATGAATGCAGTGAGAATTCAATACTTCAAGAAAAACTGTATTTCTCAAGAGTATTTAGAAATGTAAATTTTATGGAGTTAAGTGAACTTAAAGTCAAAGAAGAATATCTAAGGTTGTAAGGTGTTTGCAAGAGTCATCTTCGTCAGAATATTAAAGAGACTGGAATGGCTAGTGACAATATATACACCGAAACATTACAAAAGTTTTCAAGATATTCTCTACAGACAATTGACCTCTAAGTTCTAAACAGAGGTATAAGAGGTAAAGAAGTTAGAGTTGTTTTAAAAAGAATAATTTAGAGAAAAAGGTTTACACTGATGTATAAGTAACCAAGTGTGTTTGTTACTACAGATACCAGAGCCTACCAGAAGATTACAGGGCTGCAGTGTCTCTGTTGTTATTTTATCCAAATTCCCCTTTCTCTTTCCTGTGGTTTTCAGCTCAGCTTTCACTTTAGGGTTGAGAGGTGAACTCTTGGTGAGGGTCTGCGGGGCCAGCATCAGCTCCTGTGGAATTCAGTCAAGCCGGACCCTGACAGGTAAACGCGCTTCTTTGTGGGTCCTTATCGGGTTTCCTAGATCCTGAACCTGGTGGCCCTACGACAGGTGGTTCCCTCCTCCTTGCGGATCCACCCAGTCTTCCATACTTCATTGATCAAGCCTTGTTTGGGTCCCACCCGACTGGTTGCTCCTCCCGCTCCTGTCTCTGTCTTCTCTCCTGATGTGTTTGAGGTACGCGCCATACTGGGTTCCCGTGTCTACAGGAGTGGCCTGCAATACCTGGTGGACTGGGTGGGCTACAGTCACGAGGACCGCTCATGGGTTCCCTCCCGGGATGTCCACGCCCCTCGGTTGCTGGCCCGCTTTCACCGTGACCATCCTTCCTGCCCTTGGGGTCGTGGGCCTTTGGGGAGGGGCTCCGTCATGTCCAATCGCTCACATACTACTGTTCCTTGTTCTCCCACACACTCACCTGCTACTGTCCCCGTTCCCACATGCACTCCCAATGGCAGCGACAGCGGCACAGCCGCAGGGGTTTCCCGGCTGGTGGACCAGTGTCTTTGCGCCCCTTTCCACGGTGGCGGTTGCCATGGCGACTCCTTCACGCTCTGCGGCGAAACAAGGGCATATGGAAACCCACGCGTCACATGCCCGGAGGATGCCTGCAACACCAATATCTGTCTGCGTTGCGTTCCACATGACACGCAGCTGCGGTCACGTGACCGCGTCACATGATCACGCTCATATTTGAAAAAGGGTGAGCAAACGCGGAAACATTGCTTCACAACTTCTTCACGGAGAACTGCTTGGCGTTTTGGTTACGCTTGTTATTCTCTTTCTACCTCGATCCCGGAACGTTTGCTAGGACTGTCTTTTGGATTTCCCTACCTGGATTTTGGCGCGCTCTCTGATTACCTGGATTGTTGACCACTGGGTTGGATACTGGACTTGGTACTTGGATTTCCCTGTCGTCAGTTCTGACTTTTTGGCTCCTGACCTCAGATTGTGTTTTGGATTGATCACGGATTACGTTCTTGTTCCCTACCTAACTCAGGTGTCTCCCGGAGTGCCATCAGAATACCTCAGCCTGCTGCTGCTGTCAGCGATACTACCTGCTTATGCCTACATCTTCCCACCTGCCCACTATAGGTAAGCTGCTGCTACATTGTCACTACTGTCCCTACCATTGTTGCCAATTATCACTGCTTAACATAACCCTTCATTGCCTTACAGTGGTCAGGGGGTTCTTCCGGCGTTCCCGGTTCCAGGTTGACAACACTCTACAGCTGTGGCCTCAAAGATTGCTTGAGTAGTGTTTTTGCTCTTATTCGTGTAGTACTTGTGGACGGAGGTATTATTTATCTACACGACCATCAAGTCAGAACAGTATCTTCATATGGAAATGTCACCATTGATCGCAATCGTTGGGTTGCCGGTTTTCCTTCGAATTGTTCTCTGGTCTTGCACGCTGCTAGATGGCTAGCATCATGGGCAGACATCTCTTTTGCAATAAATGTTCTAGCTGCATTCATGACATTGGGCATGAGAGAACACACGTAGCAGTTTTCATCTGACGTTCTCTCTCCCACCTCCTTTATGTGCCGGTACGATAGGTTATTCTTTAAGTGAGCTGAATTATCAAGATATCTACTTATACCTTCATGATCTTCCCCAACACCTCTTTTATGTCAAACAATTTATTTAGTAAAATTAGGGAAAATGCTACTGCTGTTTGTGTTAGGGATCATAAAGGAGTTTTATAGCCCCCACAGTATCTGCATTTTTTATAATTATGTGTTTAAATGCCATAATAATAAGGAAGAAAAAGACTAATCATAAGATAAAATGAAATCACAATTACCATTCCAGAAAATCTCATTGACTTTCTTCATGGTAGTGAGCCTCTCATATTTTGCAACCTTCTCATTTTGTTTCAAATCAATATGTAATTGTGTTATCCTCTATAATTATACTTTTATATCAAGAACTGTAAAATAATTGCCACAATTCCGAAAATTGATTGAGTTTAGGATTGTCAAGAAATGTTATAATGTCCACATGTCGTCTTATCAGAGTTGGGTAAGACTGTAATATGTAGGTGAAAAAAGCATACACAAATGTGCGCAATGTTATTATGATGGGTAGCATATGAGATGCAGTGCGTTTCTTGTATTTTGGCTCTTGTGCATCAACACATTGTTCCTTTTACATATCTAAAAAGGTTCCAGGATAGCTGCAGGTCCATTCATTCCTTATTAATTTGAATTTCAAGGGTATTTTTATTATTCCATAAAATCTTTTTCTTTGCTCTTGGTTGCTGATCCCATCTGCATGCATAGAACTTCTTCTCTTGCTTCACTGTCAGTAGATGCAGGAGGGATCAAGATGTCTCCCATGTACCCTTAGATGTCGTGCAGATGCAGCCGGGCTCACCTTCCTTGTAGCTTGATAGCTGTGGGAGTAACTGCTTCCACCTCGTAGGGACCCTAAAAACGGAGGTTTATTCCAAGTGCTCATTTTCTTATCAGCACCTGGTCTCCTGGATATAAGCTTGGTTGTTTTAAAAGGCTATCTGGATCAGTTGGCTGGCTTTCTTCTTCAATCCTCTTTGACCCCTCCCTCCGGTTCTTGATCTGCTGAGAAATAAGAGAGACACTGGCAGTCATAGTTGCCAAATAATTATGTATCTCATCACCTAATGTCTTTGCTACACTGTGGACATCAGATTCTACTCTAGTTGGAGGAGCAAGAGGTGTTCTCATTCGGTGTCCAGTCACCAACTCAAGAAGATTTAGGTGGTGATCTGAGCCAGGCTGATTTTGCAGTGCATATAGCACAAGGGGTAGGCAATGTAACCGCCCCTTCTTTATGGTAACTTTAATCTTAACTATCCTCTCCTTAAGTAATCCATTTCATCATTCACAAATCCCATTCGCCTGTGGGTGATGGACAGAAGAGAATTTGTGTTGTATCCCTAATAAAAGAGTGACCTTCTCAAATAGTTAATTTACTAAATGCAATCCATTGTCAAACCGCAAGACCTCGCAAACACCCCATCTTGGAAAAATCTGTTGCAAAAAGAACTTGGCAATGCATATGGCATTGGGGTGAGTGTATGGACCTGCCTTGATCCATATAGAAAAGGGACATACCACCCCTAGCATGTACCTATAACCGTTGCATGTCTGCACCATATCCACATAATCTATATGTACATGCTGAAATGGGCACTGGGTTTAGGAGTTTCTCCTCTCACTGTTCGCAAAGTGTGCCCTGCAGTACATTTATGGAACACAATGCAATTCACAATAAACTGTGCCACATGTTCTGAAAACCAAGCTTCTGCAATTGCAGCAGCAAGACTATCTCGAATCATATGCGCCGGGTAGTGAAGCTGCTCCAGTGATACCCTCAATAACGCTAGTGGCATAACTGTGTTTCTTTTGTAACTCCCTTTTCTTGCCAGTGGTTTCATCATTTTTTGAAGAACCATCAATAAAGAGAACGTCCCTCTCCCAAAGCATTTTCTCTAACACCGTGAATGTCATCATAAAATTCAGTATAAATTGTGCACTCATGCACATAATCATCCTCCACTACTGGTTACACTATGCTGGTTACGCTATGAATGTTGCTGGATTTACTATTCTGCATCCAACAATTTTGATTGCAGTGTTCTAATGTAATTTTCTGTGTGAGAACTTCTGTCATAACTTCTCCATTTGAATAAGAAAATAAGTGAAATTCTTCATGATAATCTGGAATTCCTATCACAGGGGCTGTACTGATTGCTTTTTTAAATTCCTCAAATTCTTCAGTCATTTCATTTTTCTTTGTTATTTTACATTTGTCTACCTGTGATTTTTTGAGTCATTTTAAAAGTGATCGAATATATGTACTGTAATTGAAAAAACCCAGACTCTCAATAGTTACATAGGCCTAACAACTGTTGCATTTCACTCACTGTTTTAGGTTCTGTGGTCTTCATAATTGCATCTGCACTTTCAGGTGTCACTTTACTCTCCCCTCTTGAGAGATTAACTGTCCCATGTACAGGACCTCTTCCTAACAATATTGAAAATTTTCTTTGTATACCCTGTATCCTTTTGTCTACTAATTTGGTCATAAATCGTGCTGAGCTTTCCCTGCTCCTTTCCTCTGTCTCACTGCAGACCAATATGTCATCAACGTACTGCATTATTGCACTCTCGAGCTGTACATTAACTAGGTCCATCTGAAGCACCCTGTTAAAAATTGAGGGGGATTTGCAGATATTTCTATACAAAAAGGAATTAAAATCTGTGAGTCCTGATAAAGGGGAATTGAGATGAACGCATTTTTGAAATCTATAGCTGTAAAATATTTGGCTTTAGATGGGATACTACATAATATTGTAGCACGATTCAGAACTAAAGGAAACTCTGCCTCGACAATATTGTTTAAGGGCAAAGATCCTGAATAAATCACCACAACCCCCCCGGATTGATTTCTTCACTGGGTCACAGCTGTGTTACTTGGGGAATCAGATGGCACCAATATTCCTTGCTTCATCAAGGTAGAAATGATCTCAAATATACCTTCATCCGCTTTTCTGGACATGGGATATTGTTTTGCTTGTGGCATAATTGCTCCTGGTTTAAGCTTGATTTCAACTACTCCTACTCCTTTCAATAGGCCCACGTCATATGAACTGGTGGTCCATGAAATATTTGGCACTTTCTCCAATCATCCTGGAAAAATGACAGTTTCTTTTTTACCACTGCCATTCTCTACAATATTTCTCTATTCTCCACTTTAATCCAATAAGTGTGATTTATGAAAAATACTAATTAATCATCAGAATAATCTTCCCTAAAATGCTCTTTTCTTGTCTAATCTGTTAACTTATATCCTTCACTCAGGGCTATCACTGCTCTCCATCCTCTCCTCTCATCATCTGTTCTATGGACAACCACTCTGTCCACTCTGACCAATGTAGCATCTAGCTCTAAAGGGATAAGCTGTCCATTGATATTGCTGGTTTAAACAAAAATCTTCAGGTATTCTCAATGTTTTACCTACCAACCTGGGTAACCATGATAATAAAACAGTTGCTCCATACAAAAATACTTCTGCATCTAAAGGAACTCCTCGTATTGCCCTCTGGCCTGTAAAGGTTACTATAAACTCTTTCACCTTCATATAATTTATCCCTGCAGTGGAGCACACTATTCCTTCATCAGTAAAATATATCATCATGTTACGTTTTGTCATCAAATCACATCCTAATATTTTAATTGGTGTCTGCAGAGAATATAATAATGGCATAGACATGTCGTGTTCTCCTATAGAGATTGGTAATTCATCAGCAAAAGGAACTAAGCTCATCACCCCAGACAATTCCTGTGCATTCATGGCAATGCCTGACATTGGGTATTTTCCCTCCCGGACATAGGAACAAGTTGCTCCAGTGGCTACAAGAAACGAAAGTGTCTTGCCTCCTATTGTTACCTTGACCCTTGGTTCCTCTTGGGGGTCCAGTGTCACTGATGGTACTCAACACATCAGGTCACTCTGTGGGCTGCCCTATTGTCGAAATAAATTAATTCCTGTTCCCGTGAAAGGATTTCGTCCTACCACGGTCACACTCCCTAATTTAGGTGCAGGTCTTTGCTGTATTCAAACATTCATGTTCCATTGTGATACCATGGCCTGTTGTATCTGTGCTTGCTGGGACTGAATCTGCTGTGCTTGCATAGGCACTTCCTGTGGTTGCCCTTGTGGCAATTGCATTTGTAATGGAGTGGCTGCAGCACACATGCCTGATTCTGCTTGTGATCTTAGGCATAATACTTCTGTGGTTCTGTATTATTTTGTACACACCCATCCCCCCTCTTTGAGCTTTGAGCTTGCCAATGTTGCTACTTGCTCCCTCTACTTCTATATTTTCTGTCTATATGTCCCATCCTCCCGCAATTCCAACATTGTTGCAGCTGTCCACCATTAAATTCTCCTCCTCCCTGAGGGTTCTGAAATCCAGCTCATCCACCTCCCCTGGGTCCATCACTGCTTCCTCTTGGCTAAATATTGTATCCACTGTGATCCATAGGGTATATTATATTACTTTGCTGCACTGCTTGCATCTGTTGTGTTTCCACACCTTCTTCATACGTCAATACCACTCCCTCTATGGCCAGTTTTGACAATTTTTTTAACTAACTTTGCTTCCTCCTGCTTTCTTCTCCCAGCTTTCTTCTTATTCTTCTCTTGTAACAATCGGCAATGGTGCACGATAGTCAATTGTATTTCTGACCATGGCTTCGTCTCCATCAATACCTGTTTCTTCATCTGCCATTGCACTGACTTAGGCAGTCCTTGACATAAAATGTGGTAAAATTATGCTACCATTTTATCCTACAGTTTCCTCGTCTCAAGACCCAACTCTCTTGAATATTTTGAATAAAGGTAACAGGATCTTCATCTTCACCCATCTTCCTTGTAATAATAGCACCCATATCTGATGTATCGGGATATTGTACTCTGAGCACATTCCATACATCTGCTCTGCAATTATTAAATGGCACTCCATCACATCTTGTGGTTTGTGAAATCCAGCCCTCTCCCCTAGGGTGGCTGCTAGCAGGCCTTTTATGTCACCTATGGCTAACGTGATTCCTGATGTCATTCTCTTTAACTCATAAATCCATTTTCCCACACCTGAAGTAAAACAAGGTAATTTTCATTTCAAATGATCCTTATCCATTGTGGCTATGGAATATATTGTGGTTGTTCTCCCCTTTCTCTAATAATGGGAATTGTGAAAACCCTGATCCAAAATCATACCCACCTATACTTTGTGTTTTCCAGGTAGGGCTAGTCTCGCCCATTTGACTCTGTCCTGTTAGTTACCTTAATAGGTACATAAGGCGAGGGGATACATTCCCTGCAGGGGCAACCGTGCTTGTGGTCGCTCAGTGTATGGTGTCGGTTCTGGTGTTCTGTCTTTAGGGTCCTCTAGGTATGACCATTTTACCACTTTCTCTATACTCAAATCTTTCAAAAAACTGTGTGCGCCCTCCCTTTGCGCTTTTTCATTTTCTTCCCTTTCTTCATCTGACATCATTATGCCCCAGCATGTATGACTTTCATGCCTTTCCACGTCATCAAGATTTTGTCTACTTAAAGACAGCACTCTATGTTCATCTGTTAATGCGTCACCTGACCTTCCTCCTGTTTCCCTTGATAAAGATCCCTCAACATTCTCTTTGGTTTTATTCCTATCTTTATCTCTCATTTGCCTTTATAAATCCCCAATCTTCTTCTCTATTTTTTCTGCTTCATTCTCATCAGCCCATGTATGTATTCTTGGTAACCCTTGCATCTCCCTGCAGGCTGTTGTTACCCTCTCTCGTCCTCAAATTGTTCTCGCGCTTTGATGCACTCAGGAGGATAGTTCATGCGCCTTGGAAACAAGATGACACAGAGCAACACAGGTTAGATCCCTGGGTCCGCGCTTAGAAACCACTGGCTATTAAGCGCGTTATAAATAACCAATTACAATTACAATCAGCACTATACTGCTATTAAATAGATGATCTATCTCATCATCCTTTAGTGCCCTACTTCTATTAATCTCATCTCCTCTTCGCATCTCTCCACTCTTCTTCCTCTTGCCTTCTTTGCAACCTGCTTACTTGCATTCTCTGAATTTCTATCTTCTCGCACTTCTTCTCTCCTATTCTCTCTTTTTCTTACCTTGCCTCGTACCTTCTGTGTTGTTCCTTTCACTTCCTCTCTTTGTCCTTCTCTTCTTTATATGCTCTCACATGTTCTCATTCTATCTTTTCGGGCTCTTCTCTTTCTTCTCTTTCTCGAACCCCATCAATGCCATTATCGTCTAGCTTAAGTAATATCTGTCCTCCCATCCATTCATTCTGTACTATTGTTACTCCCTTAGTCTTGCTTTTCACTTCCCATTTTCTCCTTGCTTCTTCCTCCATTTGTCTATCCTGTCTATCCTGTCTGTCCTTTCTCTCATCCCGCTGTTTAACATACCCCACTGCTTCTTTCAGTTCCTTTAAAGGTTGAAATCCCTGTTCCTCAGTATCTGTGCTCTTGTTTTCAGAAGGGGAAGGATGAGTTTTTTCAGTAGTGGAAAGAGGAGCTAAAGGCATTATATCCTCCTCTTTATGCTGATTAATCATCCACTCCTTCTCAGGCAGATCTTCTTTCTCGCTCCGATACGTTTTCCACAACTCTAAAACAGCCAATCTTTTCTGTAACTTCTTCACCTTTTATGTAGCATGCAAATATGTTATCATATGTTGCAATACTATTTTTGACAACAAACCATCTTGAGGACACGGCAAGAGTATTTTATTAGTCGCGCCTCTGACTCGCTGCGCGTGATACTGTCTTATATTGGGTGTATATCTCGGCAGTGTCCAGCATAGGTGTACACGAGTAGTGTCCCCATGATGACAAGTCGATCGCGACTGTCAATACTTACCTGATCCTTTATTTATTTTATCAATGATACCACACTGATTAATTTGAGCAGGCACCATCAATTTCTGCTTATTATCAAAAAAACAGTTTTGTAACCACTTTAAAAATCTATGCGATCATGTTCTTTTTGTTCCTTCGTTTACACTTTCTATCAATTTTTGCTATCTCGTTTTATTATTGATTGTTTTTTTCCTTTACTTTTTACCCTCCTAATTGACGTCAATCTCTTAATTTAAAAAGCCGATCACCTTAATTGTGTACTATCTCTTTCTATCTCCTAATCTAGACATAATAAACATTTTATACTGACATATTTTTAACCCCATACACATGTGAACTTTAAAATGTTCTGTGCATGCCTTCCTTTACTATATTTAGTAAATGTACCTCATCTCATCTCACTTTTGACAGCAATCCTTAATACCCCTACTTGGAGTATTTTATTTTTGTGCGTACCCTTCCGCCTCTGTTGGAACCAGGAAAAGGAGGTATCTATTTCTCTTCTTTCTAATCCCCAAAAATCCTGTTGCTTCTATTCATATATTTACAATACAGTCCTTTCCCCTATTTTTGCCACCTTTGATGTTCTACTTACATCCGTGGATCAGGTTGAGTTCCTTGGCATCAACTCTTCCCCAATTGACCAGTTTGCCTACAGTCAGTGGTCACCTGCAGGGACCGCACAGGAATTCCATCAAAGGTGCAGCTGCCGACCAATTCTTTTAACACGTGTTATTTTACAGCTGATCGCCACAGGAAGCTCCATGGTCTTCTGGTTAATGGCGGAATCAATCAAGAGTGCGAGAGTCTAGATCTGGGCATAGGTCAATTAAACCAGAACCATCCGCTACCAAAATGTGCTCTAGCACCCTGAAGCATATCATGTGCTAGATGGAATTACCATTAACGATCTCAGACCCAAATAAACGGTTGGACTCAAACAATATAGCAAAGTACTACTTTATTATTAGTATAGAATAAAGTCTGGTGAACGACAGGCAGTAGTTTATATCTTGATATGCATAATCTATGATGTCATCCTACTTGTCAGACTGTAAAACCTATTGAAGGGAGGGATTGATTAAGGGAACATATGTACCTATTGCATATATACGTGTTAATAATATAATTGGCTGCCCCATATCTGGTGGGCATGTCTCAGACTACCTCTAAATACGTATAATACTAATTATAGCAGAGAAATGAAGGCAGGTTGGTTTTTGCAACATTGTATAGCATGTTGCTATATTTACCCTCTGATTGGTTGGCCTGCTTTCCCAACCTTGGACTTTTGACTCGTTAGCAGCACATAAGCAAAATTAAACTCAGGTGCTGAGTGTAAAGTCAGACTACTCCCCACTTTCCCAATTACTCCATCACTCATCGGTCAGGCCCCAAACCAAGGCTTCTCCTTTGCAATTTCTTTCTCCTTTCTTTGATCCTCCTGCAATGATGTACTATAATACTTTGTATTTCTGGCCAGCCTTTGGCTTCTATCCAAGCAATTTTATCAAGGGCCTTCTGCACCTCCTTCAGGAGGCCTCTCATGATAATGAAGTAAAAGAGGGAGGTGGACTGGTCCCAAGCCGTGCCCATCACCGCCCTCCATATATCCTGTACCTGAAGAATGAACTGCGCAGCATCTTGCTCGTCCCCCATTGTGCATTGCATCACAGAGTGTAAATCAGGGGGGTCGGGGAATGTTCTCTGCAATGCATCCCACACCTGTGCTCTCACGTTTTTAAAAGATGCCCATCATGCCGATCACAGTCCATTGTCACTCCCGGGAACCCCGCCTTCACCCACACCCCGTCTGCTTGATCTCCCACTGCAGATAATAGCAAACTCTTGATATACCCTATCACTAATGGGACCTCTGCAGTGTTTTTCTCAAAAGCATATATCCATTTCCCCCAACCCCAGAAAGTGGGGATAGTGCCTTCAACAAATTGTTTTTATCCATTGACGCCCAGGTCACATAATGAGGTCTCCCCACCCACTTATGAATGAGGGGCAGCTGTAGGTTTCTTCTCCCCCTTCCTTTACTTACCTTCGTTCCTTTGTTTTCTTTGCCAGCGCCATTCTCACCATCCTGTTCCTAAGCCTTCCTTTCCACACTTCCTCTTCTCCTCCCACCTTTGGTGTCAGCAACTATACTTGCAGTCCTCCTCTCGCTGCTCCTTCTTCGTACTCGTCAATATCGCTCCAACATTCTTCCTACCTGTCAGATGCCACACTATCGTACCCTACACTTACTGGGTCACCTTCCCATTTCACTCGTACTGTTTTAATCAGAGTGCTATGCATGCGGAAGAGGGAGTTTCCAGACTTCCATTCATTCTCCGTTATTACAGAGGAGGTTTTCAATGGTGGTTGTAGCAGTGTCTGCCCTCCCACCAGCAGCGATAGTGTATTTTCGCATAGTGCTCTTAGTCGGGACAATTCTGCTTGGGTACTGGTCATTTGGGCTTCTAAATCTTGTGTGATGCGTCCTATGTGTGCTGGGGGTATGTTTGTTGGACAATACAGGCACTTAGGGTTATAAGGGGGCGGGCGGAGATACTGTCAGTGTACCCACTCCACTTGGTTGGGGTAGAAATAACGGATCGCAATACCCCACAGCAGGTTTGGTCAGCAGTGGGTATAACTTTTTTGGTTCCTCTCCTTCTTTACTTTCCCCTCCTCCCTCCTGTCTTGTTACCAATAACTGTTGTGACTCCTTTTCATTTTTAATTGCAGGGGGCATTTCTTCAAAAATCCTCCAGAGATCTATCACTTCCCTTCTATTTTGGAGCTGCTTCCCCTTATATTTGGCCATTAAGTATGTCGCCACAAGGTCCAACACCATCTTATCGAATGACCCTTCTTCTGGACATATTTGAGATGTCCCCTCCCCCTTAATCTCTGTTAGCCACTGCCCTTGGTACTTTTTTTTTTCAATATACAAGGGGAGGTGTTTGCATATGTGCAAGAGTGGCATGTCTGCCCACATGGTTTCTTTCAACTTCTTTCCACTATCTGTGTGTGAATGTGTGTGGCAGCCAACCCTGTCAATACCTCAATCGCTTGATACTTCTAACAACAATCTTTCAAATCGCATTTCAAAACATTTTACTCATGTCTTATATTGCCTTTATCTATTCATAGGAGGAACGAAAACATAATGACGTAAGACAATTAACACATTGACCTGACAAACTGACGCACCTTACTGACAACATAAAACATGAAACATATATTTACAATAACCCTTTAAACCCTCTGCCCTGTTTCAAGAGTGTTCTATTTCCCCTCCATTCATATCTTGCATTCACCTTACCCTGGCCCCTTCTGGGTCAACCACTTAAAGATATTTATCACTATTAAAAGAAAGAACTTCTACTATTTTTCGAGTCTACTCAATATATAATATTCCAAAGTATTCCTTTTTCCTCATTTATATTCCTGCACTGGTCGAGACAGTACTATGCAGGGCCGCCATCCACCCCCTTTCGGAGCTAGGTTCCCATATCTCCTCTTATTTCATCACCTTATATAAAAACATAATAGCCATAAGAAAAAGAAAAAACACCTCAGTCAACAATCACTCAATCTCCTCATTCACACCCAGCCCAACCCGCAGCATATTCCTCTATTATTTAATCTCACTCATCCCTTATCAATTTTCCCTCCTTTAATTCTTCGTGCAATCAGTACTCAAGTGTTCGTGGTGTTCCAAGAGCCTCCGTTCGCGGTCTATCCACAATCGGGGTGCCTCCCCCAACCAAGCCGTCGCCGGCTCCCACGAGCAGGTGGGTATTCACAAAGCCGAGGCCCGCTGAACCTGCTCAGGAGCATACACGTTTTAAATACTGGTCAGCCGTAGGTGGCGATGGTCTTGATGGGAGTGCCCCAGATCTCGACACAGAGTACGGGGGTCATCCCGGATCAATCACATCAAAGGGGACACCAAATGAAGGCGCCCATTCCCAAAGCACAGATCCCAAACACGGAATAAATGGACACACCCCAGTAGGGAAAGAGACCAGGAGATAGATTGAAAGTTGAACACAGTTTATATCAGGTAAAAGATGCACACAGAGAACTGTGCTGCTCTGAGAGCACTCTGCCAAACAATACCAAAACATCACATTAAAAGGACAGATTTTCTCATTGATGACCAACAGTATAGGTGATGAATACTACATGCTTATTGGTTCACTACAAAGTTACATTATAAAATATAATGGGTTGACGCAGCTTGATTGGCTGGTGCTGGGCTGTTGCTTCTTGCAGCACGTGGGTCAGCTGGGCTCATCTGGGAGGGGTGAAGGTCAGAGGCGCAGGGCACGGATCAGCTAACTAATCTATTTTTCTGACAACATAAAAAAGGCTTGAAACAACTAATCAACATTAAACTCTGACATTTAGTGGAGGTGCTATAAAGTACAGCTAACAACTATATATCCAGCTTATACTTTGCCCCAAAGGAACCATAAAACATTAATCCCAGTGCCCACCTTGAAGGGGTTTGATCTACTTGATGCCTCATGATACAGATTGATAGGTGTTGTTTTTTTATTGGATATATGGTACAGGGGGATTTAGGACCGTGGTGGGTTCTTGCTCTGGTCACTGCAGTGGATTAGATGTGTATCTGCAACAAAGGGAAGAGGGGTCTGGGTTTCAAGAGCGGTGGGTGTGAAGGTGGGGGCTGAGAGGGCACATGCGGGTTTGTAGAGACAGATGAGTACACAAGTCAAGATACGCCCCAGTCACAAACAGGGCAATGAGCACAGAGGAAGAGAAAGATACAGACGATTTGCAACAATACATGCTGTATTTCTGTGGGAAAAGGGCCTGTGCAGCGCAGACAGGAGAGGAGTTGGTGGGTGTGTCTGGGCTGGACATGTATGGCGCTGTACGGTGGGAGAGGTGACTTTTAGAAATCGTTGTGCGGCCTAGTAAAGAGCTAGAGTTTGGGGTGGCATAAAATGGAGTCTGGATGTGTCATACAATGGGTTCTTTCCACTGTCGTCAGAGGAGAGACAAGGGGACGTCTCGCTGCAATGGGATGAGCAATAGATCCATTCCACACAGAATGTACAGGGAGGGATGAAAAGACCCTTCCTCCCTTACAACATAGACAGACATCATGAACATGTGCTTTACAATGGCAGTGCTGACATACTATGGACATCAAACCATCATTCAAGAGTTTTACACTAGAAATACTGGAAAATATTTGGGCACAGGCAACATGAAAATGTTTTATTGGGCAGTTCTAACATATTTTGAAGACATGGGTATCATGAACATGTGCTGTACAATGTCAGCACTGGCATATATTGTGGGCACTATCATGAGAGTGTTGTACAGTAGACAATGTAGCACATATTTGGGCACAGGCAGCATGAAAAGTGTTTTACAGCGGCATTGATTCAATATAATGTGGGCACAGGCTTCTTACAAATGTTGTCCTATAAGCTGTTGGCCTCATGGCATCTAACAACTGAAAAATATATGTCCAGAATCAATTGGACATTTTATGACTTTTCACACAGTTTTTATCTCAAAATGTGCCAGAAAATGTGCTATTTCACACCATTAATTTAAAATCATTTTGAAGCTGGAAATACTCCCAGACTCCTATATAGGTTAACACTCTCTTGCTGAAGTCGGTTGCACTGGTAAGCAGTAACTATTAACACACCTCAAATAAAAACCCTACAACGACCTGGAGTCATTTGTAATGGCTTTGTAATGGTTGTGCCCCTCACAGGATCACCCTATGGTCTACAAAGTTGCCCCTGCCACTCCACCCTCTACCTCCACGACAAGACAGCCTTTTGGAAGTTCAAGTTATAAGTTGTGCATGACAATCTTTTTCTTACCGATCCATGATGTATTAGTTTTATTTGATCAACATTTGGATAGACAGATTTTAGGCGTATATCCAATACCATGCAGCCCTGTGTCAACAGACCCAGCTACTTACCAAATGGCATCCTCCAGCATGGACTCCCTTCCTTTTACTTGTTCAATGGCAGCAGTGACTAAAATGTAAGCAAACATATCATTTAACAATGTATACCAAGAATATTGATATCAGACATCCCTGAACACTATCATATTGCAATTTAAAATGTTAAGTGTATAAAATGCCTGGCAAGTGTTCCTCTAAACTGGAACCTTTGGGGGAAATTATTAAGCAAGGAAAAAAAAAAAAAACAGTTTTCGGTCTATTCATTTTTCCATAGAGAAAAACGTTTTTCCATTGAACGTGTGCACCGTGAACACCATTGGATAGAAGGTCATGATTGTAGGAATTTGCACAGTCTTTTATCCAAATTGCTGCAGTGGCCCTGGCCAAAGGGCGTGTTCAATGACCATGGCCAAAGTCCATGGTCAGTGGGGCCGGATAAAACATAGCATAACAAAACCAATAAAATTCAGTACAAAAAATCCTTAGTTAAAAGAGATCTAAGACAGACCAATTTATCACCAAAAGAAACCATCAAATTCAGTAAGTGTGGAAGGTCACGTCAAACTTAAATCTGAGTCCACCCTGGTGTTCAGCCCATCAGCACACACATAAGACTGCAGCATCGATCAACAATGAGTTCAAAAATGACATCAAAACTGGCATCAATAGGGCACACAAGAGTTAAGATTGTCATCACTTCTACACCCACTGAGTGATGTATGTGTGTGAGCGCAGGTGCGCGCGTGTGCGTACGCACATATAGGATGAAGATTTCAGGAAAAAAAGGATAATGTAAACATTTACCTCTGGAAGTCGTTATCTTTTTGTGTCTGTTTCTGATTTGTATTTCAAACCGACCAAACTGACGTTTTTTTCACCAATGGGCTTCCTCAGACTGTCCTGAAGGGTGAAACGCATCAGTTCTGTCTGTTTGGATAATAAAAGCCTTATTTTGCTAATAGAAGACATGTTGGGTCCTGAAATACTTATTGTGATTCTGATCTGTGATTCCTATGGAGCCTCGAACGTTTATCTTTCATCTTGGAAATGTAATAGCGTCATAGCTCCTCCACGCTCTCCGGCACCGGCAAACCAACTGCAGTGCGGGTCTTGTAACTCGAGCCACACATAAGGACGTTATATATATATATACAGACAAGAACCTGCCGGAGGCAAGCAGACCGCACTCCGGGTCAGGAGATGCCGAACCCAATAAATAAACGACTAATAATGAGTGACTTGGATGTTTAATAGAAAAAAGCACAGCGTGAACAAGGTACACAGGAGAAAATGTTACGCATTTGACTTGTAATCATAACGTCCTTTTAACAATGTTTTGTCACTGAATTTCATAGGTTTTTGATAGAGCAAGTTAACCATAACGTGTATATATATATATATATATATATATATATATATATATATATATATATATATATATATATATATATTTAAGGCCGTGGGTAGCAGCCCTGTAGTTATGGTTAAGTTGCTCAACTCATGGAAAGAGCACTTTTTGGGCAGCTTATAACTTTGCCCCCCCCTGGATGAATCCTCACGTAACTTTGCACCAAAAAAGATATGGCCTATCAGAAAGATCCTGCGATGTTCGATGCAGTTCGTTAAGGGGAGGGTCTAAGTTATAATAGGGTCCCAACATTTGTGGAAATCCTGTTAGACGCAATGGAAAAGAAATTGTGCTCTTGTCTACAGGCCAAACCTCTGGATGGATTTTCACCAAATTTGCCCCAGGAGCGGCGGCTTGGTCCTGAAAGCGCGCTTTTGTACATTTGGTGTAATCCGTCCAGTATTTTCTTTTAAGATCTCCCAAAGGAAGGTAGAAAATAATTAGGGATATCTGCGTCCGGTCCGCAGACTCGTGTCCCGATTTGGGGTCCGTGGACACGTCTAGGCCAATGAGCGGGTGGCAGACATTATACACGCCCGCTTGTTGGATGTTCAAAAGTGTGAGGTGCATCATATTTTTTTAAAAAGTCGCCATGTTGGATCCGCGGACAGCCTTCGGTATCCGCGGATAGTGTTTTGGGAAAAAAGTCTCGAAAACACATTTTGGGTTATTTGGTGTCTGAAAGAGGGGCTGGAAAGGGTGGGGGAGTGCAATGAAGTTACCATGGAACTGTCCTTATATGTGAAAAATGTTTTTGCGGGTGCTGCCGAGTCTGCAGACATAGCGCAGTGAGAAGAAGTTTACAAATTCAGAGTCCTTTGGTGGCCTAAAGAGTGTTTGGAAAGGGTGGGGGAGTGCAATAACATTGACATAGAGCTGTGTTTATAGGTAAAAAAGGGTGTGCAAGGGCAGCTGAGTCCACAGTCACTTTTGGTGAATGTGGACATTATTTGAATTGCAGGGGGATCAGGGCAAGTTTTGGAATTTGTTCCACTGGCCACACACACTATAGTAATATGTGTAATTATAGGTAATGTAGTGGGAGTATACAGTATTTCTAATATGGTGGAATTATTATTATAGTACTATTGAAGATAGTGCTTATGGAATATGTATTTCTTTATACTTGGTATGGTTACGTAGTTGCATACAGTAATAAAGCTGGAATATCTGGTTCTATTTCTGTGGGAAAAAACTGTATAATTTGTTAATCATGATAGTTTAAAAGCTTTAATTGCATTACATTTTACATATACATTTACATTTTTGACCCTCGTAAATAGTACATTCTATGCACTGTTGTTGTATTGACATGAAATAATCATTGGGTCATTGGGAAACAAAATCCATAGAGAATAAAAAAAAAACGATTGTGACTATGTGAGTGTGATAGTATGTTTGAAATGTTTTGTAATTAAGGGGATGGTTAAAGGTGGTAGATACCTGTTGGCATATTCTAACTGTATTAGACTTTACAAGACGTTTTGCAGTAACAAGAACTTTGTTGGCGTATCTGAAGTGTATTGCAATGAAGGGTATTTCTGAAGTAGTTAGATACCTGTTTGCATATTCTAACTATCTTGACTTTTAAAAGTACTATTGTAGTATTATGGATGTAGTTAGATACCTATTGGCATATTCTAACTGTTTAGTGTGCTATACTTTAGTGGGTACATTTGGGTTGACGGAATATTAAGTAGGCATTTGTTAGATTTGCTAGTAATCTATGTTTTGGAGTAACCAACCACTTCTTTTTTTGACACATGCAGTACAGTGGCCTGAAGTGGTTGTGGCACCAGTGTGTTATATTATGCCTACTGTTGTGAAGGTTTTCTTGACAAGAGATACTAGGCTGTGTGTAAAGCTAGTGAGCTTACAGTTATTTTTGGTACCTTATAAGCATTAGTGTGACATATTGGCTATGTGAGTTTATTTGTATGCTGGAATGATTGTGTGAATTGCAAAAAGGGCATAATATGCCATGATTTGCATTCTGCAGAAGCTGGTGAAATGGAATGGATTCACAATTTGGTATGGATACATATACAAATAGTTCACTAAGGATGTGCTCTTGTGAAACATGGTGCGGAGAGTGCATGTACGCTTCCACGTGTATGAAATCTGAAAGATTTCATTTATAGGGATGTTTTGGTTTCCAGTACTTGTAGTAAGTACATTAGGAATTTGTGTGGTTCTTCCTGTGTGTTTATGGTAAACTCTACCATTCCTGTCTAGCAGTCCAATTCTTGACACTGTAAGTGCTGCCAGGATGATTTGTTGCATGTCTATGAAGGACGAGCATTTGCAAATGTATGGGAGGATAGGTCCAAGAGTCCCCATCTTGTGGAGTCCATGGCTCGTCGGGGGACCCCCATGCCACCAGGGCCCAGGTGGCGTGTGGACCACTGGCTGAGACATTGACCAAACGTGCTGTATTAAGCTAGGCCCTGGAAACCATTTTGTGAAACCAGAATGACATGAGCCCCTGTGCGCCGCAGCGCGGCCCCCACCCTTGGAGAGGTCTCACTTGTCCCTGCAGCCGCAGCTCCCTGGCAGATCCGCTGAGAGCCCGTTCCCACGAACAGGCGGACATGAGATAGTGCTAGAAACAAACACTGTAACATTCACCTTCCGCAGTGTATCACTGTCTACAGTATGACCCGGCCAGCAGGGCCAGGGTGGAAAAGAACTATAGAATGGTCCCCCGACAAAAGCAGAGACCCTAAATACCAATATGCAAACTGCCTGTGATAAAACCCTTTTATCCATGACCTTTTTTCTAAGACTTGTAAACTCCATGAAGATGGCAGAATGTGTGTTCATGTGGCATTCTGGTTGAAATACCTATATCCCCGTAGCTATGTGCAAATGGTAGAAGTGTCCCGGGTTTTATGTTATATGTTTCTTCGAGAAGAATGTACTCCAAGACCCTATGCCATAACTGAACTAATGCTGCTAGAGAGCAACGGAAAACAATTACAACCGCATTGGGAGCTCATGTAAATTGTGTAAGAAAACGCATAGAATGTATTCGAATGTTCAAGCTCACCATGTGTCACTGCCATCAGTCTCAGTGGCCAGTTGCTCCTGCGTGCTCCACCAACCTTAATACTACCTCGCCTATCGTGTATGCATAGAGTGTAACGAAATGTCATGGTTGTTAAGTACTTAAACATATAGTTAACAATAGCAACATTGGTATAAGTAACACATTTGAAAAGGCCATGTAAAGGCACTAACAATGTAGACATGTACATTTTGAAGAAAAAGCTCAATGAGTATTGTACAGTATATGAAGTATTATGTCTTTTTGTACAACCTGCAAACACATAAGGCCACTTCCCCTCCCTCCCCAGTGAAGCCTGCCAGATGAAAGGCAGAGGCCCGGGCTGCTCTGCCTCACCTCCCCCAATTCGGCTGGAGCCGCTTCAAGCATTCACGTCCCCCCGCAGCTCACATGGCCACGGCCTACCACCTAAATTATTTACAACCCAGCAGTAAACCCCGGCCATAAACGCAGGCCAAAAGGTGCTTTTTCTTAGGCTCCACAACCCACCAGCTCACCCCAGGTTAATGGCCCCTGTAAAATTAGGACACTCAATATTATAGCAATACTGTAGGAACGCATTCATAATGACTTCTAACGAGACATGAAAACTTGGACAGCTCACCCCTTGCCCTGAGACCCAACCTCGTCACCTATGATACCCGGCCAACAGGATGATGGTAACCATGTATTGATGTATTACCAAAGGACCCCACTCTAGGTGCATTCCTCCTGTGTTGCGTTAACTTGTAGAATAACCTATTGTAGGATTTACAGGGAAAGATAATATTGCAGTATTGAATGAATGGGGTGTGCGTGGCCCTTAGGGCAGAAAGCCAAGGAAGACGTTCCTCAATGACAGTGGCCACGCCTGGCACAACAGCACCGCCCGGATGAGCCCAGCTGACCTGCCCGGCCCACGTTGGCAACCAGTGACGTCCACCAACCACGGCGCACCACATCACAGCTGCACCTATAGTTATTCGTCGCCACCCAATCTCCACGAACATGTGCCCCCTATAGTGTGTAGGTTCTTATGACGATTTTGTAAATATATATGCCTGTCTTTGCTAGTGTCAGACAGAGCACTCTCGGAGTTTGCAGAGTCCTTTGCATGCCCTATTTTTGACTTATATAAACTCCCATTAAGCTCACCCGCACTTTGTCTCAGCCTTATTCCCATCTTGGGACGGTCCATTATTGTCTCTCATTGTGGGGAGGATCGCGCTATCAGGGGACGCTCGCCTTCAGTGGTGACCCCGACAGCGTGATTATTTTTCCTTAAATATATCCCTACCGTCCCCTTTGGCACGAAAATCTCCGGTTGAAAAGGGATACCGACGGTGCGCCGGCTCCGGTAAGCTGCCCGCCAACGGTGACCGGTACGCTTAGAAGTGCGCACTCATCAGAGAGAGGGTACGGGATCCCGGTTGAAAAATCCCCTTTGAGTACCGCTCGCCAGAGCCGGGGCTGACCGTTGAGCGTACGGCAACACTGCCTGGATGGACCCAGTTCGGAAACGCTCAGTTCAAGACAGGCATGTGATTATTAAGTGTGAGCGGTCATAAAGGGAGCAGGGGAGGAAAACAGGACAGGGAACTAGGTCATTTAAAAAGGGACACTTTGGGAATACTAAGAACCACTCTAGACTTTCTTTACTTTTTCTTTGCATATGGCCATTAGGATCAAGAGGTGAAAAGAGAAAAAGAGACGGGAACCTAGCTCTGCAAGGCGGCGCCGCATAGTGCTATCTTGACTAGTACTGGGAATATATGAAGAAGTGAAAAATAAGATAAAGGTGTCTGGTAAAAAAGGGAGACACGGTGAATATATTAGTAACTGCTATTCTTTCTATTCTTCTCTCTGGGTTTATGGGGAAAAAACAGGGTTAGTACTAAAAAAAAAAAAAAAAGATAACCTAACTAAAAGGACGAGTTTATATCAAACTAAAAAGACGAGTTTATATCAGATTAAGAAAGAAAGAGACAACTAGGAAGGGAGGAAAAGGATTACGAGTTGAACTGCAAATAGAGTGTTGCTTATTGGTGTGTATGCATCATGTGTGTCACAACATATTTTGTCAAGATGAATATGTAAAAATGGTAAAATGTGCATAATTATGGTATGGTCATGGTAAGTGTGACCAGAAGAAATTTTTATGGGGATGAGCCTGATGCAGTAAACTGACTATTTTTTTTTTTGAGTAAGTGTGCTGAAGATATCAATAGTGTACAAAAGGTGGTTTGCTTTTGTATGTGCGCCCTAAATTATACCGAGTATAAGCTGTGCACACCCACTCCCATATTGCCCAGGTGGCGGAAACACACAGGTCCCTACACGCAGAGATATATACATATACAGGTATATCTAGGGATATATAGGGCAACTACAAACCATGGGGGCAGAAACACCCCTAGCCCATATTTGTAAGAATCTGCCTGGGTATGCTGAACGTATTAAGAAATATCACGATCAGTGGATTACAAAACTGAAGGGGGAAGGGTTACCCCAAATATGGCCAGAAGGAGGATCGTTTGACAAGAGTGTCCTGGATATGGTAGCAACATGCATTTGTCTAAAATACAAGGGGAAGCAGTTACATAATAGGAGAGAAATATTAGATCTATGGAGATTCTTTGAAGAAGTGCCCCCTCCCAAAATAAGAGAACTAGGTACTGATTTGCCGTCTTTCACTGATAATCTATTGCTGATACTGAAAGACAACCACAAGTAGAGGTAACTAGATTGTACCCAATATTAAATAAACCAGTGCCCGCAGAAGGATACAGTGACCCGACATATGTGCCCCCAACAACAGTCACTATGACCCGAGGGCCAACGGCACCCCCACCGTATGAGAGCCATGGACAGCGCGACCAGGTAAGTACACCCACAGTAAATATGGAGAAACTAACAGAAGACTTAGAGTCTAGGCTCTCCGTAGCAAAAGATGAGCTCTCGAGGATGAAAAGCATATGTGAACAAAGTGGGGCTAACGCTGCTTGGTCAGAACTGACAACAAGAACACAGGGTCATGATAAAACAATTGAGGAAGGGTGGAAGAAGGGGGAGATACTGTTCAGAATACAAGAAGAACCAACTCGAATAATTGAACTAGAGGAAAGGGAGGAGCATACTGACAATGAGATAATGGCCACAGGAGGTAGAGAGGAACTATTGTGCGATATAGAAGAGGACTCAGAGGAAGGCGAAAGATTAAGCATGGCGATGGGAGGAGGAAATGAGGGGTTGGATGGTGCATGTTCGGGAAGAACAATGGAAGAAGAATGGACAGGACGGCTAAGGAATAGGTTGGGGAAAATGGCGCCATTAGGAAAGAAAGGAAAGAAGGTGAGTACAGGCAAGGCAACAAAAGGGAAGTTACAACTCCCACTAATACACAGGGGAGGAGGGAGGCCGAATTACATACCCTGGGCTCAGATGGACACGGCCAATTTGTTAAAGCTATTACCACCGCTATCAGGAGGGGCAAGCAAGTGGATATATGCATTTGAGAAGCACACAGCCGGGGTACCACTAGCAATAGGTGATGTGAAGAGTTTGCTAGTATCGGCAGTTGGGGATCAAGCTGATAGAGTATGGGTAAAGGCTGGCTTCCCGGGAGTAATGTTAGACTGTGTTCACCATGATGGAGCCTCTTTTAACACAGTACGTGCAAGGGTGTGGGACGCATTAAGAGAAACATTTCCAGACACCCCAGATTTGCAGTCAGTCATGCAATGTACGATGAATGATGGAGAAGATGCTATGGATTACATTTTTCGGGTCCAGGAGATGTGGAGAGCGGAAACGGGCACGCCCTGGTATCAGTCAACCTCATTATTTTACTTGATAATAAAGAGAGGGCTTCCTAAAGAGGTACAAAAAGCACTTGACAAAATTGCAGGTATTGAAGCGAAAGGGTGGCTCGAAATACAGAGCATAATAGTGCACCACTGTAAAAGGATAAAGGTGAGAGAAAAGGAAATAGCACAAAAAAGATTGGCAGACGAGACAAAGTTAGTACAAACAAAACTGGTGAAGGTCGCTGCAGCAGTAGCCGCACTCCCACACAGCAGGAAGGGAGAAGAGGAGGAGGAGGTTGCAATACAGGGGAGGTAGCAATACAAGGGAGGATGGCAACGAATTGGGCAGGAGCAGGGCAACCACAGTGGAACGAGCAGGAGCAGAACGGAGGTCCACAGTAGCAAGATTGGGCCCCTCGAGGGGGACGAGGTGGGTACAGGGGTCGCAGAGGGGGTGGACAAGGGTATGGGGGAAACAGAGGGAATGGATGGCAAGGTCCCAGAGGTGCGAGGGAAGTTGTTGGAATTGCACGAGGTGGGGACACTTTTCCCGAGAGTTCAGGAACAGGCCAAACAATGGATTTCAAGAGATGGAACAATATGGTAACCCCCACCCAGGAAGCCCATACGGTCTTCCAATGGGACGACAACAGAGGGAACAAGATCAGGGGTATGCAGAGCAAAGACAAGCGCATCATTATAGGACACAGAATCACCCACAAAACAAAACAACGACAATATGCAATACACCCCAGGCAACCCTTTCGCAACGAGTGCCAACGGAGCACCAGCCCCGGCCCCCTACAGTGGTGTGTCAGTAGTTTCAGGAAATGTCTTCAGCCTGGGGGGGACAATGAGACAACCAGCATAGGACAGTCCACAGGGAACACTTGCGTGTCCTGTTCTATCTACCACCTACGATGCAGCGGAGGAACCATTGGTAGGGGCGCAGATAGGAGACAAGCAGTTCATATTTATGGTAGATTCGGGAGCCGAGAAATCATGTATCCGTGAAGGCCGGTTTCCGCTATCTAACCAGAAGTTAGAGACGCAGGGGTTCTTTGGGGCTATAATTGAAGTTCCTTACACAGAAGATTTTGATGTGACAGTGGGGGGTAAAACGGTAAAGACACCCTTACTTTACTATGAGCAATCACCAATAAACTTGCTTGGAAGGGACCTTCTCAGCAAGCTCAATATGACAATATCGTTCACAGAAAGAGGGATAGTGTGCTCAAACCCAGGAATATGCCCATTACGCACAATGTTGGTGGTACATGCCCGAGCAACAGCACCAGAAATACGCGGCATGCCAGTGGACGAAAGAATGTTTATCGAAGGATTAAAAACACTGGCCCAAGTAGTACCCGAGCTAAAAAAGTTAGAGTGGAGGATACCAGCAGAATTCATCTTCCGCCCAATAGTACGCCCAGACATAGCACCAGGTTCAGTGGTATCCCTAGATCTGCACGCTGTGAAAGTATCAGCCAAAAGGATTGCAGTAATTGGGATGGACATAGACGGTGTGAATGGTGCACTGTACTGTGCATCAATGCTGATATCGCCCTACGTGACTTGTCTGATGGGGATCTCTTTTCTGATTCAGGGAGTGATGGCGAGATAATAATGGAAAGTGCCAGTCCAGTTGATGGCAGTGGTGGGAGCACCGCCGTCATTTTTTGATGATGACATGCGACTGGTGCCAAACAATTTGTGGACAACAGGCCCCCATGATGTAGGCTTGTTGCATGGAGTGACACCAGTAGTAATAAAACTCAAACCAGGGGCAATTGTGCCCCAAGTGAAGCAATACCCATTGTCCCGCGAATCTGAGGAAAAGAATAAAAGAGACAGTAAGTGCATTGCTAGCACAGGGAATAATAGTGCCCTCAAACTCCCCATGTAACACTTGTATCTATCCGATCAAAAAAGAAAAGGGAGGGGCTTGGAGGATGATCCAAGATTTACGCCCCCTAAATGACGTCATACAAAAAGAATTTCCTTTGGTCCCGAACCCTGCATCCATACTGTGCAGTATCCCAAAAACGGCGTCACATTTCACAGTGGTTGATTTGAAAAATGCATTCTTCTCCATCCCCTTGGCAGAAGAAAGCAGATACTTGACAGCATTCACGTTAGGGGGGAAGAGATACGAGCATTGCAGGCTACCTCAGGGGTACTGTGAGAGTCCATATTCAACCGCATACTACACGAAGACCTGGGTAATTTAACAGTTGAAGCACGATCATTCAGTACGTAGACGATTTGCTCGTCTGCGCACAGAGTGAAGAGATGTGCAGAAGTGACTCAGTTACCCTCTTGACACTGCTGGCCCATAAAGGGTACAAAGTGGACAAAGGGAAACTACAATACTGTCAGTCAGTCAGAAGTGCTGTACCTGGGGCAGCTGATATCAAAGGATGGGAAAAAGGATAATACCTGACAGAGTGGAATGGAAGCAATAAGGTCAGTGAGAGAACCCACCACAGTGAAGGAGATGCAAAAATTCCTAGGAATGTGTAACTATTGCAGAGCATGGATACTAGATTATGCAGCCTACACCAGACCTTTGCTGCAAGCACTCAAAGAGGCCCAGCAAGAGAACCGGAAAATAGAGTGATCAAAAGAAATTAGTGACTCGTTTGGGTTGCTAAAAGCTGATTTCGAGTGCTCCAGTACTCGCCAATCCTGATTATGAGCGCAAATTTTACCTGTTCTCACATTGCAAGGGGACTCTTATGACGGCTGTGCTGACACAAAAGACTTCCCTAGGACACAAACCATTGGCCTACTATAGCAGCACATTGGATACAGTAATGCAAGGCCACTTCGCGTGCGAGCAGTCTCTCGCTGCTGCCGCCTTCGCCATTGAGAAAAGTGCCACAATAGTAATGGGGTGCCCTGTCACATTGTTTGTGGAACACTCATTGTTTGCAATACTAGAGAGATCAAAAAGTACACTGACTACACAGCGAGCAACTGCCTATGAGATAATATTGTCCAGCGCCAACATCCACGTAGTGAGGTGCAGGACAGTAAACCCAGCAGCATTCATCACAGAACCGTGCACACTAGAGGACATGTAAGAACACAATTGTGCAACATACACAGGAGAAATGGGGGAGGGCACAGTGGTGTGTGAAAATGCCCTGAGCGAGGGAGAGGTGTACTTTGTAGATGGGTCAGCATCAATTGACATGGACACAGGAGAGAAACATGTGGGACTAGCAGTTGTGAGGCTAGAAGAAGGTGAGTATGAAGTGTTGGTACAATATCGCCTTCCGTTCCATTTCTCAGCCCAAGCAGCAGAACTTATCGCCCTAATAGAAGCATTACATGCAGCTAAGGGATGTGCAGTGACGATATACACAGATTCAGCTTACATGACGACCACCGTACACGGGGGTCTAGCCCGGTGGGGGTGAAGAGGGTTTCGAAGGGCGGATGGGACCCCAGTGCAACATGCCGAACTGTTGAAGGAATTGATTGAGGCCCTAAAAGGTCCAACAATGGTAGCAATAGTGAAATGCCAAGCACATACGTCTAACACCAACGTTGTGTCTTTGGGGAACGCGGCAGCAGATGCTGCTGCCAAGGAGGCTTCGTATTTCGAAAGACATGGAGCAGGTGAGTACCTATTGCAGCACCAGACGAACGAAGAACCTCCAGAAGGATACAATGCCATGCCCATATCGCAAATACTAGAGCTGGAGGAAGGTGCCAGTAGTGAAGAAAAGGTGTTGTGGGAAAAGAGGGGTTGCAGCCAATCAGCAACAGATTTATTGTGGCGCCAAAATAACTCAGGAAAAGTAGTGATGCCCATCAAACTGTTAGAAATAGCATTTCAGCAATTACACTTTCCAGCGCACAAAGCTAAACAACACATTGCGGCAGAGATACAGGAAGATTGGTTTGTGCCATGTCTCCAGGAACACATATCCCGGTTGACAATGGAGAGCACGACTTGTCAAATATATAACTCCAGGATGACCCTACGGACACTCAGGGGGACAATTCCAAAACCAACAGGGCCCTTCAGAGAACTGCATATTACAGAGAGGTCTGATGGGGCACGCTACATGATAGTGGTTGTATGTCCATTTCCCAGGTGGGTGGAAGTGGGTCCATGTGCGCGTCCTGATGCTAAGAGCACTGCAAAGTTTCCTAGTGAGGGAAGTGTTCCCAAGCTGGGGAATTTGTGACGTAATTCGCTCAGACAACGGCACTCATTTTGTGAACAAACTCTTCAAGGAAGTGACTGCGTTATTGGGAATAAAGCATAAACTCTGCTCGATTTATCTTCCCCAAAGTAATGGTGTTGTTGAGAAGATGAACGGCCTGTTAAAAGGAAGATTGTCTAAATTGTGTTTTTCGTTAAAGAAAAACTGGATCTACTGCTTACCCCTTGCACTGTTTGAACTGAGGAATCAACCGAGCACGGATCATCATCTGTCCCCGCACGAAATCGTGACAGGGAGACGGATGCACACAGTACATTCCCCATGCGCCAACACTCAGATGCACACAGAAGCGCCACAATATTAGGAGATGAATTCACAGATTACCTGAAGAAGCTAACTAGGGCAGCGCGTGCAATTTCAAGGCAGCTCTCACCACCATTTACAAGGGAGGAAGGGAACACAACGGTGTCCTTTGTGGAACCGGATACACAAGTACAACTAATGCCAGGAGAGTTCATTTATGTCCGGAGCTTTGTGCACTGGTGGAATGCCCCAAGGTTCCATGGCCAATACGAGGTAGTGTTTTGTACACCCACAGCTGTAAAGGTGAAGGGCCTCAGGTACTGGATACATTTGACAGACGTGCGGAAGGCATATAATAGTTGGCAGGAAGAAGTGGATGGGGAGGCACAGACAACAGCAAACCAAAATGATGGAAATGATGAGTACAGCACGTTTGGTCAATGTCTCAGCCAGTGATCCACCCGCCACCTGGGCCCTGGTGGCAGGGGGGACCCCCAACGAGCCATGGACTCCACAAGGGGGGGACTGCAGGGGAGGGGGGTCTCTTGGACCTATCCTCCCATACATTTCCCCCCTTTCGTTACTTAAGTAACGAATACTGTAACTTCCTCAACCTCTTGCGTTCCTCTTCTTCAGCTACTGCCTCATCCCATGCGGGGGTGCCTTTTATGGGCATCCATGCCCTACATACCCCTCGCAGGCTTTCCCCCCTTCTGACGCATGTTTAGAGTGAGTTCTCTGTAGTGAAAATGTTGTCAGAGATTTACATTTCCAGTGCTGCCAAGTGTGTTACGGCATTGTTTGTGCCCTAATGTTTTGAAAATAGGTTGACCTTTTACTGGTGTTAACTGTGTTTCCTCCAAACAATTCTTCATAGTCTGACTTCTAACATTCTGAGGTGAGTTAAAACCAAAATGAAGTTGGACACCATGCTTACTTCATAAATCAGGAGCACTTTCATTTGTTTCAGAATTCTGCATACTTCAGTAGCTGCTTCTCCTGGTAGTTTTTAGTATTCTAATTTGTTTTGGTGTTTTAATGGGAGGAGCAGTAGTCGGTGTAAAGTTACACCTCCTATGCTGTAGGCAGCTAAACCTGTGGGGCTGTGTTTGTAAAATTTTGTAAAAATGTGCTGATTATTTTAATTAAGAACGTTTTACCAGAACCAGCTTCACCACTTACATACAGGAGCATAGGTTTATACATTCTACAGCTACAAGTTTTAGTTTCATGTTTAAAACCATGTTCAATTTCTTCAGTGACTTCCAGATAAATGGTGGGTTGTTCATCATTAAACTGTGATTTTCACACTGACAAGTCTTTTTCAGATTTTTTAGGTCGATACATGGAATTTTCTACCTCAGTCATGGCTATTTCTGTGTCATTTAGAATGATTGGTTCGCCAAGGGTTCTTGCTTCATGTAAGGGAAGGTTGACTGCCCACAGGAGTGTCTTCATCTAGTTGAGCTTCAATTTCTTCCTCTTGTTGGCGTTCAATGTCCAACATTTCTTTGTATTGTTTAAAATTTACATTTGTTTATTTTATTCATTTATTGATTTATTTTATTTATATAGCAAACAAACCAGAGGTATTTAGGTGCTTTACTTAAGAGATTGGGTGCAGTGCTTTAGGTTACCGAAAGTAAGCACAGGAGGTGATTACATCATAGAGGAACATACAAAAGTAATATATCACACGCAAAATGTAGAAGAAAGTTCAGAATGCAGAGATACATGGTGCCTAAACCCAAGTTGCAGGGCAGCAGCAGCATACAAATGCAAAAGTCAATTAGGTGGCAGATATATGGTGCTAACCCCATGGTGCAGGGTGGCAGCAGCATACAAATGCAAAAGTCAATTAGGCAGCAGATACATGGTGCCTAACCCCATGTTGCAGGGTGGCAGCAGCATACAAATGTAAACGTCAATTAGGTGGCAGATGCATGGTGCTTCACCCTATGTTGCAGGTCGGCAGCAGCATACAAATGCAAAGGTCAATTAGGCGGCATACATGGTGCCTAACCTGTGTTGCAGAGTGGCAGCAGCATGCAAATGCAAAAGTCAATTAGGAGGCAGATACAAGGTGCCTAAACCCATGTTGAAGGGCGGCAGCAGCATACAAATGCAAAAGTCAATTAGGCGGCAGATGCAAGTTGCCAAACCCCATGTTGAAGGGCAAATACAAAAGTCAATTAGGTGGCAGATACAAGGTACCTAACCCCATGTTGCAGGGCGAAGCAGCACACAAATGCAAAAGTCAATTAGGCAGCAGATACATGGTGCCTAACCCCATGTTGCAGGGTGGCAGCAGCATACAAATGCAAAAGTCAATTAGGCAGCAGATACATGGTGCCTCACCCCATGTTGCAGGGTGGCAGCCACATAAAAATGCAAAAATCAATTAGGCAGCAGATACATGGTGCCTAATCCCATGTTGCAGGGTGGCAGCAGCATACAAATCCAAACTCAATTAGGCGGCAGATACATGGTGCCTAACCCTCTGTTGCAGGGGCGGCAGCAGCATACAAAGAAAGGGATAAGTGGAGAAAAAATCAGGGGAGACAGGGGGGAATATCAAGGGGGCCAGAAGAGGGGGATACACAACATCACAGGGGACCAGTGAGGCATGCAACATCACGGGGGACCAAGGAGAGTGTGGGGGGCACACAACATCACAGGAGACCAGGGGAGTGAGGGACACACAACAACATAATGGGGGACGGAGGGGGTGGGGGGCACACAACAACATCACGGGGGCTGGGGGGGTCCAGGCAACAAAAATTCACGTGGGACCAGGGGGTGTGGGGGGGCACACAACATCATGGGGGAGCAGAGGGGGTGGGGACACACAACAACATCACAGGGGACCAGGGGGGTTTAGGGGTACACAACAACATTACGGGGGACCAAAAGAATGCGCCGATGAACATAAGTTTCCAAAATACAATTAAAAAATGGGAATGCTTTTCTTTTTAATTATTTTTGCATTTTGTTTCCAAAATACCAAAAGAGAAAGCAAGCAGCAGCCAATTCCAGTATGATTCCTACCTCAGTGCTGGATTTAAAGCATGGGCACGGCCTCCGGGTGTGCAATCCATTGAAGAGGGAGCAGAATGTTGCAGGCTCTGTTGATATCCGGTGGAAGATGCCGAGTGAAGGGGCCCAGGAGTGGGCCTTTGGTGAAGCCCGTCGGTCCCCGATAGGCTGTTGGAAAACATTCTTCTTTTCTTTTTTACTGCTTTCATTTGTTTTGAATATATCATATCATATCAGTGCAGCTTCAAATGAGTCATAGTTACCTCTCTAAGGTTTAAACAGTTGCAGTAGGGCCATGTAATAAAGTAGTTTATGCAGAGATTTAAATAACTTTATATGATTAATTAGGCTGGGTTTGGTAAGTTTCACTAGGCTTCCTTCACAAGGTTGAGACTGAATATTTTCCATTTGTTTCATCTGGTGTGACATTATTTTTGTAGGAGCAGTTTTGGGCTATGTCGTGCAGGCACATGTTTTTCAAAACAGTACTTCTATTTGGGCAGTATGTATCAATTAATTTTTTTTTTAAATGTCCTGGCTGTTGGGATCACTTGTGGCTATTGTTTCAATCTCTTGGTAGGATTTAGGTACTCTTTTTCGTTATGAAGCTGGACCAAGGTTTAGCCAGACAATGGGCCTCATTACGAGTTAGCCGGTCTGGATTTTTTGGACGGGCTAACTCCGAGTTATGTGGCCGTGTGGTGTTTACACCCACCAAGTCTGACCTGGTGGGCATAACGCCACTGTCCGCACACGGACGTGGAAGCACCCGCACCATTACGACATGGTCCCGGTGCTTCCACTTCCCCCCTATCAGACTCCAAGGGAATGTGGAGTAACGGAATACCGGCTCTGGATTTACCGGACCACCGGGGCTGTAATACCCTGGTGATTCCGGCAAGTCCGGAGCCGGTAAATCCCCACGAGTCCGGGAGCAGCCTGCCGGTTTTACCGGCATGGCTTAGGCCGGACTTGTAATGAGGCCCAAAGTGTTCAGATTTGCCATATAAGGCTGTAATTGTTAAACCGTCTGTAGCTTCGTAGCACTCGCATTCTCTATGGAAGAGCATTTTTATACCGAATTTGTACAATTTTAGTGACAGTGTTTTGTTAAATGATATGTCATCCCAGAGGTCTTTTAGCTCTGTTTTCTCAGCTTTGGTCAGAAAGGCTGTGGCATATCTTGCAACTACAATGTAATTGTCTGCAATGTATTGCATGCCTATGTTTTCATTCCACAAGACGGCAATGTGTGCATTGTAATCATTGATGTGCTTGGATGCTTTGTCCCTTTTAATGTTGTATGTGTTTTTCAGGGATTTGCCTTTTATGCTGTGTGTAACAGAAGACATCAAGCTATTTACTTTTTGCAAACTGGTCTAGGGAATCCAAAGCGACATTTGGTATAGTATTTACCTTTGTTTTTATATCTATGTCAGCAGTATTTACCACACTTATGTTTTTGGAAGCGTATGATTTGTGTACGTAGAGTCACTATGTGTGGTTTCTGAAGGGATGTAGTAGGTAATGTATTTTTCAATAAACTGTAAAAACAGTGACATCATTGTGATGGCAAATTTGGGAGCATCTTTATCCACAAAACCAAGTGGATGTGTGGTACTCCTCTGGATTGATATTCTTTCCTCCAAAAGAAGTGTTGCACTTCTCGCAGCGGAGGGTTAGTTTTATTGCAGATGAAGTGCAGCATGGCAATGAAGCGATGGTGAAAGTACCTTGATACATTGACATGGTCAACAGAACAGAGTTCTCCTGGTGTTTTTATATCCATTCCATCTTTATTTTGTATGCAGTGCGTAAGAATTCATGCAAGTCATCCCATGCGTATTCTACACAACTTAAAGTAACAAACCATGTTGGTGGGCGTAGGTTCCTTTGCATAAAATGTACATCCTGCTAGTTCACTTTCAAACAGGAGAGGGAAAATAAATGTATTCTACACTTTGTCTGAATTTAGGGTCTTTGGAATACATTTGTAAAGAGCGAAATTCTTATGCTCTAATTTGTGTCGATCTTTCAACATATCTTCCTCCATTTCCTGTAGGAAAGAGTAGAGGAAAAGAACGTGCTTCTACACTTTTTTTCCATATGCTCATCTGCCATCATTTGGCTTGACCCTTTTGATATGTTTATAATGCATCTTCAATGGTGTCTTTGGAGTGTAGTGGGTGAATTGCATACTGGCCTTGGCTGCTGTAACAGGATCAACATGTTCAAATTGGCCAGTTGCTGGTGAATCTTGAATTATTTGTGTGGTTTTGCTTATGTTTTCCTCTACATTTGTACCTTTGTAGTATTCATTGTTTTCTTTTAGATATAGTAGGACTTGTCTAACTTTGTATTAGTCGATTAGTTGTTGCCAAATCTTTTTGTCTTTTGTTGGCACACCATTAACTAGTACAATCAAAGATTGATCTATTGGCCATTGTACTCCTAGAGTTTCTACATTTTTTTTAAGATCTAAAGGCAACTTTGCCACGGATGCTTTTCAGTAACTCGATGGATGCAATTTGACTGCTATCGGTTGAAGGCGTATTATCGCTTGAAATGGGTGTATTGTTTGAATTATAATGCTCTCATCCAAGTTAAGTTGTTGGAGAGCCTTTGGAAGTGGCAATATTTCGAAGTGATCAGTGATAGCATGTGATGGCATTTGGTTATTGTCAAGCTTTCTATTGCAGTACGTACAAACTATTGAGGTGGCAGTTATTTTGTATTTATTTTCTGTTGTTAGATATAAAGCTAGTTGGAACCATCGGGATTCCTCATTGTCCTATATTTCGTAGGCCATCTCTACTATTGTCGAGCTATTTTCATAGAAGCTTCTGCAACAACAGACACGTACGTGGCCTGGTATTTCAGCAGATGTGTTTTGAAACTTAGCTATTTCTTTTTTGTATGTATTTGTTAGGAGGTTTGTGTTTGTGAGGCTTTCGCTAATGTTTTCTGAAGTTACTGAATTTTCTAAGTCAACCTCAGTTCCAATGTATTTACTTTGGATGCGGTCTATTTCACGAAGGAGTTCTTTAGTTGTTCCATGTAGGACAATGTTATATACATTTTGTAGTTCCATAGCAGGACTTTTCGCATAGTATACTCTATGCAGAAGATTCTGTATAGTGGAATTGTGTGTTGCTAACAATTTGATGTGGTGGAAGGTGCTTTTGCAAGCAGTTCCTGAAATACAGACTAATGAATCTCCTTGCAGTCCAGTGTAGCTGCACACTGGACAGGAGTCCATGGTTTGTAAAGTTTTCAGTTTAGTTTTGTCTTTCAGTTTCACTTAGTGATTGAGGAATTGTCATAAAGATTTAAAGGTTTGTTGGTGTACTTTACACATTGAGCTGCTTGTCCATTTATACACTGGACGGTTTGTTTGGGCGAAAGGAATATTTGGTTGAAAGTTTGTTGGGGACGTTTTTTCTATAAGGGTTTCTTTTTCCACAATGGTGTCTCCTACCATTTCATACCCTCTGCCATTACAGTCTATGGCAATTGGGTTGTTTTGTTCTTGTTTATAAGCCTCTTCATTGAAGTATGGTTCTGTGCTGCTTGTGTGAATCCATTCACAGTCACAGAAGTTTGAAAAGGTTTCTATATTGACATTGCGCATGTTTAGAAGTACTTTTTGTAAAGTATTAATTAATTTAGTTAGTGGTTTTATTCTGTTTAAAATCAATATAAACAACTTTCTCTTTAGTAGAAATGTGCTGTCAATTAGAGCTTCAACGACCAGTCTTCTGAGGTCGTTTTTAAGGGTGGATCGCAACTTTTAAGCTGTCTTTGTAAGATTGTGAAGAACTCTATGGTGGAACATTTTTTGTAAAATTATTTTTTGGAATGCTTTACTGTGGCTACGTTAACATTGGTAGATGTAATGTTAGGTTGATTAGTAGGTCTGCTGTTGTTTGTACATTTTTTTACTTTTAGTTTTTGGAAGAAGGGCTGTACTTATTTTAGGGGTTCTGGTTTAGTTTTGTTGAGTGAGGTTACTAGCTCTTTTGTTTTAATGTTTTGTATAAATTGTTTTAGAGGTGGATGACTATATGTGTTGCTTTTATTCTTATCTGCTTTATTTTTCCTTTGTTTTCTACAAAGTTGCTTTTTGGCAGGCATTCTGTTCTGTCTGTTGGGAAAAAAAGTTTGGTTTTGAACGTTGTGGAATGTATATGGATGCATTGTGGAAGGGTGTTTGAGTGTGATTGTAGAGATAAAGAGAGTGATATGTGATTGTGTAGTGGGATGGTAGGTGCAGTTGGGAAGGTAAGAGTAAGAGTCTGTACATATGTGATAGGTTTGAGTTAGTGAATGATGGAGAGGTGATGTGATTGATTAAGTAGGGACTGTGAGAATCCTGAAGGTGTCTGTCTGTCTAAACCTTGAGGATCTGTCATCCAAGTGGCCAGGACACGGCCATCTCTATTGTATCCAGTTCCTGGGGGTGGACCAGTGAGAGTGGATAATCGGGATGGGGATCCTTGAGGAGAGGGAGTGGGACACCGATGGGTGTGACACACTATCGCCCTATCCACCTTTTGCCCCTCCTCTCATGTAGAACCTTCAAAACTACATTCCCCCTTAAAAAATGGACTAACACCAGAGCCGCTTACTTAACATGTCCCAATACAAGGGTCAGGCAAAGTCAGGCAATTGATCAGCACCACACACACCTGACAGCCCTTTCCCTTCCCCACAGAGACAAAGGGTGGAGCAAGAGAGCGCAGTACGAGCACGGTGATCACGGCAGGCAGCACAAGGAGATGGATAATCGGGTGCAGCAGTTCAAGCGAAGGAGAAAGACGGCAGGAATCGAGAGGGTAGCAAGGAGAGAAGTGACCTTGTCCTTTTCGTCCCAGACCCGCAGAACCTTCGTGGAGGAGAGCTTAAGACTGCAAACAATAGCACAAGTGTCTTGCAGCAGATGTCAATGGTACACAGGGCAAGCCTATGCCGATAAGCAGGAGCGAGGGAAGCTCTTGCACCCGTGGTACCGGCCTTGACTCCAGAAAAGCCATAAGCTGAGCAGTTCATCACAGCCGGTGAGTCGAGGGGAGAATCAATAAGAACCGGGCTGTGTTGAGTGAGAGAATCGCAAAGTGCAAGTTTTAACCAAGTTTAATAAACTGCGTAAAGAACTGTAACAAGTATTGAAGGATCACCAGCTATAGAGGGAAACCGGCACCACATGGGTGCCAATTCGAGAGACTCTTTTCCAGCCCCATATGATAGAAACTGCAGATACCAGAAGGCCATAGGAGAGCCAGTGGAATAGGTCAAAGTCCCCATAAATTCGAAAGACTTTGATCTATCAACTGTGTTAAAGCAATGGTAGTGAATCCCGCAGTGAGAGGAAACAAGGGAAGTGAATCCCACCATATGTGAAAGCAAGGGAAGTAAATACCGCAAATACAATCAAATGTGAAGTTGGTAGGGGTATAAGCCCGACGGAGGGAGATGCAGGGGTGAAGCCACACCCAAAAACTGGCAGTCAAGAGGGAATACGAGCCCAATGGAGGGAGATCTAGGGGTGAAGTCCTCACCTAAATATTGGCAGTGGAGGGGTCCGAGCCTGAACAAGTGAGATCCAGGAGTGAAGCTTTCACCCGAAAGGTTAATGGAAAAGAACTATCATATAATTTGTGGAATGAGATATGTAAGAAGGGCTAGCGCCCAAAAGAGAGGGACCCAGGGGTAAAACCATCACCCTATGTGAAACTGTTGTAAACAATTGAGAGGGACCAGTGCCCAGAAGAGGCGGACCTAGGGGTGAACCCATTACCCAGCGATCATTGGAAATGAACTTTCATTTGGTAAAGGAACTTTTATTTTGTTATTTGAACACGTTAGGTGCTCGAAGGCAAGAGACTTGGCCATCAATGGCCCTGATATCTGAAAGCACGAGAGTTAAAAGCTGAACGCTCTGTGTACTGAGAGCTGCCATTAGAACTGTCGTCTCGTGCTGGAGAAGCCCGAGTCTGTACTGTACGCCAAACTCCCAACTTACCCCTATGCAGAAAATGTGGGGAAGGAAGGCTACGGCTACCGTATCCTGCCATATTATTTGTGAACACTTCTTTCTTCTCTTGAGAACTATCCCACACCCCTTTTTTCTATTAGTTGTGAGGTTTGTCAATAGGCTTCTTAATATATGCCTTTTATTTTGACACATCACCACGAGGACTGCCTTATTTTTCATTTGATGGTCAACGCTTGCTCCCATCTTAGATTTAGGTTTAGACATTTCTCAAACCTGCATACATCATTCATTGTTCAATAAACACCCTTGAACTGTGATCATTTGTGTCTGTCTTACTTGTTGCCACCATTAGTTCCTCACAGGACATAATGATGTTTTGAGGAAAACAGTGGTTGTTATAATGGTGGTGTTTAAATGGGAATTGAAAGGGTGCGAATGCTGCAATATAATGAGTAGGAGTGAAATAAATGTTGTTGATTCAAAAAGGATAATATATAGTGAAAGTACATTGTTACAATTAGAAAAATGTACATGCTATATTGATGTACTTTGTAGGATGTGAAGAGTGATTTTTTTTGCTAGCTGTCTTTGGCAATCTTCTTCTTTCCTGTAATGGTAAAAGAAAATTAGAGGGCATATGTGATAATGAAGTAGCAAGGTTGTTATTTATGAAGGTAGGAGGAGTTGTTGGGAAAAATTGTTAATAAAGTTGTGTTATGGGTGTTATGGGTGTGTACGAAAGTGTGTTAACTAGGTTGTTAAAACAAGTGGAGTATGAGTAGTGCTGTTTGGTACATAGAAGAAACAGGTCAAAAGTGGGTGTGAGAAAAAGGTGTATATCTAGGTTATTTTTGTGCAGCTGATTTTAATAGAAGAAGTTCAGTGTTGGTGGTGTAATGTATCTGTAATATGTTGCAGTGTTTTTAAAGAATATGAAACTGTTGCCTAGTGGTAATGCAATGGCGGATTGTTGTCACAGCAGTGTTTGGTGTCTTATAGTAGAGGTTAGGAAAGAAGAATGTAATGATACATGTTAGAAAGTATGCATGTACTGCCAAGATACTCCCACACACTGAAATGGTGTACATATGTTTTGCATCTGCTTTTTCTTTGTTTTACAAAGAGGTTACACACAGTGTTTCTGTAAATGTATATATACGTTTCTTTCTTTTTTCAAAACTTTATACATATAGAACTTTACAGAAGCAATAGAACATAATACACTATCTCAAATGCACAAGGTGATACTTATTCACCCATAATTTCCTAAATAAATCTTTAAGAAGTAACAGAGGGGAACTGAATACAGGGAGTAAGGTGACAGAAGGAAAAGGAAAGAAATACAATGAAAAAACAAAAACAAAGCAAAATAAGAGACCTAGAAAACGATCAAATATTTTAAGCGTAGAGATCATTAAATGCACCCCACATCCTCTCATATTTATCAAGCGGATCTTTTGCTTTAAGGATATTTTCTCCCTCTTGGACAGTCATCAATGTTAGGAGAGGTATCACTTTTCCAAAATTTCAAAATCTTCTTCTTGGCTAGCAAAAGAGCTCTATATATCCAAAACAGTTTACTTGTAGTTAAACCAATATTTGAAGGCAGTAAACCTAACACAGCAACAAGTGGATCTCTGGGTATAGAGAGATCCAGGACCAACTCCATCCTCTGGAAAACACCATCCCAGAATAATTGTATTTTACCACATAACCACAACATGTGAAGTGTAGTGCCCACCTCCCTATTACAGTTCCAACAACAGTCCACATTACTCAATTTACTCATTCTCATCTTCCATGGGGACCAATATAAATAATGAGTAATTCTTTGTTGTGTATATCTCAAATCTAAATCCACTTTGTATTTATCTGGAACTGCACATATGTGGCTCCAATCAATATCCAACAATGTGCAACCTAAATCTGAATCCCAATTCCCTCTACCACACTGCGATGGTAAATTAGATGCAGAGGGTGCAATCAATTCATACAGAGTAGATGCAGACAAGGGCCCAGTCCTTGAGAGAACAAAAGTTGTAGGCGAGGCATGCGTTGTAGCATTCAGCGGCGAGAAAAGTACAACAAGAAGGTCCAGCAGAACATTATATCGACAAATTTGAAACGCTTTCAGCTTATACTTAAAGCGCAGAAACTCAAAATCAACCATATTCTGACCATCATAAACCTGTCCAATCTTCCATATACCAGCTCTCTGCCACGAGATCCATGACAAGACACAGTTATTCTGTTTCACAGCCTGGTTTCTCCATAAACTAGAATCTGCACACAATAAGTATTTGGGCCTCATTACAACTCAGGCGTTAAGGGTTAACGCCGTCGTTAACCCTTAACGCCCGATTCCGATTTTAACAGCTGCTTCTTACAGCTGTTAAAATCCATGGCGCTAAACCGCCTTGGTGCTAATTACGCCACCGTAATTTACGGTGGCGTAATTAACGCCTTCCCCACTCCCTTTATGCCCTATGGGGCAAAAATGGGAATGGGGAAGGGTAAAATGGGAAATGGGGATTTACCGCCCCACTCACCTTGGAATGGGGCGGTAAATCGCCATCCACCATGGTGTAAACATAGTTTGAAATGACAGATGCTCCCTCTTCCAGGAGATCAAGAGTTGGGAGTGAAGATGAAGAGGGACCTGCTGATGCTCCAAATGGAGACTCTCAGCCATCAAAGAGAGTTAGAGATGAAAATGAGAACAGCCTGATTAGGGTCAGGCCTGAAGGCCAGTCTGCTGAGGACTATCTAACTGAAATCATGGATGGAGTTGTGCTGTCTATTGGGAAGAGCAAATAGACTGTGTTGGAAATGAAAAAAGATCAATCTATGGTAAAGAAGTGCACTGAAGAGCTATATATACGTTTCTTAACTTTAGTGAAAATGCTCCAAAAAGAAATATTTTTAAACACGCAGTATTTTCCATTTTTTATTTCATATAAACATGACACTTTTGAATCTTGCAGTCCAGTCGTTTTTTGTTTGCATTCTGTGACTTGTAGTCCGAGTTGTGTAATGAGAGTAGTGATATTAAAAGTCACAGAATACAAAGAAAGGAACCAAGACTTGATAAGCAGCTGTAGTTTGGAATGGGTCATGTTGGCAACATATTAAACTTCCACGCACCAAGTGCCACTTAAAAATGGTTAACAAATCTTTTCCATCTTTTCCTTTTTTTTATTAAAATGTTAGACATAGTGCTCCTATAAATGCACATATGCATTTTTTAAATTTCATTAAAATGCTGCTAAAAAGAAGCATTTTTAAATGCACAGCATTGTAAGTAATTGCCACTTGATGTGAGAAGGTGCCGAATGCTGCAATACATGGCCTTTACTAAAGTGGTTAAAAAAGAGAAAATTCTTATGGAGAAGATTATTACAGGGTAAGTGGCAGGAACCCTGTATACATACATTTGTAAAAGAGTTAAAAAAAATACTTAAAGAAATATAAGCATACCTGTACTATGGGGGTCATTACGAGCATGGAGGTAATGAAAAAAGGAAGGCGGAATGGTATTACCGGCATTGTTAATGGGTTATGAGCCGACAACCTGCAATACTGCCATCACCCATACCGTGCCCCTTCTTATCGGCAAGCGTGCGTACATGCGCCCCTTCGCGGCCGAAATACCGGGATGCCGGTAATAGGAGGACATCACAAGTTACGTGGGCATGTCATTACCGGCATCCCGAAGGTGGTAATTAGGGCCTGCACGACGGCGGCAATACACACCGCACACAATCACCACAGGTGGAGTCACTGGAGCCTGTCCCAGTACAAAAGGAGTACACCCATACACTACACCCCTTCCTACACCAAAATGATACCACTAGCTGTTGCAATCATGGGGCTAGAGGACATGCCTGTACTGCTACAACTACAGCAACAACAGCAACAACAACAACAACTACAGCTACAACAACAGACAGCACAGAGGAGACGCAGGAGGAGAAGGAGGGTGAGACAGGTCCAGCAAGTTCCACCAGTGCAGCCAGTTGTACCACATAGGCAGCCATCAATCCCTCTCATCAGACCCAGTCCATTCAATCTTACCCCTGAGCAGATCTACATCCTGTACCGGTTGGACCAGGACACCATCACCACTATAGTGGACATGATACACAACAACATCGCCAGCCTCATAGAAATACGCACTGCCATTCCCCCGCTACTAAAGGTGGTGTCTATGCTCCACTTCCTGGCCACAGGCACCTACCAGCACACAGTGGGCCAGCTGCATGGTATATCACAACCACTCTTTTCACGCATGCTGACCCAAGTGCTGGATGCCCTCCTGAAGCATGCTAGCACCCACATATCCCTACCACAGACTGCCCAGCAGCTTGCCGACACTGAAGTAGGCTTCCATTCACTGGCAGGCATGCCCAATTGCGTTGGTGTCCTCGACTGCACCCATGTTGAATTGTTTGTCCCTCGTGCAATAGAGGCGGTGTACCGCAATCACAAGCAATACCACTCCATCAATGTGCAGATGGTATGTGACTCCTGCAAGATCATCACACATTGTTGCGCCCGATATCCTGGATCTACACATGATGCCATGGTGCTGCGTAACTCCACGCTACCCCGTTACATGGAGCGACATGCAGGACGACGTGCCTTGCTGCATGGTAAATTGCCTGACTGGCCATGGCAGTGCATCGGGGTGGTAAGGTGGGAGGATGCATACTCCACCTGGGTGGGATGGGGCGGGGGATGCATACTCCACCTGGGTAGGATGGAGGGATGCCTGCTCCACCTGGGTGGGATGGGGGGATGTATACTCCACCTGGGTGGGATTGGGCGGTGAGTAGATAATGCACTCAGAGCCAAACACTGTTGCCCTGAACATCCCAACCTGAACATGACACATCAATGTCATTCATAAGACCAATGCCTTACATCAATGACAACATGCAAGACGCACAAGTAGGCCGCCATGGGTATGTCAAGTGAAGAATGACTAAACATAACAACTGTGCCAATGTCACTAGTGTGATTAGGTACAGAGTAGCATATACTGCAATCATGGGTGGCAAGACACTGTTCTGCATCCACAGTACATCTGCATCAGCATGCAACAGAACACCCTGATTCATCTGTACAATGCAATCCACACTAGCAGACCATAGTGCAGTATACAATGCATCAAATGATCCTGTGTACATGCATACAGGGACATGTGCATGTCGACAACAAATAGCTACAGCCATGGCTGTGAATCCTAAAGGTGTCAGCTCAGATTGACTCACACATACCTCTATGTGCTCACATGCAGGTGATTGAGGCTATCCCTTGAAGCCATGGCTACTTACCCCTGTGCGGAGCCCGTGTAACAGTCACAAAGAGGTGTACAATCGGGTCCATACCCGTACCCGTGTTGTGATTGACCAGACCTTTGGCCTGTTGAAGGCACGGTTCCGCTGCCTAAGAAGGTCTGGTGGAGCACTCCTTTATGGCCCTGAGAAGGTGGCAAAGATCACCAAGGTCTGTGTCATGCTGCAAAACATGTGCATCCGGAGAAATGTCCCACTGCCACCTGACATTTACATGCATGCACAGGGTGAGGATGATGAGGATGGTGATGGAGGAGAAGCAGCACCCCTTCCAATACGTGATGCACAAGATGGCCGTGCTGTACGCCAATCACTGATTGATGATTACTTCTGAACCACAGCGACGTTGCTGGTTATGTGTCAGTGCTACACTGAGCACTGGGGCCGTGTAGACAGAGACACAGGGTGTGTGGGGAGTTGGGCACTGTGGGCTGTTGTGAATTGAATGGACACACATGAAATGAAGAATGTCAGCCATTAAATGATTTTGCACGCAACAGGTGTATTAAGATTATTTACAAAAAAGTGCTTCCCACTGCCACCACTCACACGCCTTCCCCATCCCCCAAAACACCCACACACCCCATACCCCCCCAAACACCCCATAACCACAATAAACACCCCATTCCCCAATAAACACCCCATACCCATCAATTAACACCCTCTTAATCCCCTCAACACCACTAACACCACCTCCCCCCTCGTTACCCCACACTATTTCTGGGTTTTATTGGTTTTCAGGGGCAGCATTTCGGTCTGCCTAGCACTGCGTCTTGTCATCCGCACAGGGCTGGAGGGAGCATAGTTTGATGGTGTAGACGATGGGGTGGATGTGGATGGTATTTGCACCACTGTTGCAGGTTGTTGGTGCTGCATGTGTTGGAACATGCTGGTTAGGACCTGCGTGACGGCCCCCAAACTGTCACGGATCATGACTGCACTAGAACTAATGGCCGCAATGGTCCCAGCATTGGCCTCACAGATGTGTGTTCCCTCGCCGTCAGCCACATATTGGCACACCAGCTCGATCATCGAGTCCTGCCGGGCCTCTACCCTTGACAGGTGTGCCTCAATGTCAGTGGGGGCTGTGGAGGTAGAGGGTGCTGCGGCTGGGTGGGCCATTACAGGACTGGCCTCTGGCATGGTTGTGAGTTCTGGACTGTGCAGTTGAACTGCAAAATCCAGCATGGGGCTGGACAGTGTGCCCTGAGTGGTGTGTTGGGGGTAGACGGGGGGCTTGGGGTGTGGGGACATTCCACAAGGATTGTTCCATCAGGGTCCACATACTCCTCCGCTTCCACATCCACAACCACTGAGTGGGGCTGTGGCTGCTGCCTCACCCACTGAACTTGTGGCAGCGGACTAGATGCCATCAGCCTCCCCTTCAGCTGTTGTTGGCAGCTCAGTGGTCACAGTCTCATCCGCTGCTGTGGTTTCCTCATATGCCTGCCTGGCCTGTGCACGTGCCCTGGGTTGCACAGTGGGCCGTGGTGCTGCCCCGGAGGTGGAATGGCCAGTGCCCTGTGGTCTGGCCCTGGATGTAGATGGCCTTGGGGCAGGATCCTAACTTCCACCTTCTGCATCAGTACCTGTGGGGGAAGAAGAGATGCAGGGCATCAGTGATGATTTTGCATGCAAGATGCAGGGGTTGGTGCTGCACAGTATATAATTTCTCATGCATTGCAATCTTATAGGTGTGTCACACAGGGTAGTTTCAAGGGGGGGGCATATTGGTATGAGCTGTGGCATCTCCATTCGGCACTGATGCGTACCAGTTTGCATGCCATTGTATTGAGGTTTTTGTGATATATGACATGCAAATGGTCCCTGTGTATTGGGTGTCTGTTGGTAATGGGATTGGCACACAGCATGCATTTCATTGTGGCATGGTTTGGGTCTCCATCTGGACATGGATCTGTATATGTGTGTATGATGGGCCATGCATTGGCTTGGCTTGGCTCACTTTCACATCAGTTGTAATACGTCATGGTATGGCCTACTGGGGTTTGCAGGGTGACTCACTCCATCTCCAGATCTCGCGGCACCCGTCTCCATTTCACCAAAGCCCTCTATTGCCTCCATTTGGATGGTCATGCTGCAGGTTTCCTCCCAGCGCGTCAGCTTCACTGGTGAGTGCGCACCCCCACCTGTGGCCATGGCCTCCCTGCAATTTCTGGCCAGGATGTTCCGGACCCTGAGACGGAGGTCGTCCCACCTTTTTTTATAGTCTTTGACTGTGCGTGGGGTGGTGCCGACCGCTGACACCTTGCGTGCGACCTCCTCCCAGATTTCCTTCTTCCTCAGCTGGACCTCCCTTTTGACGTTATTAGCAAAAACCTCTTCTGCATTGGCTGCAAGGGTGTCGGCCAGCATGTTAAGCTCCTCTACAGAGAAGCGCTTCTTGCACAGGCGGGGGATGGTTTTGCAGGTAGCCTTCGAGATGCTGGGTGGTATGGCACTGCTCTCTCCTCTGTATCACTGCCAGATTGGGAGGATGGCAATGGATTGTGTTTTTAATGACCGCCGCCGGAGCATTTCCCGTTCCGACGCAATGACGTTACTTCCGGGTCCGGTATTATGAGCCCAGTATATTACCATGATGTTATTACTGGGTAGTTATTAAGGGGTTGCTCCTTGGTGGAGGCGGTATCGGCGTGTCCGGTAAGGCCGCTATCGGGGCTTGGAGGGCCTTTAGCGGCATGGCGGTACGGCCATTACCGGCATGGAGGTTTGCGTGTGCTCGCGCACTTGTAATCAGCCACTATTAGCGGCGTCAAGGGAGCACGGACTTGCTACTTCCTAAATGCCGGTAATGACTCCGCTTTTAGCGGGATTCTCGTAATGAGGGCCTATGTCTTCTTTGGTGCAGATGATGTTAAATCTGCAAATAGAAATCTTGGAGAGTTTTATAGTCATTTCTGATGTAGGTGGCTGTAAGAACAGGAGATATATACTCTAAGAGTTCAAGAGTACATCTGATGTGTTGAACTGAGATGACAGGGTTACATTTAGCGGTTTTGGATGTGATTGGTGGATGGATGTTTGACTGTTTGAAAGAAGCCAATGAGGGAGTGTTAGAAACATGAAAATAGAAAGGGTAAAATGGCTTCCCTATGCTACTGTGTCTGCGGTCACGCGGTAGTCCGCGGACACTGCACCTGTCATCCAAGTCTTTTAAGAATGCCTGACATGGAAATAGGACTAGGGAGACGACAGACAGACGTGGTGTCTGCGGACATTGGGGGATTAGCCAATCAGGTTTCCTGGGTGTAGTGTACAGGAAGAGAGGCTAGCAGTTTTGTTTGGTGAGTGCACTGAATATGGCTATGGCTATGTGTTTGAGGAGCATAGTGTATGGATTCTCAGAGACTCTTGAGTCCATTGGCTGAAGGTGTATTCTGAGCACTGTGGATTCAAGTTTCATTTTATGGAGTTTGAGGAATGTAGTGGGCGGAATTCCTCCCGTTTTGTGAGAATATGGTTCACTTGAAGCATCCAGCCATCATTGTAGTTCACTATGGAGGCAACAGTTTGAGCTATGTTACCAGAATATCATTACAATTTGCAATGAAGGATACATTTGGAAAGTTGATGGAACTGTTTCGACATTCGCAAATAATTTTTTCTCGGATAGCTCAGAGACAAATGTGGATGTGTTTGAATTTATTTTGTCCACAAATTGAGAAAGCAAGGCACAATGTGAACAAAGATGTATGTGCCTTTTTGAAGGATGTTGGCATGAGATCTTTTTGTAATTTGTTTTTTTTTTTTTTTTTTTATTTGATTTGGCTGAAAAATTCAACCTTTCAATACAAAATCCATTTACTTCATTAAAACATATAAAATATGTCATGATACTACATAAATATTATATTCCTTTAGCTGATCACAATTCTCATAAATTATTTCTAAACTATTCTAAGCATGAATCCTTTGAGATCATAATAAAACAGAAGGAAAAGATAAACAATAGGAAAATATAAAAGTGTAAAAACAAAAGGAGAAAGTGCCGTGTTCAAGATGAAATCAAATGGCAGTTATTTAGCGTACAGAGCAAGGTGCTTATACAGTTCTCAGCATAGCATATCATTATTGTTTGTTTTGATTGTATTATTTATTATTTTTTAGCTTTGTTTTTTTGGTTCTTCATCATTTTCTAGTTTTAATTCATTTAGAAAGTTTACCGTTGCATATCCTATTGATTTTGAGTGCACATGAAATATAAACTTCCAAAGATCTTTAGCCTCCATGTGTGTCCGGTGTTGAAACAGGTTTTTAAAATATTTAACTCTTAAGCAATCCAACTGTGTACACTCAGTGAGCAAGTGTTCTAGTGATTCCTCATGCTTATTACAGAAGCGACATAGACTACATTCTACAGCATCAGGAAACCATCTAGATGTAATTTCCCTGGTTTTCCATTGGTTTAACCTCAAGCGCAGAAGTCCTGCTCGATGCGAGACATTTGGTGATTTTAAGAGATACTCTTCAGGGGAGCCAAGGGATTTTAAGGCAAAAGGATTCCGTCTAAAGCATTTGTAGACTTGACATTGTTCTCTAATGCTTATCTAATCCATTTCCCAGATCTTTTGCTTAGCTTTGTCAGGATTTTGTAACAAAAGCTCATTCCCTACGTCTGCTTCTTGCAAAAATCTCGCTTGGGCTTTCCAATGCTTAGCAAACTTGTCATTCAATGTTTTTACATAATTTGCTAAATGTTTTACCAGCCTATTCCTATGATCTTCCAGGACACATTTCCTGTATAGCATGCATACTCTCCATTTATAGGTGGCTTGCATCGATTTATGCCTTCTGAGGGCTATGGGTGTAGATTTCGAGAGTTTCAAAAGATTTTTCCAGTATTCTCCTTCTTTCTTCTCCCAATAGTTGCGTGTTTTGTATAATCTTGTCTCTGACCCATACAATTGTATTGGCAGAGCCTTTTGCTTATAGTATGTCATTAAGGGAGCGATGGTGAATTTACAATATTTGCCACTGATAATTTTTGCTTGGGAGATTAAAATATTCCATTTTATTATTGCAGTGGTTTCATATGGAGTGTCCTGAGGGCTATTGTTAATGTTCACACCCAGGTAAATATATTCACCCACTGATTCGAGCTGCTGATTATCTAAAACCCACCTATGATCTTTATTTCTTTGCTGTGAATTTCCAAATTGGATCACTTTTGTTTTTTTAATATTTATGATCATACCATTGAATTTGGCATAGTTTTCCAATACATTGAGCATATTACGTAATCCCATCGGTGTCTTTGATAGGAGGAGGAGATCACCGGCATAAAGGAGCCATTTAATTTCGTGTTTGCCTAGTTTTGGGGAATCAGTTATGATGTTGAGAAACTCTTTACCCATGTCAGAAATGAAAAAATTAAAAATTGCAGAAGTAAGTATACACCCTTGCTTAAGTCCTCTCGATGTGTCAACGGGGTCAGTCAGCAGACCATCGCTGTTTAATCTTATTTGAAGTGAGGTACCCTGATGAAGCTCAATGATCCACTTCAAGATGTTCCATGGGCAATTGTTTCTCATTAGCTTTGCCACTAGCAGCTCCCTCAATACAGAATCAAACGCAGTTTTGAAATCGATGAATGCAATATACAGTGGTAGATTTTTACTTGCTTGCTTTGCAATGATGGCATTTATAGTGAATAGGTTAATACCTGTTCCTAGACCTTTAATGAAACCTGTCTGCCAGGGGTCCCTCAGGTTCTCTCTGTCTAGCCAGTTGTTAAATTCATGCAAGACAAGACGAGCAAATATTTTCCCTGGACAGTCCAGGAGGGCTATCGGTCTCTAGGATCCTGGATCAAGTATGTCTCCCTTCTTAAACAATGGGATAAGAATAGATTTTTTCCATGATGTTGGGATCAACCCGGTGCGCATCACTTCCGCAAATATTTTTGTCAGTATACGTGACCAGACTTCTATCTCTTCTTTGAGGGTTTAATTATCGAGCCCATCCGGGCCAGGGGCCCTTGAGGAGCTTAGTTTTGAGATATAGAATAAGATGTCATTTTGATCGAATTGTATCGTGTGATCCCAATTCGTACCTTTAAGAGGTATTTGCTGGATCATCATTGGTGTCTGGTATATTTTCAGGAAGTAATCGCGCCAGGTTTTCGCCGATATGGAGTTAATTTGAACAGATGACTGATGTTTGTAGGTGACATTATTCAGGACTTTCCAGATTTCTGCTGAAGATTTGGTGGCTATTTTTTTAAGCATGTCCTCACTGTCTCTCTGGTAACATTGGGCCTTTCTACTTCTTAACCAGTTTTTATATACTGTCCGTATGTGCCTTATCTGCAGAAGTTTCTCTTCTAATGTTAGATCTTTTAGTAGTCGTATTTGTTTTCTCATGTTAGCTTTTTTGGTTTTGACATCAATGTCAAAGACATGAGCATGTTTGTACCCTTGTCTTGTGAGTTGTTTTTCACATATGCATATTTCTGCATTATTGATACATAATCCAAGCCTGGACGTGTGGCCAAATGTTTGTCAAAATCCCGCAGGGAACTATTGGACCACTTGATTTTATTCCTCCTGTTGTTAGTAGTTATATTTGCATTATATGTGTCCCAAGTGCTTTTATTGGGGGTTTTTTCTGTTTCCCACACCGAGCAGAGTTGGCTGTGATCACTTTCCCTTTTTGACTTTACAGTCATGGATTGGATTAGATTTAACAGTGCACTGTTCATGAATATGTAATCTAATATGGCTTCAGATTAACCATTATGCCAAGTGTTAGCAGCCTGCGTGTCCCCCTCCACAGTCCCATTTAGCATAAATAACTGCATGTATTCCATTATTGCTAGCCATCTTCTTTCTTCTACCGTTCTTTTTCTTTTCCTCTTATTCAGCAGATGCATGTTAAAATCGCCCATGATCATTACATGATCAACATTTCTTTCTTTAGCAATTTTGGCAAATACTTCTTGACAGAGTTCAAAAAAACAATCCGCAGTTAGATGAGACCTTCCCCAATAAATGTTTATGAGTATAAGTAGGTGTGAATCACTCTTCAATTTGACAGTCTGGATAAAAGTGGTGGTGGAGTCATACATAGCTATAGTAAAGCCTTTTGATTTCTTTACTGCAACTAAAAGCCCTGCCATTGGTCTACCACGCGGTAGGCATATTGCTGGTTCTAAGTATATTTCATAACCATCCCAAATTGGGGCTTCGGTCAACCATGTCTCCTGCAAGACCACTATGTCAAACTTGTCCAGTTCAGTATTCGCCGAATTCGTAAAGTGCTTGAACCCCACGAGTGTTCCAAAATATCAGTTGGAGTTTCTCTTTTGCTATGGGTTGTTATGAGCGATCTGAATGATTACCTCTTCCCTCATCTGATGCAGCAAAGTTGGCATCATAAATGCGGGGAATCCACTTTGTGGAGCCTCCGACTTCTTCATTCGACTGACAGTCTTCTTGATACAAGTTAAAGCCCATTTGAAAGAAAGCATCTCTAGCCTGCCATAATATATCTGCAAGGATGGTTGAGTGTATAGATATTCTGGATCGTGTCAGATCCTGATCATCCATGAACTCAACTCTGTCGATGTCCGACGTTGAAATGTTCCCTAATTGAGATATCTCCCTGCATATGTTTATGACGCTTGATCGATTCAAGTCAAATTGCTGGAATGGATGGTCCCTGCATTCCAGTATGAAGCAGTGACTGTTCTTCTGGGCCACTGCCCTCGATTTAAATGAGACTTCTTTGCTCATATTCTTGTTCTTTTGCCATTGTGCTGTTTTTCTCATACTAGCATTCTCCATTGTCTCATTATTTGAAGACATTGCGTTGTTTATGGGACCTCTCACTAGGCGACCTCCTGGCATGGATTTTGTCTCCATCTTGCTAGATCCAGTTTCCGTAGTTTCCTTCAACTTGTTGGCCATGTAGTTTTCTACAGTTTTGTTTATTTCTTCTCTCATTTGCGCCTCATTTAACCCCCCCACCTTGAATCTATCTTTTCACTGTTGGGGAGTGCCTGAGGTTGGGCGCTTTCGCTTCTTCTCATTGCTGTTTCTACTGCAACTAAGGGGGTCATTACGACCCAGGCGCTAATTGCGCCAACTTTATCACCATGGTGTAAACTACGTTTTGTTTTACTTTAGCTACGTTTACACCATGGTGGATGGCGGATTTACCGCCCCATTCCAAGGTGAGTGGGGCGGTAAATCCCCATTTCCCATTTTCCCTTCCCCATTCCCATTTTTGCCCCATAGGGCATAATGGGAGTGGGGAAGGCGCTAATTACGCCACCGTAAATTACAGTGGCGTAATTAGCATCATGGCAGGTTAGCGCCATGGATTTTAACGGCTGCTAAGAGCAGCCGTTAAAATCAGAATAGGCGTTAAGGGTTAACGACGGCGTTAACCCTTAACGCCTGGGTCGTAATGAGGCCCTAAGTCATTTAATGGTTTGTAGAATAGGCTTGGTGTAATTTTATTTATACTACTTAAGGGCATAGTTCTCATATGCTCACTGCTTTCATCAGTGATTTTTGACTTTTCTCTGGTTTCTTTTATAGCACTTGTTATCTTCAAAATTCGTCTATTCTTTACTTTCCCTTTAACACCTTTTGCTACAGACATGGTGCTTTTCATTTTATTTGTTAAGGATTGAGCCTCTTTGTTTTGCTTGTTCTGTTTTGCAACAGTTTTCTCTTGTTCTTTTTCACTATTACTGGTCTCACTAGTTGCTTCCACGATTAACTTAGTCGTGGATGGCTCGCCTTCGCTACCTTTTGCGACGTTCTATAACAGATGCTTTGAGGGCTCTTCAATATTACTAGTGTTTGACTCCCCACTAAAATTGAATTGTATTGGGTGCAAAGGAGTCTTAAGCCTGTCGATCATATTACTTGGGGGGATTGTGGTCTGGGTTCCCGACTCTTTTGATTCACAATGTCTAAATATTTCGTATTGTTGAATGCACTCTCTTCGTTCTCCCATTTCCTGACAGCTGTTACTTTGATCTGTCAGCTTATTCAATAATATCGTTTGATAGTTCAATTTTTGATCCATTGCTTCATATAGTTTGACCAACGATAGCAAAGCTGTGTGCATTGCTAATAAGACCGAATTTTTCTCAATCAGGGCCTCAGCCTCTTCTACAGGACTTTCATGATGGATCACCGGCCGTGCTTTCCCAACAGTAAGGTTTTTATTTCCCCTTACAGCTTGCCTGGGGGTTGGAGGGGCAAAAGAGAGTGATTTCACAAACGCTTCTTCCTCAGAGCATTCTAGCATTTCTAAAGGAGTCATTGCTTTGTAATTTTGTGATACATTCATTATGTCATTCTCTTCATTCAATGGGCGACAGACTGTCTACTTGCATTAAGTCTCTTGTGTTGGAGTGTACAAATGCAACTTCCTCTGTACTCATCGAGGCAGAGCTACAATCCATAAACTGTATAGCTTCCTCATCTACTTGACCTGTGATTTGCAAGTGATGATAAGCCTCTCTTAGTTTCTGCTGGGCTTCAATCGTACAGGGCTTTGGCAGACTTTCAACAATTTTTTCAAGTGTTTGAGGTGCAAAGACTTTATCATTTTCACACCGTTTACTCTCATGTTCCATGGTAGTGTCTGAGATTGCATTTTCCACTCCAACATTTAATATTACAGGTGCGCTTACTTTAATGGCAGCTACCTCCATGTCAAGGCGCTTGTTCAGCTCAGTGAGCTTTTCTTGATTCAGATGACAATTTTTGGTTTGTTGTTGTTGTTCTTGGGGAATATCTGTCCCTGTGCTTGTATTCAGATTATAATATGAGCGGATATCAAGTACCCTTGACATTAAGCGGTTCCTGTTTTTGTTTCCCACTTTTTGTTCCCCTGCACAGGTAGCTCCTTTTTTCTTTAAGATTGGGACTGTTGGAGTGTGCGGCATACCCACCATATTTTTTATCTTTGGATTAATTCCTTCTTTAAATAGTGCACTATTCATGGGCGGCATACCAGATTTCAGTGTGTAGGGCCCCTTCTCCATGCTACCACAAATAAAACACAATTAAACTCACACTCGAGTACGATACGTAGCGTAGAGATTACACTATGGGTGGAAATAATAGTACAGGCAGTATATATGATTTTTTAAGCACCTTTCTTTTCTCCTTCTCGTTTGCAGTATGGCTGAGTCAAATGCTGCCAGCCCAATCCGAGCCCCAGGCACAACAAACAGCGAACAGCAAACAGTATTTATCCGTACTTAGTGCGCGGCGCGAGTGCGCCAGGGAGAGAGTATTTGTAGAGGAGGATGGGAGGAATAACTTGCACGTCACGTGCTTAACAAGGGCGGAGTCTCCCTCCAGGAAGTGCCCTAAACAAAAGAATAAGGATACACTCTTAGTAAGGCTTGGTGTATGTGAGGACAATAACAGGCTTATCCAAACACAAGTCCAAATAGAGTCCAAATATGCTCATAAAACACGAGTCCAACATAAGACACGAATCCAACACGAGTCCAACTAAATACACACACACGGGGGACTCGGTACTCACTCACCTCGCGGATCAGGAAGTCAGGCAAGCCAGGCGCCGCATGCAAAGACGTCCTCCTGGACGATTTATTTTGCGTTTTCATGGCACGGCAGCGGGCTCAATGGAATTCTCGTGGTGATTTCCTTCAGCGTGTCCAGCAGATCCAGCAAACCAGTGTAGGGGAGGACTGGTCCAAGAGACCCCTCTCGCCTGCGTTTCTTCCCCAGGTGAGGGCTATGGCCCATTGGGCGTTCCCTCATGCCACCCGGGCCCAGGTGGTGAAGGGCTCACCCACTGGAGACATTGCCCACACGTATCGAATGCCCACATCTATTGATCACAACACAAATTTAGTTAGGCCCAAAAACCATTCCCTGCCCAGTAAAAATGGTGTGAGCTCAGCGCACTGTAGCGCGGCCCCCACCCTTGGAGAACATCCCTGTTGCCGCAGCACCCTGGCAGATCCGCTGCGAGCACGTTCCCACGAACAAGACGGACATGAGCTAGCGCAATACGCTAACATTGTAACAGTTCACCTCCCGCAGTGTACCATCACTATCAGCATGACCCGGCCAGCAGGCCTGAACAATGGGAAGAACAGTAAAATGGTCCTCTGATGGCAGACAGTCTTTATATATATGTATATATTAATGTCAAGACCTCTTGCATTATTTCTTTCTTCCACAAAATACAAACGCCTGTAGAATGTATTAAAATGAGAGAGTATGCTCCCATGATATAAGCTATGGCGAGCTCGCACCATTGCAGGTGGATGCTAATGATAAAGGGACGCTCCAGGGATCTGTTCGTTGCGTGTATCACTGGGCAGCCTACCTCACATGGTTTCGCGCCATAAATAAAACTAATGCTGCTAGAGTACGCGAGAAAGCGAATGCAACTATACTATGAACTCATGTCAAGAATGCGCGAGAGTGCACGTATCATGTGTGAATGTCTGAGCCCCTCATATGCCACCACCGTCACGTACAGTGGCGGGTCGTTTTCTATGTACTCCACTGATCTAACCACTACCTCATTTACTGCGAATGTATATGCATGTAACTGAAACACTGTAGCTGCTAGAGTATAATGTACAAATATGATGCTCGAACTGGGTATAATCGAAACGCACCCAGCAAAGGTTAAATGCATGTTTTGAAGTGATTTTAAATAAGTATTATAGAAAGTATTCAAATGTTTGCGATGTCTTTACTTATATTCAGCAACACACAAGGGAGATACCTTTGTGAAAGCGTACAAGGTCTCGATGTATCCCCCTCCCTCCCTCAGAAGACTGCCAAGACATGAGAACAGAGCCCCGCTCTGTGCTATCACGCCTCCCCCGACCTGACTGGAGCTGCTTCAAAGACTTGTAACCCCACTGCAGCACCCAAGGCCGCGGCCAGCCACCTGCATTATTTACAGCACAGCAGTAAACCGTAGTTTAAACTCAAGCGCCCCCTCGTAAACCCCACAACCCACCGGACTGTCTCAGACTTATGGCCCTGTGCAATCAGGACACCCAACACTTTGACGAGACACAGCGAAACATCTATAACCACTTCTAACAAGACAGAAAGACCTGTACCACCCGCCCCAGTCCCCGAAGCTTAGCCCCGCGACCCACGGTCCCGGTCAACAGATCACAAGTAACCAGGCCTCGATATATTATCTCCAGACCCCTCACAAGTTGCATTCCTCCTGTGTTGCATTAACCTATTGAAAGATTTACTAAAGAGAATAGAACTGTAAATGACTGAATGACTGCGGGGTGCATGGCAGAGGGCAAGCAAGTCAGGAAATGCATTCATCTCTGCCACAGGCCGCCTCAGCACACCAACACCGCCCGGATGAACTCAAGCCGACCTGCCAGGCCCAGCCCAACCCACGAGGGTGACCAGTGACGTCCTCCAGCCAAGACCAACCACACCGCAGCAGCACCTATAGTTAGTTGTCGCCACCCAATCCCAATGAACTTGTGCCCCCTATAGTATGTAGGTTTTGATGACGTTTTTTGTAAATATATACGCCTGTCTTTGCTATTGTCAGACAGAGCGCTCTCGGAGGTTGCAGAGTTCTTTGCATGCCCAATTCTGATTGATAAACTCCCATTTACGCTCACCCGCACTCTGTCTTGGCCTTATTCCCATTTTGGGAGAGTCCTTCATTGTCTCTCATTGCGGGGAGGATCGAGCTGTTTGGGGACGCTTGCTTTCAAGGGTGACCCCGATAGCGTGATATTTATTTCTTCCTAAACTCCTTCTAACCGTCCCCGTTTGGCACGAGAATCTCCGGTCGAAAAGGGATACGCACGGTGAGCCGGCTCCGGGAGGCTGCCCGCCAACGGCGACCGGTACACTAAGAAGTGCGCACTCAATAGAGAGGGGATACGGGATCCCGGTTGAAAAATCCCCTTTGAGTACCGCTCGCCGGAGCCGGGGCTGACCGTTGAGCTGACGGCGACACTGCCTGGACGGACCCAGTTTCGGAGAGTATCGGTTCAAGACGGGCACGTGAGTACTGAGTGCGAGCGATCTTAAGGGGAGCGGGGAGTGAAGTGTAGGACAAGAAACGAAGAGGGGGTACGCAGATCTACTAAAGATCATCTTAAATTTTCCTTGCTTTTTTCTTTGCATATGGCCATTAGGATTAAGAGGTGAATAAGAGATAAAAGTGACGGGAACCTAGCTCCGAAAGGGGGTGGAAGGCGGCGCCGCATAGTGCTATCTCAACTAGTACTGGGAATATATGAAGAAGTGGAGTATAAAATAAAAGTGTTCAGCAAAAGGGGACACTGAGAGTACATTAGTGACCGCTATTACTTTTTTCCTTTTCTTTAAGGGTAGGGGGGGAGAATAAAGAACTGTGATTAGCACAGACTTGGGGAGACAGTAAGAGAAACAAAGTCCTATTAGAAGGAGGGGAAAACGGGTTAATATCTATATATATATGGGTATCTAGATACTCAAATAAGGCGATTAGGGACAGCCGGCTAGGGAGGAAAGGGAGGGCAGCTTGAATGGTGAATGGTGCCAAGAGGTGTGTGCACCTCGTATGTGCTAGAAGAGATTTTGATGCTGTGAATGTGTGAACGATTATAAGTGCATAATAGTTAAATGGTCATAATAAGTGTGGTCGGATAAAAGTTTTTTTTTTTCCTCTCTTCAGACAACGCCAATATAGTGGAGTGAGTGAGTACCTTTTTGATTTCCAGTCTGACATTGTCAAACCAAAGGATGGGTTGCTCTTGTATGTGCCCCTCAAAAAGAACATAATAGACATTGTGTACGGCCAGTTTTGTATTGTGCAGACAGGGAGGGGGAGAGCCCAAGAGGACCCAACATTGCATGTGAAGTAAAATATAAAGAATAATATTGATACGACACTTACATTGTAGTTGCAAACACACAACGCACATCAGCACTAGGAGGGCACAGAGATGGGGGCTGAAACACCCTTATCACATATTTGTAAGAATCTCCCGGGATACGTGGAGCGGATTAAAAAATATCACGACCAATGGGTGACCGAGCTAAAGGGGGAGGGGTTACCCCAGATTTGGCCCGAGGGAGGGTCGTTTGATAAAAGTGTCCTGGATACAGTGGCCACATGCATTTATCTAAAATACAAAGGAAAGCAGCTGCAAAATAGGAGGGAAATATTAGATCTCTGGAGGTTATTTGAAGAGGTACCACCGCCTAAGACACCAGCACTAAATCCTGACCTCCCGTCCACCACAGACAATCCACTGCTAATACAAAAAGATGTCAAAGAAGGCTCAAGTGTAGCGCCACCAGTAGAAGTAATAAGTTTGTACCCGATAATAAAGAAGCCTGTGCCCGCAGAGGGGTACAGTGATCCCACTTACATACCTCCCCCGAGAGATACCACACCCCTCCGGCCCACGGCACCTCCGCCATACGAGAGCACGAGGGAGCGAGCCCAGGCAGGCGCACAAAGGGTAGATATAGAGAAGCTCACAGATGATTTAGAATCAAGACTGACGATAGCAAAGGATGAGCTCTCTAGGATAAAAGACATATGCGAACGGACAGCACTAGATGCACCTAGATCAGGGCGTACGTCCAGAGCACTAGATGAAAATAGAAAGCCTGAAGGGGGGTGGAAAAAGGGCGAGATTTTGTTCAGAATTGAGGAAGAACCAACGCGAATAATAGAAGTAGGGCCCGGAGAGGGAGATATTGCAAGCGAAGAAAGGCGGGGGGGAATTAGAGAGGAGTTGCTGTGTGATATAAGGGACGAGGTAGAAGAAAGCGACAGGTTGAGTATGGCAATAGGAGGGGGAAGCGAGGGGGAGGAAGGTACGTGTTCGCTGAGAACCCTGGATGATGAGTGGACGGGCCGACTAAGGAACAGAGTGGGAAAAATGGCATCACTGGGGACCTCAACAGCTCAAACGGGTCCGGACGAAACGACAAAAGGAAGGCTACAGCTCCCGTTGATACACAGGGGAGGAGGGAGGCCTAACTATATCCCATGGGCACAGATGGATAAAGCCAATTTATTAAAGCTATTGCCCCCGTTGTCAGGAGGGGCAAGTAAGTGGATATATGCCTTTGAGAAACATACTGCCGGGGTACCCCTAGCCATAGGAGATGTGAAAAGTTTACTCGTTTCAGCGGTAGGTGACCAGGCTGAAAGGGTATGGGTTAAGGCCGGTTTCCCGGGAGTAACGCTAGACTGTGACCGCCATGATGGGGCATCATTTAACACGGTGCGTGCCAGGGTGTGGGATGCCTTACGCGAAACATTCCCAGACACACCGGACTTGCAGTCAGTGATGCAGTGTACAATGAATGACGGGGAAGAGGCTATGGATTATATTTTCCGGGTCCAAGAGATGTGGAGAGCAGAAACGGGCACGCCCTGGTATCAATCGACATCTTTATTTTATTTTATTATAAAGAGAGGGCTCCCAAAGGAAGTGCAGAAGGCGCTCGACAAGATAGCAGGTATTGAAGCAAAAGGATGGCCAGAAATTCAAAGCATAATAGTACACCATTGTAAACGAATAAAGGAGAGGGAGAAGGAGGTGGCGCAGAAAAGATTGGCAGACGAGGCGAAGTTAGTACAGTCAAAGTTAGTGAAGGTTGCAGCAGCAGTAGCTGCGCTCCCACACAGTAGGGAGGGAGATGAGGAGGAGGAGGGGCTGATAGCACTCCAAGGAAGGGTGGCAACTAATTGGGCAGGACCAGCGCAGCGGCAGTGGACTGAGCAAGAGCAAGGTGGAAGCCCGCAGTGGCAAGAGTGGACCCCTCGAGGGGGACGAGGTGGGTACAGGGGCCGGAGAGGAGGCGGACAGGGGTATGGAGGAATGGGAGGAAATGGATGGCAGGGTCCCAGGGGCCCCCAAGGGAGTTGCTGGAACTGTGGAAGATGGGGACATTACTCCAGGGAGTGCAGAAGTAGACAAAACAATGGGTTCCAGGAGGGGGAGGCTTATGGTCATCCACATCCGGGAAGCCCATACGGTCTCCCAATGGGACACCAGCAGCTGAGGAACCCTGGCCAGGGTACCACGGGCCAGCAACAAGGACACCAGTATAGGACACAGAACCACCCCCAAAACAATGACAGTATGCAATACACGCCAGGTAACCCTTTCGCGACGACAGCAAACGGGGCCCCCGCGCCAGCGCCTTACAGCGGCATGTCGGTAGTTTCCGGAAATGTCTTTACTGAGGGAGGGGCGACAAGATACTCCGCATAGGACAGCCCACAGAGAACACTTGCGTGTCCAGTTCTATCCACCACCTACAATGCAGCAGAGGAACCATTGGTAGGGGCGCAGATAGGAGACAAGCAGTTTATATTCATGGTTGATTCGGGAGCGGAGAAATCATGTATCAGAGAGGGCCGATTCCCGTTATCTAACAGGAAGTTAGAGACGCAGGGGTTCTCTGGGGCTGTAGTTGAAGTTCCTTACACAGAAGCTTTGGATGTGACAGTGGGGGGTAAAACAGTGAAGGCACCCTTATTATATTACGAACATTCCCCAATTAACTTGCTAGGGAGGGATCTCCTGAGCAAACTCAACATGACCATATCATTTACCGAGAGAGGGATAGTGTGTTCCACACCCGGGATATGCCCCTTGCGTGCAATGTTGGTAGTGCAAGCCCACACAACCACGCAGGAAATACGAGGACTGCCACAAAATGAGGAAATGTTTATCAAAGGGCTGAAGACTCTGGCCCTCATAATTCCCGAGCTGAGAAGCATGGACTGGAGGATCCCGGCGGAGTTCCTCTTCCGCCCCATAGTATGCCCCAACGCAGCACCAGGGTCAGTGGTATCGTTAGATTTGCACGCTGTGCAAGTGTCAGCAAAAAGAATAGCTGTGATCGGAGTGGATGAGGAAGGGTGTGAGTGGCGCACAGTGCTATGCACAAACGCCAACATCGCCCTGCGAGAGGTAACAGATGAGGATCTCTTTTCAGACTCAGAAGATGATGGTGAAATAGTGATGGAAATAGCGATGCCCTGTGATATTTTAATACAAGCCAGGGAGACTCCCGTCCAATTGATGACAGTGGTAGGAGCACCACCGTCGTTTTTTGATGACGACATGAGGCTCGTACCAAACAACTTATGGACAACAGGCCCCCATGATGTGGGGCTGTTGCATGGAGTACAGCCTGTGGTAATAAAGTTAAAGCAAGGAGCAATTTTACCACGAGTTAAACAGTATCCTCTGTCTCGTGAAGCTGAAGAAGGGATAAAAGAGACAATAAATGCCCTACTAGCACAAGGGATAATAGTGCCTTCAAACTCCCCATGTAACACTTGCATTTATCCGATCAAAAAAGCAAAAGGGGGGTCGTGGAGGATGATACAAGACCTACGCCCCCTCAATGATGTAATTCAGAAGGAGTTCCCTCTAGTCCCGAACCCCGCATCAATACTATGCAGCATCCCGAAAGAGGCATCACATTTCACAGTAGTGGATTTAAAAAATGCATTTTTCTCTATACCCCTGGCTGAAAAGAGTAGATACCTTACCGCCTTCACACTGGGGGGTAAAAGGTATGAGCATTGCAGATTACCACAGGGTTACTGCGAGAGCCCGAGCATCTTCAATCGTGTATTACATGAAGACCTAGGAAACCTATCAGTTGAGAGCACCATTATTCAGTACGTGGACGATTTACTAGTCTGCGCACGAAACGAAGAGACATGCAGAGCAGATTCCGTAACATTGTTGACCTTGCTGGCCAACAAGGGGTACAAAGTGGACAAGGGAAAGCTACAGTACTGTCTGACAGAGGTCCTGTACCTAGGGCAGCTGATTTCAAGAGATGGGAAAAGAATAATACCAGACAGGGTAGAAGCCATAAGATCAGTACAAGAACCCACAACAGTAAAAGACATGCAGAAATTTTTGGGAATGTGCAATTATTGCCGAGCATGGATATTAGATTATGTGGCATACACCAGGCCCTTATTACAAGCATTAAAAGTGGCCCAACAGGAGAACAGGAAGATGGAGTGGACAGAAGAGATGAGTTCCTCCTTCCAAACACTAAAAGAGTTGATTTCAAGCGCCCCAGTACTCGCAAACACTGATTATGGACGCGAGTTTTACCTATTCTCACACTGCAAGGAAACACTGATGACAGCAGTCCTGACACAAAAAACATCTTTAGGACACAAGCCATTGGCCTACTATAGTGGCACTTTAGATGCCGTGATGCAGGGCCATTTCGCGTGCGAGCAATCACTCGCTGCAGCCGCGTTCGCGATTGAGAAAAGTGCCACAATAGTAATGGGCTGCTCTGTGACATTGTTTGTGGAACATTCATTATTTGCCATACTCGAGAGATCAAAAAGCGCACTGACCACACAGCGGGCAACTGCCTACGAGATTATACTGTCCAGTGCCAACATCCATATAGTGAGATGCAAGACAGTGAACCCCGCCACATTCATTACAGAAGCGTGCACACTCGAAGACATGTAGAACCACGATTGCGCAACCTACACAGGAGGAAGTGGGGAAGAGACAGTGGTGTGTGAGAACGCTCTAAGCGAAGGGGAAGTGTACTTTGTAGATGGGTCCGCATCTATTGACACGGACACGGGAGAAAAACACGTTGGCATGGCAGTGGTGAGGTTAGAAGACGGTGAGTATGAAACACTAGTACAATATCGTCTCCCATCACATTACTCCGCGCAGGCAGCAGAACTGATTGCACTCATAGAAGCACTACATGCAGCAAAGGGGTGTGCAGTGACGATATACACAGACTCAGCTTACATGACAACAACAGTACATGGAGGACTAGCAAGATGGGGGCGTAGGGGCTTTAGGAGGGCAGATGGAACACCTGTACAGCATGCAGAATTGTTAAAAGAGTTAATTGAGGCCCTGCAAAACCCCACTGCAGTAGCAATAGTGAAATGCCAAGCACATACGTCCAACACAGATGTTGTGTCTTTAGGAAACGCGGCAGCGGACGTGGCCGCCAAGGAGGCTTCCTATTTTCAGAAAAATGACACAGGTGAATAAATGCTTAAGGACAAAACAAACGAAGAGCCCACAGAGGGATATAATGCCATGCCCATACCACAAATAATAGAATTACAGGAAGGAGCCAGTGCAGAGGAAAAACTATTGTGGACAAAGCGAGGGTGCAGCAAGTCAGGAACAGACCTACTGTGGAGACAAAATAACTCGGGAAAGGTGGTAATGCCAATTCAGCTACTAGAGATTGCATTCCAACAGCTACACTTCCCTGCACATAACACCAAACAACACATCGCAGCAGAAATACAGGAAGAATGGTTCGTGCCCTGTCTTCAGGAGCATGTGTCTCGATTGGCAATGGAATGTACAACATGCCAAATATACAATTCAGGAATGACATTACGTACTCTCCGGGGAACAATCCCTAAGCCCATTGGCCCATTCAAGGAACTACACATAGATTATGCAGATATGGGGGAAAGGTGTAATGGTGCACGGTATATGATTGTGGTCGTGTGCCCATTTTCAAGGTGGGTGGAAGCAGGACCCTGCGCGCGCCCCGATGCCAAAAGCGCCGCCAAGTTCCTAGTAAGGGAAGTATTCCCGCGCTGGGGAATTTGTGACGTGATCCGCTCAGACAACGGCATTCATTTTGTGAATGAGCTTTTTAAGGAAGTGACTACATTGTTGGGAATAAAACACAAATTATGCTCAATTTATCATCCTCAAAGTAACGGTGTAGTGGAAAAGATGAACGGACTGTTGAAGGGCAGGTTATCAAAACTATGCTTTTCATTAAAAAAGAATTGGATTTACTGCCTACCGCTTGCGCTATTCGAGTTACGAAACCAGCCAAGCAAAGACCACCATTTGTCCCCGCACGAGATCGTGACTGGGAGACGGATGAACACAGCACATTCACCACTGCGCGAACACTCAGACGCTCACAGAAGCGCCGCGATATTGGGAGATGAGTTCACAGACTATTTAAAGAAACTAACAAGGGCAGCGCGCGTGATAGCAAAGCAATTGTCCCCACCCTTCACTAGAGAAGAGGGAAACGCAACAGGCGCTGACACGGAGCCAGGGCAACAACTACAGCTAATGCCCGGCGACTGGATATATGTCAGAAGTTTTGTACGTCGGTGGAATGCACCACGATTCCATGGCCCATATGAAGTGATATTTTGCACGCCTACAGCGGTAAAGGTCAAAGGGTTGAGGTACTGGGTGCATTTGACCGATGTACGGCAGGCATATGGCAACGTACAAGAGGAGGTAGATGAGGAGGCACAGACAACAGCAAACGCTGCGACTGAACAGAATGACTGAACATGAACTTGCGTGTATGTGCTGGTAGTGAATTTTAAGAAATGCACAACTGACAAATTTTGTTTTAACTTTCATCTTGTTGAGTGCGAATATATATATATATATTATGAGCTTGTATACACCCTTGTCTGTGAATACCCCTCCCCGTATCCCCACCCGCTTCCATTCCCCGTCACATGTATATTGGCACTGATGGTGCCAACAAAAATGTTTACATATATGCACTCAATGCACTTTTATATCTTAAAACAGGAGCTTCCATGGCATCTAACGGGCGGCCTGCAACGGATAAATTTACTAGAATTAGAGAATGGTTAACTGTGAAATGTATATATTCGTATGAATGTGGACTATTTGCGTGCATTATATTGTTTTTTACATTATTATTTGGTCTGATTACATACTGGTTCATAGCGTTCATCTCTATCGAGATGAACGAGGGGGGAGGGAACAACGCAACTATTGGGACCAATACAACTGCAAGTGTCAACGCAACTACAAGGGAAGGTGATTTTTTGGTATGGGATGGAACTAAACTTGTGTGGGGCTACTATACTACATCACCCAATGTTGTCATCTCACACGATGGAAAGCCAAAAAGTGAAAGACAAAACAACACACTGTCCCCACCTAAGATGTCTAATTACAATGCTCACAGCTTAAACGACCAAAATCCTTCTGCCATATCCTGGTTGTATAATACCCCCACCAGCCAACCTGCCCCCACGGCCATAGAGAATAAAAGAATGAGAGAAACACATGAAATATTATATGATGACTGGGTGAAGGGGGGCGGGAATGAGAAAGGGGGGTCTAGTTTGTCTCTAGCCCAGGGAATTGGGAAGTATATGAGGAACAAGAACAATAGACGGAAGAGGGAAGCAGGAAGGAGGAAGTATGATGAGTACTACGGGCTAGGTCTAGATAAGATGGAAGACCCGCGACACCCCCACCAAACAAATAAGTGGTATGCAGACATGAGTGCCACAGCTAAACAAACAACAAACGAGAGCTGTTATGTTTGCTCCCTCATCCCTCACGCATCAGGTACACCCAAAGTACTGTTACCCAAAGAGTTGCCGATTATAGATGCCCAATGTCTCCTTCATCTCACGTTGTGCAGAATTAAGAACACCTTCCAGGCACATGAAGTGACTTTTCAAATGCTGCAGAACGAGAAAACGTGCTACCCAAAACCGTCAGGGGTTGTATGTCTGAAAGAACCATTTTTTGCAATCGAAGGGACACTTTTTTCTGATAACAAGTGGAAGAATGAAGAAGTCATGTGTAAAGCTGAAGCACTGAGGGGTGTGGCACCGGAGAAATTGCAATGGATAGAAGACACATGCACACCTGTATGGAGAGAACACATTTCAAAACTAACCTGGGTCACGCCCATCGAAAAGCCTTTCAAGTTGCAGAATGAAATAGACTATGAACTATGTTTCAACGGAGAGGGGAGAACGTCCATGGGGACGAACAAGAAGTGCAACAAAACCCTCACTATCCCAGACCTAAGAAAAGGGACTGCGGCCCTTATGGACACGTATTGGGTATGTGGAAAACAGGCATACCTACACCTCCCCCCGTCGTGGAGTGGCAGCTGCTCAATGGCCACTCTGCACTCAGCTCTAATGGTGATACCAGAAAGCCACATCGATGGAAGCAAAAGGACACAGGAACGCACACAACAGAGTGTGGGCCAACCAACTGCAGAACCACGAATGTATGTCCTGTCTTCTGGAAGCAAGGAAGAGGTGCTGACCCGCAACAGACGAGCATCAAACTATATATCGAAGGCATCATCAGAACTATTGGCCCAGATCCCAGACAAATATCGATTATTCAGCTCAGCAGAAACATTTTTTGCCTCGCTCGTATCAAGTGTCCAAGCAAGGGCTAACGCAAAATGGCTCCAGATAACCCGCTGGGAATTAATTCAGCTGGCGAACGACACTGAAGAAGGTTTTAACATAATAAAGGTCGAACTAAGAGCCTTGCGACTGATGACCATGCAAAACAGGTATGTCCTGGACCTGTTGACGGCGATGGACGGCGGTGTTTGCCGAAAAATAGGAAGTGCCTGCTGCACTTTCGTACCTTCTGAAGACGCAGAAAACGGCTCCCTGTCCCATGTGATCGAAGCAGTCTACAACCTAGGAGAAAAAATGAAGATGGAAGGCGGAGCAGAAGATAGTACATGGTTCGATAACCTCTTCTCCTGGGTCCCCTCATGGCTTGGAACAACGATGAAATTTTTGATGCCAGCTGTGGTGTTCCTCCTATTAATTTTCTGCCTATGCCAGGTGGGTCTTCGAGTCTGTGCTAACGCAGTACCAAATGGTGCGATGATGATGGTGACAATGGGCAACTCACACGGTACAATAAAAACGGTGCAAGAAGCACAAGTACAAACAGGGGTAGACAACACACCAAGGTACCAACTGGTGCCCATGAACCACGACAAGGATATTGTAGATAAGCTTTGGCACACCACCATCAAAGAGCCCCGCATACTAGAATGGTACGAGGAAGTGTGGGTAGATTTGGAAGGAGATGGTGGATGCATATATCTTACGTGTACTCCAGATGAATACGCCAGGAGAGGTGAGAGTTTAAGGGGGGTGTGCAGAGCATGGATGCCTATCAAAGGAACTCCTGCATGGGATGAGGCGGTGATGGACGAAGCAGAATGTAGAAGGATAGAGGAGTTAAAGAATTCGTTACTTAAGTAACGAAAGGGGGGAAATGTAGGGGAGGACTGGTCCAAGAGACCCCTCTCGTCTGCGTTTCTTCCCCAGGTGAGGGCTATGACCCATTGGGCGTTCCCTCATGCCACCCGGGCCCAGGTGGTGAAGGGCTCACCCACTGGAGACATTGCCCACACGTATCGAATGCCCACATCTATTGTTCACAACACAAATTTAGTTAGGCCCAAAAACCATTCCCTGCCCAGTAAAAATGGTGTGAGCTCAGCGCACTGTAGCGCGGCCCCCACCCTTGGAGAACATCCCTGTTGCCGCAGCACCCTGGCAGATCCGCTGCGAGCACGTTCCCACGAACAAGACGGACATGAGCTAGCGCAATACGCTAACATTGTAACAGTTCACCTCCCGCAGTGTACCATCACTATCAGCATGACCCGGCCAGCAGGCCTGAACAATGGGAAGAACAGTAAAATGGTCCTCTGATGGCAGACAGTCTTTATATATATGTATATATTAATGTCAAGACCTCTTGCATTATTTCTTTCTTCCACAAAATACAAACGCCTGTAGAATGTATTAAAATGAGAGAGTATGCTCCCATGATATAAGCTATGGCGAGCTCGCACCATTGCAGGTGGATGCTAATGATAAAGGGACGCTCCAGGGATCTGTTCGTTGCGTGTATCACTGGGCAGCCTACCTCACATGGTTTCGCGCCATAAATAAAACTAATGCTGCTAGAGTACGCGAGAAAGCGAATGCAACTATACTATGAACTCATGTCAAGAATGCGCAAGAGTGCACGTATCATGTGTGAATGTCTGAGCCCCTCATATGCCACCACCGTCACGTACAGTGGCGGGTCGTTTTCTATGTACTCCACTGATCTAACCACTACCTCATTTACTGCGAATGTATATGCATGTAACTGAAACACTGTAGCTGCTAGAGTATAATGTACAAATATGATGCTCGAACTGGGTATAATCGAAACGCACCCAGCAAAGGTTAAATGCATGTTTTGAAGTGATTTTAAATAAGTATTATAGAAAGTATTCAAATGTTTGCGATGTCTTTACTTATATTCAGCAACACACAAGGGAGATACCTTTGTGAAAGCGTACAAGGTCTCGATGTATCCCCCTCCCTCCCTCAGAAGACTGCCAAGACATGAGAACAGAGCCCCGCTCTGTGCTATCACGCCTCCCCCGACCTGACTGGAGCTGCTTCAAAGACTTGTAACCCCACTGCAGCACCCAAGGCCGCGGCCAGCCACCTGCATTATTTACAGCACAGCAGTAAACCGTAGTTTAAACTCAAGCGCCCCCTCGTAAACCCCACAACCCACCGGACTGTCTCAGACTTATGGCCCTGTGCAATCAGGACACCCAACACTTTGACGACACACAGCGAAACATCTATAACCACTTCTAACAAGACAGAAAGACCTGTACCACCCGCCCCAGTCCCCGAAGCTTAGCCCCGCGACCCACGGTCCCGGTCAACAGATCACAAGTAACCAGGCCTCGATATATTATCTCCAGACCCCTCACAAAGTGCATTCCTCCTGTGTTGCATTAACCTATTGAAAGATTTACTAAAGAGAATAGAACTGTAAATGACTGAATGACTGCGGGGTGCATGGCAGAGGGCAAGCAAGTCAGGAAATGCATTCATCTCTGCCACAGGCCGCCTCAGCACACCAACACCGCCCGGATGAACTCAAGCCGACCTGCCAGGCCCAGCCCAACCCACGAGGGTGACCAGTGACGTCCTCCAGCCAAGACCAACCACACCGCAGCAGCACCTATAGTTAGTTGTCGCCACCCAATCCCAATGAACTTGTGCCCCCTATAGTATGTAGGTTTTGATGACGTTTTTTGTAAATATATACGCCTGTCTTTGCTATTGTCAGACAGAGCGCTCTCGGAGGTTGCAGAGTTCTTTGCATGCCCAATTCTGATTGATAAACTCCCATTTACGCTCACCCGCACTCTGTCTTGGCCTTATTCCCATTTTGGGAGAGTCCTTCATTGTCTCTCATTGCGGGGAGGATCGTGCTGTTTGGGGACGCTTGCTTTCACCAGCAAACAGTACTTATCCGTACTTAGTACTTAGAGGGAAAATTGTGCATTACAAATTTCTTTTTGTAATGAAAATATCAAATTTGAAGAGATGGAGTGAATCTAACTGATGTGGGCAATCAGATTTTTCTTGAAAACCTTCAAAATGCATTGAAGCAATTTCTGTGAACACATAAAATGTGGATTCAAGAATTCTTTAGAAGTTGAATTAAATAAAAAGGAAAAAGAGAAAAAATAATTAGAAGCACGTTTTGTGAAAGTTAGAAAAATAATTAAGTTCTAGAATATGTGTTTGTTTAGTACATAAAATGAAACAATAAAAATATATAAAAGTCAAAAAGAGAAAAAAATAGGTTCTTTTAAGGGCTGTCAAGAGGATTTTCATTCCCCCACCACACGCCTGGAATTGTCCATGTATCCACAGACTACCGTGCTGTCTGCTTACTATGTATGCTGCAAATTGCTCTCCCCTGCAGATCGTTGCTTCGCAGTACAAACATAGTACTTTGACCCTCTAAAGGTAAGGGTCAACAGAGTTCTCAGTGGCCTGCGACACCACCACCGGGATTCTCTGCACCAGAGGAGTATTTTGTGTGGTGGCAGAAGTGGTCGAGGAAGATGGAGTAGAGGTGATCAACCTGCTTCTCCCGGAGAAAGGAACAGCCTTTCTCAGAGCACCAAAGTGGTTGGATCTAGTGTGGCGGTGCATAGAGGTGGTCCCGTAAGAGTACAGACCAGGTTTTCCACAACTGAGTACGATCCCGCACTCAATACATCTGACCTTGACTGCCTGAGCATTTGGTACACCCCAATGGTGGTAAACAACGTCACACCCAGGACTCACTTCGGGGGCTGGAGGGAGACACTTCCTCTATCTCACATTCATCTTCCTCTTCATCCTCTTCTGCATGCATGTTGCTGTTCCTCTTTCCAGGCCATCCAGATGGTGATGGTGGTGGTGATGGGGGTGGCTGGGGAGGAGGAATGGCCATAAGAGATGCCATTAGAGCAGATTGCTAGGTTTTGACACCGTTTGCGGGCAGGCCATCACGCCACATGGGTGCGGTCCCATGATCACATCCAGGGACATCGGCAGCACTGATGGCTGTCCGCAGACACCATCAGGGGGGAGACTGCCAGGCGCATGTGCATGGCTACCTGCAAACTGGAACGCTGTCCATGGACTAATTAAAAGTGCATCATGTGAGAACAGACATGTCCAGACATGTCCAAACAAGGTGCACTGTCCACGGACACCCTCTTCCGTAAACGGAGACCCTGAACAGTCGTACAGTTTGCACACTATATATTGAGGTTTCAAAAAAAAAAGTATGACAGAATCACATACAAGATATTTATAGTGAAAGGGATGGGGTATCGGAATGGGAAACATAAATGTAAGAATTTGGAATTTCTATACAATGATGATCAGGGGAGGGAGGGAGTGAAGTTTCATCAGAGCGTCTTTCATTTATATGTTGGAAGGCTGATGATTGATGGGGACAAGGGGGACAGGTACAAAAAGGTCAGTGATGATAAACATTTCTAAATACATGATTTTTAACATAATTTAAAAGTTCCTCAAAGTCATTACTAAGTTCATCCAATTTTGCAGACAAGATCTGTCATGACCCTTGCCCCTGGCCCTCACTGGCAATTCAGCCTTCCAGTAAGGGCCAGGTCAAAGGCCTTAAAACCTCATCCAAGACTCTCTTGGAGTCAGCCCTGGCGCCTTTGGTGCCCGTCTCATAACCATCATGAAGACCAACATTAGAATAGGACTATTTACTTGGGACTATTTAACTTGGGGGGGTTCCGCCAACATGGAGTCACACACATATAGCTCAGTTATAAGGAACTGAGCTATGCGCTCTAGTCTTTTGGGTGTGGCAGGCCTGGCACTATTGTACCTGGACTACTTTACCTCAGACTATTTAAACCACACCCAAACAGCAAAACATGCTTCGCGTTATTCTGCTGTGGGCAGCGTAACACTCACCAAGTCCAGTTCTTTGATGCCAGTTTACCTGAAACCAAGGACCTGCAGCGAGAGAAAGAACACTATAAAACTTACCTGGAACAGTATCCTATCTTCAATCCATCGCCAACTTCAGTTCCACTCACCTGAAGGTACGAATTCCATCATCCGGCACCGCATGCATCCTGGAATACCATAACATGGAAAGAGGAAAAAGAAAGACAGCATTAGTAAGTGTTTACTCATGTTTCCTCCCGAATGAAGGAAGCCACACAACTCTTACCTGGGTAGCCATCTCCTGGTCAGTATCATCGCTGGAACATTATGGCGCTCGGCGAGGAACATCGCAACCTGCAAGGAGAGAAAAGACACGGGTTAGCAATATAAAAGGCGAAACAGCGCTGCGCATCGTGCATTACTCACCGGACAGCATCACGCACACCGCGCTTTCGCCTACCGGCCCATGCTCATCTTCAAACTGCATGACAACACCAAAATACCTTTCCATACCTAAAAGGAAAGAAGCAAGACATTATTATTCAAACTAATAGGAACATAAGATCTGTATATAAAGACTGTAAAGCAGTAAACCAACAGAGTCGTATCAGGCCTGGATTCCCACAGGGGGGCTTGCACCAGTGAAGTAACTTGGTTGCTGCTCAACCCCCACATCTACGCACCCCTGCCACGAGGAGCAGGATGGAGAATCAACCTTTTACAATATTAAGGTGAGGAGAATCCCCAAGGGGGAGGAAGGAGTTTAGGCCAAGGGAGGGGGGAAAACATAAAGACAATCTGGTATTGAATCCAGCTCTATTATGTTGCAGACCCATCTTTAACCAGAGGCGTTACCAAGGGACCGCAAGAGGGTTCGAGAGTGTAAATCCAACCAGGGCTGGGTGGCGTCCCCGTGGATACCAGGTGAGCGTAACAGAACGCGAAGCCTCAATAATATTATCCACCTGGACGTCATGGAGACTTCAGAGACTGACCAGTTAGCTTAGTTGTTGGGACAATTACGCGCTGAAGTACATTTAGCCAGGCAAGAAACCAGCGTTCTTAGGAGGGATTTGATTGTTACTAAGGATCGTACCGACGAAATAAGTAGACAATTGCTACAATCACAGGCAGGACAGACCCCATTGCCTGGTAACATCCCTCAGCACCTCTACCAACTTATTCCACCAATCCAGTACAAATAACCTTTCCTGGGGCAGTTCCTTTAGCTCCACCTGAAAGATTTACAGGGGACCCCAAGAAGTATGCAACGTTCATGAACCAGTGTCGTCTTCATTTCCTTTGCAGACCTGGGGCTTTTCCTAATGACCAAGCGTGGGTTGCTTATGTCTTGTCATATCGTAGTGGCAGTTATGCGGATTGGGCGGTACCATTGCATTAGACAACAAACTTTTGTCATTTCCGTCAAGGAAGTCAAGACTTGCTTACATATATAGCAACATTTAACAGACTAGTCATTGAAGCTGGGTGGCCTGAGGAAAAAAGGACCACACTATTTCATCGAGGTCTACGAGGGGAACTGAAGGATGTCCTTGCTCAAGTGGTTAACCCACCTAAAGACTATGGAGAATTCATCAACCTTGTGGTGCAATTAGATCACAGATTACAAGACCGAAAAGCGGACCGGATAAGGTTAGACACTCGAGCTGTGTATGTCCGGTCAAAGGATAATGTTCCATATACATTGGATGATACGGTAGAACCCATTCAAATCAGTCGGTGTATGGCCCCCTTTAACTAAAACTGAAAGAGACAAGAGAAGGCAACAGCAATTATGCTTATATTGCAGAAAATCAGGCCACTTCCTCAAAGAATGTCCTGTGAAACCACCAAGGAGAACTGTTGGAGCCACAGAGAAGGAAGATAATAACAAGGAGTCAGAAAACGATCAAGCCCGGCAAGCGTAGAGGTCCGCTTGTCGAGCGAGAAGGATGAGCCACAGACCTCACACTTTGCATTACCAGTAATTTTGACCACTCACCAACAACCGTCTCGGATACATGCTGTCGTAGCATACATAGAGAGCGGAGCAGTTGGGAATTATGTTGACCAAGATCTGGCAGCAGAGATGGGGCTTTCCTTATGCTCTAAGTCGACTACTGAAAAAGTTACTACTGTTGATGGGACAGAAATAGCTTCCGGACCAGTAACCCAATGTACAACAGCACTAACCCTACTGTGCCAGAATGGACACCGAGAATCTATTGCATTCGATCTCATCAAAGCTCCTCAGTTTCGACTAATCTTAGGAATGCCATGATTGGTAACTCACAACCCTCTAATAGATTGGCGTGCCAAGAAGTTGGGCTTTTCCGATGATTGTGCTTGCACCTGTTATTACCAAGAAAAGGGGAAACAGACTTATGTACATCTGCTACTCCCAGTACAGAGGCAATTGTACTAGGTGTGACTAGTAATCTACCAAATGAATACCAAGATTTTCAAGACATGTTCCAGAAAGAACAAGCCAATACTCTACCACCGCATAGGCCCTATGATTGTCAGATCGACCTCATACCTGGTTCGCAAATTCCTTGTGGCCGAATCTATGCACTTACTGAACCAGAAAACCGCCATTTGAAATCTTATCTTGACAGTACCTGGCAAATGGATTTATCCGCCCATCTAAATCACCAGCAGCCAGTCCCTTATTCTTCGTACCAAAGAAGGAAGGAGATTTGAGGACTTGCATCGACTATCGTGCATTAAACCAGATCACAGTAAATAAACGTTATCCACTGCCCCTTATTCCAGAATTATTGGATCAAGTCAAAGAAGAAAGGAGACGAATGGAAAACCTCCTTTTGTACCAAATACGGCTTCTATGAATACCAGGTAATGCCTTTTGGACTTTGCAACACACCCGCTCCATTCCAGTACTTTATGAATGCGGTTTTGCGGGAGTTAATCGACGTTTGTGCCCTGCTTTACATTGATGACATCTTAGTGTATTCTGCTACAAAAGAAGACCATGTTAGGCATGTCCGCTCTGTCTTTACTAAACTCTGCCAACATAAACTGTATGCTAAACTCGAAAAATGCTCTTTTCATGTCACCGAAGTGGAGTTCCTCGGTTTTAGCCTCACACCAAAGGTATCAGAATGGATAGGCAAAAGGTAGATGCCATTCTTAACTGGATGTCACCAACTTCATTTAAAGGAATCCATTGTATGTTGGGCTTTGCAAACTTTTACCGCCGATTCATCCCAGATTTTTCTCAAATAGTGCATCCAATTACATCACTATTGAGAAAAAACAATAAAAAGTTCAATTGGACCAAAGAAGCAGAGAAGGCTTTTCAAGACTTAAGAAAGAATTCACTTCTGCTCCAGTTCTACGGCATCCTCCCTTATATAGTTGAAACAAATGCCTCTAGCTTGGCTATGGGAGCTGTTCTCTCACAAAGGGACCCAGGAACTGCCCAGTTACACCATGTGGCCTTCTCAACTCAACTGTGCTATCACAGACAAAGAACTCTTGGCTATAAAATCATCTTTCAAGGCATGGCGACACTATCTCCTTGGTGCTAGACATACTGTCACGGTCATAACTGATCATCGAAACCTGCAATACCTAAAAACAGCAGAGGCTCAATCATCCCGTCAACTGCGGTGGGCTCTTTTCTTCGCTGAATATGACTAAGTGATCACCTATCGTCCAGGAGTCCGAAACGGAAAGGCTGATGCCTTGTCCCATATAGGTGTTGATCAAAAGGTATACATAACTCCAGATCCAGTAGCCATCATTCCAGAAGACAAACTCCTGGGTCTTACGACATTGACACAGGGTGAACTCCAAAACAAGATCCAACTCTTAATAGATCCCACTTTCTCTCACGAATGGTATACTGAAGGAGAACATTACACCATTAAAGACCAATTACCATATTTTAGGAACCGTCTATACTTGCCAATTAAAGATTGACAAGAGCAGGTTATTTCGGGTTATCACGACTCCCTGATTGGAGGTCATCCTGGAATTGCCAAAACTATAGCTAAAGTAAAACAAAACTATTGGTGACCCACATGGCGTAAAGACATCATACATTTTATCAAATCTTGCGGTGTGTAGATGTGGAGTCTATTGAAGGAGTTGTTGGAGCTGAGTTTGACGTGCCAACATCAGCAGATGAAGGTGAGTGTCCCTACAAACACACAACAACTAATCATCACTATTGACCTCAAAATGTGACAGCAATGCCAGCCAATAAATGGCCCATCATGCACACCAACACATATCCATAAACACATGCTGGGCCCACCACTATCACATCCCTATGCATGTTGCATGCAGCGCCCATACACAAAAAAACACCCGACACGCATATGAGCTGCACGTGTCACGCAGCACGTCACTCACAACACACATCAAGGTCCAACAGCAGCCACCATGGTGTACATGTAAACACCTGCATGATTCCAAACAGCACCCCACAACCTTGCATGTACCCAGTCCACTGCGAAGCCAGGCATGCAACTAATCACATGTCGTCACCTGCACAAAGACAAACGCATGCATGATGAGAGCACCAACATCACTGATGCCCTGCCACTCTCTGTCCCCCACAGGTACGGATGCAGACAGCGAAGAAGGACAGGGAAGTGCACAATGCACAACACCAGCCACAAGGGCAAGGAGGCAAGGTGATGGCAACGGAACATCTACATCAAGTGGACCAAGGATGGGCCAAGTGGCACGCGGGACAACAACCAGTGCACTACCAGCCACACTGCAAACCACACCGGACGAGCAGACACCTGCCCCTGTACCCCCGGGCACACAATCGACACAGGCCAAGGACACATCTGGCATGGACGATGGCACACAGTCTGCTGCTGCAAGTACAATTGGGGAGATGGCTGCATCGGCACAGCATAGTGTTGACGACAAAGCTGACCCTGACAATGAAGACAATGCAGGACTCGTCCACTCAGAGCCTGTAGGCCGAACACCGAGCCCGCAGGTCACCCACCAGAACACATCTTGCCGAGATTCATCCGAACAGGGCAGCCATGGTGAGTGGTCTCCGACATTTCACATCCCCATATTGCATGCAGTACCATCACATAACCCACCAACCACCACCCACACTGCCATACAGGAACTTGAGGGACATCTGTCCAGGATGGAGGGCCGGCAGGAGCAGATGCAAGGCTATGTCAAGCAGTACCTTGCTGAACTTACCTCGCACTTGCCACCAGCTGGCCCTTGTTATTTATCCTATATGCTGTATGCTAATAACCCTGTACTGTACTTTCCCCTCTCCCTTTCCCCCATGCACTTTTCCCTTCCCCTCTACCCTTGCACTTGCGCAATCTGAATGACACCTGTCCTAGTAGGATCGTTGTCTGTCTCCCCTTGTTTCCCTCCCCGCCTCGTCGCGCCTTGAAACACTTGTGTATAGTTGTGTTACAAATGCCATATCATATCATATCATATCAAGGGGAGACAACACGCCGTGTCATCTGTGACAGCACTGCGGCCGTAATCCAGGCCATCAACTCAAGTGCACAGCAAGTGCACAATGGCTTCAATGTCTTGGGACAGATCCTCACCAGGATTGCTGACAGCATGGAGCAGCGGCAAACTCCAGATTTGGGGTCACAACCATCTGGCTCATCCACATCGACCACGCCAGCAAGTTCCAGGCAGACCAGCCCTGTGGGCAGGTCCTTGCGAAGTGCACAGCGCTCAGATATCCAAACCCCACCTCCGAAGGGGGCTCACAGCAGCAGGGCCACCCTGCAGATTCTCTTTACGAATACCTGCAGACACATGTTGTGCCATTGTTGACTTTGGGTGTTAGGGGGAGGGTGGAGGGTGGTGGTGGGTGTAGTACTTGGGGTGTTGGGGGTGTGGAGGTAGCGTGGGGGAGCATGAGGGGGAGGGAGAGGGGTGTTGGGGGCATGGATTGTTGAATCATGTAGTACACAAAATCTCACTAATAAACCTGTTGTGTACAAGACATCACATGAGTGGAAATTGCTTATTTGTTGTTTGTCAATTTATTGCTTCATAGTGAACTGTGCCCATATACCCACACACCCAGTGCCCACAGTTCCCAATACATGGCACCCTCTGCATCCAAGTACATCAGAATGACTGGTCTATGACCAATTGCCGCACTGAGTGACCCTCACATATATCGCGTCCCGGCCCATGTCCAACATCTACTCCTTCCTCTCCTTCTACTTCACCCGGTGGTGTTAGCTCCATGTCAGGTGGCAGGGGTATGTTCCGCTGGATGCACATGTTGTGCAGCATTTCACATACCGTGATGATCTTGCCCACCTTCTCAGGCCCGTATATGAGTGCCCCTGCCGACCTGCTGAGGCAGCGAAACCGTGCCTTCAAAAGTCTGCTCAATGACCACACGCGTGTGCGTGTATGTGCACGATTGAAGTCCTCCTCGTGCCTGTTATGCGGATTCCTGTCAGGAGTGAGTAGCCACGCCTTCAGAGGATATCCAGCATCACCTACATGGGAGCAGAAGGAGGTATGTGTAAGGATAATGCTCAGTTGCCATGTGTGCTCAGCCTGTACATCTTTCAAGTTCATATGCACAATCCCATCAAGGGCAGCTACATCCACATGTGTATCAGCCCTGTACAGTGCATGCCAATCCATGGTGCGAGCCTTGGGTGACATACATGACCTAGGGTCCTAGGAATTTAAACCCCCAGGCCCCCAATGCATTTTGGCTAGGGCCATTATGTATGCACATTGAGGGGTGTGTGGCGGCAGATGACTCAAGATTCCCCTTGCATATAAATGTAGCCCCCCATCCCTCTCCTCCCATGGCCCAGGGGGAAGACACCCAAAAGCCAGCCACTTCGTACGACGTCTCCTTCCATGTTGCAGCGTAGTGAGGAGTTCTGCAGCACCATGGCATCATGTGTGGATCCTGTGTATCTGGCACAGCAATGTGTTATCATCTGGCTGGCATCACAGACCATCTGCACATTGATGGAGTGGTATAGCTTCCGATTGCGGTACACCACCTCCACGGCATGTGGAACTACCAACTCTACATGGGTGCAGTCAAGGGCACCAATTACATTGGGCATGTCTGCCAGTGCATGGAATGTTATTTTGGTGGCCTTTGCCTCCTGTGGTGTCCGTGGTAGGGATATGTAGGCACTTGCGTGCTTCAGTAGTGCATCCAGCACTTGGTTTAACACAACAGAGAAGCATGATTGCGACATGTCATGCATTTTGTCATGATCTCTGCTTCCAAAAGATCAGGACTTGCCCGACTCCCTTGGAAGCAGACCCATAACCCCGGTTCCGAGTGCCAGCCAGTCCCAATTGGGACCTTTTGGACCCTGTCCTGGCGCCAGTGGCACCAGGCTCATAAAGATGCCCAGTCCCAGCGCTGGAAGCGCCGGGCTCATAATGCTTGGGTGGACTTACCTGCAGCAGACCATGCTGCTTACTTACCTGCCAGTTGAACCCCTGATCCTCTTCTGTTTGGGACTACTTTTCCTGTTGGGTGGGGCAGGAGCCACTCCCTAGGTTCAGAACACTGGAACTCTTCTGGAAAGCAGGAACTCTTTTCTTACCTAGGCGTGGCTGTGGAAGGAGACACCTAAGCACTACAGGAGGCTATTTAAACCACACCCGATGGATGAATCTTGCTTTGTGTTATTCTGCATTCTCTGCAGCAGAACGCTCATCGTGTCTTCTGCTTCTGATCCTGGGCCTAAGGGAACAAAGGTTTACCATCCTGGAATCCAGTCTTCAGCAGCACCTGTAAAGACAAAGAAAGAACAGGTTAGCACTACGGTCTTCAGTGGCAGCCCATCTCTTACCTGGTCCATCGGCTGTCACCAACGCCTCGCGCTGCATTCCGGCATCTGAAAGACAAAGGCTTACCTACTCTTCGCATGTTCCGGAGGTCTTCGCACTGCATTCCGGCATCTGAAAGACAAAAGCTTACCAGCTCTTTGCACGCTCCGGAGGCCTTCGGCGCTGCATCCCGCATCTGAAAGACAAAAGAAGGTGCGTTTAAAGACATTGGGCAACTTTATTACTCACGTGCCATTACTCCTTCCCACGCCGAATCCAGTGGGTATTCCAGCACCCTTCAGCTTCTCTAAAGCTCCGAACTTGTACCTGCAAGATAAAAGGGACAGTTAGTGCGCATCGTGAAGCAAGCTACAAGCGCTTACTTACGTGCTTCCAGGCGCTTCTATTCCTCATGCGGGTTCGATCCTCAACTCTCATCAGCCCGCCATCCGCCATCGCCGGAACCCTGCAAAACAAGAGATATCATTACAAAAGACTTTTAAGACATTTGAAGTGCCCAGAACTTACCGTTCGTGCAGTTAACGACGGACAGCAGTCCTCTGAGGTCAAGAGGCCTGCACCCTTGTCCAGTGAAGAAACTGGTTACGGCACTCTGTCCGAGGCAGATGGAGAGCTTGGCGTTCACTTACCTAAGGTGAGGGCGTTAACCTTTGGGGTTCTACAGGAGAAGAGAAAGGGAAGAGGAGTGAGGCACCCAATAACCCCAGTTCATTAATCCCATATTTTCTATCTGCAGACATCTTACTCTTCGAGTCAGACATACAGTGCACAGAGGTCCAGCCCAAAGAGCCAACCGTGTGTTACACATCACCTTTGAAGATACGGCATTCACCCAGTCAAGACCGGCGCCTCTGCGGGAATCAGGTGAGCGTTACACATTTGGCCCACTGTGTGTTGATAAGTGCCTGTGGCCAGGAAGTGGAACACAGATGCTACCTTCAGCAGGGGGGGGTGGCTGTGTAGATGTTGATCAGGCTGACCAAGTCTTCCTGTATATGTATTATTTCCACTATGTTGGTGATGGTGTACCTGTCAAGCCAGTACAGGGTGTGGCTCTGTGCTGGGGTTAAGTCAAATGGATTGGCCCTTGTACGTAGAATTGATGAATGTCTGCGGAAAACAACTACCTGCACTGGTGGGATTTGCTGGGCATGTCTCACCCTCCTTCTCATCCTGCGTCTCCTCTGTGTTGCCTGTTGTACTTCCTGTTCAAGGAGTAGCAGTGCAGGCGTGTCCTCCAGCCCCAGTACGGCAAGTGCAAGTGGTAGCATTTTGGTTTGGAAAGGGGTGTGGTGTGTGGGTGTGCTCCTTTTGTGCTGACCCTGACTCCATTGCCTCCACCTGTGCTGATTGTGTGCACCTGTGGCACTTGGTTGCACATCAGTTTGCTGTTAATGGGTGGTCCGCGATGCCGGTATTGGCGGCATCATGGTGGTCCTTCTTACCGGCATCTCGATGCCAGTATGTACATGTCCGTGCGACTCGTGGTGTCCTCTTCGTTGCGGGATGCCGGTATTACGGGCACGCTGCCCGTGCGCGCGCCTGTATGACGGTACGGTGGTGCACGTCCACAGCGGGTCCTTGTGGAAGCCGATGGGACTGGCGTCTAGGGTAGGAATACTACGGACCGGTATTGGAGGCCGGTATTGCCTTACCGGCTCCGTTATTGCCGGACCGCCAACCTCGTAATGAGGCCCAAGGTCTGGTTAGCATCAAAATATGTGCCCATAAAAGGGACTCGGACCTTTCGTTCCCGATATCTGGGACCTTATTCTATTGAATGCATAATAAATCTAGTGGCACTCGGGTTACAACACCACCAAAACCAGTATTAGTTGATGGAGAACCGGAGTTTGAAGTAAAGGATATCCTAGACTCAAAATACACCAGATCCAAACTATACTACTTAGTTGATTGGAAGGGATACGGCCCTCAAGACAGATCATGAGAACCTAGTGAATACATCCATGCACCTCGCTTAATTAAAAAGTTCCATCAGAATTACTCAGCCAAACCAGGACCAGGCAGAAGTGCCACCGTGAGAGGGGCCTTGGTGGGAGTGCTGCCATTACCCTTGCCCCTGGCCCTCACTGCCAAGTCAGCCTTCCAGTTAGGGACAGGTCAAAGGCCTTAAAACCTCATCCAAGACTCTCTTGGAGTCAGTCCTGGCGCCTTTGGCGCCAGGCCAATGATCATCATGAAGACCAACATTAGAATGGGACTATTTACTTGGGACTATTTAACTTGGGTGGGGGTTCAGCCAACATGGAGGCACACACATAGCTCAGTTCCAAGGAACTGAGCTATGCGGTCTAGCCTTGGTCTGGCACTACTTTACCTGGACTACTTTGGGTGTGGCAGGCCTGGGACTATTTTACCTGGATTACTTTACCTGAGACTATTTAAACCGTACCCAAACACCAGAACATGCTTCGCGTTATTCTGCTGTGGGCAGCGTAACGCTCACCGTGGCCAGTTCTTTGATGCAGGTTTACCTGAAACCAAGGACCTGCAGAGAGAGAAAGAACACTACGAAACTTACCTGGAACAGTATCCTGTCTTCAATCTATTGCCAACTTCAGTTCCACTCACCTGAAGGTACGAACTCCATCATCCGGCACTGCATGCATCCTGGAATACCATAACCTGGAAAGAGGAGAAAGATAGACAGCATTAGTAAGCGTTTACTCACGTTTCCTCCCGAATGCAGAAAGCCACACAATTCTTACCTGGGTAGTCATCTCCTGGTCAGTATCATCGCTGGAACATTACGGCGCTCGGCGAGGAACATCTCAACCTGCAAGGAGAGAAAAGACAGGGGTTAGCAATATAAAAGGCGAAACAGCGCAGCGCATCGCGCATTACTCACCGGACAGCATCGCACACACTGCGCTTTCGCCCACCGGCCCATGCTCATCTTCAAACTGCATGACAACACCAAAATACCTTTCCATACCTAAAGGAAAGAAGCAAGACATTATTATTCGAACTAAGAGGAATATAAGAACTGCATATAAAGGCGGTAAAGCAGCAAACCTACGGAGTCGCAGCAGGCCCGGATTCCCACAGGGGGGCTAGCACCAGTGAAGTAACTTGGTCGCTGCTCGCCCCCCACATCTACGTGCCCCTTCCACGAGGAGCACGACGGAAAATCCACCTTTTACAATATTAAGGTGAGGAGAAGGCCCAAGGGGGAGGAAGGAGTTGAGGCCAAGGGAGGCGAGGAAACATAAAGACAATCTGGTATTGAATCCAGCTCTCCTATATTGCAGACCCATCTTCAACCAGAGGCCTTAACAAGGGACCGGGAGAGGGTTCGAGAGTGCAAATCATCCAATCAGGGCTGGGTGGCGTCCCTGTGGATACCAGGTGAGCGTAACAAGATCATTATATACAGTTGGGGATAGGGATTGTCTTTGGGATTCTTGGGATTCACCATAATTAAATTGGGATGTTGTTTGTTCATGTAAAGTATGTACTATAGGAAAAGAAGAAATTATTATTTCACTGAGGTCTGTAGAAATTACATTATTTGTTTATATTAAAAGATTTATCGTTTACCATTTGAAATGTTTTAATCACTAATTTCTTCTTTTGGAAAGATTTCTCCCAACCGCTCAAGTGTGTTTGCCATTTCTATTAAAATAAAAAAAGAATGATATTTGCTTATAAGAAATGTTTACATAATGAATGGTAATAATAGAGAAATAAATACAGTGTACTTACTATTTAATGAGAGATTGTTTTGGAATGAGCGCATGATGTATTTGAGTCTGTATGAAGAGTTGTACTGAAATGACAACATGAGGTGTACAGTTATGGTTTGTGCTTGGTGCATTCCATTATATTGTGTGATAAATTAAAACATAATTTGTACATTTTAAATTGATTTGCACTAAAAGGTATATTTGGCTGCAGTAAATATAAGTAATGTTGTTTTATCTATATGTGGTTGTTAGTTGATGGGTAGAACATTTTCTGTGCTCCCCAGTGCTTCTAGGCTTTGGAATGCTACCTTCTGTCAGCTAATACATTGGGGGTAAGTATAATATAAGGATGCACTGGTAAAAACCTATGAAATTCAGTGAAAAGAAGTTGTTAAAGGGAGTTATAATTAGGTTGCACTAATTAAAACCTATGAAATTCAGTGAAAACACTTTGTTAAAAGGATGTTATGGTTACAAGTAAAACCAAAAAAAACAGACATTAGCCAGTTATGGTAAGCTAAGCAACCATGTCTCGTGCCACCACCGTTCACTGCTATAACTAACACCCAGGGCATCAAAGAAGAATCACATTACATCACTGATGAAATCACATATTCAGGGCACTTGTTTTTGTTCACTGACATATCTAGGCTAGGTGGCTGTTAGGCAAGAAGTTTACAATTGTGGCATTATTGCCCCCATCTTCACTGTGAGAATACAAATATCAGAATGCAATTCAACAAAAGGCAAAGAAATGGTCTCTCAGTGCAAAACGTTCAATGACTGACAGTTGCACAGTTTAAAAAATAAATAATGCAGATTCCATGTGTTATGTGATATTTAAAACTAAGAAAACACACGGCATTCGGGACTGTGGAGTGTCTCCCATCCATGCAGTAACCGGGAATGACAATGCTTAGTTTTAAAGCGAGGAAGGATCCAGCCCCATTAGGCCATGATTTTCTGAGTGGTCTTGAAAGATGGGCTCATTTATTAGGCAACATGGCGTTACGAGCTGACCCCTTTCTTGCTTTGAAGCTAAGCAGGGTTCGTCCATTTACTGCAGGTATGGGAAACCCACTGTTGTTGTAAATGCGGGTACCAAACTACACATACATTTATAGCCGAGAATTTCAGAAAAACGTCTGGAATAAAATGCTTTCCTGCCCCACAGCCCTCAACAAGTGCCCCACTCATCAGTGTCAGCTCCTCCCAATGCCCACATGGCCTGCCCTCTCCCTTTCCCCCACAACACACACTGTTTATGTGACACAGTTTGCTTTGAGATGTTAGCTGAGGCTACAGAAAGCTTTATGTTGCAAACTCAGTCCCTAGACCCCCTCCAACTCCCAAATTTCACATCGTTGCCCTCTAGCCTGAGGTTATTTGCATGTTTCTGACCTGCAAATGGCTTTTAACCTGTGTTAAATGTTCCCATTTCCTCGGCTATAACCTCAAATATCTCTCACATCAAGAGGAAAACAAGAAGGCGGCTGTTTTATTTCTAAATACACACAGTTTTTGGTAAATCCCCAAGATATGGATATCTATTTTTGAGAAGGGGGCACCCTCTTCTCTGTCAAATATTTAAATAACTACTGCACAGAATAACCCCAAACCAGCATGGATTGTGACCTAACGCTTCATGTCCAAGTTGTTTCATACCTGGTCCAAATCCGTCCAGAGGTTTGGGCTATGTGCTTTGGCAAAAATTGACCTTCTTTGTCTATGGGAAAATGAATGGGAAGTCGTCCGCAAGTTTTGAAGAAAAAAAATGTTGTCTTCTTAATAACTTTCCTATTTTTTAATGTATCTTCACAAAACTTTGCAGTCTTCAGCAAAGGGCAAGTCCCTATACACTTTCGTAATTTTGGTCAAATCTATTACTCGAATCAAAAGTTATTAACAATACAATTTTAAGGGGTTCCTATGGGAGTCCGACTCACCTTAACTATACACATATATATATATTTTTTATTATAGTGCCGTGTTTGATGCTCAATAGTTAAGGTAAAACCTATTTGCGTTGTGTTTTCCAACAAAAATGTCTTACATGGGTCCCACCAAACTGGACATTTTGGGAAAATGTGTTAAACAGTTCAAATGTTATTTAGAAAACAAAAAAAAGCTATTTTCTGCTTTCTCCCATTCAGTTTCCTATAGAGATAAGGGTTCTTCCATTGGAACCTACTGGACAGATTTGGACCAAATAAGAAGCAAGTGGGGCACAAAGCATCATAGCTGAGGCTTGTGTTTTGCTTAGTAGAAATCCGTCCAGTAGCTTTTACAAAATTTGATAGAGAACTGGGTGGACCAGTCCCAAAATAGCACTATTGATCTCCCTTGGTGCATTGCAGCAGTCAGCTTTTCAGAAAGGAAAAGTCACCATTTTCTTTTCGATGTAAGCAATTCCTGTTTTAATCATGTGGAAAGCCATAACCAAAATAGACTCAAAACAATATTTGGAGAGGGGAAAGTGTTGGGAAGGAGAAAACGGGACCACATGATAAGTGGGAGACATTGGGGTGGGTTGGATAATCCCTTTTATGTCAGACCCTTTTTGTCGGACTAGTCCCTTGAGACAACTGAGAGCTTTATTAAGCAGAAGCCTGTCAGAAACTCTTCTGAGTGTAACTAGAATTTTCCAGGTCGAGTGTCACAAAATGTATAAAAGAAAATGCAATCAAGAAGCCCATAAGGCTGTATGGCTGTAACGTTAGTCTCTGAACGGGGCCCTGACATGCCCAGTGATGCATGAGACATCACCAATAAAGGAAAGACTTCCTTGGCTGAGAACCGGAAGAAGGATCAAGTGGAATAGCAACCGGATCCGCTCCTGTTATGTATGATGGGACACCTGCTTGCTGTTGAACTCCCTCTCTCTGGCCACCCTCGTTGGGTCCCCTCCCCTCACCTTCCTGTGAGGCTAAAATCCTTGGGGTTATCTTTGACTCTTCTCTCTCCTACACCGCCCACATCACAGACCTTGCCAAGAAGTGCAACTTCAGCTTCACCTCCTCAGGGGCATTCTCCCTTTCCTCACCTTTCCCGAAAAGCTCAATATCTCCAGGGCTCTTGTTCTCTCGTGGGTGGGCTACTGCAACAGTCTCTTCCCTTCGCCCTCCTCAACTCATCCAGAATAGTGCTGTGAGACTTATCCTTTGCCTCATGTCCAAGGACTGTATCTCTTCGGCACTAAAGTCTCTCCATTGGCACCCGGTTATGTCAAGGATCAAATTGAAGACCCTTTGCATCATCCACAAGGCTGTCTGGGGCCTGGGACCTCTCTACATCCAGCTTTCTCTTCCTAAGTACCACCCTGCTAGAGTTCTTTGGTCCTCTAGCTCTAACTCTCTGCAGGTCAGTCACTTATCCAAGCAGCACGTGGGAGGTAGATCCCTTTACTCGGCAGGAGCCACCCTCTGAAATGGCCTCCCTGCCCCCCTCAGACTTGTGCCGGACCTTCTAAAGTTCTGGAAACTTCACAAGACTTTCCTCTTCTCCTCCTCCTTCCCTCTCCCTCTCCCTTGCTTGAATTGGGTGATTTGTCCGAAAATATTTAACTGTATGGCCAGAAAATTCAGTCAACTAGGCCGTACAGTTCCATTATAGCGAACATGGGGAACAAGGGTTGCTGGGGTGTTTTATTAAAAAAAACAGAGAAAGGGACCCTGCCGCATCAGTTCTGACCTGCGTTGCAGGGACGGAACTGATGCTGCCGGGTCAGAATGAAGGCAGACTCAGAAAGGTAAGTGAGGGAGGGTGGGGATCCATTGGTAGGGTGGCAGAGGGGCATGGATTAGTTGATTTTGGCCAAGGCAATTTGGGTTAGCAGGGAAATTGACTATGGTCAATACCGCCACAAAGAATTATGCCACGGTCAAATAATACCAATCCCCCATGCTAATCTCCCACTTCTTTGAATAGTGCCTGGCTCCTTATGAGTCTCACGGGGGCCTGGCCCTCCTTTGACCAGTCTCCCCCAGCATCCCTACCAGCATTTGCCTTCAGGCACCCTTCCTAGCTTGAGTTTGGTCCACTCCGTCCACCCTACTTCCCCCCTGCACTTGCCCTTGTGGCTCCCCTTGCACTTGCTCGTCCCACTGGGCTCCCACTCTTGCACTTTGCCCGCTCCCAACCGCCCCATCCAAACCCTTCCCCCTACTTCCACTCTCTCCTGCACTTTGTTGTCTGTGCACTTGCCCTTGTGGCTCCCCTTGCACTTGCTCGTCCCACTGGGCTCCCACTCTTGCACTTTGCCCACTCCCAACTGCCCCATCCAAACCCTTCCCCCTACTTCCACTCTCCCCTGCACTTTGTTGTCTGTGCACTTGCCCTTGTGGCTCCACTTGCACTTGCTCATCACACTGGGCTCCCACTCTTGCACTTTGCCCGCTCCCAACCGCCCCCATCCAAACCCTTCCCCCTACTTCCACTCTCCCCTGCACTTCGTTGTCTGTGCACTTGCCCTTGTGGCTCCACTTGCACTTGCTCATCCCACTGGGCTCCCACTCTTGCACTTTGCCCGCTCCCAACCGCCCCCATCCAAACCCTTCCCCCTACTTCCACTCTCCCCTGCACTTCGTTGTCTGTGCACTTGCACTTGTCACAAGGCCTTGTAAGAACGTTACTGCTGTTTTCTTTCCTATGCCTCCCCTCTCCCTGCTTTTTGTCTTGTGGCACCTGGAAACACTTGTGTATAGGCACCTTACAAATGACCAATAAAAAAAAAGAAGGAAACAAAGATCTGCTACAGGTGGAGATTGTGTCACGTGAACAGGAGGACCAGGAATGCCTCTCAAAGTCAGAGGAGGCTCTTATAGGAAGTTCATTGTTAAATGTAACCCACTAAATGTATCTTACTGACTTTCTCAGTCAATCACCCTCATTGTGTAAAACCTATAAAATCCCTGAGGATTATATACTGAGGGGCCTAATTTTTTAGACGGAAATGCTATGCCAGATGTCCTGTCCATTTTGTCACATCTGTATGGAAATGAATTTGCCTCTACTTTTGCTTCATGGGTTCTGCAATATGCAAGGTAGACGTGAGTGCAGTATGCGGACACTTTTCCACCCCACTGTCACCCAACCCCAGGGTCTTGCTGACACTCTTGACCTCAACGAGTTGTAGTTCTACCGGGCAATGATGTTGCAAAGTGCAACGAATGACAAGCATCATGAGGCAGTTGCTATGTATACTTGTTGATGACATACAATTGATGGCAAGCATACTTAACCAGCTACAACAGGTTGCTTACTGGATTTATTGCTGGGGGTTTTATTTTATTTATTTATTTATTTTTTATTAGAGAATGGCCATATTTTGTATTATAGTCAAGATAAATGTTATAAACGTATTAAAATACATTCCATGAACATCCTCGTGTTAACATTTCTTGACCTTAAGTTGTGCACTGCCCCTGATTCCTGCTAAAGTGTATGAGGCACACGTCTATCACTATCTTGGTGGATATGATAGGTCAAAGTATAAATGGTGCCTTTCATGGACCTGCCTTAGCATATGCACGTGGGGTAATAGCTACACAAGGTGAGTTTGTGTGCAGCAAATTATCAAGCTCTACATTCGCTCCCTCAAAGGCTTTCTCGGAGGACAAATCATAAAGAGGTGTTGGCCAGGCCTGTTTTGCATGACATTTGTATGTGGTACTGGTCTTAATATGCTGATTAGAATATTCATAGAATTGCAAGTATATTTCTCTCTTCATCTGCCCATCGGAAATAATGCTCACAGAAACTAATAAATAAAACAAATAAATAAATAAATACGAGCACAGAGTTACAAATACAAACCCTATATTTGCCATAGAGTATGGTGCCAGCGAACATATTGGCTTGGTTGCTTATGTCTTTACAAAATGGCAAGTATGCGGAACGTGTTAAATGATATTTTCTTAACCGGGTTGTATTGCTAGAATGATCAAACTGCATAAAACACATCAACAGCTTACCGATAGCGTCCAAGATGTCCCGGGCGACTTCCTCAGACGCCCCACCTCCACTCCCTTTCGCATCCTTTTTGGGGGGGACAGGGCTCTCCATGCGCGGTGGCGTGTTCCTGCCCTCCCTGGGGCCGCTGAAGGCCTGCCCTTGTGCGCCATGTCCGCAGGGCTCCTCGTGGCTCTTGCTCCGCCTGAGCTTGCTGTTGGGGTATTTCCCCCTGGGCGCGATGATCGGGCCCAGGCTTTGCGACACCTGCCTCTCACTGAGAGGCCGCTGCAGGATTTTAATGGTATCTTCGGACATAGTTTAAAATGGCTGCCAAGCGGACAAGGCTTCAAATAGTGTACTGATCCTTCAAGCCCGATCAGATCATGTGTGCCTGGGCCACTAACCGTCACTCAACTGAATATGCAGCTGCACAGAGCATCATGGAAAACAGAGGTGTTGCTCGGCAACCTCTTCAGTAAGTGCAAGACAATGAGCTGCCATCTTGGGCCTCTGTGATGTCACACCTCCAGATTCTATTCAGTTTTGTGGTTGTCCTGCAGACTGCTTTTTCTTTCCACAGCCAGCTTTTATGGGACTCAGGATCCTTTGGGCACTGCCCCAGCAAGAGACACAGAAGGTCACATATTTTCCCAATAAATAAATGGGCTCCATGGTACAGCTGGGAACCTCTCCAACCAGTGCTAAGTGAGGCTTTCATGCAGTGATCTGCGTTGATACAAACGGTGAATATTTCTGCGATCACACTGCTTGCAAGGAGGATGTGGGGGAAGTAAAGGGTTATGTACCTCCCTCTGGAAAGCTGGCAGGAGTGGGGGAAATCTACCAATATTCAGTGTATTCACCCGCCAATGGTTCAGTGCCCTGAGAGTGAAACCTACCAGGAAACTCCAAAATGCCCATACTAAACATTTATTATTTATTTGAATTTATAAAGCAGTTAGGGCGAAGTGCTGCACATAATTGCAAAGAAACATGAGCAGGAGGGCAAACAATGTGATTTTAAAATTGTTAGTAATAGGCATAGCATGAAGATACGCTTTGAGAGGAACTCGGAAAGAGGGAAGAGTAGATGCAGCCTGTACAGAGTAGGTTAAACGGGTCTGCAACGTTTGGCTCTCCAGTTGTTGTGGGCTACAACTACCATCAACCCTATCTAGCATAGTCAATGGTGAGGGATGATGGGAGTAGAAGTTCACAACTTCTGGAGAGCTGCAGGATGCAGAACCGTGCGAGAAAGCCTTCCATAGTTTTGGGATAGAAGGGGGGATAAGCAAACATGGAATTGGGCACAAGGAGAACGAGGGACAGTCAGCAATGCTTAGATGAGGGTGTCATGTACTCTCCTCCAAGCTCCAAGAATTGTCCAGCTGCTGGAGGGTACACAATGTTTCCTCCGGAGTCACTTCTCTAAAGGACTTCTTCAAATCTCCCCATCTACTCGGATCTCAGCGTTGCCATCTCACTTGGGCAAGGCCAGAATCTCCCCTTCTAATAGGACTCTTTTCAAATTCATGGAACTTTGAGTGTTTGGGGGGGCGGGCGGTTCTGGTGCTTCCTGGACTGGGTTCTCTTTAGTTATCAATTTTCTTTCTGAGGATCCTTGATCAGCTGCATGCTTGGTTTTGGTGGAACATACTCAGCTCGATATCTGATGTGGGCTGCAGGTGGCTTGGCCAACTCAACTGGCCTGGGTGGACTTTGTATGAGGCCCTGCGGATCCCACGATGACACCAAATGACACAACACACTAGGTATCTTTTATTCTGTTTATATGTATGGTCAGGATGGTCGGGGTGTGGCAAGTGCCCCTTTCAGACTCCCATCTTCATCCTGAGTTAGTGATCCCAAGGTGACTGTTGACCTCTTCCTGGGTTAGTCTCCAGGAGCCTCATGCCTCTCTTCACCACCTCTGTGGCCAGGCCTGCTACCCCTCCTCTCTCAATGGCCAGGGCTGCTGTCTTCTTCCTCTCAGCCTCTTCCTTGGCCACCACCTGTGCCTTTAATTCTATGGACTTTGTACGGTCCATATTCAATGCCTATTCTTGGGCCTCTGTCTCAGACATTTTTCTCTCTGGGGAGAAGGTGTTCTGCTTGTCCTCTGGGTGTAAGTCTTCCAGGTTGCACTCTTCTTCTTTGTGCTTTTCTCCTTTCTGGGGGGTAATATACCCAGCTCCTCTGTGCTTTCATTGAGTGGCTCCACTGTTTGTCACTTTTCCTCTTTGCAGAAATTCTCCTCAACTCCTCTTTCCTTTCGTTGCCTGCTCTCCCGTCCTCTGCTCTGCTTGTATTTGCTCTTCTTTCCTCCATTTCGCTTCTACTCTCCTCCACTTTGCTTGTACCAGATTCTCTCCTTCCCCTGTACTCATCTCTCCATGCCCTACAATCTGCCAGCACTTTGCCCTCTAGCTTATATTCCACCTGTTCCTTTGCTCTTCAAGTCTTACAGGGCATCCTACCATCACTCTGTGGTGTGTTCCTGCTCGGGCATCTTCTTCTCTCTACCGTCACCTTACTCGTCATTGCATCTGACACTCTGGTCATTTCTCTCCTGTTTCATTCTGCCTCTTGCATCAACTTCTACTCTAGTCTCAAGCCTCATTAAATGCTCCTTCTCCACCTCCAAACTCCCACTGAGCAGCTTCAAATTTCCTTCTAATTGTTGTACTGGGAGATAGTCCTTATTTAGGGCTTGGTATGAATAGAGCATTCCTGATTGGTTGGATTGTTCTGTTTAAGGTCTGGTTGGGGTGGTTAGGAAAGGGTCCCACGATTAAGGGGGTTTATGTTGCACGCGCCATTTTTATGACTGGAGGTGCGGCAAACCCTTTTCCTAGAAGATTAATTGAACGAGATTTAGATATACTCAGGAGCGATGTGTGTTTGGTTTGTTCTATTCTACAATTAGTTCATGTAAAGAAGGCAATTAATTTCCTTTTTAATAATGTATATTATATATTGGTGACAAATCTAAATGCAGGTATTATTTTTATGTATTTTATCGACTCAAAACAGCTTCCCTCACACATAAATGCCTTAACCAGGCAGCCCCGCAATACCTTATAGACAGATTCACCAGACAGACAGCCTCTCACCCTTTACGAAAAGCCAACTCTAACCCATTGCTCGTACCCAGATTCAAACTTACCAAATCTGGCGGGAGTAGCTTCGCTGTTAAAGCGGCACAACTGTGGAACTGCCTTCCAACTGATCTAAGGGAAGATCTCCCTTACCAGCAATTCAGATCCAACTTGATCCAATGGCTAAAAGACCATGATGTCTAACCTCGCGCTTATGTCATTTGGGATCTCATGTATATTTTGTATATTTACCCTGTTCTACTTATCTGCCACATCTGCACTCTTGTAAACCTACTGTACATACTTCCCTCATTCTTTGACACTGCATGTCTACAGCATTGTAACCATAGCTGTATTCCCTGCGTATCTGTAACGTGTAACCTAAGTTGAACAACCCTCTTTCTGCCTTTGCGCCCGAATACCCTTGGGTCTGGTGCGCAATAAACAAACAAACAAACCAATGAGTGTGTATTTTCTCATTTTTCTTGTTCTTATTTAATTGTTTTGTGTATGTTTATTTCTTGTGAAAAGTTCTTTTGAACTAAAACACAATAAAAGAAAGAAAAAAAAAGTTGCAATTTCATATGTATGCAGTATACTTAAATGTGAATGGGATAAGTTACTTAGTGTTACTTTTTGGTTAAATTGATAAATATTAGCTTGGTATAAACAGATTAAAACCCGGCAGTCAGGGGTTGACTTTGAGAAACTGGTTTTGCTGAGTTTCAGAGGCCACAGGATGAGTAAATAAGTACCTACGACCTTAACGATGGTCAACTCAGCTGAAGGTGCGGGCCATGATTTGTATGGCCTAATAAGTATGGCAGAAAGCAGATGTAATCTCTTGAATGCATGGGAGCTTGACACAGGGTTTTCGCTATTTGGTTTTGAAAAGCAGTAAAACATGGGGTGAATCAACGCTAAAGCCCAGGAGTTTCAATTGTATTCTCAAGAAGTGCCCTGTGCGATGAAATGCTATTTATTTAGATTTGAATGATCCAATGGAGCCGGGATCCGTGGGATGAGCTAGTTATCACTAGTTCAACAGGGAGACCGCTATACTCAGCCTTCTTCATATATGTATTTATGCAGACTTTGGACAATTATGAGTTAAGGTTAAAGGGCTCAGGCCAGCTATTACTAGTAATGAATTATGTTTGCACACACATGACCTACCATCGATAAATCCTAAAAGGAGGTGTGTTTTGCACATGAGCTGAAGATGGTAGGTAAGATAACGGCTATCAATGAGAATGTGGGAATTGGAGAAAGATGAGGTTTTGTCCAATCACATGTGGGGGGTGGAGTGTAATAAAATATATGGTGTTTTAACTGTTGCAGATTTGTATATAATGTGTCAACTTATGTGGTTCAGTGAGACTTGGGTTAGTTTGACTACACAGTGTTATCTAACTGCTCGAATATACTGCCATGGAGAGAAGTTAAAGGTGTGTGTGTTTGTGTATTTATGTGTATGTGTATGTATGCATTTCGTGCGTATGTGTGGTGTGAGGCGTTTGAGGTGTTAAAAGTAAATCCCACCAATGCAGGAGGGATCGATGATGGTAAAATCCCCCAGAATGGCAATTTTCCCAACCGTTGAAGTCCACATCAAATTGGCCTAATAAAGGCTGCTTTTTTGGTTTGTGACCTTCAGTGGTCAGAGTTCAGACATATAACCGATGGTTCACACTGCCAGTCTGGACATGCTCAGTGGCATTTATAGTTCTAACTCCAGGGAGGAAATCTTCCTATCAGCCATTAGACACCATTCTAGATGATGCTCCCTTAACACTGGTCCATGGGTGAGTATGTGTGCTGGTCCTTCCCATTGAAGGTTGGTGGACTCAAGAACCATTTCTCCCACCTGTGGCTTGGTGGGGATGCTGTTCCTATTCACTCCAATGAGGGGAGAGGATGTAGCAGTCTTTTTCTCTCCACCATATCTGCAGCTTTGAGGGAGGCAGGGGATCGCCCCTTTGTAAGTCTCACCTTAGTATGGAAAAAAGGGGAGCTCCCTCTAGGTATACTCTGACTGCACTGATGAGGGCTGTATTGCCTTCTGCCCCTATGGGTGTTAAATGGGAAAGGGGCAAGGAATCCCTGCAGATATGCTCTTTTGTTGGTAAAAAGCACTCCTGTACATTACCTGGTGTCCCCATCATTCCCATACCTCAAAATGTGTAAATATGGGTTTTGAGTCCAGTCCGGGTTTTCCTCTGGTGGGAAATACGAATTATGGGAGATGTAGTCGCTCTCTGTTACTAAAATTAGCTAGGCCCAGATAATCTGGGCAACGGTCCTGTTGTCTAGTATTCCTCCTGACCTCTGGGAACTAACAATGACTTCTCCATAGACCTCCTCTTCCCAAGTCTGAGTTGACCCACATGGATCCGGTACTGATTTCCCTCCGACACAGAGGCAAAATCAGTCAATTGTAGCCATCATGGAATATATGATAAGATCTGGAATTTATAACGCTCCTTTACACAAATGTTTTTAGGTGCCACAAGACAAGGACGGGAGACAGAGGGATGAGAAGACAAAAGATCTTACTAGTCCTTGTGACTTCAGATCGTGCAAGTGCAATGAGAAAGTGAGGTGAGAGGGTGCGGTGAGAAGAGCAGGGAAAGGGGAAGTGCAGTCAGGGCAGCAGCGCCCTGAGTGAGTGCGAGGACGGCAGAGGACTACACGAGTGCAGTCGCAGACCGGAAGATCTGGCTAGGCCAGAAAGCAGTGCAATGTGACAGGGCAAGGGAGGGGTGGCACCCTCTGTGCATCTGAGGGCAACCACACCATCAGTCAGGATGAGCAGACAGATAGATTAGCGGAGGAGAGGTAGAGAGAAGGAAGAAGAGAAGAGGAAGGTCTTGAGCAGCTTCTGATCTTCATGTAATCCGGCTCAAGTTTGAGAGGGGCAGGGAATCCATTCCAGAGGGAGGCACCTGCAGAGGAGAGAGATCCCTGCCCCACTCTCTGTTTGGAGAAGCGTTGGACCCGCAGAGCGTTTGAGCTAGCTGACCGGAGGAATCTAGAAGGAAGGCATTTGGTAAGAGAATGTTGGATATAGAGATGAGCACAGCCCCTGTGGATGATGCAGAGGATCTTGAACTTGATCCTCGTGGCCATCAGGAGCCAGTGGAGAGATTTCAGAGCTGGCTGGAGAGATGCAGTCCTTGGGATTGAGGCCAAGGATAAATCCTGCAGTCCTGTTCTGGATTAGTTGAAGAGGGTGAATAATAGAGTTAGGTAGATTGCGAAAGAGGCTATTGCCAACCTGGTGAGAACCAGAGCTCTGGAGACAATGAAAGGTAAGAAAGGGTAGGATAACTCTGAGGAGGTACAGCTGGAAGTGGGCCTTCTTGGCAAGGTCTGTGATGTGTGGAGAGAAGGAGATAGTGGAATTGAAGATGATGCTGAGGTTTTTTGCATCACATCAGGGTAAGGGAAGGGGACCCAAGGAGGGTGGCCAGAGGGAGAGAGGAAAGGTGGGAGCAGGGGTTGCAATGAGAAGGATCTCTGTCTTACTGGCAATAAGGTAGAGGTTGTTAGTGGCACACCATCCCTGAATAGCGCATATAAAGTCAGTATGATAGGTTATTTATAATGCGCTTAATACCATGAGGTTTCAAAGCACAGACCCGTGGATCGAACCTCTGTTGCACGTATCTCTTGCTTCCAAGGCAATCATGTTACCACTGAGTTATCCTCCCAGGAATGAGCGAGGAGGGAGAGGAGGCTGAGGGTAGCCTGAAAGAGAGCTGTGTGTCATCCGCATAACACTGAATGTTAGAGGAGAAAGTAGAGGTCAGGTGGGCCAGGGGGAGCACATAGACATTGAAGAGCCAGGGTGAACGGATATAGCCCTCGGGAACACCACATGTGGAAAGGGAAGTGGTGGAGAGAAAGGACCCAAGTTTGACCTGGGAGGGTCGGTCCAAGAGGAAAGAGGTCAGCCATGCCAGAGCCTGATCAGTAATGCCAAGGTTCACACTGAGAGAGTGATCAGGGTGGCGTGATTGACCATGTCAAAGGCAGAGGACAGGTCAAGGAGAATGAGGACATAGTGAGAGCAGATCTTCACAGGCGTTCAGGAGAGAAGTTTCCATGTCGCAAGCCGATCTGAAGCCAGCTCATGGTCATGGAGTCAGTGTGAACGTTTAGCTGAGAGATGGCCAGTTTCTCCAGGAGTTTACCCAGGAAATGCCACACTCACCTGTGTCTCTGCAGGAGCGATGGATGAGCCTCCTTTGACCCCGAGTTCTCACTTCCCCGTTTCCCCCTGAGGAACACCTGTCAAATATAAGATGCACACTCAGACCTGGGTTCACCTGATTTCCCAGGGCCCCTTCCCTTCTCTCTACTATGTGCAGTGATGTCCCCTAAGGGCTTACCTTGGTTTTTAGTGGGGTGTGCACTCCATCCTGCATTCGCAGGGGCGCAATTCTATTGGTGATTCACAGCCCTACACTCGTAGGGATGATGCCAATGTCTGTTTGCCGAGTTCTGATGCCACATGCTGTTATATGCCTTCACAGCGAGGGAGAGTGTTCAATGTGGTAGTTTATTCACTAGCAAGATAGTCCTTTCCACAAGGCGAATGTTGCGCGGTGGGTTGTGAGAGTCCGGTATTGTCCGAATTGTCTTATTTTGCCAAAGGTATCTTGGGTGAGTAGCGCTGCGTGTAGAACTCAGAACCGCCGGTAAGTATGCGTGGCGTTATAGGTTCGAGTGCACCTAGTAATGTCTCTCCTTTCCCTTGCAGGAGTGGATTATGGAGTGCTTGTGCCACGAGTCTGGGTTCAGCGCTATTGGAGAGCCTCGGGGGTCCGGTAAGTATGCACAGAGACTTCGGTAAGTATGCACAGCGTTACTGGAGCGAGCGCAGTAAGTAATGTCTCTCCTTTCTTTTAAAGGAATTTCGGTAGGTATGCACAGCATTACTGGAGTGAGCGCAGTAAATAATGTCTCTCCTTTCTTTTGCAGGAATTTGGGCGCTCGGACTACGAACCTGGATTCCAGCATAGCGGGAAGATTCGGTGAGTATGCGCAGCGTTACTGGAGAGAGAGCGCTAATGAAAGTTCTACTTTGCGCTTACAGATGCCGGTGTAGGTTTCACCTCGTGTCCGGGGAAAGCTGTGGCGCGGAGAAAGCGCAGAGGTTGATCCGGAGCAGGTAAGCAGAAGCAGGTTGATCTGGAGCAGGTAAGCAGAAGCAGGATGATCCGGAGCAGGTAAGCAGAAGCAGGATGATCCGGAGCAGGTAAGAAGAAGCAGGATGATCCAGAGCAGGTAAGCAGGAGCACTTAGAGTGTGTTGCTGATGCAGTTTTACAGAAAGCAACATGAAGCACTGGAAGAATCTTGGGTGTGGCTTACATAGCCAGCCACACCCAAACAATAGAGAGCTCATGGGCTTTCAAGTACTTCCTGTTTGGCAACAGGAAGAACAGGAAGTGGTAACCAGGAAGTTACTACAAATACCAGGAAGGAATTAAAAGAAGGTAACAGCTATAGGTTTTTTGTGTGCCTATGCCAGGCCTGCCAAGCCTCCACCCAGCTTGCCCTGACTACATGCCTGGTACCCATGACAGGAAAGGAGTGATAGAGATTGGGTGATAGTTGACAGGGCAGGAAGGTTCAGCAACAGACATTTTCAGGAAGAAGTGCATAAGTGAGTGCTTCAGAAGAGAGGGTAAAGATCCAGTGGCAAAAGAATGATTACAGAAATCATTCAAGGCTGGAGCGAGGGAAACACTGTTATCCTTAATAGTTCTGGAGGACGCACTTGTTTGAACCTGTTGGATGCAACTTTCATAGAAAGTAGTGTTATAGAGAGAGAGAGAGAAAGAGAGAGAGAGAGAGAGAGAGAGAGAGAGAGAGAGAGAGCGAGAGAGAGGAGCAAAGGAGAGAAATGGGAAAGGTGGCCAGAGGGGGCCTGAGAGAGGTAGACGGAGAGAGATAAGGATAGGAGGATAGTGTGGACAGGTTGTTCTGAGTTTTAGTGTGATATGAGAAGCCAGGGCCATACAGTGGGCCTGGGAAGGAGCAGGAGAGGTAGAGACTGCTGTCGGATTGGCCAGATCTTTACAGATTTCAAAAAGTTTGGCCATGCTGTTAGAGGCCGCGGAGACTTGGGCTTGAATGTGGGCCCTCTCCTTGGAGAAAGTCAAGAGTCTGTATTGCCTTGAGAGCAGGCAGCAGGCCAGTTTGTCAGAAGATTTGACTGAAGCCCCCCACTTCTGCTCAGCAGCTCTGCACTTGAGTTTTAGAGCAGCCAGGTCGGAGTCATACCAAGAATTGCACTTGGAGGCAGGTTTCAGACAGATCCTCATGACAGAGAAAGGGATATCCAGGATATAAGACATAGAGAGATGAAGGTTGGAGAGGGCTGTGTCAGAGTGGTTGTCAAATGCAGGGATAGGAGCAGGAGAGAAAGTAGAGGCAAAAGCAGCAACTGACACCCGCTTCATAGGTTGAATGACCGCGAAGGAAGTTGGCAGTGCTGGGGGAGGTTTGCCAGAGGGACAGATAGCTTCAGGTGAGAGGAAAGCAGAACATGGTCAGTCCAAGAGAGGGTTAGAGAGGGGGATGTCTGCGGAGATGAGAACATCCAAGGTGTGTCCGGCTGAGTGTGTCAGACCAGAGGGAAGACTAGAGAGGGAGAGAAAGTTCCAAAGGTTGTGGAAAGGCCCAGAGTGGTCAGAGGAGTCCAAGTGGATGTTGAATTCTCTGGGAAAGAGAAGTTTAGAAGTAGAGGGAAGGAGAGAGGATGAGGGATCAGCTCATTCAGAGAGGAAGAGGGCGACCTGGCAAGGTGGCTTGTAGATGGTGGGCAAAGTCAGAGAAAGGCCAGGAGATATAGAGTTCCTGAAGACCAGGCATTCAAAGGAGGAGTAAGCCTTGGTGGGAATGATAAAGGCAGGGACCCTCTCAGGAAAGACCAGTGCCACACCACCTCTGGGCCGATTGGTCCTTGGGTCGGAGAGGATCTTGTAGCCCTCAGGGAGAAGAGAGTTGAAGCTTGTAACAGAGCTGGCAGTGAACCAAGTCTCAGTGAGAGCGAGAACATCCAGGTCAAGGTCATCGAGGAGGAGACAGATGTCAGAATAGTGTTTGACAGCAGAGTGAGCATTGAGAGTAGCTACGTGGACCAGGTTGCCTCTTTTGAAATACTTCGACGTGGAGTACAGGAGAGTGGTACACCCCGTGGAAGAGGCAGAGGGCCCGAAGAGAGGGCAGAGGTAGACAGTGGGGGCAGATGGCTCAGAGAGGAGGAAATGGAGGACAACAGAGAGGAGGCAGCAGAGGAGCAGGTGGGTGGCAGAGGAGCTGGAGCTGTCGATGAGGAAGGTGATAGAGGGGCCAGAGAGGAGGCAGAGTGGAGAGGCACAGAGGAGGCTGCAGAGGTGGAAGGGAGTGGCAGAGGAGCGAGAGAGGTAGAGGAGGAAGGTGACTGAGTGGCCAGGGAGGTGGTAGATAGTGTAGCAGGAGAAGAGAGAAAGTTGACAAGACGTGGGAAATGCCTATGCAGGAGGAGGAGGTTGGGCTGAGTGCCCTGGACCAAAGTGTCCTATTTACATAGACATTAATTATGGTTTTGGAGGACAGGAAGGAGGCCAAAAGGACCTCCCATCTTGTGTCACCATTAATGGGATATGAAGAGAAAGGAGAGAGAACAGTGACCATATGTAGGGTCCATTGGTCAGTAGAGGGAACGACAAAGAGGAGGTCAGTGAGAATATGTCTGGAGGAGGCACTGACGTGGGTGTCAGCGATGGGAAGGTCTGGATTGTGTGAGAAATCTGATGCATTTCTCCCAGGTTATTCCTGGGGATCCTTTGTTCAGGTGGCCTGGGGAGGGCCATCTCTCTTGGATCCCAACCCTAGGGGCTGGCGAGCGAGGGAGGATCACCTGAGCTGGGGGTCCTTCGAGACTGCGAGAGGAGCGCCCTTGGGCAAGACGTGCTATTACATGTTTTCTGAGGCACCCCTACCTGATATCCCAGCAGTCTCTATGGGATATTGCCACCAAAATCCCATGCCCCCCCAGTACTTTCCCTTAAGGAAAGGATGGAAAGAACAAAAGGAGAACAAAGATCTTGAGGCTTTCATAGGTTGCATCAAGTCAACCTCCCTTTGGCCCAATGTGTTTCCTTTACCAGAATCCAATCAGCCCTATATCTATGGTAAAGCTATTAAGAGCCCAAACCCTGTCAGAGTAGGAAACAACCTCTCTCAGAATCCCAGTTTTTCTGTTGCCTACCCGAATACTCCCGGTCATTCTTTTCCATCTCCATCTGGTTATTATTTCCCAATCTCCCAATCTGCCTTTACAAAATACTACTGTTCCCATAATCTCCTGATCTATCCCATAAACCCTACCGAACGCTAATTCCCCCCCCCCTTTCTGACACAAACACCTTCTTACAACAGACTAATGCAAAAACTGTTTACCTGACATGTCCCAACCAAAGGGTCATGCAAAGTTAGGCAATCTACCAGAATCACACACACCTGACGGCCCTTTCATTTCCCCAGAGGGCTAAAAGGTGGAGCACGAGAGCACAGAACGAGCAAGGCAGACCGCACAATGACCCAGCTATCCAAGTACAGCAGTTCAAGAGGAGGAGAAAGGCAGTGAGAGCCAAGGAGGTGACATGGAGAGAAGCCACCGTGCCCTTTCCAACCCAAGCCTGCGTAGCCTCTGTGGAAGGATTCATAAGACCGCAAACAATAGCCAGCGTGTGTTGCAGCAGAAGTCAACGGTACACAGGGCCCTCGTCCACTGATAACCAAGCCAGCGAGAGACGCTTTCCACCGTGGTACCAACCTTGACTCCAGAGACAAAAAAAGCCAAGCGGTTCATCACAGCTAGTGAATCGAAAGGAGAGCCGATAAGAAACCGAACTGTGTTGAACAAAAGTAGCAAAATGGCTGATTGAAGAAAAGTACAAAGAACTGTTAATACGAGAGGCGAAAACCAGCTACAGAGGAGTCCAGCACCACGTGGGTGCTCACTCAAGAGACTCTGGGCTATTACCCTATTGTCGAAACTATCGTTACCAGAAGGCTTTGGGAACATGGTAAGAAAGGGGTCAAAGTGGTCATACGGGGGTCTAGAAAAATACTCAGAACAGTCAAAAGTCTTTGACTAGCAGAAGTTGAAAAGCAAAGGGAAGTGAATCCTGCATCATAAGACAGTAAAGGAAATTGTGGGTAATTGGCAAGAGTGAACCGGACAGAGGGATGCTGATGGAAAGGGGCGAAGCCTAAAGTCTTGATGAACAGTGTGTTGACAAAGGATAACCCGACAGAAGGATGCCCACCGTAAACTGTTTAAAATGACATTAAGGCTAGTGAATGCAACAAGTGAAAGTGTTCTGTGAAAAACCATAGAACCTGACAGAGGGAGGCTGATATTCGAGAGAGGTCTGCGCCCGGAAGACGGTGACCCAGGGCTGAAGACCCTCACCATAAATGTAATAAGAAAGGAACTTTTTTTTATGCTGAACATATCAGGTCATCGGAAGCAGGAGACCCAACTACCGAAGGTCCTGATATGGCTAAGAACTTGGGGATCTAGTGGTGAAAAGCCATCACCCAACATCCGTTTAAAAAGGAACTTTGAGTTGTTATTTTATTTATTCATCAGTTCCTCAAAGGCAAGAGACTTATAAGAGAAAATAGACTTGACCATCGACTGTCCTGATAGCTGAGAACAGAACTGTCCTCTAGTGCTGGGAAAGCTCGAGAGTGTGCTGTGCTCAGGAGTCCAACCTGGTCCCGTGCTCAAAAGGTGCTGAAAGGAGACCCCTGGTAACCCTATCCTGAATTATCATTTGTGAAGACTTCTTTCTTTTCTTGTGAATCCTATCACACACTCTTTTTGTATTTAGCTGTAAGGACTGGCAATAGGTGTCTTCGTATAGGCACTTTTATTTGACAAGACGACACTACGACTGCCTTATTTTTCATTTGATGGTTGTAGCTTGCTCCCATATTAGCTTCAGGCTTAGATTAGGCATTTTTCCCAACCTACATATTCAGTTTAATAAATACCCTTGAACTGTCATCGCTTGTGTCTGTCTTTACTATTGCCACCATGAGTTCCTTACAATTGGAGACCAGGATATGCTTCTTGAACTTCTTCCTTTCAGACTTTGTGAGAGGGATAGGATAAGTGATAGAAAAGCAGTTAGAGAACATGAGTAGGACTGAGATCACCATAAAGGGGTGTAGGTAGTAAGGAGATGGAGATGAGAGTGGAGAGGAAGCACAGCACAGAACTACGCCACACAGAATGCACTTATTGGGAACCCAGCGGAAGGCACATTAAGCAGTGGACTGAGAAGCACAAGCACGTGGACTCAACAGCGGTAGTGAGCTTGCAGGGGAATGAGCAGAGGAGGCAGATAGGTAGAGCACAACCAACAATTACCAACAGTTAACACAGAGTGGGAAAGCTAGAGAGGTAAAAAGACCTACGCGTCACAACAGAAGCAGAATGTAAAGTACAACCAACAATTACCAACAGTAAACACAGAGGGAGGAACCAAGAGATGGAAAAAGGTTGAGGGGGGTCAACAGAAGCAGAGTGAAGGTAACAGCACACCTAGAGGGGGAAAAGCACAAAAGAAACAGCAGGGAACATAAAGTGAGGCAACCGTGTACGAGGAAACCTAATGGGTGCATGGGGACAGTGTACATTGAGCCAAGCATTTAAGTGGAAGTGTGCGCAAAGGCAGAGTAGTTTAGGTGAGAGCTGTAACGGCTGCACCCCCTTCCCGCATCTTTCTTACTGTATGGTCGCTTTTGGTAGATGGTTGCACAGTGTACTCACACTCTGAGCTGCAGCCCTTCATCACCAAACACTGCACCCTTGGCCAGCTCTGGGTTTGCAGCAGAGGGTCCAATCCTTAGTTCTTAAAGGATCTGATGCGTGTGACATAGCGCAACATACTATGTGTCCAATGGCCAGCGTCTACTGCAGGCCTGCATCGCACAAAACTGCGCCCTTGGCCTGTTCAGGCTTTGCCACAGAGAGTCCGATCCTCGGTTCTTAAAGGATCTGATGCATGGAACATAGCGCAATGTGCTATGTATCAAATAGCCAGTGTCTCTTGCGGTTCTGCGTCACACAACACTACGCCCTTGGCCTGCGTGCGCTTTGCCGCAGAGGATCCGATCTTCGGTTATTAAAGGATCTGGTGTGTGGAATGTAGCCCAACAAGCTACGCATCAAACAGCCAGCATCTCCTGCAGTCCTGTGTCACACAACACCACCGCCTTGGCTTGTGCGTGTTTTACCACAGAGGGTCCGATCCTCAGTTCTTAAAGAATCCGATGCATGTAACGTAGCGAACATTCTACGTATGAAACGGCCAGTATCTTCTGCAGTCCTGCATCACACAACACTGTGCCCTTGGCCTGCAATGGCTTTTATTGAGTGTCCCAGAGATGGGTAACTTGGCTTGGGGATACTGCGGGTCTCGCATACCAGGAGATGACCTCTCCAGGTACATGGGCCATGTCAGTATAGCCATAAGCTCACTATGTAACTGGGGTATACTGACCATAATCTACGGTGGTCCTTCAAGGACTTGAGGTGAATTGTTAGGGTAGACTTGATGCCTGCAACAGTGGGTATGGACTTGATCTAAGGGGCTCTGCAGTTCTAGTGATGCAGGGAAGATAGGGTCAAGGAAAGTGAGTGGTGGCAAAGAGAGTACAGGAAAAAAGAGAAGATAATGTGAGTTAGCCAGACAGTGGTGTGGGCTTTGTTGCAGAGGTTTGTGCAGAGGGAAAGGCAAGGGACCGGGGTAACAGACAGACTTTAAACTCCTTTTGATGGTATGGTTCAGTGATAAAGACAGATTTAGACAACTCATATGTGGGACAGAAATTCTCATAGATGGTCAGAAATCACAGACATAATTGCCCTGCTTAGTTGTCGCAAGTAAAATGTAAATGTAATGAAAAAAAAAAAGGGGAAAGAAAGTAAGAGCAAAGGAGGCCCTTGACTAACGTTGTGGACAGGGGTGTTGCAAGGTCAGGAAAAGATCAGGGGCTAAGCTAATGTCGGGACTGGTGGGATTCGGGGCTAGCTAGCCTTTTTGCTGTAGCCCCTGAGCTTCTATCCGGGGCTACAACGAAAAGACCCGGGGCTATAGCCCCCTAACGCCACCCCTAGCGACGCCTCTGGTTGTGGAGCCTGTAGTCAAAAGGAAAAAAAAACATTCCGAACCGTGCAAGCAGAGACCCGGGGGTCAGTTGGTTTTACCATTCACAGAGGGGATTCATTGAAATGACATCCTCCATTTCCATACATGGTGGATGACATTTCTGATCACTGCTGTATGCACAAGGCAGTGACCAACGAGAATTTTCCATCTGTGTTATAAGGCACTGAAATCCAGCCAAGAAATGTAAATAAAATGAGGTAGGCCTCCCTGCCAGGCTAGGAGGCTCATTTTAAATGAGCCTATATATGAAATATTATTGCTCCACTTATTGTTGGTGCTTTTGTACAATAATTAGGGTTTGATAGTAGCAGTAGGGGCCACCTTTCCTTTACATTCAAAATGTTGACAGGCGATCATGCCCCTTGTGTGTCCTTAGTCCCGCCCCTTTTTTATATTTATTTGATATCAATTAGATATCAATTTGATAATCCCTGCCAAATGTTTGATATGAACGTTATATCATTTTGATAAGAACCCTGATATTTTTAAATGCATTTTTATACATTTTGATATCGATTTCATATAAAAATTGATATTAAAAATAAAATACATTTTATATCAATTTTCTATAAATTGGATATAAATTGTGGGAGCAGCCCATGGCCGCGGAGTGAAATGAGCTCCGAAGACAAGGACTAGGAATTGTCAAGGTGAAATCCGTTCCACGCAGAATCAGCACGAACTCCTACCTCCCCTTGGCGGTCTTGGTGCCTGGATTGGGTAAACGCAGGCCACCCCGACCCCCACAGGGAAAGAGGGTTAGGGTCCTTGGATTGGATGGGTAGAGGGTTTTTAGGTACACCGGGTTGAGGTTTAGGGAGTGGTTGTGATTAGGCAGGGGGTTTCTAGGAAAGGCATGCTCCTTGGCTCTGTCCTTGGCCAATCAGTCCTTTAGGCAGTGGCACCAAGTTCTTCTGTTCTTCACAGTAATTGCCACACTCACATGCATTCAATCTCATACATGCGTTACCCCTCTGGTTAAACCATGCCTTCAACTTCCATGCATGCGTTACCCCTTTGTTTCAGCTCCACACTCTGTTATTATCAGCACAGAGGTGGATTTCGGATTGCAGGTCAAACAAAATGCAGAAACATTAACAGTGTCCAATTCACATTCTCGATCTGTTGTCAGAAAGTGGTTCAAGATGTACAATGATACCGGATTAAATTGAGCACACCCAACGAGTGCCCCACTGTGATCAAACTAGACAGTTATCATGCATTAGACAGATAACTTAAAGGCACTTAGCTCTGGATTCGCCAAGCGTCTTGCTCCTTGCAGTAAGGACGGGTTCAGAAGGCTGCGAGGGCCGATGCGTTTTCGTTTTCCTGACAAGAAAGGAAATAATTAGTGCGTGCTCCCTGGTGTTGTATGGTAACAGCTTTCACCCAATCAACACAAATTATGCCTGCAACTGCGAGCATAGCGCGGCATGCAGTTAGGAGTTAGTATTGTTGAAGCGTTCCGCAATGCTTTTGTGGTTGCTTCCAAAAAGTTAGTATTTCAAACGAGTATCAGATACTAGCTCCGGTAACATCCGCAGCGTTTAAACAAGTTCAGCACTTATCTTATTAGGCGTAGGGCCAGAGAAGGTGGTTTTTGGCGAGGGCGTGCCCCGCGTGAGTTTTTCGCCGGAGCTCTGCGTGATGCGTCCTGTCCGATGAAATCTCGAGCGCGAACAAACAGTCGCGGGTTGCGCATGCGCGGTAGCTCTTTCACGCATGCGCGTTGTATCGGGCGTGGGCCTGGCCGTTGCCTGGGATGTTTGCAGGCCCCGTGTGCCTGGCCTTTTCCAGAGAGGCATCTGGACTGCTGGGGCTGTAGTTCTATGCCCAGAGGCTGCTGGGATATGTAGTCCGGCAAGTTTCTTCTTGCTTCTTGTGAATGTCCTGCTGCCACACAAAGCACATCTACAAACTGGGCACAGATGACACCTATTAAAAGGCTTTCCCACCCCTGTTCCAGCAACAACCTTACATTTCCCTTTGTTATTTCTTGACTTTACGACAGTACACCCCCTCCCCACCGAAGGGCCTGGTTTAGAGGGATGATTACGATGGAACAGGCACAAGAGCCGAGGAGCATGCACATTAGAGGCGGGTTCCCACAATCTATCCTCAGGGCCAAAACCCACCCAGTCAATGAAGTAAAATAACTGGCCTCCCCGTATTCGTGAATTAAGTATTGCCCTCACCTCATATTCCGGAAACCCTTCGACTAAAATGGGCGGTGGTCTTTGCATTCGTATGTGAGGGGCCGCGGCTTTCAAGAGAGCCGCATGGAAGACAGGGTGAACCTTCATTTTGAGAAGGCAGACGCAATCGCATGGCCACTGGATTTATAACTTGTGTGATACAGAACGGGCCAAGGAAACATGATTTTAGTTTCTGGGAGCCTAACACACGTAAATGTTTTGTTGAAAGCCACACTTTATCACCTATTTGGTAGTCTGGATTGGTACGACGCTTTTTATCAGCATATGTTTTGTTCGTAATTTTGGCCTTAACCAAGTTCTGATAAGCCTTTTTCCAGGTTTCTGCTAATAAGTTTATTCTTGTTTGTACTGATGGTAGAGTATCTGGAAGTAGTGTAGTAGATGGTTGCATATGTGGATCATACCCATAAGTTGCGAAGAATGGAGAGTACCCAGTGGCAGTATGTTGAGAATTATTATATGCTAGTTCTGCGAACCACAGGGTTTCTACCCAGCCTTCCTCAGCACCATGTGTAAAACAACGAAGATACTGTTTGAGAGTTTGATTCAATTGTTCGGACTGTCCGTCCGTTTCGGGATGGTAACTGCTGGACAGCTGTAACTGTATACCGATCTTCTTACAGAAGAGACGCCAGAACTTGGACATAAACTGAGACCCTCGATCTAAGATTATATGCTGTGGTACTCCATGCAATCAGACTATGTGCTGCAAGAACAAATGCACACATTCTCCCGCAGTTGGTAAGCCCTGACAAGGAACAAAATGAGCGAGTTTAGTGAATGAGTCTATCACCACTAATATGGTTGTGCACTTCTGATCCGGAGGTAATTCCATGATAAAGTCCAGTGACACTGTATGCCACTGTTGACATGGCGTTGGTAGGGGCCTAAGCAGACCCATGGGTTTCTTGTGATCCGACTTGTTCCGGGCACATACTTTGCGTTGTGTTACATATTCTCGGACTTCTTTATGGAGGTTCGGCCACCAGTAATGTCGTTGGATCAGTTCTTGAGTCTTATTGATGCCTGGATGTCCAGCTAACGGTGAATCATGGCACCATTTGAGTGCTTGTATTCGCAGTGTTTGAGTAGGTAGATACACAACCTTACCCTGATACGGTATCCCTTCTTCCAGTCGGCGTTCCAGGTTTGGATCTTCCCACTGGAGCAATTCCTGTGCAGTCATTGCATCTCCAATCTGTTCCAGTAGGGTATTGGTTACACTTCCTATGATCTTAGTCGAAGGCACTATGGGTTTCGCCTCTTCGTCTGTGTTAGGACAGCTTGATGGTTCTGGATAACTGGATAGCAGGTCAGCTTTCTTATTCTCTTGCCCTGGGCGGTATGTTACCACGAAATCAAAGTCTGCAAAGTACATGGCCCAATGTAGCTGTCGTGGAGTAAGGGCACGTGCAGATTTTAAGAACTGAAGATTACGATGGTCTGTTAGCACGGTTATGGTGTGTCTTGGCCGAAGAGAGGGCAGAGGTAGACAGTGGGGGCAGATGGCTCAGAGAGGAGGAAATGGAGGACAACAGAGAGGAGGCAGCAGAGGAGCAGGTGGGTGGCAGAGGAGCTGGAGCTGTCGATGAGGAAGGTGATAGAGGGGCCAGAGAGGAGGCAGAGTGGAGAGGCACAGAGGAGGCTGCAGAGGTGGAAGGGAGTGGCAGAGGAGCGAGAGAGGTAGAGGAGGAAGGTGACTGAGTGGCCAGGGAGGTGGTAGATAGTGTAGCAGGAGAAGAGAGAAAGTTGACAAGACGTGGGAAATGCCTATGCAGGAGGAGGAGGTTGGGCTGAGTGCCCTGGACCAAAGTGTCCTATTTACATAGACATTAATTATGGTTTTGGAGGACAGGAAGGAGGCCAAGAGGACCTCCCATCTTGTGTCACCATTAATGGGATATGAAGAGAAAGGAGAGAGAACAGTGACCATATGTAGGGTCCATTGGTCAGTAGAGGGAACGACAAAGAGGAGGTCAGTGAGAATATGTCTGGAGGAGGCACTGACGTGGGTGTCAGCGATGGGAAGGTCTGGATTGTGTGAGAAACCTGATGCATTTCTCCCAGGTTATTCCTGGGGATCCTTTGTTCAGGTGGCCTGGGGAGGGCCATCTCTCTTGGATCCCAACCCTGGCGAGCGAGGGAGGATCACCTGAGCTGGGGGTCCTTGGAGACTGCGAGAGGAGCGCCCTTGGGCAAGACGTGCTATTACATGTTTTCTGAGGCACCCCTACCTGATATCCCAGCAGTCTCTATGGGATATTGCCACCGAAATCCCATGCCCCCCCAGTACTTTCCCTTAAGGAAAGGATGGAAAGAACAAAAGGAGAACAAAGATCTTGAGGCTTTCATAGGTTGCATCAAGTCAACCGCCCTTTGGCCCAATGAGTTTTTTTTACCAGAATCCAATCAGCCCTATACCTATGGTAAAGCTATTAAGAGCCCAAACCCTGTCAGAGTAGGAAACAACCTCTCTCAGAATCCCAGTTTTTCTGTTGCCTACCCGAATACTCCCGGTCATTCTTTTCCATCTCCATCTGGTTATTATTTCCCAATCTCCCAATCTGCCTTTACAAAATACTACTGTTCCCATAATCTCCTCATCTATTTCATAAACCCTACCGAACGCTAATTCCCCCCCTTTCTGACACAAACACCTTCTTACAACAGACTAATGCAAAAACTGTTTACCTGACATGTCCCAACCAAAGGGTCATGCAAAGTTAGGCAATCTACCAGAATCACACACACCTGACGGCCCTTTCATTTCCCCAGAGGGCTAAAAGGTGGAGCACGAGAGCGCAGAACGAGCAAGGCAGACCGCACAATGACCCAGCTATCCAAGTACAGCAGTTCAAGAGGAGGAGAAAGGCAGTGAGAGCCAAGGAGGTGACATGGAGAGAAGCCACCGTGCCCTTTCCAACCCAAGCCTGCGTAGCCTCTGTGGAAGGATTCATAAGACCGCAAACTATAGCCAGCGCGTGTTGCAGCAGAAGTCAACGGTACACAGGGCCCTCGTCCACTGATAACCAAGCCAGCGAGAGACGCTTTCCACCGTGGTACCAACCTTGACTCCAGAGACAAAAAAAGCCAAGCGGTTCATCACAGCTAGTGAATCGAAAGGAGAGCCGATAAGAAACCGAACTGTGTTGAACAAAAGTAGCAAAATGGCTGATTGAAGAAAAGTACAAAGAACTGTTAATACGAGAGGCGAAAACCAGCTACAGAGGAGTCCAGCACCACGTGGGGGCTCACTCAAGAGACTCTGGGCTATTACCCTATTGTCGAAACTATCGTTACCAGAAGGCTTTGGGAACATGGTAAGAAAGGGGTCAAAGTGGTCATACGGGGGTCTAGAAAAATACTCAGAACAGTCAAAAGTCTTTGACTAGCAGAAGTCGAAAAGCAAAGGGAAGTGAATCCTGCATCATAAGAAAGTAAAGGAAATTGTGGGTAATTGGCAAGAGTGAACCGGACAGAGGGATGCTGATGGAAAGGGGTGAAGCCTAAAGTCTTGATGAACAGTGTGTTGACAAAGGTGAACCCGACAGAAGGATGCCCACCGTAAACTGTTTAAAATGACATTAAGGCTAGTGAATGCAACAAGTGAAAGTGTTCTGTGAAAAACCATAGAACCTGACAGAGGGAGGCTGATATTCGAGAGAGGTCTGCGCCCGGAAGACGGTGACCCAGGGCTGAAGACCCTCACCATAAATGTAATAAGGAAGGAACTTTTTTCTATGCTGAACATATCAGGTCATCGGAAGCAGGAGACCCAACTACCGAAGGTCCTGATATGGATAAGAACTTGGGGATCTAGTGGTGAAAAGCCATCACCCAACATCCGTTTAAAAAGGAACTTTGAGTTGTTATTTTATTTATTCATCAGTTCCTCAAAGGCAAGAGACTTTTAAGAGAAAAGAAACTTGACCATCGACTGTCCTGATAGCTGAGAACAGAACTGTCCTCTAGTGCTGGGAAAGCTCGAGAGTGTGCTGTGCTCAGGAGTCCAACCTGGTCCCGTGCTCAAAAGGTGCTGAAAGGAGACCCCTGGTAACCCTATCCTGAATTATCATTTGTGAAGACTTCTTTCTTTTCTTGTGAATCATATCACACACTGTTTTTGTATTTAGCTGTAAGGACTGGCAATAGGTGTCTTAGTATAGGCACTTTTATTTGACAAGACGACACTACGACTGCCTTATTTTTCATTTGATGGTTGTAGCTTTCTCCCATATTAGCTTCAGGCTTAGATTAGGCATTTTTCCCAACCTACATATTCAGTTTAATAAATACCCTTGAACTGTCATCGCTTGTGTCTGTCTTTACTATTGCCACCATGAGTTTCTTACAATTGGAGACCAGGATATGCTTCTTGAACTTCTTCCTTTCAGACTTTGTGAGAGGGATAGGATAAGTGATAGAAAAGCAGTTAGAGAACATGAGTAGGACTGAGATCACCATAAAGGGGTGTAGGTAGTAAGGAGATGGAGATGAGAGTGGAGAGGAAGCACAGCACAGAACTACGCCACACAGAATGCACTTGTTGGGAACCCAGCGGAAGGCACATTAAGCAGTGGACTGAGAAGCACAAGCACGTGGACTCAACAGCGGTAGTGAGCATGCAGGGGAATGAGCAGAGGAGGCAGATAGGTAGAGCACAACCAACAATTACCAACAGTTAACACAGAGTGGGAAAGCTAGAGAGGTAAAAAGACCTACGCGTCACAACAGAAGCAGAATGTAAAGTACAACCAACAATTACCAACAGTAAACACAGAGGGAGGAACCAAGAGATGGAAAAAGGTTGAGGGGGGTCAACAGAAGCAGAGTTAAGGTAACAGCACAGGAACAGCACACCTAGAGGGGGAAAAGCACAAAAGAAACAGCAGGGAACATAAAGTGAGGCAACCGTGTACGAGGAAGCCTAATGGGTGCATGGGGACAGTGTACATTGAGCCAAGCATTTAAGTGGAAGTGTGCGCAAAGGCAGAGTAGTTTAGGTGAGAGCTGTAACGGCTGCACCCCCTTCCCGCATCTTTCTTACTGTATGGTCGCTTTTGGTAGATGGTTGCACAGCGTACTCACACTCTGGGCTGCAGCCCTTCATCACCAAACACTGCACCCTTGGCCAGCTCTGGGTTTGCAGCAGAGGGTCCAATCCTTAGTTCTTAAAGGATCTGATGCGTGTGACATAGCGCAACATACTATGTGTCCAATGGCCAGCGTCTACTGCAGGCCTGCATCGCACAAAACTGCGCCCTTGGCCTGTTCAGGCTTTGCCACAGAGAGTCCGATCCTCGGTTCTTAAAGGATCTGATGCATGGAACATAGCGCAATGTGCTATGTATCAAATAGCCAGTGTCTCTTGCGGTTCTGCGTCACACAACACTGCGCCCTTGGCCTGCGTGCGCTTTGCCGCAGAGGATCCGATCTTCGGTTATTAAAGGATCTGGTGTGTGGAATGTAGCCCAACAAGCTACGCATCAAACAGCCAGCATCTCCTGCAGTCCTGTGTCACACAACACCACGGCCTTGGCTTGTGCGGGCTTTACCACAGAGGGTCCGATCCTCAGTTCTTAAAGAATCCGATGCATGTAACGTAGCGAACATTCTACGTATGAAACGGCCAGTATCTTCTGCAGTCCTGCATCACACAACACTGTGCCCTTGGCCTGCAATGGCTTTTATTGAGTGTCCCAGAGATGGGTAACTTGGCTTGGGGATACTGTGGGTCTCGCATACCAGGAGATGACCTCTCCAGGTACATGGGCCATGTCAGTATAGCCATAAGCTCACTATGTAACTGGGGTATACTGACCATAATCTACGGTGGTCCTTCAAGGACTTGAGGTGAATTGTTAGGGTAGACTTGATGCCTGCAACAGTGGGTATGGACTTGATCTAAGGGGCTCTGCAGTTCTAGTGATGCAGGGAAGATAGGGTCAAGGAAAGTGAGTGGTGGCAAAGAGAGTACAGGAAAAAAGAGAAGATAATGTGAGTTAGCCAGACAGTGGTGTGGGCTTTGTTGCAGAGGTTTGTGCAGAGGGAAAGGCAAGGGACCGGGGTAACAGACAGACTGTAAACTCCTTTTGATGGTATGGTTCAGTGATAAAGACAGATTTAGACAACTCATATGTGGGACAGACAATTCTCATAGATGGTCAGAAATCACAGACATAATTGCCCTGTTTAGTTGTCGCAAGTAAAATGTAAATGTAATGAAAAAAAGAAAAGGGGAAAGAAAGTAAGAGCAAAGGAGGCCCTTGACTAACGTTGTGGACAGGGGTGTTGCAAGGTCAGGAAAAGATCAGGGGCTAAGCTAATGTCGGGACTGGTGGGATTCGGGGCTAGCTAGCCTTTTTGCTGTAGCCCCTGAGCTTCTATCCGCGTCTACAACGAAAAGACCTGGGGCTATAGCCCCCTAACGCCACCCCTAGCAACGCCTCTGGTTGTGGAGCCTGTAGTCAAAAGGAAAAAAAAACATTCCGAACCGTGCAAGCAGAGACCCGGGGGTCAGTTGGTTTTACCATTCACAGAGGGGATTCATTGAAATGACATCCTCCATTTCCATACATGGTGGATGACATTTCTGATCACTGCTGTATGCACAAGGCAGTGACCAACGAGAATTTTCCATCTGTGTTATAAGGCACTGAAATCCAGCCAAGAAATGTAAATAAAATGAGGTAGGCCTCCCTGCCAGGCTAGGAGGCTCATTTTAAATGAGCCTATATATGAAATATTATTGCTCCACTTATTGTTGGTGCTTTTGTACAATAATTAGGGTTTGATAGTAGCAGTAGGGGCCACCTTTCCTTTACATTCAAAATGTTGACAGGCGATCATGCCCCTTGTGTGTCCTTAGTCCCGCCCCTTTTTTATATTTATTTGATATCAATTAGATATCAATTTGATAATCCCTGCCAAATGTTTGATATGAACGTTATATCATTTTGATAAGAACCCTGATATATTTATATACATTTTTATACATTTTGATATCGATTTCATATAAAAATTGATATTAAAAATAAAATACATTTTATATCAATTTTCTATAAATTGGATATAAATTGTGGGAGCAGCCCATGGCCGCGGAGTGAAATGAGCTCCGAAGACAAGGACTAGGAATTGTCAAGGTGAAATCCGTTCCACGCAGAATCAGCACGAACTCCTACCTCCCCTTGGCGGTCTTGGTGCCTGGATTGGGTAAACGCAGGCCACCCCGACCCCCACAGGGAAAGAGGGTTAGGGTCCTTGGATTGGATGGGTAGAGGGTTTTTAGGTACACCGGGTTGAGGTTTAGGGAGTGGTTGTGATTAGGCAGGGAGTTTCTAGGAAAGGCATGCTCCTTGGCTCTGTCCTTGGCCAATCAGTCCTTTAGGCAGTGGCACCAAGTTCTTCTGTTCTTCACAGTAATTGCCACACTCACATGCATTCAATCTCATACATGCGTTACCCCTCTGGTTAAACCATGCATTCAACTTCCATGCATGCGTTACCCCTTTGTTTCAGCTCCACACTCTGTTATTATCAGCACAGAGGTGGATTTCGGATTGCAGGTCAAACAAAATGCAGAAACATTAACAGTGTCCAATTCACATTCTCGATCTGTTGTCAGAAAGTGGTTCAAGATGTACAATGATACCGGATTAAATTGAGCACACCCAACGAGTGCCCCACTGTGATCAAACTAGACAGTTATCATGCATTAGACAGATAACTTAAAGGCACTTAGCTCTGGATTCGCCAAGCGTCTTGCTCCTTGCAGTAAGGACGGGTTCAGAAGGCTGCGAGGGCCGATGCGTTTTCGTTTTCCTGACAAGAAAGGAAATAATTAGTGCGTGCTCCCTGGTGTTGCATGGTAACAGCTTTCACCCAATCAACACAAATTATGCCTGCAACTGCGAGCATAGCGCGGCATGCAGTTAGGAGTTAGTATTGTTGAAGCGTTCCGCAATGCTTTTGTGGTTGCTTCCAAAAAGTTAGTATTTCAAACGAGTATCAGATACTAGCTCCGGTAACATACGCAGCGTTTAAACAAGTTTAGCACTTATCTTATTAGGCGTGGGGCCAGAGAAGATGGTTTTTGGCGAGGGCGGGCCCCGCGTGAGGTTTTCGCCGGAGCTCTGCGTGATGCGTCCTGTCCGATGAAATCTCGAGCGCGAACAAACAGTCGCGGGTTGCGCATGCGCGGTAGGTCTTTCACGCATGCGCGTTGTATCGGGCGTGGGCCTGGCCGTTGCCTGGGATGTTTGCAGGCCCCGTGTGCCTGGCCTTTTCCAGAGAGGCATCTGGGCTGCTGGGGCTGTAGTTCTATGCCCAGAGGCTGCTGGGATATGTAGTCCGGCAAGTTTCTTCTTGCTTCTTGTGAATGTCCTGCTGCCACACAAAGCACATCTACAAACTGGGCACAGATGACACCTATTAAAAGGCTTTCCCACCCCTGTTCCAGCAACAACCTTACATTTCTCTTTGTTATTTCTTGACTTTACGACAGTACACCCCCTCCCCACCGAAGGGCCTGGTTTAGAGGGATGATTACGATGGAATAGGCACAAGAGCCGAGGAGCATGCACATTAGAGGCGGGTTCCCACAATCTATCCTCAGGGCCAAAACCCACCCAGTCAATGAAGTAAAATAACTGGCCTCCCCGTATTCGTGAATTAAGTATTGCCCTCACCTCATATTCCGGAAACCCTTCGACTAAAATGGGCGGTGGTCTTTGCATTCGTATGTGAGGGGCCGCGGCTTTCAAGAGAGCCGCATGGAAGACAGGGTGAACCTTCATTTTGAGAAGGCAGACGCAATCGCATGGCCACTGGATTTATAACTTGTGTGATACAGAACAGGCCAAGGAAACATGATTTTAGTTTCTGGGAGCCTAACACACGTAAATGTTTTGTTGAAAGCCACACTTTATCACCTATTTGGTAGTCTGGATTGGTACGGCGCTTTTTATCAGCATATGTTTTGTTCGTAATTTTGGCCTTAACCAAGTTCTGATAAGCCTTTTTACAGGTTTCTGCTAATAAGTTTATTCTTGTTTGTACTGATGGTAGAGTATCTGGAAGTAGTGTAGTAGATGGTTGCATATGTGGATCATACCCATAAGTTGCGAAGAATGGAGAGTACCCAGTGGCAGTATGTTGAGAATTATTATATGCTAGTTCTGCGAGCCACAGGGTTTCTACCCAGCCTTCCTCAGCACCATGTGTAAAACAACGAAGATACTGTTTGAGAGTTTGATTCAATTGTTCGGACTGTCCGTCCGTTTCGGGATGGTAACTGCTGGACAGCTGTAACTGTATACCGATCTTCTTACAGAAGAGACGCCAGAACTTGGACATAAACTGAGACCCTCGATCTAAGATTATATGCTGTGGTACTCCATGCAATCAGACTATGTGCTGCAAGAACAAATGCACACATTCTCCCGCAGTTGGTAAGCCCTGACAAGGAACAAAATGAGCGAGTTTAGTGAATGAGTCTATCACCACTAATATGGTTGTGCACTTCTGATCCGGAGGTAATTCCATGATAAAGTCCATTGACACTGTATGCCACTGTTGACATGGCGTTGGTAGGGGCCTAAGCAGACCCATGGGTTTCTTGTGATCCGACTTGTTCCGGGCACATACTTTGCGTTGTGTTACATATTCTCGGACTTCTTTATGGAGGTTCGGCCACCAGTAATGTCGTTGGATCAGTTCTTGAGTCTTATTGATGCCTGGATGTCCAGCTAACGGTGAATCATGGCACCATTTGAGTGCTTGTATTCGCAGTGTTTGAGTAGGTAGATACACAACCTTACCCTGATACGGTATCCCTTCTTCCAGTCGGCGTTCCAGGTTTGGATCTTCCCACTGGAGCAATTCATGTGCAGTCATTGCATCTCCAATCTGTTCCAGTAGGGTATTGGTTACACTTCCTATGATCTTAGTCGAAGGCACTATGGGTTTCGCCTCTTCGTCTGTGTTAGGACAGCTTGATGGTTCTGGATAACTGGATAGCAGGTCAGCTTTCTTATTCTCTTGCCCTGGGCGGTATGTTACCACGAAATCAAAGTCTGCAAAGTACATGGCCCAATGTAGCTGTCGTGGAGTAAGGGCACGTGCAGATTTTAAGAACTGAAGATTACGATGGTCTGTTAGCACGGTTATGGTGTGTCTTGCCCCTAGTAAATAATGCCCCCACTCCACAAAGGCGGCTTTGATGGCAAGTAGTTCACGATCAGCGATGGTGTAATTTTGTTCTGCGGGATTGAGTTTTCTCGAATAGTAAGCTACCGGAGGTAAATGTCTAGACTGGTCCCGTTGTGACAACATAGCCCCCAATGCGTAACTTGAAGCGTCCATTTCTATCAGAAATGGCAACGTGGGATCTGGATGAAGAAGAACATGTGCTGAAGTAAATGCCTCTTTCAATTGCTGAAGACTTTGTTCCGCCTCGTGGTCCCATACGAATGGTTTTCCTTTTCTCAAGAGTTGAGTGATGGCTAAACTTGTTTGTGCAAATCCCTGAATGAACCTTCGATAAAGGTTCACAAAACCCAGCACGGATTGTACTTCTTTGACGTTTCATGGAGCCGGCCAATCCAGGATGGCCTGTACCTTATGTGAATCCATTTTGACTCCATCGGGTGATAGGATAAACCCGATCAACTCCACCGTAGTACAATGGAAAGTACATTTTTCCAGTTTGACCTATAGATGGTGTTCACGCAAACGTTATAAAACAGACTGGACATGGTGTATATGCTCCTGTTTGTTACGAGAGTAAATCAGGATAACGTCGATGTAGACAACGACAAAGATATCCAGGAATCCTCCCAGGACCTCATCCAAAAAATGTTGAAAGGCGGCGGGTGCGTTACAGAGACCGAATGTAACGCTCACCTGATTCTCGCAGAGGCGCCGGTCTTGACTGGGCGACTACCGTATCTTCAAAGGTGATGTGCAGCACCCGGTTGGCTCTTTGGGCTGGACCTCTGTGCCCTGTATGCCTGACGTGCAGAGTAAGATGTCTGCAGATAGAAGATACGGGGTTAATGAACTGGGGTTATTGGGGTGTCCCTATCTCTTTCCTCTTCTCCTCTCCTGTAGACCCCCACAGGTTAATGCTCTCACCTTAGGTAAGTGAATGCCGAGCTCTCCATCTGCCTCGGGGCAGGGTGCTGTAACCAGTTTCTTCACCGGATAGGTAGCGCAGGCCTCTTAACTTCAGAGGACTGCTGTCCGTCGTTTACTGCACGAACGGTAAGTTTCGAGTAACTCAAATGTCTTTAAAGTCTTTAATAATGATGTCTCTTGTTTTGCAGGGTTCCGGCGATGGCGGATGACGGGCTGAAGTGCCTTGAAGATGGAGCCCGTGTGATGAATAGAAGTGCCTGGAAGCACGTAAGTAAGCGCTTGTTGCCAGCTTCACAATGCGCTCTAACTGTCTTTTTATTTTGCAGGTACAAGTTCGGAGCGGCTGCAGGGTGCCGGGATACCCACTGGGTTAGATGTGGAAAGGAGTAATGGCACGTGAGTATTAAAGTTCCCCAATGTCTTTAAACGCACCTTGTTTTGTCTTTCAGATGCGGGATGCAGCGCCGACGGCCTCCGGCGCGTGCAAAGAGTTGGTAAGCTTTTGTCTTTCAGATGCCGGAATGCAGTGTGAAGACCTCCGGAGCGCACGAAGAGTAGGTAAGCCTTTGCCTTTCAGATGCCGGAATGCTAACCTGTTCTTTCTTGTCTTTATAGGTGTTGCTGAAGACTGGATTCAGGTTGGTAAGCCTTTTTCCTTAGGCCCAGGATCAGATGCAGAAGACACAATGAGCGTTCTGCTGCAGAGGATGCAGAATAACGCAAAGCAAGATTTATCCACCGGGTGTGGTTTAAATAGCCTCCTGTAGTGCTTAGGTGTCTCCTTCCACAGCCACGCCTAAGTAAGAAAAGAGTTCCTGGTAAGAAAAGAGTTCCTGCCTTCCAGAAGAGTTCCAGTGTTCTGAATCTAGGGAGTGGCTCCAGCCCCACCCAACAGGAAAAGTAGTTCCAAACAGAAGAGGATCAGAGGCTCAACTGGCAGGCAAGTAAGCAGCATGGTCTGCTGCAGGTAAGTCCACCCAAGCATTATGAGCCCGGCACTTCCAGCGCTGGGACTGGGCATATTTATGAGCCTGGTGCCACTGGCACCAGGACTGGGTCCAAAAGGTCCCCATTGGGACTGGTTGGCACTCGGAACCTGGGTTATGGATCTGCTTCCAAGGGAGTTGGGAAAACCCTGACCATTTGGAAGCAGAGATCATGACAGTACCCCCCCTCAAGGCCCCTCCCAAACCGGGCTTCTCCGGGGGTTTTGGCTTGTCAGGAAATGTTCGGTGAAATCTTTTGATTAGGCGAGGAGCGTGGACATATTCAGCAGGTTCCCAGGATCTCTCTTGGGGGCCGTAGCCTTTCCAGTCAATTAGGTAGAATAGTTTAGATTTGGAGATCTTGGAGTCCAGAATGCTTTTGACTTCAAACTCGAGTCCTCCATCAACTAGGATAGGTTTTGGAGATTTGGTTAGTCGGGTTTGAGGTTGCACGGGTTTTAATAGAGAGACGTGGAAGACCGGATGTATCTTCATGTGCGGGGGCAAGTCCAACTTGACCGCTACTGGGTTTACTATGGTAGTGATGGAATAGGGACCAAGGTATCTTGGGTTGAATGTGCGTGGCCCTTTTAGAGATAGATATTTGGTGGATAACCAGACTTGATCCCCTACTTGATAGTGAGGGGCTTCCTTCCGATGTTGATCTGCTCCTTTCTTGTATTGTTCTTTAGCCCTTTGAAGGTGAGAAACCGCTTCCTTAAAGGCTTGGGTGATTGTAGAATGCAGGTAGTCTACTGCTGGTGTTTCAAGATCTTGGAGGGGATCCAACTCCAAGGTTCGAGGGTGACTGCCGTACAAAAGAAAAAACGGGGTTTTCCCAGTTCCCGAATGGACAGAGTTATTGTAGGCATACTCGGCTATCCAAAGGATATCTTTCCAAGTTTTTTCAGTTTGTTGCAGCATGCAGCGTAAATACTGTTCCAGAGTTTGATTGGTCCTCTCGGTTTGTCCGTCGGTCTGAGGGTGGTGACTGGTCGATAGTCTCACATCAATTTGAGCCGACCGACAGCAACTTCGCCAAAAATGAGAAATAAATTGACTACCTCGATCCGAAATTAGAACCGAAGGAAAACCGTGCAGTCGGACGATGTTTTCGAGAAATTCTCGGGCCAGAGTTGCTGCTGTTGGCAAGCCTTTGAGCGGAATGAAATGCACCATCTTGGAGAATAAGTCCACGATTACTAGAATCGTATTGTATCCGGAGCATGGAGGTAGATCGGTGATGAAGTCCATAGAAAGCGTATGCCAAGGGCGAGGTGGGATGTCAATAGGGCGTAAGAGGCCTGCTGGTCTTTCCTTTTGACTCTTGTTTTGGGCGCATACTCCACAGGACATTATAAAGTCTCTGATATCTTTTTTCCAAGACGGCCACCAGAAGTAGCGCTTGATCTTTTCTGAGGTCTTGGCTATACCGGGATGACCTTCCATTAAAGAGTCGTGATAACAAGAGATTACTTTTTTCTGTAAATCTGTGCTGGGTAGGTATAATCGTTCTTGGAAATACAATAAGTTGTCCTTTACTGCAAAGTACTTTCCCTGCAGATGCCAATTCTGTATGTCTGCTGGAGTTACAAGTTGCCTGGCTTTATCCTTAACTTCCTCCATGGATTCTGTGGCGATTACACCCAGAATTCTTTGTTCGGGAATGATTGGTACAGGTTTAGGGTTGATCAAGTGTTCTTCCACTCCCATCCGAGAAAGGGCATCGGCTTTACCGTTCTTTGTACCAGGTCGATAGGTAATTATGAAGTCAAACTCGGCAAAGAATAATGCCCAACGGAGTTGTCTAGAGGATTGGGCTTTTGCGGTTTTCAAATATTGCAGGTTTCGGTGATCCGTAATCACAGTAACGGTGTGTCGGGCCCCCAGCAGATAATGCCGCCAAGCCTTAAAGGCAGACTTGATAGCCAGAAGTTCCTTGTCAGTAATCGTGTAATTGACTTCAGGAGGCGAGAATTTGCGGGACCAAAATGCCACGGGATGCAACTGATTGGTTACCGGGTCCTTTTGTGATAGAACTGCCCCCATGGCAAGGCTTGAAGCATCAGTTTCCACGATGTAGGTGAGTTCGGGGCGAGGGTGTTTTAAGATTGGTGCAGAGATAAATTTAGTCTTCAAATCCTGGAAAGCTTGTTCCGCCTCGGTAGACCATTCAAAACGTTTGTTTTTCTTTAACAAGGCAGTGATGGGCTGGACTATTCGAGAGAACTCGGGGATAAACCTGCGGTAAAAGTTAGCGAAGCCTAACATGCTTTGCACACCTTTTACGGAAGATGGTGATGGCCATTTGAGAACTGCATCGACCTTCTTTGAATCCATACGCACTCCGCCAGGCGATAATATGAATCCCAAGAATTCAACTTCAGTCACGTTGAAAACACATTTTTCCAACTTAGCGAAAAGTTTATGTTGACGCAATCTTTCGAGGACCATTTTCACGTGTTTCCGATGTTCAGATTCCGATGAAGAATAAACGAGAATGTCGTCGATGTAAACAACAACACACACATCTATGAGCTCTCTGAGGACATCGTTCATAAAATATTGAAAGGCGGCCGGGGCATTGCAAAGTCCGAAGGGCATGACCTGATATTCAAATAGCCCATACTTGGTGCGGAAGGCCGTCTTCCATTCATCGCCCTCTTTTACTCGTACCAAGTGGTAAGCTCCCCTAAGATCCAGCTTTGTATATATACATGCTTTTCTGACTTGGTCCAGGAGTTCAGGGATCAAAGGTAACGGATATCTATTCTTAACGGTGATCTGGTTCAGGGAGCGATAATCGATACAAGTTCTAAGGTCTCCTTCCTTTTTTGGAATGAAGAACAAAGCTGAAGAGGCAGGGGACTTGGAAGGACGAATAAACCCATTTGCCAGGTATTGATCCAGGTATTGTCGAAGGTGAAGGTTCTCAGGCTCGGTGAGGGCATAAATTCTACTACAAGGAGGAGTAGATCCAGGTATTAGGTCTATCTGGCAGTCATAAGACCTATGAGGAGGTAGAGAGTTAGCCTGCTCCTTCCGGAAAACATCTTGGTATTCTAGGTATTCGGGAGGTAACTGGGGAGTCTCTGAAGAAATTGCTGCCAGTGCAACACCAGGTGGAGGGTGACAAGTAGAGACACATTCTGGAAACTGGACCGTTCTTGCTCGCCAATCGATCAGAGGATTGTGTTTCTCTAACCAAGGTATTCCTAGAATAATCTGGAACTGAGGGGCCTTGATCACATCGAACACGATCTTCTCATGGTGTCCATCTTGACTTACTAGCGTCACCTCTTGAGTGGTATGCGTTACTGGCCCGGAGGCTATCTCCGTACCATCCACCGTAGTAATGACGTCCTTTACAGCCTTGGGACAAAGAGTTAGATTCATCCTCAAAACCATTTAATGATCCACATAATTGCCGATGGCACCGCTGTCGACGTAAGCTTCAATTGCATGTAATCGATCCGGATTATCAGGGCTAATGAGGACCATAGGTATCACGAAATGCGAGGTCACAGAACTGGTTTTCACGCTCGACAAGAGGACCTCTATTCTTGTCGGGCGAGGTCGTTTCCCTGCTCACAGTTTGTAACTGTGGTAACTGCAGCTCCTACTGCCTTCTTGGCAGGTTTCACCGGACAGTCTCGAAGAAAGTGCCCTGAATTTCCGCAATATAGGCATAATTGCAACTGTTTTCTCCTTTCCCGCTCCCTTTGTGTTAGAGGACCTTTCAGACCCCCTATTTGCATGGGTTCCTCGGAGTCTACTCCTTTGGAAGGAGTTGGCGGTTTGGAAAATACTCGAGCATCAAACTTGGAACGATCGGCCTTCCTGTTCTGCAGTCTGTGATCTATTTGAACAACCAAGTCTATATAATCCGAACAGTCTTGTGGGGGATTCACTACTTGGGCTAAAACGTCTTTGAGCTCTCCACGTAGACCTCTATAAAACAGCGTAATCCTTTTGTCCTCAGGCCATTGAGTTTCCACTATTAGTCTATTGAAAGATGCAATATAAGCCAAAAGGTCTTGATTACCCTGTCGCAACGAAAGAAGCTCATTGTCCAAGGCCTGCCCCTGTGCATGTCTTGCGAACAGTTTTTCCATACTAAGCTGAAAGGCTTGAAAATCATGGAGAACCGGATCATCTTGATTAACTAGAGGGATCGACCAGTCTGCCGCATTGCCACTAAGGTACGAAAGTACAAAAGCTACTTTAGCTTGATCAGTTGGAAAGGCTGCTGGCCGGCATAAGAAGTGCAACCGGCACTGATTGATAAATACCGCAAACCTCTTTGGGTCACCAGAAAATCGTTTGTTTCCTGCCGAGCTGCATGCACTTCTGCCCTTAGTTCCCCAAGTAACCGGGCTAGGTGGTCAGTATCCGAGGTTTCCATAGCGCCTGGGCGAGAGTTTTGCGGTAGGCTTTGCGTTCTGTAACGCTCACCTGATTCTCGCAGAGGCGCTGGTCTTGACTGGGCGACTACCGTATCTTCAAAGGTGATGTGCAGCACCCGGTTGGCTCTTTGGGCTGGACCTCTGTGCCCTGTATGCCTGACGTGCAGAGTAAGATGTCTGCAGATAGAAAATACGGGGTTAATGAACTGGGGTTATTGGGGTGTCCCTATCTCTTTCCTCTTCTCCTCTCCTGTAGACCCCCACAGGTTAACGCTCTCACCTTAGGTAAGTGAATGCCGAGCTCTCCATCTGCCTCGGGGCAGGGTGCTGTAACCAGTTTCTTCACCGGATAGGTAGCGCAGGCCTCTTGACTTCAGAGGACTGCTGTCCGTCATTTACTGCACGAACGGTAAGTTTCGAGTAACTCAAATGTCTTTAAAGTCTTTAATAATGATGTCTCTTGTTTTGCAGGGTTCCGGCGATGGCGGATGACGGGCTGAAGTGCCTTGAAGATGGAGCCCGTGTGATGAATAGAAGCGCCTGGAAGCACGTAAGTAAGCGCTTGTTGCCAGCTTCACAATGCGCTCTAACTGTCTTTTTATTTTGCAGGTACAAGTTCGGAGCGGCTGCAGGGTGCCGGGATACCCACTGGGTTAGATGTGGAAAGGAGTAATGGCACGTGAGTATTAAAGTTCCCCAATGTCTTTAAACGCACCTTGTTTTGTCTTTCAGATGCGGGATGCAGCGCCGACGGCCTCCGGCGCGTGCGAAGAGTTGGTAAGCTTTTGTCTTTCAGATGCCGGAATGCAGTGTGAAGACCTCCGGAGCGCACGAAGAGTAGGTAAGCCTTTGCCTTTCAGATGCCGGAATGCTAACCTGTTCTTTCTTGTCTTTATAGGTGTTGCTGAAGACTGGTAAGCCTTTTTCCTTAGGCCCAGGATCAGATGCAGAAGACACGATGAGCGTTCTGCTGCAGAGGATGCAGAATAACGCAAAGCAAGATTCATCCACCGGGTGTGGTTTAAATAGCCTCCTGTAGTGCTTAGGTGTCTCCTTCCACAGCCACGCCTAAGTAAGAAAAGAGTTCCTGGTAAGAAAAGAGTTCCTGCCTTCCAGAAGAGTTCCAGTGTTCTGAATCTAGGGAGTGGCTCCAGCCCCACCCAACAGGAAAAGTAGTTCCAAACAGAAGAGGATCAGAGGCTCAACTGGCAGGCAAGTAAGCAGCATGGTCTGCTGCAGGTAAGTCCACCCAAGCATTATGAGCCCGGCGCTTCCAGCGCTGGGACTGGGCATATTTATGAGCCTGGTGCCACTGGCGCCAGGACTGGGTCCAAAAGGTCCCCATTGGGACTGGTTGGCACTCGGAACCTGGGTTATGGATCTGCTTCCAAGGGAGTTGGGAAAACCCTGACCTTTTGGAAGCAGAGATCATGACACCGAATGGCATGACCTGATATTCGTAGAGCCCAAACTTTGTCCTGAAGGTGGTCTTCCATTCGTCTCCTTCATGCACCCGCACCAGATGGTAGGCCCCGCGTAAGTCAAGTTTAGTGTAGATTGTTGCTCCGCGTACTTGATCCAATAGGACTGGTATAAGGGGGAGTGGATATCGATTCTTAATCGTGATCCGATTTATCGCCCGATAATCAATGCACGTCCTAAGGTCCCCGGTTTTCTTCGGGATGAAAAATAATGGTGAGGAGGCAGGTGAAGTAGAATGACGGATAAAACCATTTTGTAGGTTAGTATCAATGTACTCTTTAAGATGCTGGTTTTCTGCCTCTGTGAGTGCGTATATCTGACTGCATGATAGGGTGGCTCCGGGTTCCAAATCTATCCTTCAGTCAAAGGATCTGTGTGGTGGTAACGTCTCGGCGGCTGCCTTGCTGAAAACATCGCAGAATTCTTCATACTCTTGGGGCAAATCCCCTAGTAAACTCTGGTCATCTTTCTTTGTGGCCCCCAACACCTGCACGACATGCCTTACATTCTTAGTGCAATGCGTACTGCAATATTCTGAGGAAAAGCGAACCGTGCCACAACTCCAGTCAATAACTGGATTGTGCAACATGAGCCAAGGCAGGCCGAGCATGAACCCAAATTGGGGGGCCGCAATAACATTGAATCGGATTAGTTCCTTATGACCTTGAATGTCCAATGCCATCTCCCCAGTTTGCTGCATCACAGGCCCGGACTTCAATGGGGACCCATCGACTGAACAGACCGCTTCTTGAGTATCTTTAAGTTTTACTGGTAAGCCCATCCTTTGAACATAGGTAACATCCACAAAATTGCCCGTGGCTCCCGAATCTATCATGAGAGTGACGGACTGATCAGCTTGACGCATCTGTAAGATTCCTGTGACGGTAATGTGTGTTTTGTTGGCGTGTGTCAAATTACCCAAAGTATGCTTAGGGGCGTTGCGATGGTTTTGGCTCGACAGATCCGCCCTACTCACTGGCGAGCACTGGCGTTTCCCAAAGGTGTGCTAGTACTTCCCTGAGGTGAAATGTTTTTTGGCTTTACTCCACATTCTTTTACGAAGTGTCCTACCTTCCCACAATACAAGCAAAGCTGTTCTCGCCGCTGCTTTTCCCTTTCTTCCTTGGAAATTGGACCTCTAATTGACCCTATTTGCATGGGCTCAGACTCTGGAGTTCTTTCTGCCTAACCAGAACTGGTCGGGCCTTTTTGATAGTCCAACCTTGCTGGATTCGGTTTGTTCTCCCATCTTCTTCTGTCTTGCCTCCTTTCATTTTGGCAGTGATCTAAGCGTAAGGCCAGATCTATCATTGCTGTACACATGGTTGGTTGGGGATCTATTTGTGCTATCAAGTCTTTTAATTCATACCTAAGCCCCTGTTAGAAGAGAGCCATTCTCTTCTCGTGTGGCCATTTGGCTTCCACCACCAGACGATTGAAAGTGGTTACATATGTAATCAGATCCTTGCTTCCTTGTTGCAAAGTGAGAAGTTCTCGATCCCATATCAATGAGGCTGCTTTTCTATTAAATATCTTCCCAAATTCTTCTTGGCACTCCCCCCAGTCATATAAAATGGCATCATCTTTTTGCACTAACGGGGTGGCCCAGACTGCGGCATCTCCCGTAAGATGGGGAATGAGAAAAGCGGTCCTAGACTGAGCAGTACAGAAAATAGTTGGTTTTGTCAGGAAGTGTAACTGGCATTGCGTAATGAATACAGAGTATTTGTTTGGGTCTCCCCCACTACCTTTCCGGGGCAGCTAAGGGAATAGGTGGCTCAGTTGTTACTTGGACTTGCACAGGGGCTGAAGGGGGCCCCCCTGGAAGTGGCCTACCCTGAGCGGTAAGCTCCTGCACTCGAGTGGTCAACGTAGCATAGTCCTGCCTAGTAGTTTCTAGCGCAGCCTGCAGCTCATTTAGGACGCAAGCTATATCCTCCATGTTTACCTGCGTTCGTGCTACTTGGGCGTTTAAGAAATACGTGGGTTCGCTACTATCAAGGCGAAATCCGTTCCACGCAGAAGCAGCACGAACTCATACCTCCCCTTGGCGGTCTTGGTGCCTGGATTGGGTAAACGCAGGTCACTGCGACCCCCACGGGGAAAGAGGGTTAGGGTACTTGGATTGGATGGGTAGAGGGTTTTTAGGTACACCGGGTTGAGGTTTAGGGAGTGGTTGTGGATAGGCAGGGGGTTTCTAGGAAAGGCATGCTCCTTGGCTCTGTCCTTGGCCAATCAGTCCTTTAGGCAGTGGCACCGAGTTCTTCTGTTCTTCACAGTAATTGCCACACTCACATGCATTCAATCTCATACATGCATTACCCCTCTGGTTAAACCATGCATTCAACTTCCATGCTTGCGTTACCCCTTTTTTTCAGCTCCACACTCTGTTATTATCAGCACACAGGTGGATTTCGGATTGCAGGTCAAAACAAAATGCATAAACATTAACAGTGTCCAATTCACATTCTCGATCTGTTCTCAGAAAATGGTTCAAGATGTACAATGATACCAGATTACATTGAGCACACCCAACAAGTGCCCCACTGTGATCAAACTAGACAGTTGTCATGCATTAGACAGATAACTTAAAGGCACTTAGCTCTGGCTTCGCCAAGCGTCTTGCTCCTTGGAGTAAGGACGGGTTCAGAAGGCTGCGAGGGCCGATGCGTTTTCGTTTTCCTGACAAGAAAGGAAATAATTAGTGCGTGCTCCCTGGTGTTGCGTGGTAACAGCTTTCACCCAATCAACACAAACGATGCCTGCAACTGCGAGCATAACGCGGCATGCAGTTAGGAGTTAGTATTGTTGAAGCGTTCCTCAATGCTCTTATGGTTGCTTCCAAAAAGTTAGTATTTCAAACGAGTATCAGATACTATCTCCGGTAACATCCGCAGCGTTTAAACAAATTCAGCACTTCTCCTATTAGGCACGGGGCCAGAGAAGGTGGTTTTCGGCGAGGGCGGGCCCCACTTGAGGCTTTCGCCAGAGCTCTGCGTGATGCGTCCTGTCCGATGAAATCTCGAGCGCGAACACGCGGTCGCGGGTTGCGCATGCGCGGTAGCTCTTTCGCGCATGCGCGTTGTATCGGGCGTGGGCCTGGGCGTTGCCTGGGCTGTTTGCAGGCCTCGTGTGCCTGGCCTTTTCCAGAGAGGCGTCCGGGCTGCTGGGGCTGTAGTTCTATGCCCAGAGGCTGCTGGGATATGTAGTCCTGCAAGTTTATTGTTGCTTCTTGTGAAAGTCCTGCTACCACACAAAACACATATACAAACTGGGCACATATGACACCTATTTAAAGGCTTTCCCACCCCTGTTCCAGCAACAACCTTACATTACCCTTTGTTATTTCTTGACTTTATGACAGGAATCTAGTGTCCTACAGAGAGATGCAGTCATGATGTAAGCAAGCAACCCTGCCCCGCTGATGGGGGCCAATGGGGGAAATAGGGGTTGCCATGTGGTGAAGCCCTATACCTTTTTATATCATAGTTAAGTAATGGAGGGAGTGGGTAAATAGCTGCAGATAGTTAAGGGTCTGGTTTACATTTTATGTAAAATTGATAAAACCACTACTGGGGGTTATAGATAGAGATGTAGCCTTTATGGCACCCTTAAAATCATAGCTAAAGTAATGGAGCGATGGTGTAAATAGCTGCAGATTATTAAGGGGCCGGTTTCCATTTGATTTGCAGGTTTGCGGCTGAAGACGTATAGAAGAATGGCACTTCCCCAGTGCTGGATTATCCATTAGGCCAAGTAGGCACTGACCTGTGGGCGCCACTCCTATTAGGGACCCTAGCGCCCGCCAGTGCTTAATTTGGATTTTGTATTTGTGCCCGGATTTCACCACAATCAAATTGAGGAAAGTGAAAATGTAAAGTTTTGTTGGTTTATTAAAATTTTTTTAAAAGAAAATATGTTTAATAACATGAATAATTGGTTATGATTAGATATTGTTTAGTTTTGTGTAATACAATTGATTTACTAAAATTGTTGGTTTGTAACATTTAAAACGAATTAGGAAATAATTTCCGTAATTTTGATTGCCTAGGCCTAGCGGCCTCCCTGGGGATTTCTCCGGCACTGCACCTCCCACTCTTTTTTTTTTAATCATCTTTATTTAAATTATAACTCATATATAACAATAACAACAGTCGTGAGAATCTCTATAGTAACAATAATCCAACAAATTATTTTAATTACAAAACCTCAACCATATAACAATAAAATATCATCCAGATACCCCACCCTATATCCAAAACATATAATAAAAACACACACAACAAACATACACACACAAACATAACACCACAACACCAACTCCCACCCTAACCCTATCATCAACCAAACCAACCAACTTACACTTTACCCAAATAAATCATTGAACGATTCCCAACTTTCACAATAACCTGTCTCTCGATGAAGCTGATAAGCGCGAGACCTTTCATGGCATGACAATATGCGCATATCACCAACCAACCATCAACATTTGTTTTTTTCCATGATTTCCAAACCTTCATAATATGCTTTATAGCTGTCATCCTCCCACTCTTGATTAGATAGCGTCATCCACTTGTGCCATACCTAGAAATACATGCAGGAAACTCCTGTGATATATGAATATTTGCGAGGCCTGTTTTCATGTCTTCCCACTTCATATCACTGATGTCATCATTTTTCGTAGCAAAACACGCCTAGTGTCACCAACGATGCAGAACAGCACAAAACAGTCTTAAGGGAACAAGAATACAATTTGCCTTTAATATAAAAATATACATAATTCACTTTTATTTGATTGAAACATTATATAGTTAAAAAAACACTTCAGATTTAAAGTAAACTACATTCCGATAAATACTGAATCAACAAGTGTAATAACACCTAAAGTTTTGTCAAAAATAAAGACCGTACAAATACAATATAGATGAAAAGCATCACCAAAAAGTAGGAAAAAAACGTATACCTTTAAGTAAAATCCCCCAAAAAAATAAAAATTGTATTTTAAAAACACAAAAATGTGTTCGAATTCATGGTGTATAATCAATATGACGCCTAGACACTCAACATGTTTCATACCCAAACAATCATAGTAAAATACAACTAAGGGAAATTCTTCAGGGGCTTTTTTTAATTGAATTTTTGAATGACCATCGATACTCAGGAGATGGTGTAGCTTGCTCTCAAGTGAAACTTGGTGTTCTGCAACATGAACATCCTGTTAGTAGTTGCTTGTGGTCAATTAACCACCATAACTGAGATAGCATTATTAGGACAGCTTCAATTAGTACTGCACTTACACACTTACCTATCATTGCAGTTTCAATAGGGAGTATATTAAGGGGTCTCAATCCACCTTTCAACTAGCTGCCTTCAGAAGTGAAGAAATAAGGAATAGGAATTAGTGTCACAGTCTTTCCTTTTTGTCTCCAGAAGACTATAGTCTAAAGGGTTCAAACCACCAGTTCACCATCTAACCAAGATCCATTAAAAGCACTACAGCCAATTCCCCCAAACGAATACCAGCCTAGATGGCGACTTACTTCAATATTAGTTTGGCGTTATTTTCATATGGTGGGATGCTATAATTCCGATCGTCATTTGGGATTGCCACCAACCCTCATCAAACAGCAGTAAAGGCGTGTTCTTCGCATACCTGAAACACACATGTTGTACAACTTGAGAGTACTACTCTATGTATCCCTATCGCTTACCAGATCAAATGATAGCCATAGTGGAGTAATAGTTGTACTCAATTCATTGTGGGTCAATGTAATCTGTTAAATACCAGTGGTACTCACTTGAGCACAAGTTAAGTACTTGTCATTCTGGATGTTTAGATCGACAAGTTGAAAGAACCACACGTTGCAGCAGAGGTTTAAGTATCACTTCATTGCTCTTATGTGTACTTAATAGAACAAATCATACGGCACTCATCATTTTAGGTCGCGCGTCAACCTTCAGTGAGAAAGGCAAAACAAAGAAAGAGAGGGGAGTGGGAGGAGGGAGAGAGCGGAGAGAGAACCGAACATCTTACTTAGTGTTTAGCTCCTTAACACCATTTATCGTAGACCTTCCCATGTCTCTGTAGGATTTATCTCTGCCTTTATGAATTGATGTTGACTCCAAAGATATGGAGGAAAATATTTCCCTAAAGTCATAAGGCATATAAATAACAAACAATTAAAATCCATCCTCTTCTGTAGGTGATGTGGGATCTCTCTTCTCGCAGACCCCCACCCACCCCTGCTGTGGTGTCACTCATCCTTCCTTTCTCCCTCTTCTACCCCAACCCACCAACATCTATTTCATCCCTTACATACCCTGAATGAACTGGAATCTATCCCATCGTTACATGTCCAAGGTCTCTCTTAACCAGTGCTCAAGTCCTAAAAAGAAGATGGGGTACTAATTAGCATGCCAAATGGGGAGTGACTTCACCAGAAATGAGCCTATCAGTGAAACATTCAAAATTCAGTTAATTGGCTTTCCACACCCGAACAAAGTACACTGTATGAATAGGCATTCGCCTTTCAGAAAATCAACACAGAAAATACAACCTAAAAGAGGATATTTTCTTATAATAGCGTTGTGATATTATAAATGATGTGTACTTTAAAACCGAAGAAACAATGCCTGTGTTTTCCGTAGAGCGCACAGTTCCCTTAAGTAACATTCTACCTTCCCTCATTTGTGTTGTATCATGTACTCCTATGGAGTAGTGGTGAAATGCCAAACCAGCGAATCTGGCGGCTGCGGTTCGAGTCCCCGAACCCCGAAAGACTGGACTCCCCAAAGCTCAAAGAAACTCATTTTACCTACTGCTTTTTTAAAAACCCATGGCGTCCACCCTCTGAAAAAATTGGGTGGAAACCATCCGCTCACATGTACCCTCGACTTGAGCCCTGCTTGACTGCCCAAGTTGCTGTGAATGATTATCCAAGAGGGTCTATGGGCTTCATGACGAGTCCAACGGTAACTTGCCGGTGCTACTGGTGGGTTGCTGCCGGACTCGTAACACTTTTCCAGTGCCTGATATCCCGTGGCCACCGGGACATTACGAGTCAGGCGCCAGAAAATGTTGTTCCCCTTTCTCGTGGAGTGCCATAAGACTCCATGGAAGTGGGGAGACAGAAGCACGGACAACGTTGCTTACGGTGCTGGTGCTTCCATGACAAGAATACCTACCGGGGGGCCGAGGCGCCCAGCAGGTAAGACCAGCTGAGCGCAATGGCCCCTGCAGGTAGACTTGTAGTGTAGCGGTCCAGAAAGGGTGCCGGTACGTTGCTACCAGCACTCTTACCACCACACTTGTAATGGGACCCTATGTTTACTAAACCTGTCAAGAGGTAGACTTAAGATTCTTGGTGATAAACATGTTTTGCTTCTTTCTAATTGATTTAATCAACTAGGGTGACACGTATTGCTCCCCCACCCAATGGACATCTTTTCAAGGCCTCCTAATAGTTTTGAACAATTTTAGTTTGCCGTCAAAAGAGAAAATCACATATTTTTCAAGTAAAACACTTGGTACCTTAGTATGAAGACTGATCTTCAGAAGTGGAGTACTGCTGCCTAATAATAGAAATCAGAGGCGCGGCCCTTAAGCTACTTTGAAGTTGTTATGAAAAAGTGAGAGGTATGTTGGAGAGGCTCGGGGCACCATAAGGAAAATAGACAGCACCCCATCAGTCATTAGTCCTCAAAGAGGTTACAGCTCTAATCTGGCTGTTAAGAGCATAGGTGCATGCTTGCAGCTCAGGCAGCAAAACTATCAAAACGTTGGAGTCTAAGCCAGCCCATGAAGACAAGACTCGCAAGCAGTCCTTCTCCTGCCATGCCTCGATCATCTGGAACTCAATCCTGTCAGAGGCTCCAAATGCCCACACCATCCTCCAGTTCTGCAAAACCCCCAAAACAGGGCTCTTTTAACAATAACTGCCGGTGTCCAGTCATAAATTCGAAAACATAATTTCGAAAGTCAAAAAAGTCGAATCAAAAATGTCGAAACAAAAAATGTCGAATTGTTTTTTTTTTTCGATATTTTTTTTGGGCTCTAGTTTCTGTGAAAAAAATAGGTAAAAATAAAAAAAAGGGGGGGTTGGGGGGAACCCCCCATTTCGAAAAAAAAACGTCATTAAAAAAAAATTCGACATTTTTTTTTTCGACGTTTTTTTTTCGACTTTTTGACTTTCGAATATTTTGTATTCGAAATTATGTCTATGAACCATACCTGCCGGAGAAATACAAATCCAACCTTCCATCCACCAACAGTACTGTGTCACTGTATAAAATGTCAATCCCAATGCTGGCACTCTGTTGTAAAGCACATTATGCTTGAAAGCTAGATTTGTGCTACAAGCAATAAAATAAAATGTAAACCAGTGCATACGCAAGTTCTGAGAAAGTTCATGGCTGCTGTTGTTCTCTGCTTCCCAGAGGTCCGCTTCATCTCCCACTTCTGTTGATACATAAAACAAGTTTTGAACTTTCCTCACCCTATATTGTTTCCTTCATCGCCACTCGCTTGTCCGTGCTAGTCCTATTTCAGTCTTCATTGCTTTCCTGTAATGAACACTGTAAAGGGACAGCCAGGTCTGGCGATCGATGGTGAAGCTGAAAATGAGATGAGGGTAATGTTAGCATCCTGCTGGCACTGGTCTGGGTCCATGAAGACCCCCCCACAAAGAGGACACACGCAATGTTACTTGTTCGGGCTCTGGGCACGCACTGGCGCTCACACAGGAAATGCCCTGTTTATTTTTTGCATTTTTTTTTTTAAGCGCTCACACAGCCCGCAGGCATCGAGGCGCTGTTACAGGAATTATTTGTTTTTTCAGTTGTGTAATAGTTTTTTTTTTTGTCTTAGTTGCGTATTTATAACGCGCTTAAACACCCAGAGGTTTCTAAGCGCGGACCTGGGGATCGAACCTGTGTTGCTTAGTGTCGTCTTGCTTCCAAGGCGCGCACGTTGTCGTTAAGCTATCCTCCCAGGATTTATGTGTGGTGGAGTTACCTCAGTCCGTCGAGCGTGGTCACATGACACAATTACATTCATACTTTTCGATAATAATAACCAACAACCAAATGATCACAAGAGGTGACCAAAATTAACCTTGGTCCACAGGGATTCCCCCATGCTCAAGTTCTCCAGTTTCTCAAACGTGGCCAGAGGTCGCCCATGTAGAACATAGTCATCAAGTCAAGATGGCATCAAGTCGGGTGGCATCCTCCACCCGTCACGCTGGGGGTCCCTTTGGGTTCCCCTCTCTATTGTTGGCCTCTCACTTACCGGGCCTGGATAAACTGGGTCTTCTTCCGCATTGTTTCCATCACCCCCGCTCTCTTCTGTCACCTCAGGCGGTGTGCCATCCTTTACTCTCCTGAAGAAACTCAGGTTTCTGGTCACTGTCCCTCGGTTGTCGGCAGCCGTAATCATGGACCCTTTAACCTTCATCCCTTCCACGGGATGAGGTTAATAGATTAGGGATAGTTTCCCTTCCTGGTGCCTGTTTCTTACAATCACCTCATCGCCCAGAGAGATGTTGTGTGGTTGGAAGTTCCTCCTCACATTTTCCTTTTCATTCCAGACTGTTCTTTCTTCAAACAACTGCATGTCATCGAGCACCCCTGGAGCACTCCCCACTCTGTCCGGGACGAAGCCTCTTGGGCACCTTTTTTAATGGCGCCTCTGCCGGCGCGACCCTGTTGAACTGTGCGGGGTAGATTGGTACTCTCCCATGAATTTAAAGAGTGCACGCTTTAGACATTGACTGGGGCCATGGGAGATCCTGAAAACCTTGTTAAGAGTCTGCATAAAGTGCTCCGCTTCTCCATTCACCCTTAGCCACACCAGGAATATCTTGCAGTATATCACTCCACATTCCCGCAGAAACTCTGCGAAACTTTCCCCTTGAAACGTGGTGCCATTGTCTGAACATATTTCTCTGGGAAACCCATGGGCGGTGAACACCTTCTCCATTATGGGCAATATGTGGTCGAACGAGGTAGAATCCACCAACTTTGGGGTATCGCGACCACTGGTTGATGAGTATAATAAAATGGGAGCCCTTCCCGTGGATCCAAAGTTGACATGCACTGTGATTGGGAAACAACACTTTCAGTCACAGCCAGGCTTTTGTCTTGGCAGAGCCCTGGTGTCCCTGGAGCGTATCTCCCCCACATGGGGAATCAGGGCCAGGGAAACCACCATCCTTTCCCCTCTCAGTAACAATCCTTCCTTCATGAATGACTGTTCATGTCGGACCCACCAGAGCCCCTCAAGCTTGATTCTGGCCTCTCGGATTCTTTTGTTGAGCCCCACCAGGACATCCTTCCACTCACCCTTCTGCATCGTTGATTAGGCCAAAGCATTTGTCTCTGGTTGAGTAAAGTCTTATATGGACAGAGATGCCGGTGTGGCGGCATCCACCACGAGGTTCACATGCTCATCCGCCTCCTTCACGTCTCGGCTTGGGTCTGAACAAGGCTGTGAGGGGTGCCTAGACAGATAGTCTGCAGCATTATGCAATCCTGGGCAGTACACCAGGCTCACTCTGCATTCTAACAGTTCCAACATCTACTGTTTGATGCAGGGTGGCGGAATTAGAGGATGACCCCACCATGAAGGGCAATAGTAGTTTGTGGTTGGTTATCACTGTGACCGGGCATCCCAGAATGTACAGCCAAAAGTGCTGGCACCCCCACAGCACTGCCAGAGCTTCACTTTTGACCTGGGAGTATCACTGCTCCGTCTCAGAGAGCACATTGCTTGCAAACACCACTGGCATGACCTGTCCACTGGTGTTGCACTGGGTCAGGACCACCCCAGATCAAAAGGGCTGGCATCTACCATCATTTCTGAGTCCAAATCTGGGTTGAAGAAAGCCATTGTGCTTCCTGCTCAAATGGAGTCCATCTCCAGGGTGATTCCTTTTTTGTCAGGTTCCTCAGCAGTTCTGATAGTGTCGCTAGATTTGGAATAAAACACTCACAGTAAGTAACCATGCCAAGTAAATTGTGCATGTTTGCCACACTTTCTAGTGGTCTCGCATCTTGTATGTTCTTAACCTTCCTGGGGTCAGGTGACATGCCCCCTTCATGAAATAGAAAACCAAATAACTCAATCTGCTTGCAAAGAAATTCACATTTTTCTTTGTGGAGTGTGAGTCCCAGTTCTCTTATTCTCTCCAGAGTCCTCTCCAGCCTCACCATGTGCTCTGCTTCAGACCCTGCGAAAACCAGAATCTCATTACTTATGTTTAGCACCCTCTCCATGTCAACCAGCACCCCACTGATAATGTTGTGGAAGATATTGTCGGCTGACGACACCCCGAAGCTGAGTCTTTTTTGTATCGATACAAAGCCTTATGTGTTGTGAAGGTGGTTATGTATCTAGATTCATGGTGGAGGACTACCTGTTGGTAGCCGGGCCTCAGGTCTAATTTGGAGAACACTCTGGCCCCATTGAGTTCTCTCACAATTTTGTCAATCATGGGGATTAAGTGGCGCTTGTGCTTAATGCCCTTATTTGGCAGGTGCATGTCTCCGCAGATGCGTACTGAGTCTAGCTGTTTCGGTTTTCGGGCCACGACAATAGGGGAAACCCACGGGTTGGGACCTTCTACTTTTTAAATGATGTTGAGTCGTACCAAGCTGTCCAGTTCTTTATTGACTTGTTCCCTCAGGTGGAACAATACCCTGCAGTGCTTTAACATCACTGTGCGAATAGACTGATGTATGTGTAACTTGACTGGTTCGCGTGTCAGTTTCCCAAAGCCCTCGAAGAGCCCTGTGAATCTTTCGAGCATCTCATGATGGTTTTCAACATAGACTCTGTATGCAAAATTTACAATTGCAATTGTCTCTGCTGCATCACAGCTGAGTAGTGTGTCTCTGCTAATGTCTGTGACATAAAAATTGACTTTTTATGGTTTTATCTCCATGGCTTGCTTTTGAGATGAACACCCCTTTTAGTGGGATGGGCTTTGTTCCCCCAAATATGAATATCTTGGCATTGGCTGTTCTCATGGGCCGGTGGACCCGGCAGCGATTCATAATGTCTTAAGGCCATCACATTCACAGAGGCACCTGTGTCTATGAGTACCGGTATGTCCGACCCACACAAACTCGCAGTGCACCTTGGCTGCCTCTGCTTCTTTATTTTCAGCGCACTTACTATTAGACAGAATCATATGCCGTACCCTTTGAGAACACCACACATAATTAAGACTGCAAGTGCAAGTACAAATTCACCTTTGGTACAAGCCTGTACTACACAGTAAAGTGGTAGCGATGGCTGAACATCCAGACTTATCTCAAGAGTAAAGTGAGCAGTATCAAAAGTTACACAAAGGACAGCAATTGCTATGGTTCAAACAAACACTGACTCAAGGTTTCTGAGTAAAAGAATATACATTTATTTACACCATAATTTGTAAAACAGTTCACTGATATAAAATAGCAGAAAATCACAATCTTAATATACTACAAAACCCCCAATCAATTCTGGACAAGTTAAGCTCAAAATTAAGTGTGAGCAAAATGGCACTCCAGCAACTTAAAAAAAGGGAGGAAAAGAAAAGGTTATACAAAATCAAACAGCACCAAAAAGTAAGTAGGCAGGGAAATCTAGAAAAGGCTAACTACAGCTAGGATTCAAATCAATAGGCCTGAGCCAATGTTGATGGTTCAGAGTCTTTGCAGAGGATCACATAGTTCAGAGTAGTTTGCATTTAGGTCTTTGCCAAGAGTTCGAAACAAAGTTGGTCAAAGGAAAAGTTATTTAAAAGAGTAGAGAAGGACAAGCCCTTGGATTGGCGTAATATTTAAAACACTTTCACCGCGGTCAGACGAAACAAACAATCGGGCTTGAACAGTACCTTAGAAGAAGACGAATGCTGTAGCTGAGGCAGAGGTTACTGGCAGATCCTGCAGGCTCACGGTTCCGGAAGCGACTGTCGGAGTGACACGAAGGAGGAACACTGGAGGGTCCTGCACTGGCCAGGGCAGAAACCAGCAGCAGAGCAAAGCAACAAATAAAAGGTGTACTACTTAAAACCCAAATGGGTTCCGGTCTTCCTGGCTATCCGGTTCACTGCAGCAGTGCACAGCAAATTCGACCAAGGGAGGGAGGCCTTGCTTGGTGTTTGGCGAATTGGTTGGTCCCACCAGCTCAAGGGAAGAAAATTCCTTGCAGAGCTTCTCTGTCATCGAAGTTTAGGAGATTCGGACCCGCAGCAGGGCTTCACCGGGAGGTTCAGTAGTTGCAGCAGTCCTCTTCCTTCAGCTTCTCTTCGGTTCTCTCTTTCGAGTGGCGACTATGCCTTCCAAGTTCCAGAGACCTGCTTTTTATGCAGTTTTCCCCCATTCACACAGCTTGGCTGTCAATCACACAGCAGGGTGGTTGTTCGGGCAGGACAGTCACCTACCCAATCAAACAATAGTGCAACATGGGTCTCCAAGGAGACCCTGTGCAGGGGGTCTAAAACCCCTCCCTCACATCATATCTACCTAGACTCTCAGGCGCCTAAGGAGGGCTTCTGTGCAGAAGGCCGCCAAAGGACGGCTAACAAAGGAGCCATACCTGGTTTGGCGCGCAGAGTAAAACATGAGAAAGACCTTTACAAAAAGAAATGGCGAATAAACCCAGCCGGAACCAAATAAAAGTAAATGGGGTCCAGCAGATTTAAGTTTGAGGCTACTAACGTAGCCTAAAACAGTACCAAGGCTATTTTCATAAAGCGCGGTAGGAAAGATATGGTAGATACCACTGCCACCAGCCACATCTTAAAGAAAGGGGAACAAAATAATGTTCCATGAGAGGCAGACAAAAAGGGATAACTATTAACCCTTTCCAGTTCTCTATGTAAGATAGTTTGTGCTGGGTCTGTGAATTTAAAAAGACTAATAAAGTCAATGGCAACTTTACATGTTCCGGGAGACAGTAGTCAGTCCCAGAAAATGGAGTTTTAAAGTGGGAAGTCTGAAAAAGACAACCCTGTGTCACTGCAATAAAGGTGCTGTGTGACACGCAGTAAAAAGATGATGCCTATGGAGTAGGGGCGGCTCCTCTGTCTATGAACACAAAAAATGTAAAACACACAACAAAACACATGTAAGAGTGGGAAAAAAGGCTCACACTCTTACCAGGTGAAAACAAAATCCTAGAAATCCAGCAAAGCTGCTAAGGGACTCAGTAGGTAAGGGAAATTAGACATTCTGGAGAATTCTCCCTAACACTCCCCCCCCCCAGACTAAGGGACAGGAGGATTTAATCCACTCCTGGATGAATTACTTCACTCTAGTCGGTTATAAACATCCTAGAGAGACCATCAGCATTTTGGTGGGGACATCCTGACCTGTGCTCAATGGTGAAATCAAACCCTTGCAGGCAGATTGACAATTCTAGAGGTTTTGGGTTCTCCCCTTTCATTTGCATTAACCATCTCAAGTGTTGGTGGTCTGTCTGAATCACAAAAGTAGATCTATACAAGTATGGTCTAAACTTCTTCAGAGACCACACAATAGCAAAACACTCACGCTCTATGGTTGCCCACCTTGTATCTGGTTCCTTCAGTTTCCTACTGATGAAGCAAATGGGGTTCTCCCTGCCTTTCTCATCCAGTTGACTAAGGACGGCACCTATACCTGTATTGGATGCATCTGTCTGCACAATGAAGGATTGGTGATAATCAGGAGCTCTTAGGACTGGAGCTTGACAAAGGGCTTTCTTCAGGTTCTCAAAGTCTGGAGTGCAGTCCTCATTTCATCTAACCTTTTTAGGGAATTTTGGAGAGGAGACTATATTCAAGGGAGAAGCTATGGATCCATAGTTCTCTATGAAATTCATGTAGTACACAGTGGGCCTCATTACAACCCTGGCGTTGGACCATGGTGCTATCAGCACCATGGTCCATGCCGGATTCCGCCATGGTGGATGGCGGATTTACCGCCCCATTCCAAGGTTGGCGGGGCGGTAAATCCCCATTCACCATGGCCCCTTCCCCATTCCCATTTTTGGCCCATAGGGCTCAATGGGAATGGGGAAGGTGCTAATTACGGCACCGTAAATTACGGTGCCGTAATTAGCACCAAGGTCCCTTAGCGGTTTGGACTTTAACGCCTGCAAAAAGCAGGCGTTAAAGTGTGAATCGGGCGTTAAGGGTTTAAAAGCGCTGCAGCCTTTTACAGCACCGTTAACCCCTTAACGCCAGGGTTGTAATGAGGCCCAGACCTAGGAAGGCTCTCACTTGGGTTTGAGTAGTAGGGGTGGCCCAGTTTTGTACAGCTTGTACTTTGCTAGGCAATGACCTTATCTCACCTCCTCCTACCTCATGACCAAGGTAGAACACTTTGCTCTGACCAATTTGACATTTGCTTGCCTTTATGGTCAGATGGCTATGCTCAAGAGCCTGCAAATATATCATAAGTGATTAACATGTTATTTCCAAGTAGGGCTGAACACTGCAATGTCATCCAAGTATGCCATGCAGAAGTCGTCCATCCCATTCAGAACTTGATTGACCATCCTCTGGAATGTAGCAGGTGCATTCTTTTATCCAAAAGGCATAACCTTAAATTGGTAGAGGCCTGCTGGGGTTGAAAATGCAGTTTTCTCCTTGGCATGGTCTGTCAGGGCTATTTGCCAATAGCCTGACGTCAGATCAAATGTACTGAGGAACTTGGCTGCACCAAGTTTATCCACCAGTTCATCTGTCCTTGTTAAAGGATGGGCATCAGTCTTAGTGACTGCATTCAGAGCTCTATAGTTCACACAAAATCTCAACTCCTTGGATCCTGCCTTTGGTACTAGAACAACTGGACTAGACCATGGACTTGTAGATGGCTCTATAACGCTGAGATCAAGCATCTTGTTGATCTCTCCTTTTATGTGGGATCTTACATGTTCTGATATTCTGTAACCTCTGCTTTTCACAGGTAAACTTTCACCAGTTAAATTTCATGCTGGCCCCAAGGGGTCAAGCCTGGTGAAAGTGAAAACAGGGAGGTAAACTGATTTAACAGAAACTCGAACTCAACCTGCTGTTCAGATGTCAGATTAGAAGAGAGATTAACTCCTTCTATCTTCTCATCTAAAGGTTGGCCTCTGAGTAGGTCAGGTAGAGGTTCACTCTCCTCCTCCTCTTGAGATGAAGCTAGAAGCAAAGCTCCCAATTCGGGTCTCGAGACACATGCCTTCAAATGATTGGTGTGAAAGGCTCTGGGAGCCTCCAAAGGTCTGCCTAAGTCCACCAGATAGTTCACCTCTCCAAGTTTGCCCACAACCTTGAAGGCTCCTATCCATTTGTCCTGCAATGCCCTCTGCCTTGTTGGCACCATAACTAGTACTAGCTGGTCTTGAGTAAACCCAACCATGTTGGCCTTCTGGTCATGCCAATGTTTGACCAGAGCCTGACCTGCTTTTAAGTTATCACTAGCTTCTGCCATCATGTGTGACATTCTCCTCTGGAGACCTATCACATATTCAGTCACTCTGACTGGCTTGGGGGATAGAGCACTCTCCAACCCCTCTTTAATCAGGGCCAATGGACCTCTGACTGGATGGCCATAGAGAAAAGGGACTGTATCCAACTCCCTCCTGAGGGACTTCTCTATAAGCAAAGAGAAGGCATGGCAGTATAAGGTCCCACTTTCTTTTAAGGGGTTCCTCTAAAGCACCTATCATGCTCTTCATAGTATGATTAAACCTCTCTACCAGTCCATTTGTCTGTGGATGGTAGGCTGTAGAGAACGTGTAAGTGACACCACAGTTTTTCCACATGGCTTGCATGTACTGGGACATGAAATTGGATCCCCTGTCAGATATCACTTCCTTAGGAAACCCTACTCTGGTAAAAGTACCACGTAGAGCCTTAGCGGAAGCCTAAGCTATAACAGTCCTGATAGGTATTGCTTCAGGATACCTAGTAGCATGGTCTACTACAACCAGGATAAACCTGTTTCCTGAAGACGTGGGAGGGTCAAGGGGACCAACAATGTCAATGCCCACCCTCTCAAAAGGACCTCCCGCCACTGGGAGAGGCACCAAGGGTGCCACATTCTTGGCTCCACTCTTGGTAGAGGTTTGGCAAGTGTGACAGCTCCTACGGAATTTGTCAACTTCTGAACCCATCTTAGGCCAGTAGAAGTATAAAGAGAGCCATTCCTTGGTCTTTTTGAAACTCAAATGACCAGCCAAAGGTATCTCATGGGCCAACTGTAGGAACTGGAGTTTGTTTTCTAGGGGCACTACAAGTCTTTTGCAGTCCCAGGGATAGACTCAGTCAGTTCACTGTAGAAGAGGCCATCTTCCCAGTGCAACCTATGTTTCCCAGGTTCTTGGCCATCAAGATGAGAACCTGCCTGTAGGCGAATACCTTCAAGAGTAGCACACCCTCTCTGTCCTCTGCTGAAGTCTGCCCTGTTGGGTCCACCTTCTGCCAGTAAAGACTGCAGCTCAGGATGGTCAACAGGATCCAGATCTCCAACTAGAGTAATGTCTTCTTCCAGATCTGACTCTTCAGAAGCTGGCTCAACCACACAGGGTTGAACCTCTCAATCAGCCTCAGCAGGTGCAGGAGTCACAGGTGTGACTTTGGACAATCTTAGGGATGTCCTTGTTGGTAGCACAGGGGTGCTATCTGCTTTCTTCTTGGAGGTTTTGGGTTTACCCTTTGCCTCTTTCTTTCCTGAAATATCAGTGAGCAATTCCTGTGGAGTGGGGGTGATAATTTCCTCTGTCAATTACCCTGGAGAGTCTCTCAAGGTCCTCTCCCTTGCAGGCCTAGTGAGCTCCTGTTTCCTTTTACTGGGAGGCCTGGTGGTACTAGACTCAACTCCAAGGGTTTTCAGGTCATAACCCAACAGGAATCTCCAAGGCACTTCACTCTGCACACTACAGGTATCTTGACAGTCATGTCATTGCACTGGATGAGAGCTGGTAACTGGGGAAGCATTTGCACAGGGCCTCCAGCCAACTTGGTTAGGTGTTTGGGTGCCTTAGCAACATCCTCCACCTTGAAAAATTATTCAACAACCACAGTTATGCTGGCTCCAGGGTCTCTGATGGCATGGGTCTCCTGGCCATTCCCAAGAACACTATATTTATAATACTCTTTAGTATTATTATTTTTTTTTTTTTGTGTATGTTCAAAAGAACTTAACAAAGAAGTTGAACGTCAAAAGCGCAGTGGCTACACAAGGGTGGGCCCCTTATCCAGTTATCCTCGTCATGGTGTGTTGAAGTATTTTGGTGGTTGCTAGGAGCCAAGTGGTTCGGTCTCCTCCGATCAGTCTTGACCACGAAGTTTCTTCATCCCACCCATATTCGTCTGAGATTAGGTGCTTTAAGTAAGCCGATCTCAGGTCAAAAGTTTTCGGACATGACAACAGTAGGTGTTGGATTGTTTCCGTCTTAGCTTTGCACAGACGGCAAGTGCTAGAGTCTGATAAGCCTCTAATGTTGCGGATTTCATTTATTTCGAGCAAGTTCAGCCTGATCCTTAGCATGAGGTTTCGCTCCACCCTGCTTGGAAATTTTTGGAGGTTCTTCATCGGCTCGTTTAGTTTACAGAACAATGGTGGCAGGTGAAGGAGAAGTTTGTTGTCGTTTGCTAAGTCTTGTGTTTTGATCCAGTCTAAGTCTTTTATCTTCTTGTAGACTCTCGACGGATTTGTGTTGAGATCAACTTCCGAGCACATAACTGACTCGAGTAAGGCCATATTTTTTTCCTTCCAGGTTGTTAACATTTTCACCTTGGTGGATTGAAGTTCTTTATTTAGCAGACCATAGATTTGGTCACTGTCGTCCATGATGCATTTTCTGAATAGCCTGAGGGCGTTGATGTTAACAGTTGCCGTTAATGACACTAAATTTAGCTCCCGACGAATTGCAGCTATAGATGTAGATTTCGGGAGACAAAGAACCGACTTCCAAAACGTGCTTTCTAGTTTTTGCCAGGTTTTAGATGGAATCGTTGGCATGGCCTCTGCTCCGTAGGTGATCGAGGGGACAACTTTTTTCCTGTAAAATTCAATTACACGGATGCATGAACATTTTCCAAATTTTAGGTCGATTGCCTTTCCTTGGGAGGCTAGTTTCTTAATTTTGGTTTGAAGTGCGATCTGCATGGAGGACTCATTTTTCGAGGAGTCTATCAGAACGCCCAAATATTTGTAGTCGGTAACCCTCTCAATCACGTTTTTCTGAAGGTACCATTTGAATTTTTCTGTACTTTTGTTTTTCTTCTGGCCGGCTTCCAATATCATGATCTTGGTTTTCTCTTTGTTTATTTTTAAGTTGTTTTCTGCAGCGTAGGTCAGTAGATTGGATAGCTGTCTCTGTAGGCCGATCTGGGTCTGATCCAATAAGATTAGGTCATCAGCGTATAGCAGGTGGCTTATTTTCACAGACGCGACTGACGGTGGAAAAGTGCGCTCTAGATCTTCTGAGGCCCCAGAGTCCCCGATGTATGCAAGGAACAACGCTGGTGCTAGAGGGCATCCCTGTTTTACCCCCCGCCCGGTCTGGATTTCTTCTAATAGAGTGCCTCTTTGAGATAGACGGACCCTAAGGGAGGTATCCGAATGTAAGGCTATGATTGGTTGCAGAATCTCCTGTGGGCAACGCCACCCCCCCACAAACGGGACCTGTCAACTAGGTCGAAGGCATGGGAGAGGTCGATGAAGGCGATGAAAATCCGAGATTTTCCCTCCCAGACCTTGCTTTTCAGGGTGCTGATGGTTAAAATGTTTGCCGCCGTGCCCATGTTTTTTTTTAAGCCCGATTGAAACTTGTCATTACACTGGGCCGATTCTGCCCAGGATTGGAAACGATTCAGAAGCAGACTCCCGAAGACTTTACCGATGCAGTCCAAGAGGGTTATGGGGCGATAGTTTAAAGGGTTGGTGATGTCCCCCTTTTTGTAGATAGGGACAATGATGGATTTTGTCCATGAGGGCGGCAAAGATTTCTGCTCTGAGCATTTCTTGAAAATAGACTCTATCAGTGAAGCCCATTCTGGTTGGTTTGCTTTCAGGGCTATATTAGAGATCCCATCCGGGCCCGCTGCTCTGGAGATCTTTAACTTTTTGATGTGATCACTTATTTCTTGTTGGTCGTCCAGTTTTAACCAGTCTACCTTCTGTGATGGCATTCCCAGTGGCACATTGAGGCCGGGGCTTGAAAGACAGAGGAAAAATGGGTTTTCCATTTATGCTCCGGCATAGCGTTGATTGTCGAGTTGTTATAAGAAGGCGCCGAGGATTTCAGCAGGGACCAAAACTCTTTCACTTTGTTTCCGCAGATTGCTTTTAACATGATTTCCGCCTCTTGTTGGTAAAGTCGGTATCAATGATCTTTCACCCAATTGTTGTAGTTTGAAATAGCTGACTTTAATTTTTCTTTGTTTTGCGGCCGGTTTCCCAGCTGTCTCTTAAGTCTGCGGAGTTCACGTCTTTTAGCCACCAGAGCGAAGTCGTAGGTGTGTTTAGGAGGAATGAAAGTGGAAGCTGATTGTTTTGGTTTCACCATTTGTTTGACCAGTAGAGGTACGCAGTCCAAGGAATTGTTTCCCTCAGCACTCTCGTTACCATTGTATTTTGCCAGCAGAGCTGTGACCGCTCGGGTTGTCAAATTTAGGCAGTTTCCACGAGAGTTTGAATTTACTTCCATCACATACAGTGCCGGCTCTTCAAAGTGATTCGACAGGGACATCGTGAGCTGGTTGTGATCGCTGGCTGTGGTTTTACGGACTTCAAAGTCTTTTACCTTTCCCAGAAGGGGGCGGGATGCATAGATGTAATCTATGGTCGCATGTAGTGATCCTTGTTCCCAAATTGGCAGTCGCTGGTCATTTGGGAAGACGGAGAACAGGTTTTCCAGCTTTCTTGAGGACATTAAGGAGGACCAAAGACGCCCTCTTTTCCCGGCTGGTGTCACGATTGAGGTTGCATCCGACTTTAGAGGTTCGTTGGAGCATTTGGCATTCAAGTCTCCACAGATTATGATTGAGAAGACCTGGTGCGTTGCTTGAATTTTGTCCACCAGGTTTTCCATCATGGATAAATAGGTCTGATGGTTAATGGCAGCTGGGTTCCAGTAGGTGTTAATTAGCGCTATTTGCGATGGTCTGGAATAGGGTTTTTCGGCCCAGTCAAGTAATATTCCCAGGATAGAAAGGTTTGATTGGAGAGTAGACTTTAGTGTCAAACCGATTCCCTGTTGACATGCCAAGAGGAGACCCGATGTCGGACGGCCCAGTACCCCTTTGTTGGCTGGGGCCAAGATGATGTCATAGCCGTACATGGCCGGAGTTTGTCGCAGCCAAGTCTCTTGAAGGCAAATAATATCGAAGGAAGATAGGTTTGCATCACCCGTCGTTGTGAGATGTAAGTGACCTCTAGTATTCCATGAACAGAAGTGTAGCGAAGATGAGGAGTGGTCGACCTTTCGACGGTCAGTGGATCCGGCGAGCCGACCTGCGGGTTGCTATTTTTTCGATTGAGACAGAGCCTAAGGGAGCCATGCCCACAAGCCCTGTAGTTTGTCAGCTGGTTTTCGTGCGAGCACTCTCTTTGATTTCTCGAGTAGTTTCCCTGGTACTCTGCGGACTAGGCATAGTCGTGCCCAAGTTGGGCGACTCTGGGTGTGAGCTCAGGGGCTTTGGGGAATTACATTTGAAGGTTTTTGTCAACTTGGGCCGCCTGGATTTTTCCTTTAGTTTGGTACTTGGGGTCATTTGTGGCTTCGAGTTTGAGAAATCCACGGTTCGGGAGAGTTCGGAGGTTCTTCTGGGTTCGACCCCCTTCTCCTTTTCTGGAAGTTTGTCCTTACGGCCCGAGATCTTCTCCGAATGGCCCGACTCCTGTCGATGGGGTTTGTATGTTTGGTTTTGCACAATGTATCCTAGCGCAGACAGGTCTGTAGTTGCTCGAGCGATTGTCTTTTTGGTGCTCGTTGAGGCTGCATGAATATATGCTTTGGCTCTGTCATTTAAGTGATATGGGTCCACTATCTTTAAATCCGAGGACTTTATATCTCGTAAGGCTGGAATCAAACTGAATAGCATGAGTATGCCTTTTCTATTCAGAATTATGTCATATTCATTGTCTGGATGCTGTTCCAGCTTGATGGGGGATTTACTTGTGAGGTGTTTTCCTTTACGGTGTTGCTCTGTTCTTGAAGTGAAGTGGGACGGCAAATACGACCCCCTTTTATCTGTTGGCTTTGGCTCTGAGGTTGGGCCTCCTCAGAACTTTGAGGAGCGATCCTGCTTTCGCCTCTCCGAATGTTGGTGGGTGCGTTGAGCACTGGGGGACGACCTTTTGTAGGTTGGCCGTTCGCGGGCACTTGGAGATGCAAACGACACCACTCGAGAACTGGGAGGGCTGCGAGTGAAGCTGGGGTGCCGACAATGGAGGGAATTCCTACGCTCTTCCAGAGTAATAAAATTGTATCCTGGGACCTCTTCAGACGAGTCGTCGACGAGTTCTTGGTCGGCTCGATGAGTTTGAGGGACCTGTGAATTTGATACCTGTTGCTTTTTTCCACCCTTAATCAGCGATGAGTCTTGGGTGTCTTCAAGATGTTGAGAAATGTTCATCAAAACCTCATCTACCATAAAATCTTCTGGTGTTCGGGGAGAAGCAATTGTTCCCTTCTGCTTAGGTAGGTAGTGGACTGGGTTTACAGCTGAGTTTCCCGCTTTCTCTTTTCTTTTAGATAGTGATTAGTGGCTTGACTAGTTTAGGATTCTGAGTTTTGAATTTGCCCCCTTGAGCGGGCTTTTCGGGTTTCAGGGGATAGGAGCTGTCTTCCACCCTCGCTGATGGTTTCAGGGTTGAAGAGGCTTTCCGGATGTCGTCTGTAATGTCGATGACCTCATGGATTTCTGGAGTACCCAGACCAGTGCCCGGTGGTAATTGGGTGGCGTTGCTGGAAGGAGAAGCTTGAGTTTGCACTAACGGGTTTAAACCTCCTGATTTAACCACCGTTGAAGGAGTTGAGAGGGTGTACGCAAAATCTTTGTGCCCTTGTTCCACATCCAGCCTTAAGGCTTTGAATTTGTCATCTAAAGCTGTGATGTATCCTTCAAGGAAAGTCAGTTTTGAAAGCATTGATGCATGAATCGAGGTGTGATCTTTCAGGTTTTCATTGATGCCTTCGTAAAGTCTGGTGAATGGATTCATAGCGATTGTAACTGCTGACATTATTGATAAGAGATCTCTCTTGTGTTGCGCTGGAGAGTCCATTGGAGAGCCCTGTGGAGGAGGGCGCTGTTTAGGGGCAGGAGACGGTAAATAGCTCTCATTCAGGAGCCGTCTCACGACGGGCGTGGATGGAAGGTCTACTGGGCCGAGGCTGGCCCAGCCCGGTGGCAGTGATTTAAGGCGGTGGTTGATTTGAGCGCCTTCCTGCTGGGGGCCAACTGGCTGACCCTTGTTTATCCGGGGTGGGCCTGAGTCATGGGTTGAAGTTTCGGGCTTCTGACCTTTTGGCGGCACGGCTCCCTTCTGAGTTCCGAGGGCTGGTGCCTGAGAGGTCTGAACCCGCGCCTGACCTGAGGTTGTAGGAAGATCTTTGATTGACGTCACGATAGAGATCGGAGGACCTTCAATGTGGATTTGCGTAGCTTTAAGTTTAACAAGTGCGGGGGTTCTCGCAGGGGCCGCTTTTGCCGTCTCACAGTTTGACTTGGGGGTTGCTAGGGTATCTGGGCCCTTTTCTGATGCAATTGGAGTCCCCCGACCAGATTGGGGTGCCAGATCTGTTCGGTTTAGTGAGTTCTCCTTTTCTAGAGCAGTCGGGTACGCCGGACCAGGATGGGTGGCCGGATCAGATAGCTTTGTTGCTTTCTCCTGCAGAGGACGTTCTGGCAAAGGTGAGGCTTGTTGGTTTTTAGCGGAGTTTAGGGATAGGATACTCTGATCTACTGGCAAGCCTATCTTTCTTGCTTTTTCTGGAGGTTGACAAATTTTAATCGCTTCCAAGATTTCCTTGTCAGTTAGGTCGACTTGCCTAGATTGAGAGTCTGGAGCAAAGGCGTGGAAAAAGTCAGTTACAAGGCTGGCGACCGATGGCTTTATTGATTCTGGGATCCATGGTTTCTTGGCTAATTGGCCACTTTTTTTGATTTTAGAAGCTTGCTGACTGTTTGTGCGTTTTTGTTTTTTATTGAGCGTTTTTAGGGGGACTTTCTTTCTGGAGATTCTGGAGTTTCTAGTGTCGGGAGATTCCACCTCCCTCCTACTGCGTTTTTTTGTTATTTTGTGCTCCCGCCAGGGGGACAAGCGAGGTGGTTGGTAACTTTGCCAGGCAGGGGACCAGGACCTCATCTCCCGGAGTAGCCAGGCCCCTGCAGTCATCAGCTGATCGAGGAGACCCCTCTAAGGTTGGAGGAGCTGAGGGGAGTGGATTAAAGTGAACTTGAGCTGCTGTTTGAATTATGTGCTTATTTCCAGTGATGGTCATGGGGTTTTGTATGTTTATTTCGGCTGGAACCCCCCTCTCGTTCCTGGAGGACTCTTGGTCCACGTTTGTCTGTGGAGACGGCCGATGTGTAGCTTCCTCGTAGGCAGGCGTGGCCTTAAGGATGACTGGCGCCTCCGTGCATGAGTCAGTGACTGCCGAGGGAGGAGGGGTTGATCCGGGCTCCTCCCCCAGAATGACCCGTGGCTGCGGTGCCTCGCTCTGCTCCATACGCAGGACGGCCTCGGCCAAAGGCGGGGGTACGAGTCCTCACGGGCACGGGCCCCCCCCCGCTCGCGGGCCTCAGTCCTCCCTCCGGAGGCCTCCGAGTCCCGGAACTGTGAGGGTGGAGGCCGCGATCGCGGAAGCGCTGGCGACAGACAAGGAGGCTGTGCCTCGGGCGCTGGAAGCGGTGGAACTGGTACGTTTTGCCGTGTGTCCTCCTCTTCTGTGAGGCTTTTCCGCCTTGAGATGTTTGATGTTTTGGCACTTTTTTTCGGCCAGAGGGTCAGTGATGTCAGCCCGTTTTTGGCGGGGAATAGCTGTTGAAGCTGCTGGAGTCTTTAGTTGATGTGCGGCAGACCCAGCAGGTACAGGGTTTGGGCGCCACGTTGTTGGAGGGTTTTTGCAGCGAAGCGAGGGCACGCACTTCTGAGCAGACGGCCCTCCTCTGCTTCCAAGAGATCATGCTCAGGCTCCGAAGTAAGCATATTCTCTGGCATTGACGCCATTGCAGCCATGCACAGACTGCCACAGACTGCAACTCTGCAGCCAACTCCGCGGCTAGAAGGAGCTTTTATGGGTCCACCCACAAAAACAGGAAGCTGGAGACTGTAGAGACTGTAGAGAGACTCCGGTCTCAGTAAAGCAGAATGGAGTAGACTGCCACAGACTGCAACTCTGCAGCCAACTCCATACAAAACTCTTTAGTATTATCTGAAATGGAATTATAGACATCTAAATTCTGTTGTTCCCACAGACCCAGGAACACTAAACAAACATTAGCTGAGACTCTCATTGGGTCATCAGCCAGTAGGTGAAAGTTTCCACTTGCCATAGGTACTTCATCCTCTGGAGAGAAGGCTAAGGAGAGACAGTGTGTACCCCTGCAGGTTTACCCTTACATCTCGGATCCCCTTTCACATGGTCAGTTGACCCGCAAACATAACATTTCCCAAATGTTTTGATGAATGGGGGCTTGTTCTGACCTCCATCTGGTTTGGGTCCAGATGGTGTACTAGCCTGATTTGGTTTCCCTTCTGGCTTACCCTTATGGTTTTGTTTGGGGCCCTCTTTTGGATTGGAGGTATTAGAATTATCCTTGTTATCTTTCTTTGGCTGCTTTCCCTCATCCTTCTTCTGAGTTTCCCAAGAATCCTTGTGAGTAGCCCTGTTGGCAACCCACAGGTCAGCAGCCTTAGCTAACTTCTTTGGATCAATCTCCTTAGAATCACCCAAGTGCTGTCTGAGCTCAGGAGAGCAGGCATCATAAATTGACTCCAACATAACAAGATTTCTCATACCTTCATAAGTGTTTATTCTGTACCCATTAATCCAACCAGGGGTTGAATGGGTTTTCCCAAATCTAGCAATTAAAGCTAGCTTCACACGCTCATAATCCATCCTATCCACCTCCCCCAACTCCATCACAACATCAGATGCAACAGTGGGTAGCCTAGAGAAGAGCCAAGGAAGCAACGGATTCCCTGTAATGTCTTGAATCGCATGGTTATACTCAAACATTGCCAACCAATCCAAAATATCAAGCTTAGCCTCATACATACCAACAATTTCTTTAGGCATACGGGGTCTCTTAGGACTGAAAGACCTAGAAGACTCTGGGAGAGAAGCATTTTCCGTAGACAACTTTTTCATTTCTAAGGCACGGTTCATCTCCATTTCTCTGAGCTTAAGTTCTTGATGCTTTTGTTCAGTTCGAGCATTAATACGTTTGAACTCCAATTCAAGCCTCATCTTTTCTAGAGCAATGAATTCAGGACTGAGTGTAGGACCTGATGGAGTCCCAGTGGACAAAGGTTGAGTATGCTGAGCAGGTAGAGGAGCAGTAAGGCCTACATTGTGAGACACATCTGCCTCATCTAACTGATCCATAATAACTGACACATTATCATCCTCATCATTTTCCACATTTGCTGGAGGGTTAGGTATTTCAGACCCACTCTACAGACTTTGATTCTCTAACAACCTTTCAACTAATTCTGAATTGTTGCCTTTAACAGAGAGATTCCTTTCTCTACACAGATTTTTTAGATAATCAACAGTGTAACTAAAGAGGGTGATATAAAGAACGCCACCTCCTTCATAGAACAGGAACCATCAGAAGGTAAGTTTACATGTAGGTTTATTCTCCAGTTGTAAAGTAGAGAAAGCACTAGGACATCCATCCAGCCCAGCACATTATGTCCAACTGACACCCGTAGAACCCAGCACCCCAAACCTCCACCAACACTCCAACACTCCACATTCTACGTCAGTGACATCACTACACATCATAACAACACATAGCCCATAATCAGGCCCCAGCACAGATTATGACAGAGGGTCTCCTGACTGTAGCTTTCCATATCAGACATGATTAAAATTTGCTTTTAGTGATGTTTAGCCTTGTGGTTAGTTGATCCAAGGTAATAGAAGCACTCTAACTGTCATTATTATACTTTATCCTCACCACTGTACACCAGTGTTAGGCAGAATCATATGCAGTATCCTTTGGGAACACCACACATAATTAAGACTGCAAGTGCAAGTACAAATTCACCTTTTCACCTTTGGTAAAAGCCTGTACTACACAGTAAAGTGGTAGAGATGGCTGAGCAGCCAGACTTATCTCAAGAGTAAATGTTGTCAATCATGGGGATTAAGTGGTGCTTGTGCTTAATGCCCTTATTTGGCAGGTTCATGTCTACGCAGATGCGTACTGAGTCTATCTGTTTCGGTTTTCGGGCCACGACAATAGGGGACACCCACGGGTTGGGACCTTCTACTTTTTCAATGATGTTGAGTCGTACCAAGCTGACCAATTCTTTATTGACTTGTTCCCTCAGGTGGAATAATACCCTGCAGTTCTTTAACTTCACTGTGTGAATAGACTGATCTATGTGTAACTTGACTGGTTCGCCTGTCAAATTTCCAAAGCCCTCGAAGACCCCTGTGAATCGTTCGGGCATCGCATGATGGTCTTCAACATAGACTCTGTATGCAAAATTTACAATTGCAATTGTCTCTGCTGCATCACAGCTGAGTAGTGTGTCTCTGCTAATGTCTGTGACAAAAAAATTGACTTTTTATGGTTTTATCTCCATGGCTTGCTTTTGAGATGAACACCCCTTTTAGTGGGATGGGCTTTGTTCCCCCAAATATGAATATTTGGGCATTGGCTGTTCTCATGGCCGGTGGACCCGGCAGCGATTCATAATGTCTTAGGGCCATCACATTCACAGAGGCACCTGTGTCTATGAGTACCGGTATGTCCGACCCACTCAAACTCACGGTGCACCTTGGCTGCGTCTGCTTCTTTATTTTCAGCGCACTTACTATTAGGCAGAATCATATGCAGTACCCTTTGGGAACACCACACATAATTAAGACTGCAAGTGCAAGTACAAATTCACCTTTGGTACAAGCCTGTACTACACTGTAAAGTGGTAGAGATGGCTGAACATCCAGACTTATCTCAAGAGTAAAGTGAGCAGTATCAGAAGTTACACAAAGGACAGCAATTGCTATGGTTCAAACAAACACTGACTCAAGGTTTCTGAGTAAAAGAATATACATTTATTTACACCACCATTTGTAAAACAGTTCACTAATATAAATTAGCAGAAAATCACAATTGTAATATACTACACAACCCCCAATCAATTCTGGACAAGTTAAGCTCAAAATGAAGTGTGAGCAAAATGGCACTCAAGCGATTTAAAAAAAGGGAGGGAAAGACAAGATTATACAAAATCAAACAGCACCAACAAGTAAGTAGGCAGGGAAATCTAGAAAAGGCTTACTACAGCTAGGATTCAAATCAATAGGCCGGAGCCAATGTTAATGGTTTAGAGTCTTTGCAAAGGATCACACAGTTCAGAGTAGTTCGTGGTTAAGTCTTTGCCAAGAGTTTGAAACGAAGTTGGTCGAAGGAAAAGTTATTAGAGAAGGACAAGCCCTCGGATTGGCAAAATATTTAAAACACTTCCACCGCGGTCGGACAAAACGAGCAACCGGGTTTGAAAAGTACCTTAGAAGAAGAAGAATGCTGTAGCTGAGGCAGAGGTTCCGGGCAGATCCTGCAGTCTCGCGGTTCATGAAGTGACTATCGGACTGACATGAAGAGGAAGATTGGAGGGTCCTGCACTGGCCAGGGAAGAAACCAGCATCAGTGCAAAGCAATGAATAAAAGGTGTGCTCCTTAAAACCCAAATAGGGTCCGGTCCTCCTGGCTATCCGGTTCACTGCAGCGGTGCACAGCAAATTCGACCAGGGGAGGGAGGCCTTGCTTGGTGTTTGGCGAACTGGTTGGTCCCACCAGCTCAAGGGAAGAAGATTCCTTGCAGATCTTCTCTGTTGTCGAAGTTTAGGAGATACAGACCTGCAGCAGGGCTTCACTGGGAGGTTCAGTAGTTGCAGCAATACTCTTCCTTCAACTTCTCTTCGGTTCTTCGGTCCAGTGGCGACTCTGCCTTCCAAGTCCCAGAGACCTGCTTTTTATGCAGTTTTCCCCCATTCACACACCGTGGCTGTCAATCACACAGCAGGGTGGCTGTCCGGGCAGGACAGTCACCTAGCCAATCAAACAAGAGTGCCGATTGGGTCTCCAAGGAGACCCTGTGCAGGGGGCCTAAAACCCCTCCCTCACATCTTGTCTACCTAGACTCTCAGGCGCCTAAGGAGGGCTTCTGTGCAGAAGCCCGCCAAAGGACAGCGAACAAAGGAACCAAACCTGGTTTGGCGCACAGAGTAAAACATGAGAAAGACCTTTACAAAAAGAAATGGCAAATTAACCCAGCCGGAACCAAATAAAAGTAAATGGGGTCCAGCGGATTTAAGTTCGAGGCTACTAACATAGCCTAAAACAGTACCAAGGCTATTTTGCCAGACCGCGGTAGGAAAAATTTGGTAGATACCACTGCCACCAGCCAAATCTTAAAGAAATGGGAACAAAATAATGTTCCATGAGAGACAGACAAAAAGGGATAACTATTAACCCTTTCCAGTACTCTATGTAAGATAGTTTGTACTGGGTCTGTGAATTTAAAAAGACTAATAAAGTCAATGGCAACTTTACATGTTCTGGGAGACAGTAGTCGGTCCCAGAAAGTGGAGTTTTAAAGTGGGAAGTCTGAAAAAGACAACCCTGTGTCACTGCACTAGAGGTGCTGTGTGACACACAGTAAAAAGTTGATGCCTATGGAGTAGGTGAGGCTCCACAGTCTATGAACACAAAAAATGTAAAACACACAGCAAGACACATGTAAGAGTGGGAAAAAAGGCTCACACTCTTACCAGGTGAAAAGAAAATCCTAGAAATCCTGCAAAGCTGCTGAGGGACTCAATAGGTAAGTGAAATTAGCCATTCTGGAGAATTCTCCCTAACACTTAACGTTGGAAATGACCGATATCTCTCCATCCTCTTCCTCCTCCTCTGTAACGTCTTGGTACCTGGGGACCTCCTCTTGTTCCAACTGCACCACACTTTGGGGACGTCTCTGTGCTGACATTCAGTTTCCCTGGGACTCTGTATTCCGATGGGAGTCGGTGCCCTGCACATAGCGCAAAATGATCTGGCCTGCCGCATCTCCTGCAGGTCCTCCCCTTCGCCGGGCATTCATCTGGATGCAGGGTATCATCCCCACCTCAGGAGCACAGTGCTGGTGGTTCCTGCCCTTTCTCCTTCCTGGGGGACCATCCGCTCTTCACCTATTTTGTCACCTGTGGGCAATCTACTGTACACACCTCATCAATTTTTAGCATGCATATTGCCGCATCCATTTTCGAGGCCTGCACACCGGCCAGTTCATACGAGTGTCCCATTTCAAGAATCCAGGCTACAGCGAGCCCCGGCTTGTGTAACACCTGCCAACTCATTTTTCCAGGCGTGCATCCCTGGATTAGTTGATTTCTGACCATACTTTAATCGTTTTCCCAAGTGCACATAGATGCCAAATGCCTGAGGCGTCCGTAGAAGCTGTCCAGCGATTCGTCATCCTTTTGCCTTACTCCGCACATCACAAATCTTTTGTAGTCTAGGTTGGCTAGTGGCATAAAATGCTCTGTTAAGCATATTTTAGCTTCCTTATAGGAGTCATCTACCGGCCTCAAGGTTTTGAAAATCTTATGCACCACCGTGCCGGCTGCGTAGATGAGAACCAACCTATTTGCCTCGTCGTTTGTCTCACCAGTGGCCTTGAAACACATTTCTATTCACTCAATTCATAAATTTCACTTTGGTCCCAGGCTTCACGGTGCCCCTGTTGCATCAAAGTCTGGCATGGGTGATAGGGACCATTGTATTCTGGGGCCCTGTCCACCCTCAATGGCTCCCGCTGCTGTTGGGGCATCTCTTGCTGCATCTGCCTGGGTGTTGCCTTGCCCTGCCTCCATGACGTCACACCAGTGTTACAGCGTACGTTAGTCCCCACCTGAACGCAAAGGCACCCCACCTTGTTGGAGGGCGCAACTCAGGCGTCTACGCTTGCTGTACAGAGGACATCTGCTCTTCTCCACCTCCCCTCTGGAATGGTATGGTGCAATGTTTCCCACTCAGATCTTGGCCCCAGGCTAAATGTCTTTTTTCTGTGGTGTCAGAGGTCAAACTTTCACACAGCTGCACATTTTCAGCTTTCTATTGAAATATTCTCAGCTTCCTTTATCTTAACATGGTAGCTTTCATACGCACCTGTTGGGTGCTTCCAAAAATTCCCCCAGGAGTCGCGCAAGCACTCGGTATGAGAGCAGCAACGTCCGGGGCAGGCGCAAATGAGGTGTGCCTCACCGCGATGCCAGTGCTCAGAGCTGGTGGGAGAAATCGTTCATCCAGGGCATCGGCCAAGATATGCCGGACAGGCCCTCCTTCACCCAATCACCTTGCTAGCATCATGCTAGGGCCGGCCTGGGCCTGTGAACACCCCTCTCCCCCAGGACACACACGCAATGTTACATGTTTGGGCTCCATGCGAGCACTGGCGCTCGCGTGGGAAACACCCTGTTTATTACGTGCAGCAGAGTTACCTCACTCCGTCGCGCGTGGTCACATGACACCACTACAGGTAGGTTGTCTTCTTTGTAATAGCACCAACGTTTCTCACTTCACTTGAACATGTGGGTGCTTATGCCCATAATGGTGACTAGTCAAAGCCAATAAAGGATCTATGCTTGCCTAATGAATCACTGCACACAGACCTTCATTTGTGATGGCATGCTTTTACTGGCTTGCTGGGGGTAATCACCTCAATAGCGCTTCAGTGACACTGCATTAGAGAGATTAATCAACTAATGGGATTCACTTAGCACTTTAACAGTTACCCGATTGCACGTGTCAGGTTCCCAGTGAAAAAGGCGCCCAGCACCCACATAAGATGTAACCCTACACCCAATGGGAAGTTCCCACCACCCTATAGGATGCGCCCCTTTGTAAGGAGTCAATACCCAGAGGGAAACACCTCGTTCCACATGAGAAGCACCCAGTGATCTTTGGGGAGCTCCCTGTATTTGGCTGTAAGCACAGAACCCCCAGAGGTTGGCAACCAGCACCTTTTAATATCATCAAAGAGATGGCACCCTAAACCCCTAGTAAGAAGTCATATAAATGTATACGTTTCTTGTGGAATGTTAGAGCCTCAAGTTAAGTTTGACAGTATTGTAATTGTAAATTGTAATCGTTTATTTGTACAGCGCTAGCACTTCAAGGCGGGAAGAGGACAAGGCATTACAGTCGTCATTCTTAGGCCTTGAAGATTCCGAATGATCAAACAACAATAACTAGCTAGCATACTAGTGTAAGTGCGTGACAAAGAATGAGGAGAGAAGGGGCGTGGGGAGGAGGTACAGTACAATAAACTACAGTACTAGGCCTGGCCAGGGAGGGGAGACAGACGGAGGCCCGAACAGTCAGACTTGTAGGTCTAGTACATTCAAAGTCGTGCAAGTGCGCAGAGACAGGAAGGGCGAGGGAGGGGGAGAGAGACAAGTGCGCCCAGTCCAGCAGGGGCCAGGGTTAAGTGCAGAGAGGTTGCCCCTCTCATGGAGCATAACGCAGTAGTGGCGAGCAAAGTGCAAGGGTCCGGAGGCAAGTGCAGGACTGGTGGGGGAGCCTTTGACCTGTAGAGCTCTGGAGGTGCACCAGGCCACCAGTCAGCAAGCTGAGCGGGTAGGGGAAGAGAAAGAAGGAGGGAAAGTGGTGAGGAGAGAGAAGATTAGCAGGAGAGAGGGAGAGAGATAGAGGAGAAAAAGAAGCCCTTGAGGAGTTTCTATCACTTAAGAAGGTCCGGTTCAAGATGGAGCTGTGTTAACACCACTTAGGTAAAGTACCTCCACCGAATACTTTAACGGTATGCCACTGCATCAGTTATAGCTAAAGGCTGCTTTTGCTGACACCATTAAGCCACCCACTCCCTCCGGTGTTGCAGTATCCAGCAGCGTGCTAGTTCTCATCCCTTCGTTGCCAGTGTTTCGACTACATTAGCACCTTACTGACAACGATATTTGTATTTTTATTTAGGAATTCAGCTTCTTCATCTTCCTCTCTTGGCTGCCTCCTTTGTTCTGCCTTTTAGAGGCGACTAAACCTTCCCAGTGATAATCTGCAGCTACCTGACGCCTCCTTCCATTGCTTTACCTGGGATTTGGCAAGTGAATAATACCTCAAGGAGGGGTTGTTGTTATTCACATATCTTCATAATAATCTATGCAACCCATATACTCCTAAGAGGGGTTTTCTGAGCGGTAGGACATGGAACTCCAAATATGAATTTGAAATGGGCCCCCACAAGCCTCCAAGCATCTTGAGGCGGCCCTGACTCACAGGCTTTAGAGGTCTCTGTCTCAATTTCTGCAGATACGAGCTCACACAGACAGTTTTCGCCTACAGATGTCTTCGCAATTGGAAACCTCATAACGTGCATTGTGAAAGGTTTCCCTTCATACATCCTTCATGCTTAGCTTCAAACTAATTAACAATCCCATTGAGATACGTTAGCTTTTTCTGCCATCTACTTGGCATTGCTTTAAATCCTCCATCTTGCTGTTTGGTGGTTTTAATTCTTAATGTTAATTTTAAAGGTATTTGTACCGCGCACTGTCACCAGCCTGGCGGATTTAAAAGGGCGGGAGTGGGGTGGTTAGTAGGGTCTAGCGGTTATAGGAAAGTAAGAGTTTTGATGTCCTGTTGGCAGCTTCAGTTCGTACCGTTTGCTGAGCTGAAGTGCAGGTTTTGGGTCGGTGCGACTTCCCAGTGTGCTGTTGAGCCCGAGTTATGTGTTGCTAGTCTGTTGTTGCAATGTGGTGAAGTACATGCGGATTGCTGTGCAGAGAGGCGGTTGTGTGAGTTTCTGTATGATTAGTGTATGCGGAAAGTTGAGGTTTTAGAGTTGGGTTAGCAGGTTTTCAGACCTCTTTAGCTTTGCATTTCCGCGCTCAGCATCTTTGATTATACTGGGTGTTTGGATTTGTATTGTGTCCGCCCACCTGGCAGGCATGTTGAGGAGTGGCAGTTTCCTCTGTGTTACTGTAGTGGTGTGAGTGTCTGGCTGATGCGGGCGCGTTATCGCCCTTCTTCAATGATGTGCAACATGAGTTCATAAACCGTGCCTTTAATATCATGCAACAATGCTCACATAATCTTTATTTTCTCTTCTTAAAAAGTACAATTCATTGAAAAGTCCACATGTATGTTTACGCCTACGCCCAGAGAGATTCTCAGTGAGCATGCAATGTGTGGTTATAATAAGTATTGAAAACGTTTGGTCCTGTTTTAGCATTGTAATAAAACAATTTAACAATTTTCGAATGGTAGTGTCTATTCGCAAGGACGAAGGATAAATAGCGCACATTCTTTACAATGTATAAGGACAAGAGGGTCTGTTTAAATTGTGCAGAATGTATGCTATTTTTTCTTTGTCCTTACGAATAACATACATTCGGCACAATATACACGGACAAAGTGGGAGGTTACGAAAAACGGACCATGTCATCGCCCCAGCTACTCTTCTTCATGTGACTTTGGGCACGTTTCTTTCCCTAGCATGCACGTAGTGTTGCATGTGCATACATGCCAACATTCTGTGACCAAAAATCTGTAGGAATCTTAAAGTTTCAAAAACAGTCAGACGAGGAGGTAATGATAGGAATAGGGCGCGTCAGCAGCCCATTGTCATTGAATGAGCCCGCTGCCGCGGGTGCATTCAATGACAATGAGGCGTCTGCCACGCCTTCTGCCATCACGCCAGCTCGGGGGAGCCCTTGAAAGACTCACCGGAGTTGACGTGGTGGGGGGCTAATGGCGCCTTTTGTGAAAGGCACTCACGGCGGAGGGGCGCCTTTAGCCCACCGCCGTGGGCGCCTTTTACCTCAAAGGCCTGCATGCTGCGCCTTCTCCCGCTACGCCAGCTCGGGGAAGTCCTTGAAAGACTCCCCGAGCTGGCGTGGTGGGGGGCTAATGGAGCCTTTGGCCAAAAGGCACCCGCGGTGGAGGGGCGCTTTTAGCCCACCACCGTGGGTGCCTTTGACATTAAAAGTCTGCATGCTGCGCCTTCTCCCGCTACGCCAGCTCGGGGAAGTCCTTGAAAGTCTCCCCCAACTGGCGTGGTGCGGGACTAATGGCGCCTTTTGTCAAAGGCACCTGCGGCGGAGGGGCGCTTTAGCCCACCGCCGTGGGTGCCTTTGACATTAAAAGCCTGCATGCCGGGCATTCTCCCAGTACGCCAGCTCGGGGAAGTCCTTAAAAGACTCCCCCGAGTTGGCGTGGTGGGGGGCTAATGGCGCCTTTTGCCAAAGGCACCTGCGGCGGAGGGGCGCTTTTATCCCACCGCCGTGGGTGCCTTTGACATTAACAGCCTGCATGCCGCGCCTTCTCCCGCTACGCCAGCTCGGGGAAGTCCTTGAAAGACTCCCCCGAGTTGGCGTGGTGGGGGGCTAATGGCGCCTTTTGCCAAAGGCACCTGCGGCGGAGGGGTGCTTTAGCCCACCGCTGTGGGTGCCTTTGACATTAAAAGCCTGCATGCCGGGGATTCTCCCGGTACGCCAGCTCGGGGAAGTCCTTGAAAGACTCCCCCGAGTTGGCGTGGTGGGGGGCTAATGGCGCCTTTTGCCAAAGGCATCCACGGCGGAGGGGCGCTTTTAGCCCACCGCCGTGGGTGCCTTTGACATTAACAGCCTGCATGCCGTGCCTTCTCCCGCTACGCCAGCTCGGGGAAGTCATTGAAAGACTCCCCCGGATTGGCGTGGTGGGGGGCTAATGGTGCCTTTTGCCAAAGGCACCTGCGGCGGAGGGGTGCTTTTAGCCCACCGCCGTGGGTGCCTTTGACATTAACAGCCTGCATGCCACGCCTTCTCCCGCTACGCCAGCTCGGGGAAGTCCTTGAAAGTCTCCCCCAAGCTGGCGTTGTGGGGGACTAATGGTGCCTTTGCCAAAGGTACCCGCGGCGGAGGGGTGCTTTAGCCCACTGCCGTGGGTGCCTTTGACATTAAAAGCCTGCATGCCGGGCATTCTCCCGGTACGCCAGCTCGGGTGAGCCCTTGAAAGACTCCCCCGAGCTGGCGTGGGCAAAAAAAATCGGTATTTGGTGTCAAAAAATCGGTAGGCCGTAGGACTGCTTAAAAAGCGGTATCCTACCGCCTAAATCGGTAGGGTTGGCAAGTTCTTGTCCCTCATATGTCCCTGGGGGTTGTGGTGCGGCTGCTTTAAAAAGCACGCAACGGAGTGTCGCAACTCCATCGGGTGAATAAACGGGGCGTTCCTGCTATGGCACGACAGTGCCCGAGCAAAGCCCGGACGAGCAACAGTGTCTCCTGAGTCCTCTGTGGCATTCCCAGGCTACCACTAAACCAGGCCCCCATAACAATGGCGATGAGGAGGTTGTGGTATCGAACCTCGACATCGGGCTATGCAGCTGTGATTCCAGGTAAGCTCGCAGAGGGCAGAGCAACATCACGGGACACTCGCTGGCCACGTAGCTGACGCACGCTCAACGGTGAGGCAAACTCTAGTCAGCCTGAGCTACGGAGGTTGTGGGTGCACTAGAGAGTGCATGTGCGCCTCCTAACACTAATCTTTGGAGCATCCACGGATGCAGTCTCTTTTTCCATGGTAACGAAAAACAAATAGGGATAGAAGAGGAGAGTTTCTGTTTATCCTGCTTCTCATTTTGGTCTCCCTCTCGCACATCCAGCATCAAGGGGAGGAGTGCAGTTTGTTTGGACCGTCTGCTGGTCGTGGTGGCCACACCATATGAGAATACTTTTGGACATTATCATACGTACTATGACCTCATTGGAGTCAGCTAGGAGAGTGGTGGCTCCATTTTGTTGACATACTTGACCTTCTGGGCCCGGAAGTACATAGTAATGGGTTGCGGCCCACTTGGTGGGGGGGAGGTGCTGTGTGCCTAGTGAAGATCCTCCGCCATCTCAGTTGAATCATGGATGGAGGGCAAGGAAATGCTGCTGCGGCTCCTGCAGTTGCCCTGGTGGTGGTACAAATTCCCCGTCAACACCCTTGCACCACTGCCTGAGTTGGATGTCTCCAGTGCGCTATCCATCCTGGACCCGAGATGGAACTTGTGGATAAAATGTTTGGAAATGTGTTTTAAAGCCACCGGGGAGTTGAATGAGAAGGCAAAAGTGTCGACCCTCATTTATGCAACAGGTCCATCTGTCCATAAAATCTTCAAAACCTTGCAACCTGTCAATGACTCGTATGCAGCAGCAAGGGACGTTCTGAGAGAACATTTCTTGCCGCTTGCCAATCTGGCCTATGAGAGATTTATAATGTGCCAGGCCAAGCAAAAGGATGATGAGGCATTGGACTCTTTTCATGGCAGTGTAGAGAGCAGACATCCACCTAAGCATGGGACAATGAAGAAAGCATGATACTCCAGCAACTCATTCAGGTTGTGCCTCTGGAAAACTGTGACACCAAGTGTTGAGAGAGCCTGGACTGACCTTGGCATGCATCCTGGAGCTAGGTCATTCGTACGAGTTGGCGGATACAGGTGCGTCCAAAATTGAAGCAGCAATACGAACATTGAAGATTGACTGTGGAGTGCTCACAAGGTGCAAGAGGGGCACAGAGGAACATGGCCCTGCTGGAATCATTGATGCCCACGCCATGCCCACTGTGTGCATATGACCTTCCACATGCAGCGGAATGTCCTGCTAAGGGCCAGTGGTGCGGCCGGTGTGGAAATTCCAACAACTTTGCACACATGTGCCGGGCACCCGCCCCAGTGGTGGTGCAGAGAGGACCAGTCAGAGTGGGCATGTTTGGCCAGAGACTCCCCCTGAATGTGGCCTTGATGAATCAAGATGAAGATCAGAGTGGATAAGAGGTGGAGAAGGAAGATGAAGAGAACATTTGTTTCATCTCCAATGTGTGTGAACTGAAGGCGAGAGCGAGGCTGCAGCCAAGATGTGTGATCCGTGTCAACGGATCTGAGGTACCTGTTCTGGTTGACACGGGAGCCCTTGTCAACGTCATGGCACTGAAGCACTATGAAGCACTGCAAAAAACACCTATGTTGAGTCCGCCCAAGGCAGAATCTTTACATTTGGAGGAGACAGACCCATCTCACTGAAGGGGGCATTCATCTCTCAAGTTGGGCATGGGACTAACTAGATAAGGGCCCAATTCTTTGTCATGGATGTCAGCGATAACACCCTACTGAGCTGTGCAGTGGTGGAATAGTTGAAGATCGTGAGCTTCGCCTACAGGGTTTACGTGGAAGATGTTCAGGCGATATTAGAAAAGGTTGCCTTGGTCTTCGTCTGCATTGGAAAACTGGTTGGCAACCCTACCAGACTCCATATAGACAACTCGATTCGCGGAGTGGCCCTAAAGCACAGGAGAATTCCATTCCATTTAAGGTAACAGGTGGACAAGAAGTTGGATCAATTGGACCAGTTGAACATAGAGAAGGTGGAAGGCCTGACACCATGAGTCCCCAAACAGCCAGACTCAGTGCGAATGTGTGTAAATATGAGGTTGCCAAACAAAGTGATTAAGAGGGCACAACACCTGACGCCCACCATTGATGATATAATTGCGGAACATCAAGGGGCCAAATTCTTCTCGAAATTGACTTAAGGGCCGCATATCATCAGGTCGTACTCCACCCTGAATATAGGTACATCACTACCTTTACCATGCAGTGCACAGGGGACTGTATCGCTATAAGGATCTCAGTTCTGTGGTGTCATCTGCGGCAGAGGATTTACAGAACATAATCAGTGGTGCCCTTGCAGACTTGCAAGGCATTTGGAACATAAGTTACACCATCCTTTTGTTTGCAAGCTCAATGGTGGAGCATATGGGGCGGCTGGTCAAAACACTGGAACTGAAAGGTCATTAGGACTTACTGTCAGGAACCAGGATTGGAAATGCTGGAGTCGCTGGAAGTTCCGACTTCGATGAACTTTCTAGTCCTCACCCAACATGGCGCCGGTGCCTATAAATCTAGGCCCCGCCCACTACTAAGCGCGTTGTATCTGTGATTGTTTTCATTCAACGCTCCGAGACCTGTGTACTCGTTCTTCCTTCCCGTGCTGTTGCTTCCTCTATAGCCCTCCTGTAGTAGCCTGTACTACGTTATTATCCTTCTCTTTCTATCTATCCTCCTTATTTCTGTATTTCTATTACTCCACCTTCCTTACTTTTCCGGCTGGTGGTTTTCCTCCTTTCCTTCTGGCTACGCGAGCTCGCCTACCACTCTGTGTAGTCGGCGTCGGCTCCTCTTTCACGGAACCCTTCCGTACTCCTTGCTTACCTCCCTGTCCGCTCGGCTTCCTGCCTCCTTATTGCTGGCGGCCTCGGTGTCGCTTCTCTGCGCCACGTTCAGCGGAGCTTAATAAGGTGTTGCCTTTCTTTTGCTTCTCCTCTTGTGTGTATTACCGTTAACTTACATCCTCCTTGTATTCTGCTCTCCGCTACTTTCTTCATTCTTTGTATTCCACATCCTTCTTTGTTATTCCTTCTTCCTTACTTTTGTTGTTGTTCTTCCCTGCGTTCTCAGTACCCATTATTATTAGTATCCTCTCTTCAGTTCTACTTCGGATTGTGTATTCCACGATTACTGGTATCCCGGACATTGTACCTGAAGATCTGTGCCATCTCTTGAACTCATCATCTGAACCCATCTATGGACTAGGGTTTTTTCTGCCTTTGAGCTTTTTCCCTGGAACTGAGGCTGGCCCCATGGGGTTCCCCTAGGGCAGGTCTTAACCTCTGCCAAGGTGGCCTCCAGAGGGGCCAGACCTTACCTACACGAAAAGAAGGTTCGAGCACCTAGAGTCAAGGGTTCAAGGACGAAGAGGAGACCCCAGAAGACCGAGACTGACCTTCAAGGATCTACCTCAGGGGAGTCAGGTGAGGAGAAAGGGGAGGTAGACTCGGATCTTGACACTTACTCTTCACAAAGAAAAATGTGAATTCCTCAAAACCAGCCATGACGTCTTCGGGTTTGTGTTCCAGGAAGGGGGTGTGTCACTGAACCCAAGGAAAGTGAAAGACATGAAAGGTGCCAAACCCCCAGAGATGGTTTCGCGGTACCCAGTTTTCTGGGAATGTTGACATACTGTAGATGTTTTATCAGGAACCTGGCCACTCTGTCAGAGCCACTAAGAAATCTGATGAAGAAAGATACTGCGTGGCAATGGGGCCCACTTCACAAAGTCATGGAGGCCCTCGTTTTGAATGACAACATGGCATTGTTTGACCCGTTTTTGGCGTCAGAAATCATAGTTGATGCGAGTCCTTTTGGTCTGGGGGCTGTGCTAACCCAGCACGATGTGAGTAGGAATATGAAACCAGTAGCATCCGCCAGCCAGGCCCTGTCGGAGATAGAGCAACCATAGTCTCAAAGAGAAGGAGGCTCCCAGCAATGGAAGACTGTAGATGTGACCTTCGGTTCAACTGGAAGGGACACGCACTTCATGGTGTTCATAGACCCTTGGACGAGGTATCCAGAAGTTGAGTTTGTGGAATCGCTGGCATTTGACCACATTGCGCAAGTGTTGGAAAAAGTGTTTTTCCTTGCATTTTTTCCCGATGGCAATTTGCTTGGACAATGGACCGCCATTTCAAGGTGAGAGCATGTGGCAGTTCATGTTGGAGTGCGGCATTCACCATAGTAAAATTTCAATGGTGTGGCCAAGGGAGAAGTGGAGCGCTTTATGCGAACTCTCAACAAAGTATTTCAAAATTTCCCATGGCCAGGACCAGTGTCTGAGAAGGGCCCTCTACCAGTTCTTAAGGGAATACTGAGTGCTGCCCCCCCCCACTGCTCGACGGGTGCTGCACCCGCAGAACCAGTGTTCAAAAGGTGCCCCCGGGTTCTGCTGCCAGACTTGGATGAGTGAGCACACCGTCGAAATTGACAATGGCAGAAGAAAGTTGGGCCAAAAATGACAGTGAAAATCATCAAAGGGGTCTATAGCAACATCAGTTGGCGCTAGGTGATGAGGTGCTTGTGAGGAACAAGCATCCACAGGGAAGGCTCTTGCTGACGTATGAACCTCAGCCCATGGACGTGGTGGAAGTAAAAGGGTCCATGGTGACTGCCTCCAATGGAAACGCTACCATGACGAGCAACTCAAGCTTTTTAATGAAAGTTAATGAGGGTGGTCAGGCACTCGCCACGCTATGAAATGTGAGGGATGAAGGACTTGACAAAGGAGGAGATATCATCATTCACCAAGAACCAGTGGACAAAGAAATGACAGGTGCTGGAAGATCAAGCTGGGGAGAGGGCAAGCGATATCCTCAATGCACTACATGAAGTAGACCTTCCCATCTAAACGAATATGCGCTGGATGCATAAGTGAAGAAGACTACGTCAAGATGTTTCACCAGTTTTGTTACTGATTTTGCTGGTAGTGTTAGGTAAAAGGACAGGGGTGGGGGTGAAAATAATATTAATGTGTGTTCCACACTGCTAGTTGTTGTAATGAAAAAGGAGGCGTGTGGCGCAGTTGCTTTAAGAAGCACGCAACTTAGTGACGCAACTTTGCTGAGTAAATAAACAGGGCGTTTGTGCTACAGGACAGCAGTGCACGAGCAGAGCCCGGATGAGCAACAGTGTCTCCTGAGTTCTCTGTGGGATCCGGGGCTCCCGTTACACCAGGCACACTGGGCCATGATAACAGTGGTGCAGTGATTTCCATCTGCCGGAGCTGCACTTGCTTCAAAGAGGCTGTACCGGCCTGTAGTTCTCTCTCTATCTACCGGTAGCTCTTCGCTGCCTCTTGCTTCCCTTCTGGAGTACTGGGAGGTTGTCACCTGGGCAGTTTTGGGGCACTGCGCAGGGCTCGGTCACAGAGGATGTCGCGTACCTTGTCTCCACCATGGCCTCCCCTCGCCGGCTTTTTTCATATTGAAAATCGCGCTGAACCATTTGCCAAGTGGTTCCGGCAAGCCTCCATTGCCGTCCCAGCAGCTCTGTCTCCACAAGGTAAGAGAGGCAAGTCCTTGCCTAATGAGGTGTGTTTGGGATCGAGGGAACTGCTGATAGGCATGCTGGCCTCTTCATGGGGTCTGAATAGAGGGATGGGGAATCTTGTTGTGGGTGTTGAGCGATAGGGGCACGCTGATGTTGGTCTGGAGATATGGGGCACATTGGTGTGGGTCTGGAGGAAGGGATAGGGGCACATTTAGCCCTCGTGTGCGGGCTAAATAAATTAAATTGTATGCCCTTTCTTCCACATCACTGACAGTGTTTTTTCATGAGAGAATGATCCAAACTTCTTTTGTGCCTAAAGGCGTATTGAACTTGCAAATGTAACATATATTTCTCCTTAAATTGTTCAAAATGCATTTTATACATTCCATTAAGAACCCTGATAATCTTGACACATAGAGAGCCCTTCATTTCATATGTTTGGTCCACTGACATGCTATTTTGACATATGGTGGCTTTCGTTTGGAAAGCGGCTTGGGTGTTTATACTGTATTCTTGAATGAAATGCTGATGCAGGGTTCTGCAATCTGCAGCTCTTCAGATGTTTTGGTCCATGATTCCAATTAACTCTCATCATTGGCTGTGCTGTCTGGGTCTGGTGGGAGTTTACCAAAACATCTAGGGAGTCAAAGGTTGCAGACCCCCACTTTGATTGGAGAGGCACACTGAAGACTTTGTTCTTGGGCATTTTCAACAAGGTTGCCTCATGGGCAGATACCCACTTTCTTTAGACTATATTTGTCACATCTGAGGTCCTGGTTTGCGCTCTCTCTGCAGATATTCTATCATATTCTCAGACTGCTGCTGTATTTCCCCTTTGCCCCCTCTCAGCCATCTAATATTGTCAGCTCACCCACTCTACCCCTCAGGCCAAGTCAACTCCATCACTGCCACCCACCTTCTCGGTTATCCGACCCATGAAGCGCGTGTCAGTTGAGGCTTTCGCCACCACTTTCTCACCCACACCTCCCCCTTTAGCTGATTTACACCCTGACCCAGCCCTTTCCATGCTCCACTCTGCTATATCTGTTACTCTCAGTGTTCTTGCTCCTGTCATGAGGATCTGCCTGAAGCCCAAAGCCAAGTGCAACTCCTGGTATGACTCAGACCTCGTCAGCCTTAAACATAACTGCAGGGTGGCTGAGAGGAAATGGCTTGCTTTTGGTCCCTCCTCTGACAAACTGTTGAGGTTTCTAGACAAGTCTGATCTATGAAAGTCTCGTCAAAACAGGTTCCTCCCTGTTCCTCCAAAACCATTAAGGACCACATTGACTCCCTTGCTCCTGCTCTGGCTGACTTCTGCAACCACTCCTTTACCACTGGAGTCTTCCCTTCCCCCCCTGAAGCACTCCCTTGTGCACCCTCTTCTTAAGAATCCATCTGCCAACCCGTCCTGCCCGGCTAACTTTCGCCCAATCTTCATCACTCCTTTCCTGGGCAAACTCCTGGAAAAGCTGGCCATCTCCCAGCTCAATCTTCACACTGAATCTGTTGGTTGTCACCATGATCATCAGCTTGGCTTCAGAGCAGCCAGAAGCATGGTACTGCTCTCCTGAACATCCGTGAAGACCTGCTTTCCAACCTTGCGTCCAAAACCCCCTGTGTCCTCATCTTACTCTATCTCTCTTCTGCCTTTGACACGGTCAGCCATGGCACTCTGTTCAACCATCTCCGTGATAACCTGGCTATCACCGGTCAAGGCCTGGCATGGATGACCTCTTTCCTCTCTGGCACTTCTTGCCCACCGCATTGCTGCATTCTGCCCCAACTTCCAGTGCTATGCAGATGACACTCAGCTCATTTTCAGGCTACCTACAGCAACATCTTCTCCCTCTCTCATCTCTGACTGTCTGTCCCGCCATCCAGGAGTGGTGTGCCACCAATGATCTCTGCCTTAATGCCAGTAAGACTGAGATTCTCCTCATAGGCACACCCGTTCCCTCCTTTCCTGTCACTCTCTGCCGGCCTCTCTTAGCCCTCTTTCTGCTCCCACCTGTGAGGCTAAAACCTTGCGGTCATCTACAACTCCACACTCTCCTACTCTCCTCACATCTCTGATGTCTCTAAGAAGTCACAATACCAGTTGTATCTCCTCAGTGTTAGTCTTCCTTTCCTCTCCTTCCTTCAGAAGCTTGCTATATCCAGAGTTCTGGTTCTCTCTAGGCTGGACTGTTGCAACAGCCGCTTTCTAAATCTGCCTGCTTCTACTCTCCACCCTCTGCAACTCATCCAGAACAGGACTGCAAGACTTGTCCTTGGCCTCAAGCACAGGGATCGTATCTCTCCAGGACTGAAATCTCTGCACTGGCTACCAGTGGCTGCGAGGATTAATTTCAAAACCCTCTGCATTGTCCACAAGGCCTTCTGGGGGCTGGTGCCTCAATAACTTCAACTCTCTCTTCCTAAATATCTTCCTTCTCGAGCTCTTCGCTCATCCGCCTCCAACTCCCTCAGGGTCAGTCGCTTCTCCAAGTAACGAGTTGGGGGTAGATCTCTCTCCGCAGGAACAGCCTCCCTGCCTCCCTGAAACTTGAGGAGAATCATCTGCGGTTAAGGACGCACCTCGAAACCTTTCTCTTTGCTTCTGCTTTTTCTCCTCCTCTCCCCTGCTAACTTTCCTGGGTGAAAGTTCACTGGTTACCTGGCCACACTCTGAACTCGGGCCCAAGTCACCTCCCATGCCAGTCGCACACCTGCGCTGCCTTCCTGGCAACCCCCACACTTGGTGACTGTTTCCTGTATCCCTACAATCCCACTACCAGCACTTGACACCTGATGTCTGCACTTACCCTTGCACTTGCCACCAGCTGGCTGTACTTTTACTTATTGTTTATTTATGCTATTACCCCATGGACTGCACTGTCCCCTCTCTTTCCCCCCCGCCCTTTCCCCTTTCCCCCCTCCCATGCACTTGCGCAATCTCAATGCCACCTGGCCTAGTAGGATTGTTGTCTCTGTCTTACCTCTGTTCCCCCTCCCTTGCCTCTTCGCGCCTTGAAACAATTCACGTTATAAATGCCATATCATATCATATCATATCTTACTGTTCAGTGGTGAGGAATAGGAAAAGGTGCAAGTTCAAGCAATTCACAATATTAACAATAGTTTTCATAGTCAATAGGCTGCCTACCTCTGCATAACCCACTCATCCCACTGTGTGTGAGCCTTGAGACTTCATATTTTGAAAAGAAAGGATCCAATTGACAATTTGGGCTCCTGAGGACCATGCGTGCATTTAGCTTTACATTTCCTAGAGACCTATGCTTGATCTTACAGCCATACCAGAAAGAATATGCCATTGTATAAAGAAAGGTGCATTGGCAGTAAATTATGGGTATCCCTGCGGCATCTAACAATTCGGCCGAACTCTTTAAAATCTGCAAGGAGCTGGCCAACCCTGCTGCAGTCTCCACCTCTCCTGTCCCCTCCCAGGCCCTCTGCACAGCACTGGCCTCTCACTTCATTTCAAAAACTCAAGACATCCTGTCCTCACTCTCCTCCCATCACCTCCCCTCCCCTATTCCCTGCTCTCCCTCTGGCCTTTCGGCAGCCACCCTTCCTCCCTCCTTCTCTGCCTTTCCCCTTTTTTCTGCTGACGAGGTTTCGAGACAAGTCCGATCTATGAAAGTCTCGTCAAAACAGGTCCACCCCTGTTCCTCCAAAACTATCAAGGACCACATTGACTCCCTGGCGCCTGCCTTGGCTGACTTCTGCAATCACTCCTTCGCCTCTGGAGTCTTCCCATCCCCCCTCAAGCACTCCCTTGTGCACCCTCTTCTTAAGAAACCCTCCTCCAACCCCTCCTGCCCAGCTAACTATCGCCCAATCTCTATCACTCCCTTCCTGGGCAAGCCCCTGGAGAAACTGGCCATCTCCCAGCTTAATCTCCATGCTGAATCTGTCGGTAGTCTTCATGACCGTCAGTCTGGCTTCAGAGCTGCCAGAAGCACGGAAACTGCTCTCCTGAACAACCGTGAGGACCTGCTCTCAAACCTTGACTCTAATACCCCTTGTGTTCTCATCTTGCTCGACCTCTCCTCTGCCTTTAACACTGTTAACCACACCATCCTGCTCAACCGTCTCCGTGATAACCTGGGTATCACTGGTCAAGCTCTGGCATGGCTGTCCTCCTTCCTCTCCAATCGGCCCTCCCAGGTCCAACTGGTTCCTTCCCAGGTTCCTTCCTCTCTGATATCTTTTTCTCTACCTGTGGTGTCCCCCAGGGATCTAACCTCTCCCCCTAGCTGTTCAATCAGTATCTTGCACTTCTTGCTCACCGCATAGCCGCTCTCTGTCCCAACTTTCAGTGCTACGCGGATGATACCCAGCTCATTTTCAGGCTACCCTCGGCCTTCTCTTCCACTTCCCTCATCTCTGACTGTCTTTCTGCTATCCAGGAATGGTGTGCCGCCAATGACCTCTGCCTTAATGCCAGTAAGACTGAGATTCTACTTATAAGCACACCCACTCCCTCCTTCCCTGCAGCTCTCTGGCCGGCCTCCCTTGGCCCTCTTCCTGCTCCTACCTGCATGGCAAAAAACCTCGGGGTCATCTTTGACTCCACACACTCCTCTCTCCTCACATCTCTGACGTCTCTAAGAAGTCACACTACCAGCTACACCTCCTCAGAGGTATCCTTCCTTTTCTCTCCTTCCCCCAGAAGCTCACTGTCTCCAGAGCTCTGGTTCTCTCTAGGCTGGACTACTGTAACAGCCTCTATCTAAATCTTCCTGCCTCTACTCTCCGCCCTTTGCAACTCATCCAGAACAGGACTGCGAGACTTGTCCTTGGCCTCAAGCCCAGGGACCGTATCTCTCCAGGACTGAAATCACTACACTTGCTCCCTGTGGCTGCAAGGATTAAGTTCAAAACCCTCTGCATTGTCCATAAGGCCTTCTGGGGCCTTGGGCTGAAATACCTTCAACTCTCTCTTCCTAAATATCTTCCTTCTCGAGCCCTTCGCTCATCCACCTCCAACTACCTCAGGGTCAGCCGCTTCTCCAAGCAACGAGCTGGTGGTAGATCTCTCGCCGCAGCAGGGGCCTCCCTCTGGAACAGCCTTCCTGCCTCCCTGAAACTTGATGAGAACCATCTCCGGTTCCTGAAGCAACTCAAAACCTTCCTCTTTGCCTCCGCTTTCTCTCCCTCTCTCCCCTGCTAAAATCACTGAACCTGCACTAAATCTGCAACTGGGCCACTCACCGATCTCAAGTCCTGGCCCAGCCACTCTTCCTTGCACTGCCTACATGCACTACGGGACTGTCTCTGTATCCTACAGCCCCTTCTCCTGGCACTTACCTTTGCACTTGCCACCAGCTGGCCCTAATATTTATCTCGTATTCTATTAACCATGTACCACACTTTCCTTGCACTTGCCACCAGCTGGCCCTATTATTTATCTTGTATTCTACTAACCATGTACTGCACTTCCCCTCTCCCCTTCCCCTGCACTTTTTCCCAGTCCCCCTACCCTTGCATTTACGCAATCTGAATGACACCTGGCCTAGTAGGATCATTGTCTGTCTCCCTCTGTTCCCCCCCCCCGCCTCGTCGCGCCTTGAAACACTTGTGTATAGGCACGTTACAAATGCCATATCATCATCATCATCATATCTTTCACTCAACATCTGCTGGATTAAAGGGACGATAGACCTACTGTTGCTTTGTAAGGCCAGATTAAAAGAGTCCCTCAAACCTCAACACATTCAAGTGTTAAAGGGGTTTGTGTGTGTGTGAATGCATGTGTGTGTGTGAGTGTGTGTAGATCCTTTCTGGCAAATTTCCAAAACATTATCAGACTGTCCTCTTGATCTGGCTGTTTTCCTTCGACTCCTCAAGGTATGTAACAGTCATTATGGTACGTTTACCATATTATCATGTGTACCCAGGAAAGAGAGCGCCTTGGGGAATACAAAAAGGGAATCACCCAACATGGTCATGACTTTAACTGGGAGGCCCAGATCCAAGTGAATGTCCCTTTGGCAGAATAAAGAAGGGTTTGATGGCTGTCTGATCAGATATTTTTCTAGAATGTATTTTAGGGTATTTATATGGCGCTTAACACCTACGCATTGTACAAAGAAATCAAAATGGTATAATAAATATGTAAATGTCAAATAAACAGATCAAGGAGAAAGAAAGTGGTCCTTAAGGGGATGTTTTAAGAGAGGAAATAAGTATAGAGACCGCAGAGAAAGAAAGAGAGAGCATTCCAGTGCTTAGGTATAAGTATATGAGAAGTACAATGAGTTTGAGGCAAAGCTAGATGGAAGAGGGACTGAAACTGAAGAATGCAACAAGGTGAATAGAAGGAGATACGCAGGTGCTAAACCATGAAGATATTTGGAAACTATACTGAGAAAATTATAAAGTAGAATGGCTTTAAAGGACAGTCACTGTAATGAATATAAAGCTGAGGAGATAGTATCACACTGGAAGAGAATACACAGCAAACGAATTGAGGAATGATAGATTAAACAAAGAGGGGTAAGCTAGCAGGCAGGGAGACAGAGAAGAAGACTAGAGCAGTAGAATAGGCATGAGAAATGTAAGGAGGGATTAAGGAGCTTAGAGACATAAAAAGTAAGAAATGATGGGCCTTGCAGCTATTATAAAGTTTAGAGTGGCAAGACCGAGAGATGGTAGAAAAGTGAGAAGTGAATGGGAGAGAGGTGTTGAAGAAAACACCCAGATTACAAACAGACTTTGAGATAAGAAGAGAAGCAGAAGGAAATAAAATAGTGGAAGGGTGAAGAGAAGGGGGTAAAGTAGAACCAGGAAAGAGAACCTCAGGCTGAGACTAATGGAGGAAAAGTAGTAGGAGGACATCCGGGATTGGATAGAGAGCAGACGGGCCAAGAGAGCAGAATGAAGAGTCAGATAAAGAAGGAAAGGACAAAAGAATCTGGGAGTTATCAGCGTCGAGATGATATGAGAGGTGTATGGCTGGGCCCCTAATGATCTTAACCCAAGGCAGGCCCGCCACTTACGGAACGAGTGCACATTTTGTACGTAAAGCAAGTTTATTGTACAATCATCCAGGGATGAGCTAGATGACTCTGTAGAGCCAAACTAACCGAAGTGTCCAGGATCCGCATAAGTTGACACATTATATAGATTTTTGCAACAGTTAAAACACTCCCATATATTTTATTACAATACACCCCCACATATGATTTGACAACACCTATACATAGAAATCCAATCTTTCTCCAATTCTACCATTTCCATTTGTCACTGCTATGTTAACTACCATCTTCAGATCATATTGATAGCACACCCATCTTTGGGATTCGTCCATGGTAGGTTTTGACATCATAACTTGTTTACAGATTCATGTACAAACATAATTCATTACAAATCACAGCTGGCCTAAGCCCTTTAACCTTGAACATAATTGCACATGCTTTGCATGGATACTTCAAACAACATGAGAGAGAACAGAATAAACAGATAGCCTTTGAACTTTCGATATCTATCTAATTCAAACCAGTTTTTCTGGTGTCCCAGAACATTGTAATCTAAATGACTACCATTTCAGCATGCACGGCACATCCAGATAAAACAATCACACCCCTGAGTATCGGTCTCTCTGGCCTCGAGCGTCACCTCAACCCACGTTTATTGTTTGTCAAAGGAAATGGCTGGTCCCCTCTGCACGCTCCCATGCATTTAAAAGAAATGCTTTCTACAAAACTACCAGGTCATTAAACCCACTGGCCAGTTTGTTGCCTGACTATCTGCTTGGTTAATCATTACTCCATCTCCGTCCTCCAGTCCTGCTAAATTAGTTGTTCCCAGACAGACACTTAGAATTCATCCTGTGGACTCCTGGCTGCAGAGTTTTAATAGATTTATAAAGAGAACACACTACATGTAGATTTATAAATGTCCTATCTATGTATCAAAGTGTGCATGCATATTTAATAAATATTGTCTCTTCTTTACTGTGGGTCCTGCGTGACAAGTCCCCTTCCTCGCATGTGCTTTATGAAACTTCCTGACGCTCAGCACTTTATTGCAATCCATATCTGGATCGTGTTTTATATTTCATTTGGTAGTTTAGGTATTTGTCTTTCTACGTGTGTGCAAATCTAATATGTATCAATCTTGAACAAAAACTAACACTTGAAGTAACACAAATTCCATTCACATTTAACTAAACTGGAAATATGAAATTGCAACATCACACCCATTTTCCCGCAGACCCAGTCAGAAATATGAGGCACGCAACGTGAACCCCTCGTCATCATTTGGACCTTTCCTGACCACCCCAGCAGAAGAATTAATAGGAGCAAGAGGATAAGTGCAGAGAGAAATAAATATATTGTCTCGGGACGAAAGCTCAGCGACAACATGCTTGTCTTGGAAGCAAGACGACACAAAGCAACACAGGTTTGATCCCCTGGTCCGTGCTTAGAAACCTCTGGGTAGTTAAGCAGGTTATAAATACGCAACTAAGACAAACAACTACGTAACTAAAAACAAATAATTCCTGCAATAGCGCCTCGATGCCCACTGGATGTGTGAGCGATTTAGAAATGCAAATAAATAAATATGACCCAAGACAGCATCTTGAGGTACAACACAAGTGAGAGGGAAAAGAGGAGAGGAGCGACCAGCCAAGAAGATGGAAAAAGTAGGATTAGAAATCTAGAAATGGAACCAGTTCAGAACAGAATCACCAAAGCCACTTTGAAAAACAGAGGAAGAAGAATTGAATGGTTGACTGTGTCAAATGAGATAAGAACTAAATGGGAGGATTGCTTAGAATAATAAGAAGAGAGAGACAGCAAGAACGGCAGTTCTAATTGAATGGCGTGCACGAAAGACAGATTGGAAAAGCGGAATACGTGAATGTGAGTCACAAAAGGCCTGAGAGTATACAATGCATTCACGTAGTTTAGAATAAAAGGAAGTAGTGAGATAGAGCAAACATTAGAGGGGGGAGAAGGGTCAATCGTGGACTTTTTAAGAGTAGGAAGAATAGAAGCATATTTAAAAGAAGAAGGAACAGTAGAATACAAAGAGAGGAGTTAAACAGAGCAAAAAGATAGGGAAGGGGAGTAGGGTAAGCCGAAGGGATTAAAAGTAAAAGAGTGGAGATGATTGCCAGGCATGGCAATGGGATGGGCCATAGAAAGAGAGCGATATCAGACTGAGAAAGAGGATAGACGGAAGACATTGGGAAAAAAAGTGAGAATGAAAGTACTATAGAAGGTAAAGAGGGAGGGGGAAATAGAGGAGTGGACAAGAGAGATTTTAGAAGGAAAATAGCAAAGTCATTAGCAGGAGAGAGAGGCGATAGAAGCAGGGCAGGAGGAGAAGGGGTGGTGATATAATGTAGGTTCTGCAATAGACAGTTTGAATAGGGGGAAAGAGAGGCAAAGAGGGTATTAAAGTACTGCTGATTGGCAGAAAGGACCAGAAAATCATAGGAAGAATAAATAGTCTACATATGATCCAGATCAGAAATCATCACTGATTTACACCAGCTACGCTTAGCTCAGCACAAAGTATAGCAGGCGGAGTACAGGAAAGGGGTCATACAGGGCTGGGAACGTTTGTGAGAGGGAGCGAAAGGAGAGAGAAGTTCAAGAGTATCCACATTGGTAGAAGAATGTAGAACTGAGGCAGAATCAGTAGAAAGAGGGACTAACGTATCTGTAGAGGGTGGAAAAGGTATAAGCGCAGAAGAAAAGATGGAGACTTGGAATGGCCAAGTAGCATGATGTTGCAATAGTCCAGTTTGAAAAAAGGTGGTAGAAGAGGGGATGAGAGGAGAAGGAGGGAGGAGAAAAGAAGAGAATGGTCTGAGGAATAAAGAGGTAGAGCTGAGATCGAGGAGGAAATGGGAAAGGTGGAAAAGATTAAGTCCAGTCAGAAACTAGAAATATGGGAGGGTGAGTAGAAATGTGTAGTAGATGCAAGGAGTCAAGAATACATGTCAGAAGCACTGCAGAATGAGATAAACATAGGTGCAGGTTAAGGTTGCCCAGAATTACGAGTGTAGTTGAAGGTAGGAGAGAGGAACAGAATGCTCCAAAGATCATCATAGAAGGAAGAGACAAGACCTAAGATCTTAAAGAAAGACAATTAATTCTTGCTCTTGTTGTAATACATGTCTCATACTGGTAATTCGTCCAGGATAAGTATTTTTGTTTTGAAGTTAGAGGCATTTGTTTGCTGTTAAAAAGTTTCATTGTATCATTAGCCTTCCTAAAATCCTGGACATACAGTAATAGTTCATTTAGACGTCTTAAAGAAGTCTGATGTAAAGAGCTTGGAATGGTAAAGTGGCTATTTGCATTTATTTAACAAAGAAATTGTTTTGGTTCTCAACCATTGATAGATCTCAAAACAGATTACATTATCCAAGTACAGAACATAAGGCCATTAGAGTAAATAAGGGCATCATGCAAGGCTCTGGGATACCCAATAACAAGTCTTTAATTCCATCAAAAAGGTTAGGTTGGGGGCCGTTACCATTTTTGTTATTAAATCCCTCAAACAGGATTACTCCGGTCTGGCTCTTTCGATTTTGTGGAAATAATTCATCCTAAAATGTCTTAGGGATCAATAAACAACAAGAGTCTTTTGACTTTTGAGGACTGTTATGAAAAGTAACTATTGTGATTGGTTTTCTAGTTCTAGCCCTTAATTGTGTAGCTTGCAAGCAAAATTGCCATTTACCCATCGTCGTAGTAGAAATTCTGCACTATTTAGCATTAGGCTCTTTGTCCTTGCAAATAGTGTAAACGCTGCACTATTTACCCTACGTCCTGGCAATCAGTACACATTTTGCACTATTTACACTTTGTCCTGACAAATAGTAGAACTTCCGCACTATTTACCATTCATCCCATCATCCTTGAAAGTAGTAGAAATTCTGCACTATTTACCCTTCATCCCATCGTCCTTGTAAGTAGTAGACATTCTGCACTATTTACCATCTGTCCCATCATCCTTGCAAATAGTAGAAATTCTGCACTATTTACCCTTCAGCCTTGCGAATAGACGCTAGTAGAAATTCTACACTATTTTGCCTTCAACCTTTTGTCATTGCAAATAGTGTAAATTCTGCACTATTCGGCCTTCATCCTGGCAAATAGTAAGTATGTTGCACTATTTACAGTTCGTCCTGGCAAATAGTAGACAATCTGTACTATTTACCCTTTGTCCTGGCAAATAGTACACATTTTATGCACTATTTACCCTTTGTCCTTGCAAATAGGCCTTACCTTTTCTAATCACCCATTTCCAATGATATGTCTCAGGTAGGTTTAACCACTGTGGAAGTTAAAGTAGCTCTTTTACTTCCATTCTCCACCTTCTCACACATTTGTGTATACTGCAAAAGTATCTATATACAACACTTCACCTTACATATAAAGTATTGTTCTTTTCCAACCACTACTATAAGACACCAAACACCGTTCCAACTACAATCTGCCATTGCATTATCACAAGGCCACAGTTTCCCTTTATTTTTAAAGCACAGCAACACATTACAAATACATTGCACCACAAACAAAGCACTTATCCAACTAAGTAACCATACCAAGTATGTTCCTATTGTTTATCTTCACGTAAATATTCCATAAGAATTGTACTACAATCATAAATACCATATACACTTCAATTATATCATTCCACCATATTACAAATACTGTATACTCCCCTACAGTACCTATAATTACTATACACATATTACTATAATGTCTGTGGCCACTTGCCACCCCCAAGAATCTGGCCATTGGCCACAACCACCACAATAGAATTAAACTATGTAACAAGTATGTATAATACACCTTCAAATTAACAAGACTCGCCCAGAACCTCCCCACTACCAATGACGTCCACAGACATTAAAAATGACCGCAGACTTGTTGGCACCTGAACAGCTTTTTTCACCTATGAAAACAGCTCCCCCACCCTTTCCAGGCCCTCTTTCAGCCACAAAATAACCACAAATGCACTTTACAGACCTTTTTCTTACTGCGCTGAACTACGGCCGTGGTTTGCAGATCCAATATGGCAACTGTTTCAAAATGTATGACGCACCTCGTGTTTTTGAACATCCAATCATCATGCATCTTTGATGTCTGCAGACACCAAGCCACCCCCTGATTGATCCAGGGGTGTCCGCGGACTCCGAATCAGGAAATGGGTCCACGAACCAGACCCAGATATCACTAATTTTGTTTGACCAACTTTTTGCCCATTTTAAAAAAAACAACTGGTTGGGGATTGACACCAAATTTGCAAAAGCACGCTTTCGGGACCAAGCCGCTGCACCTTGCGCACGTTTGGTGAAAATCCGTACAGCAGTTTGGGCTGTAGGCGCGAGCAAACATATTTTGCCATTGTATCTATGAGGATTTCAAAAATGTTGGAACCTCCCCTATAACTTTGCCCCCACCAAACTTTGCAAAATCGTTTCGAGGTGTCCATATACATATTTTGCAAAAATTTGGTGAGGATTTGTCAAACAAAGCCAAAGTTATAAGCCGCCCAAAAAGTGCTCTTTCTATGAGTTGAGCAACTTAACCATAAGTACAAGGCTACTACGACAGGCCCTGTGATATATGTACGTATATATATTTGTATATGTATATTATTCAATTTGTGTGAATGAGTGAGTGTATGATGTATGGATGGCTGTGTGTGTGTGTGTGTGTGTGTGTGTGTGTGTGTGTGTGTGTGTGAATAGTGAATGGGTGCATGTTTAAATGAGAAAGTGAAGGGTGTGTTAATGTGTCTGCTTGTGTTAAATGCCTGGATTACATACCAGTAATATGCATTACTCCTATTCCTGCTCATCCCAGTAATTCTATGAAACACCTGCCTCATACATAAGTACTGGGATGAGGAAGAGGGATGCAGGGGGAATGCTGGTCTGGGGAAATGATTGTGGAGGTTGGAGGGGGAGAGTGGGAAGCAGAGGGGACGTGTGGGAAGGGTTGGCACGGGAGGTTGCTAAAATGTAACAGGCATCCATGATAAAGCAGGCATGATATGTATTATTAGAGGCTAGACTGGCATTTTGGTACAGCAAGTCTAGTAATCTCTTACTGCAGCATGACATTTTTACAAGGCATCTATAATGAAGTAAGCATTATAAGTGTAATTACGTGGTTAGATTGCTCTTTTGATGCAGCCAGTCTAGGTATATCTTACTATTGTATGGCATTTTATTAGTCTGCATCACCAACGCTACAGAAAACATGATGAGTGTTACTACTTATCTAGCTTACATTGTACAGTCAGTTTTGACGTGTTCTTATTGTGGCATTGCATTTTTAATAGCAAAGCAGTAAGATAGCTCAACAGGTTGAGCACTCGCTGCTGGGATGGTCGTGTGTGCTGCAGGTCGCAGGTTCAAATCCTGGCAAAGCCAACACTGCGTTTCATTTTTCTGAGGTTGAAATTCATAAGTACCAACTTAGATTGGGATGATGATTGCATGTAAATATCTGATATGTATTGTGCTTTAGCAAACACGCTCTATAAATAACAAACCATAAGCATTAATTCTCCTGTGTGCTGTTGGTGACTTAAATCTATTGGATTTTTTGATACTGTATTATCACAGCAACTGGCAATGTAGGGGCTCTACTTCTCATATAATGACAACATGCAGCTATAACTAGTACAAACACAAGTAAATGGCCGTACAATGCTGAAGTGGCATAGCTATAGCAGTGCTTCAGCCTATGTTGGTTCCATTGGGTCTAACTCTGTCATATCATGACCCCATCCATGGCATAGGAAGGCAGCACCGTTGTTAAAATGTGGTTGGTATCTAAAATATTCTTGTGCGCTTTAGTACCAATTTGTTATTTTAAAAATTGTACTTTTATGTATCTATTATTACGGGACCAAGATAACCCCTTGCAGAGATGTCACCAGGGTTAAAGAGGAACTGATGCCATCCGGGTTAAAGGCCATGTGACATTACTTCCTGTGATGTCATCAAGTGTGTGATGTCACCAGCTACCGCACGCTTTTTGGTGAATCCACATCCGTTCACAGTCTTGTTCTAAATAACAGTCCACCCACTGATAGAATGGTGTGTGTGTTCAGAATTGACCTGCCAAATGAAACTGTTTTATAAATGTTCATAAAAAGCAAGATTTAGACAGACTATATTCATTTTGAGGTTGCTATTTATTTTGCTTGTTTTTGGCTACAGTGTTACAGGTGCATTTCCATTTTAATAGTGGATTAGTGGGGAGCCCTTTGGAATTTATTTTCTGATCTAATTGAAATAAAAGAAATATATTATTACAACACAGCTTGCTTCTTGACCCCACGGTGGGGTGAGATTTTGGCACACCAGACCACTACACTGAAGTTACCCGAGTCCATTAAAAAAAGGCCTTGAAAGAATGAATGGTTCGAGTCTTGTTTAGGAGTGGGCTGTTCAACGCCCTTGAATGTCCATTTTCGCATATGAGCATACATTTTCAAAGACCAACATGCAACCACATAAATCGCCCCTGTTACCCTGCTGCAAGGTTCACACCTTGCAGCTCGGTAAGAAATAGTCGGGCTGACAGCAGCAATGGCTTTGTTTACTGTAGTGGCTTCCCTCTAGCTTGGGAGTAAAGCTGTCCTGTGTCTTATGTCATCCTTTATCAAAGCGACCACCATAATTAGTGAAGAGTCTAGCTGTAACAGGAAGAATGCTGCAGGCCAAAGCCAAGCAATTGGAATGTTCACCTCCCGCTGTGCACCAGCGTTTGAAAACATATTCAGGCTGTGGTGCAAGCATCATGATTGGAACCTGGCGTGATGAACAGATGTCAGCTAATCAGCACCCATAGGGGCAACAGTAAATCTCAAGTGAACTATCACAATATCTGTAAATTCCCAAAACATGGCGGCACAATACAGGGCTGGATGGCAAGGCCATTAGAACCGGATGAGAATGGATACAACCACTATTAAGGTAATTTCCGGCGCATCCTCTTCCGCAGCGTGCCAATGGTAGCCAAACACTTCGCCTTGGGTTAGTTCTGGTGATTGCCACTCCACCAAACCCACACAGTCACAAAATACTACTTCTAGCATCCAGTCCAGAATGTCCAAAATTGGGCGTGCCGTCTCTTCCCACCACTCCACCCTTGGACTTGTTGTGTTGCTAGCCCGTCCACACATGTACAAACAGCCAGGAACTATGGGATAGCCTCCGTACCCATGGGCTAGAAGTCCCAAAAATTAGGTGGGGTGGGGCCCAGGGGAAGAGAAGAAAAAATAAAACTCTAGGCCTCCCCTTTTTCCTCACCTCACACTCGACAAGTAGAAAGTGTTGAAAACACTCCAAAATGCTCAATCAGCTACCCCCTGCGCAAGGGGTTCCAGAACGTACACGTGAGAGTCACACAAGCACTGCCAGCAGGAGCCACAACCCTCACCAGAGCGAAATGCCCCCACGTCCTTTCACCGCCTGTGTCTGGGTCTGCGTCGGATCGATCCCCCAACTCTGTGACCACTGTTGCGTGTTGCCAGAATGCCCACCCGCCCCCGTGAACGCCTTAGGCCACAGTGCACCCTGCACACAGTGCTTGCTGTCCTGGATCCATGGTTGCTCTGCTACGGCCATGGCAAAGCCACGTTTATTGACAGCACACGCGACAGAGTTGCATCACTACGCCCCGTGTGTGCCCTTAAAGGGGCAGGCGCCACATGCACCACCACCTTTCCTTACCTGATAGTCTGGGCTCGCACTGGGCCTACTGTTAACAGAACATAAGTTTATACACCCGGATTGCCCATGGGCATTTATTTATTTATTTATTTATTCATATTTGTTAAGCGCACAGAATCAGCCCTGAGGCATCGTGGCGCTGGTTACAGAGATAGCGCTGGTTACAGGAATAGCGCGACTTAGTTACAGCATAGAGGCATACAAGCATACAGGTTTAGACAATAACAATATTTAGCAATGTGTGCCTGTTTGGCTGTAGGTACAGGAAATTTAGTTAAAGAGAGAGGTTTGGAGGTTTTTTCTAAACGCTGTGAGGGAGCCTTCTGCTCTTAGAGCGTGGGGGAGATTGTTCCAAAGTTTTTGTGCTATGTAGGGGAATCCCCGCCCTCCTGCTGTAGTCTTATTGATGCGTGGTACAGTGAGTTGGTTAGTGTAGCAGAGTCTGGTAGGTCTGGATGAGGTCGGTCTGCGAATAGTGTCTGAGAGATATGATGGTTCAGTGTGGTGGATACATTTGTGGGTAGTAGTCAGTACCTTGAAGGTGATGCGTTCTTTGACAGGGAGCCAGTGAACAGATTGTCTTGCCAGTGAGATGTGGTCTCTTTTGGAAATGCTTAAGGCTGCTCTTAGAGCGTTATTTTGAGTGACCTGAAGTTTATTTAGGTTTTTTTCAGAGGTGCCGGCTAGGAGTGCATTGCAATAGTCAAGTTTAGCGCCTATGGTAGCTCTTGCTATTGATAGGCAGTTTTCTTTGGAGAGGAATGGTTTGATGGCGTTGATGAATTTAGTGCATAGTGCAGATGCGGAGACAATGGCACTAACTTGTTTGTCCATAGACAAGGTTGCATCAATGTAGACGCCTAGCGTTTTCACAGAAGATAGGACTGGGATAGTGAAGTTGTCAATGGTGAAATTGGCATAGTGACTATCTAGACTGGCCAGTGTGGATTTTTGGCCGAGGATAAGGATTTCAGTCTTATCCCCGTTAAGACATAGGCCGTTAGTGGCCATCCAGGCTTGAATGGTGGCGTATATGTGTTTTAGAGCCAGAGCGTCTTTGTGGTATGAGCCTGTTAGTGGGAGGAGCACTTGGGTGTCATCTGCGTAGTTGGTGTAGGCAATCCCAAGTGCATTCAGTTTATCGAAAAGGGGCTTCGTGAATAGGTTGTATAGCGTAGGTGCTGTACAAGAGCCTTGAGGGACACCGCAGTGTATTATGGATGGTGTTGCGTTAGAAGTGTTAGAAAAGACTTTGATGGCCCTCCCTTCAAGAAATGATGTTATCCAGGAGGTGGCTTGGTCAGAGAAGTGTGCAGAGTGGGAGAGGTGTGAGGTGAGGGTCTTGTGGTCCACTAAGTCGAATGCCGCTGAGAAGTCGAGGAGAAGTAAAAGGGCGGGTTTACCTGTGTCCAGTATCTTGGTTATTTGGTTTTTAAGGTCCAGCAGAGCAGTCTCTGTTCCATGACCTTTGCGGAAGCCTGACTGTCTGGTACCTAGGATGGAGTTAGTTTCAAGGTATAATTGGATTTGGCTGTGTGCCACTTTGTCTAAAATCTTGAGAAGGAAAGGGACTGTTGTTATAGGTCTGTAGTTGTTAGGTACCGTGGGGTCGAGAGTGGGCTTTTTTAGAAGTGGGCGCCCCCAGGCTTCTTTAAGACTGTCTGGGACACAGTAGGTCTTGAATGAGGCATTAATGAATGCGGTAATGAGTGGGGAAAGTGGTTCAGCGCAGTCCTTGATTAACTTTGGAGGGCATGTATCGACTTTGCAAGTCGATGGTTTCAAATGTTTCAGAATGTCCAGGACTTCTAGTTCTGAAACTTCGTTAAAGGCAAATTTGGGGATGTTAATGGTTTTGCTAGACGATTGAGAATCTGAGTGCCGACTCTGTTTCGGCAGGGTATTGTAGTGGTCACGGATTTTGTTTTGTAGGAGGTCTATTTTGTTGAGCATGGCGGCTTGGATACTGTTGCACCAGCCTTCATCCTTAATGATCTCGTCAGTGGAAGTGGAAGGCACTGTGAGCTCTTTAAAGATGGAGAAGAGTTCTCTTGAGTGGCACTTCGAGTCTGATATTCGACGGTTGTATGATTCAGATTTGGCATTGAAGATGGCGGTTTTGTATTTTTTTGCAGTTTCTTTGAATAAGTCTTTGGTGATGTCGCATGGGTTGGCCTGCCAATTTTTAAGTGCTTGGCGCTTGTTGTTACGCAAAGCTTGGAGGTCCTCTGTGAACCATGCATTTGAATGGAAAGACTTTTTTCTTTTTTTTCTTCTAGAGGAGCAATGGAATTTATAGCATTGGTGAGCGTATCCTTGAGGATGTCTGCTAGGATGTTAGGATCTTGTGGGAAAGGTGGGGCGAGGCATGGGGTGTTGAGAAGGGGGCGTAAGTTGTCTGCAGTTAATTTTTTGGAGCTTCTAGCTAAGGTGGCAGATGTACTAGTGTTTTTTTGGTAGGTATCGTGGGGATAGAGAATTGTATGCAGCTGTGATCTGTCCAAGGGAGGAAAGTATTGGATGTGATTGAGGAGCTGCAGTTATGGTCGGCCAGCCAATCTAGAGTTCTGCCTTTGGTGTGGGTGGGTGACACGATTTTTTTGTGTGAAGTCTAGGTTGGAGAAGTCCTTGAGGAAGGAGGTTGCTGTTTTGTCCTTGGGATCGTTATAGCCTAGATTAAGATCACCTAGGAGTAAGGTTTTGGTGGATTTTTTTAGGTTTTCGATGAGAATGTGCTTGATTTGCCCTTGAAAATCGGCTGGGAGTCCTGGGGGCCGGTAGAAAACATGAATGTTAATGGTGTTGTTGTGAGAGAGGGGTAGTTTGGCCGATAGTATGTCTGCATTCCCTTCCCATGTGCGGGGTGTGGGTCTGATATGTTGGATGTCTTTATAGATTAGGGCAACCCCCCCCCTGATTTTGTAGGTCTGTCTTGCCTAAGGATGGAGTAGCCTACTGGCACAGCTAAAGTAATGGCAGGGCCTGAAGCTTCATGTAGCCAGGTCTCTGTGATGGCTAGCAGGTCTAGGTCGAGACTGGAGATGAGCTCATTGATTTCTAAGGCATGGGCAGTGAGCGATCGAGTGTTAAGTAACGGGTATTTGAGTATTGGCGCTACCTGACTTCTGTTGGGAGGCTGCTGTTTTGTTTGTTTTTTCTGCTTGAGGTTGGAAGGGATGGATGGTTTAGGAGTGGGTGTGAAGCTAGTACACGGTGTGAGGATGTGAGGAATCCTGGCCATAAGGTTGTGAGAGACGGATGTGCGGGAACCTAGTCTATAGTTTCTGTGTGATGTTGGAATGTATTGCGAAGAGAAAGATCTAGGTAGCGTGTGTGTCCTCAGTCTGTACAGTCTGGTGCAGCTATTAGGTATAGAGGTGTGAGGATGCGTGGTGTCGGGACTAGAGTGAGAGGGTGTGGAGTTTGTGTTGGACGGCGTCATGATGCTGGAGCTAGGTAAGCAAGAGTGTAGATAATGTCGTCCATATATTGTGGTAGCGAGGAGTGTGCCTATGAGTAGTAGAGTGTTAATCTGGTGGTGCAGCCCTGGTAACATGCTGGAGTACTCTGTTGTACACGTGCAGGGAGGCGGGACTGAGCAGCGGTGGTCTGGTAGTGCGACGCGCTAGCTGCCTGGAGGATGTCAGATGGAAGAAATGTGCAAAAAGCATTCACTGTCTACAAATACGTAATGAGGCATTTTTAATCATGAATATAAGATTTTAGCATTGCATTGCGACATGTGCAGACGTAGGTAAAGGTACTGGTACAAGGAGTGACTTACAAGATAGAATCATATAGTGATTTACACAATTCAGAGTCTGGGGGCAATGCAGAGCAGTCTTGGTGTGAAGTGTTCTACTCACGTAGCCTTCGAGTCCAGGGAGGGCCGGCTGCGTGACTCCAGAGGCGAACAGGGGCAAACAGGAAGGGCCTTGCTCTCTGGGCCTTCCTCGATTGGGCCGGCTTCCGCCTGCCGGCGGGCTGGCACGCAGAAGAACGAGACGCGTTGCTAGGCAACGCAGTAAACAATGGCGGTGGCATTAGGAGGAGGTGTCAGGGATTCATAATGGGCGTCCCCTCATCCCTTTATTATGCATTTGAGTTTCAAGCACGATGGCAAATGCTCTTGTTTAGTAATTAGCATACTTGCGTTAGGGGAGGGGACACCCATCATGCCAAAACATGCCAAATGAAATGGCTGTTGTGCCTTCCTTTTGATTGTCAACAAGCATTGATTGTTTTTAATGTAAAAGTGGCCAAGGCCATTTAACCAGTGCTTTTGCATGTTTGTTTCTGTAGAGACATTACTAGCCACATTAATCACTTATAAAACCTCATATATATCTTTATAAAGTAGCTATGCTTATGAAATCTGCACAATAAGTGTGTCAGGTTCACAGCTTATTGAAGTTAAATTGCTAATGCAGATGAGAATCATATGCACTGACATGTCAGTGTTATAACAAAGGACAAAGAATGACAGACCCTGGATATATGCCCCCTCATCACACATTCGGTTGAGCAACCATTTTCTGCCAGTAATGCCATTATCGCCACTTTTACTGATGGTAACAGAATTACTGCCATTTCTACTGTACCGCTGAATGTCGACTTGGGAGGTGAAGTGGAGGATTTACCTCCAATATATACCTGGAGGTAAATCCTACACTTTACCTCAACACAATATTGGATTTGCTGTGACAGAATTACCACCTAAAGAAAATGAGGAAGTGTATATGTTGATGGATGTATTTAGGCCAGTACAGTGGGCATTCAACAAATGCTTCCAGATCAGATTCTTAACACAGAAGTGAACCTGATACCCAGAAGAGGGGAGGAGAAAACACAGGAGAAGTATGGGAGAAGTATGGGACACTAACACTATGGAGGCTACGACATCCTCAGTTACTTTTTCAGAAAGAACAAGAGAAGAAAAGAACAAGGAGGGTAAAGAGGAAATCAACAAGTGGGAGGAAGCATAACCAGACAACAGAAGAAAACGTAGTAATCAATTTAACAAATAGAATTCGAACCCCTACAGAAATCAACACCTTGCAGAAAGGTGTATATTTCCTCCCAACATACAGCACCATGTTATTTGATCATTTTGATCTGTTCTGGTTTATAAGAAAGTTGAAATTGAAGGTCATTTTTGATGAGAATGAGGACGTAATGGAGCATTGATAAAAAAATGAGATGCAGGAATGTAGAGGCAAGAGCATTTCCATGCCTCACATCATTGTCCCATGTGTCGACATTTTTCACAAACAGATCTTGAAAGATCTGGAAACAATCTTATATAAGCATCCTAAATTTTGTAATCTTAAATATCATGAGTTAGTTCTTGCAAGAGATGTATACAGTGACAGAAATGTGACAATTCACAAGCAGATAAAGGGGGAGCATTAGTAATAATGAACACCATTGACTATCACAGTGAATGTAAGAGGCAATTGTGTGACAACACAGTTTATGCCCTTCCAATCCACTGCGGAGACTCATAGTGGTGGCAATGGACAGTGTAGTGCAACCATTAGGAAAGTACATAGACTTCTTTTTACGGCCCATGATCCAGAAAACTAGCACTTACATTTGTGACACCACACATTTTCTACAGTTGTTTAGACAGATTCAGTACTCTCAAGGATACATCATGTTCTAGGTGTGAAAGGTTTATATTCATCAATCCACATAACTTGGGCAAGGAAGCTTTAGAGTGGTGCCTTCTTAATGAGGAATACATTAAAGCATCTAATTCTACTTCAATTTGTCTCAGAGAATTCATACTTTCAATTTAATGACCAGTTTTATCTCCAAATATCTGGGACCAAGATGAGGGCAACTATAGCCCTCCTTACGAAAACTGTTTCATGCACAAATTTGAGAAAGACCATCTGTTATATCACCCAATATGGCGGAAATATTAAAATATTTGAGTATGATTCATAGACAGCATCTTTGGTGTATGGGAAGGGACTCAAGAAAGCTTAGAAGGGATTCTTACATATCGTAATACTGTTGACCTCCGGTTACAGCTCAGTAATTAAGTTTCAGAAAGTCAGAACCATTCCTTGGATGTAGTAATAACACTAGTTGACAGTGAATATGCAACCACTATTCAGCTGAAAGAGACAGACAGAAACAACCTGTTGAAGCGTCTACATTTTCATCAACCAACCTTGATCAAAAACCAACCCTATTACCAGATGTTGAGGTGAGAAGAACTGTGAGTGACCCTTCGGACTATGATGATCAAATAAAGAAAACTGGAGATTGTTTTTGGCCAAGGAACGGCTAGCTGACATTTGACAAGTAGATGTGCTTACAGGAGAATGGAAACAGAAGAAACACCCATGTTTAGTATATGTCTCAAAATATTCAAATCAGAGGCGACAAATTAAATCCATTATCCAGAAAAATTGGTGAACATTGATGTGGAACACACGTGGTGAACAACTATTACGTAAACTCCCAGTATTTGCATATAATCAGAGCACTAATCTGAAAGATCGTCTGGTTACAACCAGGTCAATTAAAAAACAGCCACAAACTGGAAAAACTGGCATGTTCATACTGAGAACAGGAAAGAAGATTATGCAGTCGGTGATGCTGTTATGGGAAGCTCCAATAAAGTTGATGCACTATTGCCCAGAAAAAAGAAACAAAATATTGGGTATTGCTATAAGGCCAAGATTGACCCTTCAAAAAGGGCAGTACCAGGGATGGATTTGCAGTCGGTGAAGTGAGGTCTGCAACAAACCTCAAAGGACAACTGGCATATTGGATATTAATTCCTCATCAGTTGCAACAAATAAGAACTCTGATATTGAGATGGAAGATCAGGACATTACTCACATTTTGCAACCAACCTTGTGATCCAGAATGTCATTATCAGCTGTGGAATATTTTTACCCAATGCCGATGTGCCCCACTGCACCACTTTACCATGGTGGAAAGAAACAGCCAAAAATGGATGCGCTAACCCCTGTGCGTGAAAACATCTGCAAAACTGTGCATGGGTCACAATCACAAAAGGCTGCACACCCCTGCCACTCACAGTCAAAGTGGGGGTGAAAACAGAACTCACTGCCTGAGCATGCCAGTGGGTGCTGTTACATTCAACATGATTCAAGGCCACAGAACTGGGCTAAAAACCGAAAATGCCTTTTAAAATGCAGCTTTGCAACCTCCAAAGTGCTCTTTTGACGCGAGATCCATTCATTTTCAGTGAATCATTGAAATTAAAAGGGATACAGATAATCCAGTGTGGCCAGAGAAGCTGGGCCTCATTGACTGACAGCAGCAAAGAAATGTATCTCATGAAAAAGGCAGCCCAGAAACATTTATTTCAGTTCCACTGGAAAAATGCGGCTACAAATGGCAAAACATTTAACAATTTCAGCTATGAAGAGAAAACTCCAAGCAAAAGCCGGATACTTACTTCCAGACTGCAAACAAATCTCAACATTTAAGAGAAGAACTGGTGCTGAATAAAATGTATGCTGCCGAGGAAACTCTGATGTAAGGATTCAGTTTAAATGTGCTTTTTCCATGAAGAAGTGCAAAATCGCCTTTTTAAAAGCATGTTTTTGTGAAAGGCCTAATTCTTTAAATGTCAAAATCCCCTATAAACTGTGTTCATTTATAAATTTTAAATGAAAGATTTAGGTGAATCTTAAAGTAAAACCCCAGTTTGGAATTAAATAATTAATTCTGACTTGACAGTGCCCAGCCTGAAAAAGATGACACTTCAAGTTGCCACTCCACTGTGAGCAGGAAAGCTTAAATGCTGTTGGAGGTTCTCGCATATTTAGAACAATGAACTCATTAGACATTCATCTGGGGCCCAGCCAAGGACAAAAGCAGGCTGAACACTGATCCCTTCAGAGGAGGGACAGGATATTTTCCTCTGGACCCCACCCTGATCAAAGGAATTTGACAGCTGTTGCCCATTGAAAGAAGAAACAAAATGCTAAAAGACATGTGTTGTTTAAAATGCCTATTTGTGATTAAGCTTTGAAAACCTTTAACTTTGCCCCATGAAGGAGTACAAATCTAAAAATTGGTAGTTGTAAATCTAATTTTATGCTCTTTCTGTGAAGACGTGAGTGAACCTTGTACTACATAAGGGACCAAAGTTACACAAAAATAAAATAATTGTGGCAAATCTATTGATGCTGCCAATATAATATTGTATACTCGTGTTCTAGGGGTAATTGCGCAGATATGTACTGAATTAGGAATTGTTAGGCCAAACTGTTATGATTAAAATTGACAAAATTCCACAGAACAGCAAAGACAGCTCTCACTGAAATGGGAGTTAGATGTCAGGATAACCCACAAAATATGTAATGTATGTGTCTGATTTTATTAGAGGGCATACCTAAAGAAATGTGTATTTGTGGGAAAGTTAAATTGTGGTTCAAATCAATGTGGGAGTTCCCAAACCACATCATAAAATATGACAGCTCTTTCTGACTTCCAACCAGAAAAGACAAGTGCCTTTGACCTATCACAGCCGTGGGGGTGTGGTTTGAAATTCTGCCTCCACCATAAACTGAGTGATGTCACTTGGCATGATAAATATAGGAACTTCACCACACACAGACACACACCGATTCCTGACTACATCCTGATTTCCGCATGACGCTCTGGTCCTGAATTCTTCATCCTGTTCCAGAACTCTTCATCTTGTTCCAGATTTCTTTACCAAGCCAAGGACCAGCATTTTCTGAACTCTTTTCAGCTAGGCCCAAATCCTCAAACCATCCCAAAAGAACTTCAGGGAAATAATTCTGATCCAGTATGGCTTGTTACCATTCATGCTTGCCGGCTGAAACTCTCCATCACGCTAATCTACAGTGTCCAGTGACCAGAAGGTCCAATCCAATCCAATCTAGCCTGAGGTGCTGTCCAATTGACCAGAACTGCCCAGCTGATCCAATTCCGCCAGAGGTGCCTTGCTGCCTGTAGACTGATCCGTGATGACCAGAACCTGACGGTCCAATCTTAAATTACAAGTGGACTGCAAGTATCAACAGGAATCCTACTGACCCATAGTATATTTGCCTTGTCCTATCCCAATCTATACCCCATCCTCTCTTTAACTTAAGAACCACTAATAGTGTCAGAACCATTCTTGCAACCCTGTTTACAATCCCGAGTGTTAGCGCTGATTTTTCTCATATGTTTTACTAGACCATAAGCCATTAGTGATTTCGATTAAATAAAGTAATTCCCATCCCTGAAAAACAGAGTACCCGCCACGTGAAGGGTTACAAGTGGCCGTGCGTAACTGTGGAGATTCACTGGTGGCATTCTTCTTTTTATTAGTCATTAATATAGTTTAAATAAAGCCAATCTGTCATTTTTAAAATCGAATTTCTGCTTTTCTCTGTTCTATTTTTCAAAAACACCTCTCATTAAAACTTACATAACTTCTACAATTGTATAACTAGAGACTAAATTTCAACTCTCAGTTAAACCTAAGACCTGTAGCTACATCCACAAACAACAACCGCATTGCGAAACAGTGTATTTATTAAAAACCGCATAGTGAAATTTAGGCACAAATTCGCATTTTTGCAAAGGTTTTTCACGTGTCTTTTTCCCATTTAAAGTGTTTCTTAGCTTCCATTCTGATTTAAAGTGTGTTCTGTTGCTCATTTTGTAGCTCATGTTGGTTAGAATCTGTTTAGTGTTGCTCTCATAGGAATTTTAAGGATTTTTGCACATTTTTCCTTATTTCACAAAGCCATTTTCAACTGTCATTTTAAAAGTGTAAATTTCCCAAAAACGCTTTTCTCTCTTGTTTGGGGAGGGAGATTGCATTCAAACACCATATACTGTTCTTAATTCCTAAATACCTCCTGCTGCTTACTTACATCTGTGTAGAACTTGCAGGGGTAAACTTTAACCTAAGCACTATCTTATCACAAGCCAAAACTGTTCTTTTTCCTGTGTTTTCTATTCTGTATTGCTATAAGTGAATTCAATTGCTTTACTTGTTTTCCGAATTGTTTTGTCACCAAATTGGTGATTGCTGCCCCATATATGTATATAAAAATGTGTGTTGATTTGAATTTTTAATTAAATAAATAAATATGTACCTTTACCAACCAGCCTGATTCCTGGTTCACTGTGACCTGGGGGGTATTTTGAGACAGGTGTGATATGAGTGGTATATCACTCACAATATTGAACCTATAGACACAATAAATAAGTATTTCATCTGTGCATTACATGCTAGGCGAGACCCAGGTGTATTGCCTGATTGAAATCCTTAACACAGCCAGTGTGTGCAAAGGACAACAGGATTCTGGAACAAGTACCCAACCGGATCAGATGGAAAGTTGGAGAAGACATAATCTCATCTGTACCTTTAAAAGCTGTTTTCGTGGCAATAAGAACTACTATTGAAGAAAGCCTTACGGGATCGTCTAGGGATCTTTGGGAGCCCATATTAGATGCTTACCTATTCTGTCGGATTGTATGTATAGCGGTGCTTGCAGTGTTGGAGTAACATTTTCTGATGCACGTATCCGCAATATATTCTGGAATCAATGTGATGCTCTCCCTGACCCAGGTATTGAGGTCCATTTAGACACTGGAGCTAAGCATTGCCATCTTCATGAGCACTGGTATGTCAGCTCTTGCACCAAAAATTAAGGAGGGTAATCCGCCGTGTGAAAATTACCACATGCTGTCTGCAGCAAACCTGGAACATGTGGGATCCTAGGGCTAAATGGAAATAATGGCTATGAACCCCCTGGTCCTTAAAAGAGTACTGAGCGGCCCCACAAAAATGACATAATCACCTCAGGCCAGAGACCCTTGTTACAAAAGTCTAATCATTTTACGTCACAGTGGGGGGTTACGTATGTCTCGGATAGGCCCACACACAGCAGTTTAACATTAGTCTCTTGGAACATAGCCTGACAAAAAAATAAGCTATGGGATCCCGAGTTATTGAATTTATATCCTCCTATGACATGCTATTATTCCAGGAGACCTGGCAGCTTGCGTTGATACAAATAAATGACTTCCATAGGTTTCATATCCCGGCCCAAAAAAGTAAAAGTGGCACAAACACAACTGCCTATGCTACTTATATTAATGCAAAGCTATGTGTCACCTGTAGCTTGGAAATTTTCTCTGACACGGTTTTGAGGCTTCACATTAGTAAAGGTCCAGACAAACCACTGTCAATTATATATTTCTATAATGCCTCGCAAAATACAGCTCAGGGCTCAATGTTAAGGTACTTTTTAAAGCACTTGATAAGCTTAGTACTGACCGACTATCGATTTGTAGCACAAGACCAATGCTTCTAATCAGGGGTGATTTTAATATAAGGGATGGTGACTGGTGACTGTGATGCAGGGGAAGGTGTGTCTAAGGAGACAGATCGAGCTCTGAACATACCATCGTCAAGCATGCTGTATGGAACAGTCTCAGGAGGATAGCTCAGTGGCAACGTGCTCGCCTTGGAAACAAAACTACACGGAGCAACACAGGTTCGGTCCGCGCAATAACCTATCATATCATATAATAACTACACCTAAGGCAATTACATTATTTTTAATGAAACTATTAGAAAAAGGTTTACTCACAGTTAATGGGAGGTTACTATCTGACACTCCAGGTCAATTTCTTTCAGGAATACTAGATATCAATCAACAATTGACTTCTTTATAGTGCACGTCTATGACTCAAGCATTGTTCAACGTCCCGCGAGTGCCCATGACCTTCTGATACTGTCTGTGAACCCTGATTACAAATATGCCATCGACCCCTTGAGTGTTCTCGGCAAACACATTTCCACCTGGAGGAAACCAATAAAATGGGCAAATATACATACGGAAAACATTTCAAACAAAATCATAAGTGCAGCTAGAAGGTCCCTGAACGCCTGCCTCACTAGTTCAGACGCAGATTCAGTGTAACTACAAGTCTTCAATAGTATAATGGAAATATGAAGGTTGCACTTAACTTGGGTCATCAGGCCCTGCTGATATATAAAAATAATTAACCTACCTGGTACAATCAGGGGTGCAAAGAAGGGAAATCCCGGCAACTTTAAAGGAGCTGTGGTGAATCTAGGGTTGTATACGAATTGTTCGTTTTACAACTGTTCGAATTACAATTGACATTTTCACAATTGTGAATTGTAACCCCCACCCAACGCCAACCCCCCCAAAACCCTATATATATATATATATGTATATATATATATTATATATATTACCAAACCGATATATATATATATATATATATATATATATATATATATATATATATATATATACTGTCAATTGTGAAAAGGTCAATTGTGACCCTTTAAATTCAGTCAATTGTTAATTCGAACAATTGTAAACGAACAATTTGGGTAATACCGAATCTAGTGAAGTCATCACTCCCTCGCCGGGGAAATTCTCTTCCTTTATGGCCAGGAAAGGGCAGGCACTACCCGATCCCATCCTTGGGATGGGTGCATGAAGGAGGACCAGATGGTGGGAGACAACCCTCATGAGAGGGAAGGAGACACACTGGCAGGAACATGGTATCCGCTTCCCACTCAGGGTATAACACAAAACCTTTGAATTCTCAAACCTGGGTGGCATATTGTGATATAGATCCAGTCCATCCACTTTGCACTGACAGTGGAGCTCTTTCCTATACTTTTTGCAAAACGCCTTCCATTCACGTTATGCCCCATTAGAACATGAGCTCCATGAGAGTCAAAGGCATTACTGTAAAAAGTTAATATCAAAAGCGCAATACAAAAAAAACTCAGATACAGATACAGGCCAACACTATGAACAGATGCATTTTAATTTGCCATAGAAAACACCAGGCAATTTACAGGCAAATTAATGGAATTAATGTGCGCTGAAAATTTCCACGCAAGCGCGCAAAAGCGTGCGAATCGCAGCGCAAGTGCAAAAATCGCAGCGAAACCCGCGCACAGCGATTCATGTAAGTCTGTGCGTGTGTAAATCCATAGATGTGCGCTAAAATCCTGCGTGGCGCACGCTAGCGCACACATCTTCAAACAGCGTGCACTACGCGCATAGCGAAAGCGCACATAGCGCAGCGCACACAACAAAAGTAGGCAGAACACGGAGCGTAACACGCGGAATGGGGAACAACGCGTGAAAATGTGGGCGTTACGGGGAAGTACAGGAGGCAAATGTGCAGAACGCCCACACGCACGCTTACAACGCGTATTCATGGAATCGAACAGGGGAAACACGTGAGCCAAAAAAGACGCGCTAATCCGGAAACACGTATGCCATCAGGAAGCAGGCGTACGTGGCCCTGCCCAGCACAAAAGTGCGCACAAACAACAAACAAGGTCAGACGCTACAATGAATATACAAATCCTTGCAGCAGTGGTCGTGGGACACTGCAGGAGGAGGAGGATAGCCAGGCCCAGAATTTTTTCACCCAAGACCAGCCTTTTCAGGATGCCTGAGGACCAGGTGTATGGGAAGTACAGGTTCCTACCACACATAATACTCGACCTGGTGAGTGAGTGGGAGGATGACCTCACATCACCCACCCTGTGCTCCCAAGCACTGAACCCCTTGGAAAAGATGCTCAATGTACTGTACTTCTTGGCCACTGGTTCATTTCAGTGGACAAGTGCCATAGTGGGGGGTGGTGGGATGTCACAGGCCACGCAGTCACGCTGCCTACACCAGGTGTTGGCCATCATGACTGCACGCTCTTCAGTCCGCAGGCACATATACCTGCCCAGAACACCTGCAGAAAGGCAGGCTGTCGTCCAGGATTTTTACAGGGTGGCACACTTCCCCAAAGTGCTAGGTGCCATTGACTGCACCCATGTGGGTCTACGTCCTCCCAGGGCAACTGAGCACATCTACAGAAACCGCAAGCACTGGCATTCCATCAACGTGCAGGTAGTATGTGATGCCAAGGGAATCATCACCTCAGTATATGCCAACTATCCAGGGTCCACCCATGACAGTTTGATTTACAGAATGTCAACCCTAAACCGGGACCTAGAAGCTGGGCGGCATGGCAATACATGGCTGCTTGGTGAGTATAAATGCCCCTGCACACGCATGCATGTCAGATACTGATTAATATCACAACCCCACTAATGATACTCATCATCACCTCCCCAGGGGACTACCCTCTGAGCACCCACATGATGACGCCAATTCGGAACCCCACCACTCCACCCGAGGTAAGATACAACACAACCCATATTGCAACCCGGGGCATAGTGGAGCACACATTCGGAGTGCTCAAGTCATGCTTTCGCTCCCTTGACCGCTCTGGTGGGCAGCTGCTATACGCACCCCCAGTAGTGTGCAGGATCATAGTGGCAGCATGTGTCCTGCACAACGTTGCAACACGCTGGGCCCTGCCGGTGGACAAGGTGCTGTCCCCACATCCCCAACCACAAGCACGGCCGCTGCGCATGGGAGGGGAAAGGGCACGTGGTGAGGCAGCCCGTCCGCAGCTGGTGGCTAATTACTTCACCTAAAATCACACCCCTGTGGAGTGCACACAGCCCTGGCACATACCAGCTGACAATCAATGATGATGACATAAGGGACAGTCAACTGTCACAACCATACCAGCCTGAGATTGGTCACCTGCAAGTGTTACATTGTGTGCATCCCTACCTACCAAAAGACAACCAATGCTGTGTAACAAAAAGACACACATTTATGCTGCATGAACGACTACCCCCTTGCAAAATACAACATTAAAATAGCGCCATGTCACCAAACCCCTCCCCATCTCCGCCACCCAACACACCATGGCATGTCCTGCAATGTGAAAGCAAACAAAGGAATGCACAACACATGACACAAGTGTCACAAAGTGCACTGTCCCAAATGGAAACAGGCCACAGACAATATGCTTCCGGTAATCAATAACAAGCAGCACACATGACCAAATACTTACCAGCAACACAATACAGCAACACAGCATGAAACATTGCCAAAATATGACAGTACAACCTCAATAAGCCAGCACATCGACCCCTTCCAACTCCAGACTGTTGCTGTCAGGCAAATGTGTCAGTGTACTGCATGCAACATGAACTGCTTCTGCAAAGGAGACGCCTTGTGAAGACATGAAGAAGGTACCAGCGGATAAGGCGGAAGACATGGATGCACAAGCATCAATACACCATGCAGTGTTCAATACAAAAACAAACCCCACTAGGGATGTCCACACAGTTATGACTACAGACTGCCCACACAGCTCATGGGAGCCCAATGTCCCTGTGTAAGTCACTGTCACTTGGTTACACCCTTTGCAAGCCCATGGAAACGGGAAGCAGGAGGGGTGTGTGTGTCAGGAACCCAAGCATCTAACCCAAACACAGGACACGCCTGCATGTGCCCAGCCGGAATACACAGTGGATGCCCACGGGAGCCACACAAGGCAACACACTGTAAAAAAAAAGAAAAATCAAAAATGGCCATGTGGGAGCTGGGGGATGAGGGGAGGCCACCCAGGAGGTCCGAGGACAGGGTGCACACCAACACCCACCTGTGTCGATGTTGCAAAAATAAAACACCTCCATGGGCTCATGGCCTGCACGGCTACGCTACTGTGGGGGAAGTGCTGCTGTCGGTCTCATCACCCTCTGCTGCTGCATCAGGAGGTGGTGGTGCTATGGGAGGCAGCCCACGCAAAGCCCTGGTATGGTCCTCCATGGCAGCAAGCATGCGAGTGTGGAAGGTCTCGTTCTGGAGGATGATAGTACGGAGATCCCCATGCAGCACCTGATGTGTTGCCTGCATTTCTGCACGCATGGCCTCCCGTGATGCCCGGATCTCCTCCCGAGTTGCCTGCAGCTCAGCTGAGAGTGAACGTGTGAGCCGCTCCAGCTTCTGTTCTGTCCTCAAATTTGTGGAAGCCTCAAGTTCAACAAGAGTCTCCCTTAGGTTGTGGAGTTCTACCCTCAGGGCTTCCCTGTGGCTCTGTGACTCTATAGAAATGGCTTCCCGCAGAGTCTCCAGTGCTGCCCGTCGGTCCCTGTTGGACGCCAACATGTCTTCCCTGTGTGATTGGCAAATGGAGTCTGTTGCCTGCTGTTGTTGCTCCATCTGCCTTTCAGGGCGGATAATGGAAGTGGCCACCCTCTCCATTGCCTGAGCCATCATTTCAACTGATGCTGCCTGTTGGGTTGCCATACCGTACATGGGGCCTCATTACACGGAAGGCGGTAATCCAGGGTGCTATTAGCACCCTGGACCATGCCGGTAAATTACCGGCACCGCCTTGGCGGAAAGGGGATTTACCGCCCCATTCCAAGGTTGGAGGGGCGGTAAATCCCCCTTCCGCCATTGCCCTTCCCCATTCCCATTTCTGCCCCATAGGGCTCTATGGGAATGGGGAAGGCGCTAATTACGGCACCGCAATTTTGCGGTGCCGTAATTAGCTCCGAGGTCCCTTAGCGGGTTGGTACTTAACGCCTGCAAGAAGCAGGCGTTAATTCCTCCAACCCGCAAAGGGACCTCGTAGTACGGCGGTAAGGGTTAACGGTCACCGTTGCCATTAACGGTGACCGTTAACCCTTACCGCCGTCCGTGTAATGAGGCCCATGGAGTTTTCCCATACAGTATTGCCTGGTGGCGTACGGCCACCGCGTCGGCGTGCACCACACCTGTTCGGGGCAAGGCGATCTGCACCTTGCTGTGCTGGCACTGCCTGAGGCTGCAGGACTGCATTCCCACTCTGATCTGCTGGCCCAGGAACAGGATCAGATGTTGTGGAGTGTGACCCTGCATCCATAACCGCCAAAGGCGGACTTACCAACACTGACATCCCCATAGAGGGTTCTACCGCTGGTGCAGGTGGGTTGGACAGAACAGAATCCCTGCCAGAAACACTCACCTGCAACGGCACATAAGTCTCATCATCCGATTCAGAACCTGAATAGAGGTCTGGGGAGGTGCACCCAGAAACACCCCTGGACAGTATGGTCTGCAGTAAGATTGGGTTTTCACCCACCACCACACCACGTCCCCCACTGGTGCCCGGTCGTGCCTGAGATTCCTCCTGGGTCTGCACCATCTCCTCAACCTCAACAGCATCAAGTGTGTCATCACCTGCAAAAACATGAAAGACAAAAAATGGAAACAGGCATTAGCACCATAGCACAAACATAGGCCTGACAAGGCAGAGATCCAGTACATGATTTACATATGTCCCACATGACTATAACCCTGGCATGCATGCACTGTCACTGAGTTGGAAGGGGAGGCAAAAACCAGACACTGATGACACCAAGATGAAAAAGCAACATATTTGCTGCATGCTGGGTAGCACTGTCATCACACATTAGCCTGTGAGTGGCATGTCCAATACACATACATGACACATGCCAGCACACAGATGGCATGTAGCATAGCCATGGTACATTTGACAAATACAGCCATATGTCAGTGAATAAGTACGGTCAGCCATCCATGTGAGATGGACATGATGAGATGAAAAATGCTACATAGTGTGACAAAATATGCATGTGCCACTCACTGCAACACATCCAGTGTACAAGAATACAGTGATTGCAGGCAGATGTACACATCAATGGTTGGTCACTTAAACTTGACAGGAAACAACTATCATGTACCACATACAAACAGGCACCAAAAATCAATGTGAGCAGGCCAATACTCAATCAGCCTGAATGGTCCAATCATTCACATAACAAGGTAACAAATGTGGGCCAATGTGGGGTGTAATCAATGACAGAAGCATGTCACATATGTGACAATAGGGTTGAAAAATGTGTTGCAAAAGTGGGAGAATTGAAACAATCAGCCTGAATGAACACTGAAAAATTCTGAACAATGTTGTTGCAAGATGCCAGTTCAAGGGGAACTGCAGTAATGTGGAGCTAAATGGCTACTGTGGGCAGAAGGGATACTGTCAGACCCAAATCCAAGGCCAGTGAATGTTTTGGAGGAAGCACATGGGTGACCCATACCACTCAGGTGCACACTAAGGGCCTTTCCTCGAATTACATGCCGACGTGCCAAATCACTCCGTATCAAGCTGGCCACGCAACAACACACGGAAGACCATGCTCCTGCCCAGAAGGCCAAATTACTGCCCCCCAGAGCCCCGAGCACGCTCCCACATGCCATCTGCTGCTGCCTGCCTGCCTGCTGCCCACGTGCCCTGCTATTTGCTGCCTGCACATCAGCCATCTGCAGGGGTGCAGTTGTTGTGACCACCCCTGCTGGAACTGAAGACTCCCGACTGGGATACCATTGCTCCACAGCCCAGCCCCAGGACCCAGTTGCCCACCCACACCTGCCTCTGGGGTAGCCATGTCGGGCACACCACCATCTGGCACCACTGGCAACCCCCAGCCAGAGAGGCAGAGGGCCACCAGCTTCAGTGCCAGGGAAGTTGGTGTCCTGGTGGAGCAAGTCCTGGGGCAGTATGATGCACTCTTTCAAAGTTCTCACGCCGACTATGAAGGACGGACCAGGATCTGGATGGACTGCCATCAACGAGGAGTGGGTGGCACTCCGCAACATCAAACATGTCAAGGAGTGCTGGGAGGACTTCAGGTCGAGGACCCTCGACAAGGCCCGGCGCCTCTTGAAGGCAGAGGATGCGAAGGGGCGCCCGGGCCACCTGTCCGACCACCAAATGAGGGTCCTGGAACACATATGCCTAGCGCTCCACGTCCAGGTCCTTGAGAGGCAGACCCGTCTGGAGTCGAGCGGTAAGTGTACATGCATACTGATGGGACGCTGTGCGTGTCGTGGTGTGCCAGTAGTCTGCAGGTTGCACATGTGTTTTTGTAGGGCCATGTATGGATGTGTATGTACAGGGGTGTGAGGCTGACACATGCGAGTCCTCTCATGTGTGAGATGCATGGATGGTGTATGTGTGGGTAAGCATGCAGGCCAAATGCAGATGTGGGAGCACACATGTTTGAATTACTGTGTATGTACGTTGGCATGGTTGTGGTGTCACACATGGATGTTGGTTCCAGCTGCATGTATCTGCATGTGCATGTGTGTGTATTTGACAAGTGTGCAACTGTGATGCAACATGGATGAATGTGACACTGATATGTAGAAGGCTGAATGCCAGATGTGACATGGATGGCAATCTCATCACTGCGACAGTTGGTGGAGATGTACACTTGCATGTAAGTGTGGTGACGTGTGTGCATGTCTTGTGCACTCCCTGTGTTGCATGTGATGTCAGGCTCACGTTCGGCTGCTCATGCTGTTGTATGTGTATGGATGGTGCTGCCTGGTGCGATATTGCTGTGGAATTGCTCATGTGTGTGAGTTGAAATGACATGTGTGTTAGGGATTGTGATGCCATGTCTGAAGTTTGACACTGCCACTCATGTGCAGCTGTCATGTGTGTATCAGTCCATTGTACAGTGCCCTGATGCCTGTGTCCTATCTCTCCCTGTCTGCAGCGTCAACTGATGAAGAGGGCGGTGAGGGTGCTGTGGAGCAAGGTGGCAGGGATCGCACCGCCAGCCGGATACGCAAGGCCCAGCTCCCCTCCCAGGTTGTCATCTCGTCAGGGAGTGAGGAGTCCGGTTCCGCGTCCCAGGCCGCAGCTGCCGAGGGTAGGTCCAAGAGGCGGAGGTCGGAGTTGGACTCCTCAGCAGCAGAAGGGGCAGCTGAGACCGCACAGGGTCTGACGGAGGAAGATGGCACGGAGTCATCCAGGTTGGTGGGGGATTTGGTGGAGGAGGAGGCCATGGAAGGGACAGACACGGGGTCTGGAGGTGGGGATTCCACTGGTGCTAGTGGTGCAGTGCAGGGGCAGGGACAGGAGGCAGCACAGGCCGCCGCAGAGGTGCCTGTGTGTAATCCTGTCCCCGATCCTGTGACTGCATCAACCCGCACCAGCAGGGATGCCTACGTCCAGACCCGTTTTCAGGGGGGATCCGCCTACAACAACTGGCCTTCCTCTCCCTGCGGACGTGGCTATCCTGAATCGGGTTGAGCTTGTCCTGAGTGGGGTGGCATTGCGTCAACGGGGCATGCGAGGTGACCTGCAGTTTTTTCATGAGGACACTGCACGTCATCTCGAATGCCTCATTGACCGCGTGGACCTACTGGGACGGGTCACCAGGGCCGGATTCCTCCGTTTGTTGGTCCTTGTTCCGACCCCCTCCTCTCCTGAACCCCCTATGCGCCCGTCGTCCTCCATGCCATCTTCCCACCCATGTATCACCTGGGTACCCTGTGGAGCTGCCTCTGACCCTGCGGCCAGGCTGGTGGAGGACACATTCCTGCCACAGTCGGGAGTCGGACGTCCAGCAGGGAGGGCCACCTCAACAACTGCACCCCAGCCGGAGGAGGATGTGCAGGCAGCAAGAGCCAGGGCACAGGCACAGCAGCAGCAGCAACAAGGTGGGAGCCATGATGGCTCGGGGACTTCAACATCGGAGGGGCAGGCATCATCCAGAGGGCAGGAGGACCCAGGATTGGAAGTGTCTTCCATGTGGCAGCGGTTGGGCCAGGCCATAGATGCGGAGCGGCAGCAGGCAGAAGAGGCACGGTTCACAATGGTCAGGGCGGAGAACTCCATGCAGAGGGCTCTGAGGCGGGCCGAGTGCCTCGAGGCACTTCGCAGGGAGTTGGAGGTCCACATGTCATCGTCCCTGCGAACCCTCAGGGCAATGGAAGAGGACCGCCTCCGGGACATCGAGCAGGAGTGCGATGATGCCCTGGCCCGGGAAATCGGGAAGTGAGACGTCGGACTAGCCCACTGCCATTGTAAATAGCTTTTAGAGTTAGGTTTCCTTTTCCTTTGATTTGTGGTGAATGGACTATGCCACACACATTTGTATATAGTTTTTTATTAGGTAGTTTCTTAGGTAGGTTTCATTTCTTTCGTTGGGCTCATGGGCCCTTGACAATGGATTGTACATAGTTGGACAATGGATTTATTTGAACTTTTCTTTTGATGTCACCATTGATCAATGGATTTTTCTTTTTACGTTTCCTTTGGATTTGCGTTGGTGGAGGGAGAGTTTGGACTATTTTTCTTTCGGATTTCTTTGGATTGGTTATACTTTTAATTTACTCATCATTTGCACATGCTTTGCATTTCATGTTTGCTATTTTGTTATGCTTTCATTTCATTGCTTTATTTTTGTATATAATACATTTTCATATTTTAGTTCTTTGTGTGGGATTCGCTCATTGGGTTAATGCATGTGAAAATGTGGGTTTACACAATCAATGCCAACCAGTGTGTGTGTGTGTGTGACGGACATGTGTTGATGTACATTGTTGACTTTTGGTTTGTGTCTTGAGATAGGCATGTCAGTGTGGGGTGGATTGGGAAATCATTGCGTCTCAAGAATGGGGTGGCGTGCTGTGGTATTTTGGTGTAGAAGTAGGCCATGATTGTGCATCTTTATTTCATGTAGTGGGGGGCATTAGTGGGGGCCTGCTGGCAGGTGCCCCTCACTGCTGGGGGTGGGGGTGCTGGAGGACATGAGTGGGACATGAGTGGGGGCCTGCTGGCAGGTGCCCCTCACTGCTGGGGGGTGGGGGTGCTGGGGGACATGAGGGGGGGCCTGCTGGCAGGTGCCCCTCACTGCTGGGGGTTGGGGGTGCTGGGGGACATGAGTGGGGGCCTGCTGGCAGATGTCCCTCACTGCTGGGAGGTGGGGTGCAGGGGGACATGAGTGGGGGCCTGCTGGCAGGTGCCCCTCACTGCTGAGGGGTGGGGGTGCTGGGGGACTTGAGTGGGGGCATCCTGGCAGGTGCCCCTCACTGCTGGAGGGTGGGGGTGCTGGGGGACATGAGTGGGACATGAGTGGGGGCCTGCTGGCGGGTGCCCCTCACTGCTGGGGGGTGGTGGTGCTGGGGGACATGTGTGGGACATGAGTGGGGGCCTGCTGGCAGGTGCCCCTCACTGTTGGGGGGTGGGGGTGCTGGGAGACATGAGTGGGGGCCTGCTGGCAGGTGCCCCTCACTGCTGGGGGGTGGGGGTGCTGGGGGACATGAGTGGGACATGAGTGGGGGCCTGCTGGCAGGTGCCCCTCACTGCTGGGTGGTGAGGGTGCTCGGGGACATGAGTGGGGCCTGCTGGCAGGTGCCTCTCACTGCTGGAGGGTTGGGGGTGCTGGGGGACATTAGTGGGACATGAGTTGGGGCCTGCTGGCAGGTGCCCCTCACTGCTGGGGGGTGGGGGTGCTGGGGGATATGAGTGGGGGCCTGCTGGCAGGTGCCCCTCACTGTTGGGGGGTGGGGGTGCTGGGGGACATGAGTGGGGGCCTGCTGGCAGGTGCCCCTCACTGCTGGGGGGTGGGGGTGCTGGGGGACATGAGTGGGGCATGAGTGGGGTCCTGTTGGCAGGTGCCCCTCACTGCTGGGGGGTGCGGGTGCTGGGGGACATGAGTGGGGGCCTGCTGGCAGGTGCCCCTCACTGCTGGTGGGTGGGGGTGCTGGGGGACATGAGTGGGACATGAGTGGGGGCCTGCTGGCAGGTGCCCCTCACTGCATGGGGGTGCGGGTGCTGGGGGACATGAGTGGGGGCCTGCTGGCAGGTGCCCCTCACTGCTGGGGGGTGGGGGTGCTGGGGGACATGAGTGGGGCATGAGTGGGGGCTTGCTGGCAGGTGCCCCTCACTGCTGGGGTGTGGGGGTGCAGGGGGACATGTGTGGGGGCCTGCTGGCAGGTGCCCCTCACTGCTGGGGGGTGGGTGTGCTGGGGGACATGAGTGGGACATGAGTGGGGGCGTGCTGGCAGGTGCCTCTCACTGCTGGGGGGTGGGGGTGCTGGGGGACATGAGTGGGGGCCTGCTGGCAGGTGCCCCTCACTGCTGGGGGGTGGGGGTGCTCGGGGACATGAGTGGGGCCTGCTGGCAGGTGCCTCTCACTGCTGGAGGGTTGGGGGTGCTGGGGGACATTAGTGGGACATGAGTTGGGGCCTGCTGGCAGGTGCCCCTCACTGCTGGGGGGTGGGGGTGCTGGGGGACATGAGTGGGGGCCTGCTGGCAGGTGCCCCTCACTGTTGGGGGATGGGGGTGCTGGGGGACATGAGTGGGGCATGAGTGGGGTCCTGTTGGCAGGTGCCCCTCACTGCTGGGGGGTGCGGGTGCTGGGGGACATGAGTGGGGGCCTGCTGGCAGGTGCCCCTCACTGCTGGTGGGTGGGGGTGCTGGGGGACATGAGTGGGACATGAGTGGGGGCCTGCTGGCAGGTGCCCCTCACTGCATGGGGGTGCGGGTGCTGGGGGACATGAGTGGGGGCCTGCTGGCAGGTGCCCCTCACTGCTGGGGGGTGGGGGTGCTGGGGGACATGAGTGGGGCATGAGTGGGGGCTTGCTGGCAGGTGCCCCTCACTGCTGGGGTGTGGGGGTGCAGGGGGACATGTGTGGGGGCCTGCTGGCAGGTGCCGCTCACTGCTGGGGGGTGGGGGTGCTGGGGGACATGAGTGGGACATGAGTGGGGGCCTGCTGGCAGGTGCCCCTCACTGCTGGGGGGTGGGGGTGCTGGGGGACATGAGTGGGGGCCTGCTGGCAGGTGCCCCTCACTGCTGGGGGGTGGGGATGCTGGGGGACATGAGTGGGACATGAGTGGGGGCCTGCTGGCAGGTGCCCCTCACTGCTGGGGGGTGGGGGTGCTGGGGGACATGAGTGGGGGCCTGCTGGCAGGTGCCCCTCACTGCTGGGGGATGGGGGTTCGGGGGGACATGAGTGGGGCATGAGTGGGGGCCTGCTGGCAGGTGCCCCTCACTGCTGGGGGGGTGGGGGTTCTGGTGGACTTGAGTGGGGGCCTGCTGGCAGGTGCCCCTCACTGCTGGGGGGTGGGGGTGCTGGGGGACATGAGTGGGACATGATTGGGGGCCTGCTGGCAGGTGCCCCTCACTGCTGGGGGGTGGTGGTGCTGGGGGACATGTGTGGGACCTGAGTGGGGGCCTGCTGGCAGGTGCCCCTCACTGTTGGGGGGTGGGGGTACTGGGGGACATGAGTGGGGGCCTGCTGGCAGGTGCCCCTCACTGCTGGGGGGTGAGGGTGCTGGGGGACATGAGTGGGACATGAGTGGGGGCCTGCTGGCAGGTGCCCCTCACTGCTGGGGGGTGGTGGTGCTGGGGGACATTAGTGGGACATGAGTTGGGGCCTGCTGGCAGGTGCCCCTCACTGCTGGGGGGTGGGGGTGCTGCGGGACATGAGTGGGGGCCTGCTGGCAGGTGCCCCTCACTGTTGGGGGGTGGGGGTGCTGGGGGACATGAGTGGGGGCCTGCTGGCAGGTGCCCCTCACTGCTGGGGGGTGGGGGTGCTGGGGGACATGAGTGGGGCATGAGTGGGGTCCTGTTGGCAGGTGCCCCTCACTGCTGGGGGGTGGGGGTGCTGGGGGACATGAGTGGGGGCCTGCTGGCAGGTGCCCCTCACTGCTGGTGGGTGGGGGTGCTGGGGGACATGAGTGGGACATGAGTGGGGGCCTGCTGGCAGGTGCCCCTCACTGCATGGGGGTGCGGGTGCTGGGGGACATGAGTGGGGGCCTGCTGGCAGGTGCCCCTCACTGCTGGTGGGTGGGGGTGCTGGGGGACATGAGTGGGACATGAGTGGGGGCCTGCTGTCAGGTGCCCCTCACTGCTGGGGTGTGGGGGTGCAGGGGGACATGTGTGGGGGCCTGCTGGCAGGTGCCCCTCACTGCTGGGGGGTGGGGGTGCTGGGGGACATGAGTGGGGGCCTGCTGGCAGGTGCCCATCACTGCTGGGGGATGGGGGTGCTGGGGGACATGAGTGGGGCATGAGTGGGGGCCTGCTGGCAGGTGCCCCTCACTGCTGGGGGGGTGGGGGTTCTGGGGGACTTGAGTGGGGTCCTGCTGGCAGGTGCCCCTCACTGCTGGGGGGTGGGGGTGCTGGGGGACATGAGTGGGACATGAGTGGGGGCCTGCTGGCAGGTGCCCCTCACTGCTGGGGGGTGGTGGTGCTGGGGGACATGTGTGGGACCTGAGTGGGGGCCTGCTGGCAGGTGCCCTCACTGTTGGGGGGTGGGGGTACTGGGGGACATGAGTGGGGGCCTGCTGGCAGGTGCCCCTCACTGCTGGGGGGTGGGGGTGCTGGGGGACATGGTTGGGGGCCTGCTGGCAGGTGCCCCTCACTGCTGGAGGGTTGGGGGTGCTGGGGGACATTAGTGGGACATGAGTGGGGGCCTGCTGGCAGGTGCCCCTCACTGCTGGGGGGTGGGGGTGCTGGGGGACATGAGTGGGGGCCTGCTGGCAGGTGCCTCTCACTGTTGGGGGGTGGGGGTGCTGAGAGACATGAGTGGGGGCCTGCTGGCAGGTGCCCCTCACTGCTGGGGGGTGGGGGTGCTGGGGGACATGTTTGGGGCATGAGTGGGGGCCTGTTGGCAGGTGCCCCTCACTGCTGGGGGGTGGGGGTGCTGGGGGACATGTGTGGGGCATGAGTGGGGGCCTGCTGGCAGGTGCCCCTCACTGCTGGGGGGTGGGAGTGCTGGGGGACTTGAGTGGGGGCCTGCTGGCAGGTGCCCCTCACTGCTGGGGGGTGGTGGTGCTGGGGGACATGTGTGGGACATGAGTGGGGGCCTGCTGGCAGGTGCCCCTCACTGTTGGGGGGTGGGGGTGCTGAGAGACATGAGTGGGGGCCTGCTGGCAGGTGCCCCTCACTGCTGGGGGGTGGGGGTGCTGGGGGACATGTGTGGGGCATGAGTGGGGGCCTGTTGGCAGGTGCCCCTCACTGCTGGGGATGGGGGTGCTGGGGGACATGAGTGGGGCATGAGTGGGGGCCTGCTGGCAGGTGCCCCTCACTGCTGGGGGGTGGGAGTGCTGGGGGACTTGAGTGGGGGCCTGCTGGCAGGTGCCCCTCACTGCTGGGGGGTGGTGGTGCTGGGGGACATGTGTGGGACATGAGTGGGGGCCTGCTGGCAGGTGCCCCTCACTGTTGGGGGGTGGGGGTGCTGGGGACATGAGTGGGGGCCTGCTGGCAGGTGCCCCTCACTGCTGGGGGGTAGGGGTGCTGGGGGACATGAGTGGGACATGAGTGGGGGCCTGCTGGCAGGTGCCCCTCACTGCTGGGGGGTGGGGGTGCTGGGGGACATGGGTGGGGGCCTGCTGGCAGGTGCCCCTCACTGCTGGAGGGTTGGGGGTGCTGGGGGACATTAGTGGGACATGAGTGGGGGCCTGCTGGCAGGTGCCCCTCACTGCTGGGGGGTGGGGGTGCTGGGGGACATGAGTGGGGGCCTGCTGGCAGGTGCCCCTCACTGTTGGGGGGTGGGGGTCCTGGGGGACATGAGTGGGGGCCTGCTGGCAGGTGCCCCTCACTGCTGGGGGGGTGGGGGTGCTGGGGGACATGAGTGGGGGCCTGTTGGCAGGTGCCCCTCACTGCTGGGGGGTGGGGGTGCTGGGGGACATGAGTGGGACATGAGTGGGGGCCTGCTGGCAGGTGCCCCTCACTGCTGGGGGTGGGGTGCTGGGGGACATGAGTGGGGGCCTGCTGGCAGGTGCCCCTCACTGCTGGGGGGTGGGGGTGCTGGGGGACATGAGTGGGGGCCTGCTGGCAGGTGCCCCTCACTGCTGGGGGGTGGGGTTGCTGGGGGACATGGGTGGGGGCCTGCTGGCAGGTGCCCCTCACTGCTGGAGGGTTGGGGGTGCTGGGGGACATTAGTGGGACATGAGTGGGGGGCCTGCTGGCAGGTCCCCTCACTGCTGGGGGGTGGGGGTGCTGGGGGACATGAGTGGGGGCCTGCTGGCAGGTGCCCCTCACTGTTGGGGGTGGGGGTCCTGGGGGACATGAGTGGGGGCCTGCTGGCAGGTGCCCCTCACTGCTGGGGGGTGGGGGTGCTGGGGGACATGAGTGGGGGCCTGTTGGCAGGTGCCCCTCACTGCTGGGGGGTGGGGGTGCTGGGGGACATGAGTGGGGGCCTGCAGGCAGGTTCCCCTCACTGCTGGGGGGTGGGGGTGCTGGGGGACATGAGTGGGACATGAGTGGGGGCCTGCTGGCAGGTGCCCCTCACTGCTCCGGGTGGGGTGCTGGGGGACATGAGTGGGGGCCTGCTGGCAGGTGCCCCTCGCTGCTGGGGGGTGGGGGTGCTGGTGGACATGAGTGGGGGCCTGCTGGCAGGTGCCCCTCACTGCTGGGTGGTGGGGGTGCTGGAGGACATGAGTGGGACATGAGTGGGTGCCTACTGGCAGGTGCCCCTCACTGCTGGGGGGTGGGTGTGCTGGGGGACATGAGTGGGGGCCTGCTGGCAAGTGCCCCTCACTGCTGGGGGGTGGGTGTGCTGGGGAACATGAGTGGGACATGAGTGGGGGCCTGCTGGCAGGTCCCCTCACTGCTGGGGGGTGGGGGTGCTGGGGGACATGATTTGGTGATCATATCACAACATGAAATGTGGCTTGGCTGGGGGGCATGCCCATGGTCGATGGGCTGCCTGCGGGACATGACCTGGGGTTCAGGGTAATCCCCTATGGTGTGGGCTGCCTGCAGGGGCCGTGGAGGAGGTATAGGGGACACCTGGGAGGACCCACACTGCCAATTCACGTGTAGGACTCCCCGTGCACCACACTGGATACACGTATCCCGCTCTGACAGCTCAATCGCGTGTGAAACTTCCCGCGAACCCCAGTTATATACGTATCCCGCTCTGACAGCTCAATCGCGTGTGAAACTTCCCGCGAACCCCAGTTATACACGTACCCCGCTCGCACAGGGCCAATCGTGTATGAACTTCCCGCGAACCCCAGTAATACACGTACCCCGCTCGCACAGGGCCAATCGCGTGTGAAACTTCCCGTGAACCCCAGTAATACACGTACCCCGCTCGCACAGGGCCAATCGCGTGTGAAACTTCCCGCGAACCCCAGTAATACATGTGCCCCGCTCGCACAGGGCCAATCGCGTGTGAAACCTCCCGCGAACCCCAGTAATACATGTACCCCGCTCGCACAGGGCCAATCGCGTGTGAAACTTCCCACGAACCCCAGTAATACACGTACCCCGCTCGCACAGGGCCAATCGTGTGTGAAACCTCCCGCGAACCCCAGTAATACACGTACCCCGCTCGCACAGGGCCAATCGCGTGTGAAACTTCCCGCGAACCCCAGTAATACACGTACCCCGCTCGCACAGGGCCAATCGCGTGTGAAACTTCCCGCGAACCCCAGTAATACACATACCCTGCTCGCACAGGGCCAATCGCGTGTGAAACTTCCCGCAAACCCCAGTAATACACGTACCCCGCTCGCACAGGTCCAATCGCGTGTGAAACTTCCCGCGAACCCCAGTAATACACGTACCCCGCTCGCACAGGGCCAATCGCGTGTGAAACTTCCCGCGAACACCAGTAATACACGTACCCTGCTCGCACAGGGCCAATCGCGTGTGAAACTTCCCACAAACCCCAGTAATACACATACCCCGCTCGCACAGGGCCAATCGCGTGTGAAACTTCCCGCAAACCCCAGTAATACACGTACCCCGCTCGCACAGGGCCAATCGTGTGTGAAACTTCCTGCAAACCCCAGTAATACACGTACCCCGCTCGCACAGGGCCAATCGCGTGTGAAACTCCCCGCGCCGGGGTGTACATGTATTCGGAGGGGTGCGCAGGGAGTTTTACAGGCGTTTTCATGGTTGGGGGCCTGGTAAAAGTAAACGACATGAACTGGAAAAGGCTGATCATTGCAGGCGCAGTGTGGTCTAGTGTCTCATGATGAGCTTTTGGTTTCCATGGGTCCAGGGATTGACCCGCCCATGTTCCCGCACTGCTCCTACGTTGTTGGTGAAATCTTGGTGCATACAGATTTGAAATTCATACTGTATTTCAGAGCAGTATTTGTACTTAGCTCTTTTCTTATTCCTTCCATTTCTTCACACATGTCCTTTCTGTGTTGAATGCCAGTTGACATCGTTAACCTGCTTCTTATTAGATATTGAGTTCCAATTGGGTAATTTGAGATGAAGCAGTTGGCCTCATCGGAAGCAAAGCAAATAAAGAAATGGTATCCGGTCATTGCATCGAATACAAAGCATCGACAGACCATACCATTGAAAAAATGCATCGGAAAAAAAAACATCCAATGCATTTTTTTAAATGGTAAAGGGTTTAGTTTAGTAAAAATGTGTTTTAATGTTTTTAAAAAAGGAGGTTAGGGGGGAACCCCCCCATTTAAAAATAAAACATTTTAAAAATGCATTCGATGGTTTTTTTAGATGTTTTTTTTGTCAATGGTATGTTTGTTGATGGTTTGGCTGTCGATGGAATCACTAGGAACCTAAAGAAATACCTTCCCAAGATGCAATAGAGCTTGGCAAGATGTCATGCTGAGAGCTTCATTGTATATGAGGGATATGAATAATTAGGGTAATGGCCCGATATATGCATTTGCAAAAATAGTCGACAATGGTATCATGCAGCAGCTAAGCAAGCAGCCTAGAAACACTCATGCACAGGCGCGTTATAAATGACTTATCATATATCATACATGAAAAACCCCCAATATCAGCTGAATCACCATCAGCCTCGGAAGCTGAATCAGCGGATTGAGAAATAAAACATTTCTCATTTACTTTTTTAGAGAAATAAAAGCTGCTCAATAAGGAGACCAGACAGAGGTCCCATTCAAGAGGCCTCAACTGAGGAAGGGGACACACAGGAGAAGGGGAGGCTCTTCTGAACACAATGTAACATCAAAGGGGAGAGTAACCGGATCTGGTGGAAGCCAAATAGGTGAAGGGACCAAGGAAACGAAACATGGTAGCCAATGTGTTATCGGATTCAGAACTGGATTGAGATGAAATGTGTCTTCTAGAACTGGGCTTGTCCATTTCACCAACCATCACAGTACCTCAACATTGTTGTTGCCAGGATTGATCTGTACACCTTTGTGCAATCAGATACAATTAAAGACATTTCTCTCAACATAGCAGCATGCCATCTCCCCGGATGCCCCCCACAAGTCTGGATTATGTTAACAATGATCAGAGTAAGACAGCAGTGATAGAACACTTATACAGCAACATTATGGCATTTACATTGATTGAACAGAACCGCATTTTTCAAGTTTAAATCTAATGTTTGCTCTCAGATCAGTGGGGTCGAATCGATGCCTTCAATGAAATGAATGTGAGAGTAGAGACTACTTCACTGAAAAGAGGTACCATGACCCATTATTAATGATCTGCTTTGAAAAACCTGGAAAAAAGATGATAAAATCATCTCCAAAGGAGGCAATAAGGGTGTGGCAATGGTAGTTAAAAATCCTGAAGATTAAGTTATAGAAGCTTTATGTCAATTATTCAACGCCAAATGCTTCATGAAATTACCCTCTGACTTGACTGTAGAAATCAAATATAAATTTTACACGCTTCTTGACGATTGGTATAAATGTACTTTGGTCGATGAAGGTGAATTGAGTATTCGTCAATGCTCTTTTCCGGGTACTCCAATGTTGTGTTTTTTTTAATCAAAAATACATAAAAGCCTCCATCGACCTCCAGGAAGAACAACAATGTTTAGAATAGTCTCAATATTAGAATATGCATCTCACAGCCTATTCACATTCATCTTCAGCCTTTTGAACTGAATCTGAGATCATACATTCAGGACACGAGAGATGATATAAGAAAGTTAGACTATTTAGCCAGGTAAGGAAATAGTATATTGGTGAGGTTAGATGTTGTCTCTTTATACACATCAACCAGACATGCCGAAAGTATTCAGGATTTTCTGCTCTTCCTGGGTGTGAAATCACTATGTTTTATGAAACATTCTGAAATTATTTTAGAAATGTTACAATACCTTTTGGAGCAAAAAACACAAAAAGGTGGTGTCTCACGGAAAGGAAACATAAACCACTATTATTTTACTTCATTACGGAACCAATTTATACCATAATGTGTGACAAAAACATATATATACATGCACAAAGGCTAGCGACCTTCCAGATTATTTTGGATACTGAACCCCATCAAGTTTATTTATTGAAGAACAACATACTTACAACATACACAAGAAGATAAAAATCTACAGTACATGCAATTCTCAATGTACAAAAAATTTCAAAACAACAACTGAATCAATCAATCAATCAATGTGCAAAAACAGCAATAAAGGGCAGGAAAGAGCATAAGATCTGTACATGTCTCAGTTCATTACAGTGCATCTCTTTAGTGAGCATTATGTGTTGTGTAAAATACAGCATAATAGTGCAAAAAACAGCCAAGTGAACATACAGATCATAGTATTTAGATCACAAGTTAAACCATCTTGAGTCATGCAATATGTCAATGGTCAATATCGGCCATACGCTACTCTACAAGGTTTAATGACAAAAAAATAGTGAACTATGAGCTGGTAACGGAGAACGCAGACCTTTTACTCTAAAGACCCCTTTTATATGTTTATTTAAATAGCCATCCAACAAAAAAGTTTCGTGAGAAAAAAGCTAGTCCATCAAGATTATCCTTCTCCCTCAGGAAGTAGACGGCCACTCTGCCTCCTCCTTTTTATTACTTCCTGGTTGAGGTGGTGGCACGCATGGGAGCTCTTAATTGATCCTCCCTGGCTCGAATGATCTGGACACAAATACAGCAAACATCTACAATCACCATCTGTGCAAAGGAGGGAATTAATGAAAAAAGAAGAAAGATACCACGCCAATGTTACAAAAGTACATTTATTTTGTGTACCTCCTATCTATTTCGCCTACAGGACTTTTTAAAAGAATATTCAATTACCTCCTATCTTTTACGGACGCGTACGGCCCCCATCGTCATCTTAATATTCAAATTAGCAGTGGGAAAACCAAATCCCCTGCAACAACAAAACAGGCGACCGAGGACCATGCCTTCCAATTGCAATGTAATTAAACTTTGGAATGCATGTCTAGCACGCGGAACATACCTATGCCTTGAAATCCCCTGGCCCGACACCCTAACAGGACAAGTCACCAAGCCACTGGTCAATCAATCAATCAATGAGTCAAATAGCTGCAATGAGCACTGTCACCAAAGGCATCATGGTGCCAAATGGATACAGAAATAAAGGTGAAATTTAAAACAAATAGGTGGGTTCAAACAACCCAAAATCTTCAGTGTGCCGCAACACAAATGGCAGGGTGTTCCAGAGTGGCAAACCAGCGATAGAGAAAGCTCTGCCTCCCACTCGTTCTCTGAGATAACTTGGTATCTCCAAAAGCACTGCATCAACAGATAGGAGCAAGTGCACCGGACAATAGCGTTGAATTTTGCCCTGAATGGCTGGGCAGCCCTTCCCAAACATGACCCGCTGGATAATACACAGGGCCTGAAACTGGATTTGTGCTGAGACGGTCAACCAGTTTCGGGCCCGCCACCCTGCCATGGCATGATGACTGAAAGAAATACCCCTAACTAGGCAGACGGAAGCATTTTGCATTACCTGTGAACAGTGAATTAGGAATGTCCATTGGGAGAGAAAAGTAGCATTGCAATAGTCAATGCTGACATTAAGACAGGCTGCTACCACCTGAGCGTGTAGAACATCAAGGATGAAAGGAAGAACCTTCCCAAGTTGCTTCAGCTTAAGGAAGCCCAAACCACTGCTGATCTGGGTTTCCATAGCCAATGACGATGATACGTTTACCCCCAGATGCCTGTCCATCCGCACAGGGACCGGCAAAAGGCCCAGTGACAGTGGGCATAAATCTGAGGTCCAGCTTTCTGAAACACCAATGTGCTGACAATCAAAACTTCGGTCTTCTCGCTGTTATGTTTCAACCAGTTGTAATCCATCCAACCCCGACAGCTTTGAGGCAGGAACACAAGGGTCCCTGCCTGGTCCAGATCCATCCTAAACAGAATTTGGGTATCATCTGCATAAAAAAAGAACTGGAACCAAAAGGAATGAATAAGCATGGCCAGTGGCTGGATGTATACATTAAAAAGCAAAGGGGACAGGGCTGAGTCCTGCGGAACCACACGTCACAGCTAGAGGGGGCAACCAATAGGGGGCAAGAGAAATCATTTGACCACAGGAGGACAGAAAAGCATAGAACCATTCCAGAACCGGCCTGTCTTACCCGTGCATTGCAGCCTGGATCTGAGAAGCCCATGATCAACGGTATCAAGGGCAGTATACAGGTCCAATAAGATAAAACCTGCCGTACTGCCCTTATCCTTGATCATAGTAAGGTCATCCAGTACCTCCACTAGGACTGACTCGGTCCCCATCAACGGGCAGAAACCCATTTGAAATGGTTCTAAAATGTCATGGCCCTCCAGAAAAGATCTTAACTGGGGGTAACAACTGCTTTCATAACTTTCATTAGGAATGGGAGTAAAGAGATTGGTCGGTAATTAGAGAAAAGAGACGTGTTCAATGAGGTTTCTGTAATAGCAGGATCACTAAGGCCTTCTTCAACGCCGCTGGAATCTGTCTAAACACTAGCGAGGAATTAACAGCTTCTGAGATTACCTCACAAAGACTCACAGTAGCAATTTTTAACAGATGCAAAGGAATGTCACTCAAAGGTGGCGTAGACATCAAACCTGGAACCAACTGACCAATATCAGAGATATTGGTATAACGAGGCTTAAACCAAAACCACCAGCGTGTTTACACCCAATGGCATCTGTGAAAAAATAAAATGAAAGCAGTCGGCAAGAGTTCTAAGCTGCTGGCATATGAGTATCACAGGGTCATTTCTTGAAATTGTCGGTGCCGACACTTGCATTCAGATAACTTACCCTTTAGTGGTTACCGTTATCTAATAGGTGGCAGTCCAACCATTCTGGTGAAGCCTGAACCGGTCTGAAAATTGAGCAGACCCGGCCATCGCAGGCACAGGCTGAATAAATCCACTGTGACTAAAGCGCAATTCTTACACATCACAATGACAGTGAAAAAGGCTGGCGCCATGTTGGAACGGAATCAAGCACTAAACCAGGTGTAAGACATAACATTCGAAACAAATGAGGCAGCGAGTCACATTGAATCACTCCCAACTTGGAGAATTAGAAACATGTTCTTATCTGTGGACAGCACTGAGTCAAGAACTCCAGTCAAAGTTCATCAACATTGAATAGCCAGTGGTTTATGAAAATAGTCCGGAAATTGATTGGTTGCAAAATCGAACCACATATTGATACAATGTGTAATCCAGGTTGAGTTTTTGACTCCTTATGTACTTTAGGCAGTACATAAACCAAAGGTGCCACAAATGCCATTGAGGGCACACATGCTTATAGTTTTGGTTTAAGACTTATTATATCAGTGGCTTGGCGACTTGCCCTGTCTGGGTGTCAGGCTAGGGGATTTCATGGCATAGGTATCTGTGTGCTAGACATGCATTCCAAATTTTAATTACAGTGCAACTGGAAGGCATTAACCTCGGTCGCCTGTTTTATTGTTGCAGGGGATTTGGTCTCTGCACTGCTGAATCGAATAATAACATAACGATGGCGGACCTCCACGTCCCTAAAAAATAGGAGGTAATCTGAGTCCAAATAACCGGTCAAACTTAAGAAGATTTCAAGTTACTGTTTTATTATCAATTATCTAAAACAGGGAGGTAACAACAAACATCAACGGACGTATGCTCAATCTATCAATGATTTCCACAAAAAATAAAATGTATATACTTCATTATATGTCAGAGTGACGTCATACTATGTGGCAATAATGAAAAACCTATCAAGGGTCGGGATTGGTTAAGGGTGACATCTAGCTATACAATCATATTAGAGCTAGGATTGTTATTGGCTGTCCAATATCAAGTGGACAACTTATGCCTACCTCTTCATATGTGTCATTTAAGAAAATCTAGTTACAACGTGTTTCGTTGTTGTCTCAAGCTATGAGGTCCTCCGTTATACAGACTAATACAATTGGTTGGCACTCTTGCGCCATGCCTGGAACATTTGGTTCAATTAGCACCACATAAGCCAGTGTCTTCCACTCTGCAGACTAGGGGCCGGGGCCACTTTCCCTACCCATACCACACTGTGACCTAGATGGGGTAACAGGACATTGTGGAACCTGGACCACAGAAAACCAAGGAGTTCAGGTACAAGGAATTCATGTGGGACACTGCTCGACACAGTCTGTCTGCCACAATACTTGCCTTAATATGATCGCTAATAGCACTATTGGTCAGCACATTGTCTTCTGGTTCATCCTTTGTGTCAATTGTGATCTTCATTCCCACTGCTTTCTTTGCCATTTTCTGGCATTGTCCAATTATTATCCTTATGATACAGAATCCAAACATTATTATCACCAATATTTCTGCAAGGAACTTGAATACATTTGTCATCCAATAGGGAATCCATGAAAACAGAGTGAGAACCAACTGTCATCTCCAATGGCCACTGTCTCCTCCTCCATTTTTACTTGTGGTTCTGTCAACATTGATATAGCATCTGTCAAAGTCCCGTTCTCACCGTCATGAGATGGTAAGAATGTACAACATGATGACCTGATCTTGGCACAAATACCTCCTTCCATTGCTGTAATCATGTCGAGAACATACCTATTCTGGAGGGTCATCAACCTCATGGACCTCAGCTCTTCTTTTATGGCATTCAATACTTTTATAGTGGCATTGATTGGTTGCAGCAGCTCCCACCTGGTTATCTATAGCCATTTGGCATTCACCGCTGTTTGAATTCCAGGCACAAACATAAATGTCATTATCATAGCAGTTTTGCTGAAAAACTTGTGCTCATCAGGAATGTCTTCAGAAACCTTTAGTGATTTTTGTGAGGAAAATGTTTCTATCTTCATCTGCCAGAGTTCAAGTGATCTTCGTTTTCTCAGGTGCTCATTCACTTTTGGAAATCCTTCAATTTTCAGATCACTCTGGGGAATTATCAATGCTGGAACATGAACGTATACCAAGGAAAACACCCCAATTCCTGGGCAGTTTCATATATGCTCTAGATCTGCAGGCCCAAAATCGATCCATTAAAACAGCCACCCCTCTCCTCATTCCTGGTACGTCAATTATGTATTTGCACCCTTTATTCTGTGCAATTCGATGTTTTCCCTTGCTCCGAAAACACTGTGTTGCATTAACCAATGGGGCTACAGCAACTGGGCCTGATTCGTGTTCCACCCATGTCAGCAGTTTAAAGTACTTGACCCATGACTTTAGACACTCTTCATTCACCTTCTGCACCTCGTGCACTGCTTCCTTCCTCAGCAGATGAGCTGCACAGGACATCATTCCATCTTCCAATCCTTTGGCCGTGGTCACACATCCATAGATTAGCAACTGTAAACGCTCCCAGCATCTGGGCATTCCAGTCCTTTCCGTCATGTCAGACCAATTCATCCTCTTCATTTATTCAACAATCACCTTGTCTTGCCCTGCAGAAGGATACAAAAGCATATTATCTGTCAATCTACGCTCCTTTTACATTTGTGTTGTCTTGATATAATCATCCTGGTATGGAAATGTCTGTCTTGATCGCCATCATAAGGTTGCCCAGTTCCGTTGCAACTGTCCTCTAGTAGTACATGCTGCTAGATGACTGAGGCACTTCGCATCTTGCACCTACATCTCTTTTGAAATGATGGTTCTTACTGTACTCATGGCATAGCGAAAAAAACAACGCAACCATAGCAAGAGCTATTATTCTGTCCCAGTTGGACTATGGCAATGCCCTCATGCTCGGGGCAAATAAGAACTGCTTGGAAAAGTGCCAGGTTATAGAGAATAATGCCATCAGAATAATAAAAGGAAAGCCCAAGAGTGAACATATTTCAAAGGACAGGATAGCCTTGCACTGGCTTAGGATTGAAGATCGGATCCACTTTAAAGCCCTAACTCTGTCACATAAATGTCTCTTTGGTTTGGCACCAAAATACCTAAATGAAACGATTATGCCATATCATCCGAACCATGCACTGAGATCTGAGGCACTAGGTTATATTAATATGCCACCATACAGACGAGAAACAGGGCTGGGCAAAGCCTTTCCTACTCGAGTACGAAGGGACGGAACAATCTCCCTCTGGCTCTTTGTGAGTGGATAGCACAGATACCAGCATAGGTGGCTCTTCTTGTTCTGTCTGTTTTGTAATAATCCGGTTTTATGTGATGCGCCCAATGTCTGCAGGCTTTCAGCGCTTTATAAATACATACATAAATAAATAAATACAGTATAAGAGAGCAGGCGTAGCAGTTCTCATCAGATGCTCTCTCCCCACCTTTCTCATGTGTTGGTACCACATATTAATCCCAGGTGAGCTGAATTATCAAGATAGGTATTTATCCCCTGGTTACCTTCTTCTGCATTCCTCTTATGTCGCCTGACATGCCAAAAGAGGTCAAAGACATTATCATAATTTGTACTCATACTAGAGAAAATCACGTGTTGTTTTTTAAATTGCACCATTAGGATCATAAAGACTTTGAAATGTAAAATACAGAAAGAAAAAGAAAAAACACATGCATATTAAGCATACAAGTCTAAAAAAACATTTAGTGTGCCATACCAGTACTCGTTGAACTCTCGCTCTATTACCACATTATCTTCTTCCCGAATCATTTTACTACACGTGCTCAATTTACATTCATAGTTGTACAATACGCTCAATTACTGTAATCAGAAGATTTCTTATAACTGGACCATTTTTGGCTCATGAAGAAAGGTGTGAATATTAACATCTCTCCTAACCAGAGTAGGCTATGATTGAAGTATAGACACACAAATTGCCACTATCAGCCGATGTATGTTACTGTCAATGGGTATCATGATTTATCCGTGTTGTAATTTGAATGCAGGTGCTTGGGAATGCATGACAGAATGTTGGTGTGCCTGAGAGAATGTTTAGCTGGGAGTGCAGGAATGCCCGTAGTGAAGGCTTCACTGATGTCAGTTAGAGAGCCCCAGCCTGGGTGATGGGACCAAGTGCAACATGCAATAAAGCTGACTAATGGAACCTACCCAAGAAGTCTAAGGATCTTAAATTATTACAATCCTTGAAACAGATATGCTCCTAAAAACGAACCTGGGTATTGATCGCTCTTCCAATTTCTAATCCGGAACTGATGTTTTGGCATAGTACTGATGGAATTTTTATTTTTTCAAATAATTTCTAGAAAGTATGTTTAGCCTCTGGAATTCTCTGAAAGTCCATGCACTTCCTGCTACGAATTTTTAAGGAGTGTCCATTAAATTCCAGTCCAAAAGAAATGGGTGCTAACCACATGCTGTATTATCGTCCTTTTTCTTGGGCTGAAATTCTTCTTCTTTTCTTGCTTCTTGGTCAACAGGTGCTGGAGGGAGGGTCTCGTCTTTAGCCTGTAGACTTTTACATCCCCTTAATGTAATCAAGCTCTTCTTCCAGCCACCCTAACTGCAGCAGGGGAAACTTCATCGACACAAAAAGGACCAGTAATCGCAGTTCATGCCATCTATGAGTAAAATTCTTAATAAACACTTGGTCTCCAATATATAAGTTTGGTGGTGGCAATAATTCACTCCGATTGGTTACTGGGCTGTCCTCTTCCATGGTTCTTGACCCCTCCTTCCGATGCTTGACTTGATATGTAATGAAAGAAACACTGGAGTCATACATGTCAAATAATCGTGAATTTCATCACCTACACTCTGGGCATCACTCTTGACTCTAGATGGAGGTATAAGAGGTGTTTTCATATAGGGCCCTGTTACTAACTCATGGGGCGTAAAATGATGGTCTGAACCTGGCTGATTTCGAAGGACGTACATGGTTAGGGGTATGCAGTATAGCCATCCCTTTTTCCAGGTTAATCTGATCTTAGCTATCCTTTCCTTTTGGAGCCCGTTGAGTCTCTCACATATACCGTTTGCTTGCGGATGATAAGCAGAATAAAACATATGCTTTATGCTCAATATAAGCCCTATTTGTTCAAACAGCTCATTGACATAATCTGACCCATTTTCAGATCTCAAAACTTCACACACACCCCATCATGGAAATACTTTGTTGTGCAAGTGGCATCAGGGTGTGTACCGGGACCGGCTTCGATCCATCGAGAAAAGGGGCACACCACCACTAATAGATACCTGTATCCATCCCATGTCAGCAGCATATCCACGCAATCAAATGGTAATATGGGCCATTTGGACAGAGTATTACTCCTTTGATTCTTCTCATTGTATGCCCAGCTGTAAACTTCTGACACATGATGCAATTCATAATGTACTGTGCATCATGTTCCAATAGATTGTGAACAAACCAGTCTTCTGTAATGGTGGCAGCAAGACGTTCTCTGGTTATATGCGCGGGGTAAGGCAATTATTTGAGTGTGGATTTCAGCAATGCTGCTGGGATCACTGGCTTTACAGTGCTTTCCTGTGTCCATAATGCTTCCATGGGGGATAAAGAACACCCTCTACGTTTCCATAGCTCCTGATCCTCTTGTTGGGTTCTACCCTGTATCTCTATTAGTTAAGTAATTTACAGGATATTAAACCCTTCTTGTAATAGCATATTTCTATTCAATACTTCTTTAACCTTCTCAGTATCAAAACACAAAATTTCAGTAGAATACAGAACCATTTTGGCTTCCAAATATGCTGCTTCGTTTCCGCGACAGATAAGGACTGTTTGTTTAATATGTGCTGCACATTTTACAACCACTAAGGCGACAGGGAGACAAACCCTCTTTTTCCAGCGTGACAGCCCTGCATGCACAGTTGACGTCACATAGGCGAAGTCACTGTACACAGTCACTTCCTGACTTTTGTGTTTTTTGTGCGCATCAATAAGCGCTACTAATTCTACTGCCTGTGCTGAAAAATGAGACGGTGGCCTTGAACTTGCCACTACCTCAAATTCACCATTTAATATGTGTTTTACAATAGCGGATCCTATATGCCTCTCCCCACTAGTGTGGTCAATTTTCAAAGAACCATCAATAAGGATAATCTCCCCTCCCACTAGAGCATTTTCTTTCACCCGTGGTATATCATCATAAAATTCAACATAATTTGAGCAGTCACACACATGATCACCTTCCCATACAGGTTCAGCTACAAACGTGGCTAGGTTCACTATTTTACATCGTACAATCTTAATCGCAGGGTTAAAGGTCATTACTTCGTAAACTGAAGCTCTTTGTGTTGTCAATGTACCTTTGGGTTTCTCTAAAATGGCAAATAAGGGGTGCTCCACATAGAGCTCCATAGCACAGCCCATGGTAATACTTGTGGACTTCTCAATTTCAAATGCACCAGCAGTCAAAGATTGTTCGCATCAAAATGTCCTCTCATAACTGGATCTAGAATCCCACTGTAATAGGCCAAAGTTTTATGCCATAGGTTGTTCTTTGTGTGAGTACTGCTGTCATTACTGACCCATTGGTGTGTGAAAACGAATACAATTCTTTGCTATAATTGTGAATTCCTAAAACTGAAGCTGTACAGATTGTTTTTTTTAATTCCTCAAATCCTTCCTCCATTTCTTCAGTCCATTCTATCTTTTTCTTACCAACTTGTGTTTTCTTAAGTGCTTGTAAAAGCGGTTTTGTAAATGTGCTTTAGTCAAACACCCAGGCCCTGCAATAATTGCATAATCCCAAAAATTGCTGCATTTGTCTTGTATTTGGCTTTGGTGTTTTCATAATAGCCTCAGCTCTTTCAGGTGTCACTTTCTTTCCTTCATGTGAAATTAACTGGCCTATGTAGAACACCTCTTCCTGGCAATACTGTAATTTCTACGTATCTACCTTGATTCCCTTGTCTACCAATATAGTCATTATCTGGACAGAGTCTTGTCTACATTCATCCTCTATTTCAATGCAGATTAATATGTCATCTACGTACTGAATTACCACACTCTTGAGTTCAATGTTGCCTAAATCCATCTATAGGACTCTATTAACAATTGACATGGACTCACAATACCCTTGAGGTAAACAAGTATGTTTTAGTCTCTTTTGTCTAAACATAAAGGAACTAAGGTCTTGTGAGTCTTTGTGCAACAGGATTTTGAAAAACGCATTTTTCAAATCGATCACCGTGCAATACCTAGCTAAAACTGCCATGCAACACAATATTGTCGCAGGATTCAGAACTAATAGCAACTCTGCTTCTACATTCTGATTAAGAGGGTACATGTCCTGGATAAATCTCCACAACCTTCCTTTTGATTTTTTTTATTGGATACACCGCAGTATTGCACAGGGATTCTGATGGCACTAGGATTTCCTGATTCATCAATGCTGAAATAGTTTTAAATATGCCTTCATCAGCTTCTCAAGACATAGGATACTGTTTTGCTCGGGGTAAAATTGCTTCTGGCTTGAGTTTTATGTTAACCTCTCCTTTTCCCTTCAATAGGCCTACATCATATGGGCCCATAGTCCAAAGGACACTTGGCACCTTTTCTAGGTATTCCTGAAAGAACATTGGTTGTTGCTGCATTAGTATCATTTACTGTGGGACTTCCCCTTTCCCAATTTGTATCCAATATGTAATGCTTATAAAAACACTACCTCATCATCTATACGTTCATCTCTGAGCATATCTTCATCTGTTATGTCAGTCAATCTTTATCCCTCCTCAAGAGCTATCACTGTCCTCCATGCTCTTCCTCCGTCATCTACTCCTTCAAGCATTGCTATTTCCCCTCGTACTATAGCTGCTTCTAATACTATAGGACTAGTCTGCCCTCCTTCTAAAGAATCCGGCATTGTGTGTTGGAGATATCGAGGGTCCTCTCATGTAACTGGCCAAGGAGAGGAGGAGCAGCAGATGCTGCAGTCTCGTTTTTGGCTCCAAGAACAAAGAAGCCTCAGAGAACAATACAGCCAGTGAGTTGGGGAGACCAGTCTGTGTTGAAGTCAAGGTTGCAAGCAGCAACATTGTAAAGTGAGCACTGGAAGGAACATTGTTAATAACGTGTGATGAAAGACGCGAGTGAAGCTAAATTGCTGCTGAATATTTGAACATTAGAAGAAAAGATATGATAGAGGTCCGGCACGGTGAATGTGCTCAATCGAAGGTCTCTGTATGGTATCTTGAGGAAAGGGAACAAAAGCAGAAGACTGATGGGAAGTGTAAATTGTGTTAAGTGAATCTAAGTGGTCCTGCGACGATTCAAGCAAAGCCCATTGCACATTTGGAAGCGTTAGATTCTTGTATCAAAAGGGGTCTGAGCACAGACTAGGGGGATCCAAGTTCCGACCCCGAATGAGGGAGACCAAACTGTGAACATTGTAGAAAAGGGGTCTGAGCCCGTACGAGGGGGGCCGTGGTCCGAGCCCGAAGGAGGGAGACCAGTCTTGAGCTTGTGAAAGGGAAACCTTTATAAAGGAAATGAACTTCTGTAATTTGTTTGCTGCATTAGGCCCTCTGCATTAAGAGACTGTCACTGCAAGAGATACATTGGCAGAAGGCCCTGATGCCTATGTGTTGAACTGTTACCTTGTGGCCAAGAAGCTACAGTGTGTGCGAAGCCAGCACATGCCGCCTAGCCACATCCTTAAAACATGGGAAAGGGAAACTAACTGCTCAACTATCCTGGCATATCATTTCTTGAACACATTTCTTTTGTGTACATTGTTATCCCACACCATTTTGTATTTAGAAGTAAGGCTTGGCAATAGGTTATTAGTATAGGCCCTTTTATTTTGACAGACTCCACTAGGACTGCATTATTATTAACTGATGGTTGTAGCTTGCACCCCTCCTTGGATTTAGGTTTAGATAGGCATTGTACCAACCCATTGAAGTTCAATAAACACCCTTGAACTGTGATCACTTGTGTCTGTCTTCACTGTTTGATACCATGCCTTCCTTACATGTGGTATCAGGAATGGGATATAATTCCCAGAATCTGCCTTTGCCTGAAACGTTTTCCTTTGGTACTGGATTTGTTTCAGCTCTTGGCCCATCAGGTGTAAAGGTCCTCCCACCCAGATCTTCTCCTCCATCAGGATCCAGTTTGGAAGAGTCAGGCAACTTTAAAACCCTTTCAGAGGTTGAGACCCTTTTTTTCCGATTCAGAACGTGTCGCAGAGGAAACCCTTACTCCCTCAAAAGGGATGGCCGACCTTGAAGATGTCATGGCCCAACTGGCTGCCTATCAAATGCAGGCCGCAAACCGTCTTGAAGAAAATTTAACAAAATTAGTTAAGTTACAGGCCAGACCCATACTACCTCAAGGGATACTACAACCTTATCAAGAGGGCGAAGACCCAGGGAATTTCTTTTTGGATTTCTAGCGATTAGCTGAGCAATTGGGGTGGGAAGAAAATCTAAAAAATATGTTATTTAGGACCCCTATTGAAAGGCGAGCTATAGACCGTCTACCAGCTACTTAACCTTGCCCAGGGAGCTACCTTTGTATCCATAAAAGATGGACTTCTTAAAAGAGTAGACCAAACCTGTAACTTCTATTGACAGAAACTAATGGCTATTAGATTAAACCCAGTGGAAACTCCCATTGAATTGGGGGAATAAACTAAAAACACGGTAGCCCTCTGTATTAACGACAAGATCCTGGAAGAATTGATCAAAATTATCATTCTGGAGCAATTCACCAATTCTCTACCTCCTTTTTTACAGAAAGCAGTATTACAGCTAAATCAACCTACCATAGTAATGGCTATTGGAACTGCCAAAATCACTCAGACTCAGCAAAACATTTTAACTCTTTACACAGAGGAGAAGAACAGGAGGATCACAAACCCACATACCGCTCACAAGCCCAGGTACTAGATAGAGGGCTCCCTAAAACCAAAGAATGGACCCTGAAAGAAAGAACAGAAATCAGAAGACCAGATCCGCAGGGCAGAGAGGAAGGAAGAAGAGAAGAATGTAAAGGGATTAAACCAGCAGCAGAAATCTTGGTGGGAAGAGACTTTCCTGCATTCATTTTCTACTCTCTCTTACAAGATCTCATGAAATTCCCATAGAGAGTTTATACCCCAGGCTTGTTGGCAACCTGACTGTTTCTCTCAAACCTCTCTGGTGTGGGAGTGGATGGAAACCGAAGTTCAAGGACCTAACTTTAGCCAAGAGGTACCTTTTGAACCTCAAAATTATCTAATAGCAAAATCACCACCTCGGTCTCAGTTTGTAGGAAATCAAACCCAAACACCCTGCCTCTACTAGACCAGAGTAAATGAAACTCATAGAATATCTCAGAGCACCTGGATATATCTTTTCCTTGCTCTTTCCACGGTCCTAAACGTAGAGGACCTTGGAAAAGACCAAGCATATCCACCTTGTATAGGGGAAAGGTATGCTAGTCCCCAGGGGCTTGTCATCCAGGTGGCCAGGACACAGCCATCGCTTTTGGATTCAGTTCCTGGGGGTGGACAAGTGCGACTCGCACCCGAGCTGTATACATGACCTGGCCCAATACTATGTCAAGCGAGATCAGTCAATCATCAACAATCACTCACACCTAACTTCCATTACACTTCCCTACACAAATAAAAGGCGGAGCACGAGAGCACACTCTGAGCGAGGCAAAGCACACAAAGGTACAGCAGTTTAGGGTTGGTAGCTGAACAAGGGGAGAAAGACAGCCAGGCATGAGAGGTTTGTGAAAGGGGCAACACCCTTGACCTAATTGACAGGAAACCATTACTTTCAAGAAACCTTTAAGGCAGAAAACGTAAGACCAGGAAACAAGGCTAAAGAATCCTGCATTGTGTGTCAGAGATATCGAGGCTCTACCGATGTTTTTATGCAATGCTTTTAACATAGATGGATATCAGATAAGAGTAAAAGCAGCAACTCCCTCGAAACTGGGCCGCCCAAGTGGCAGTTTTGCTTTTGGGGTAAGAACAAGATTCCAGCTTGAGTCCTATGCCAGCTTTATTAATGTTCTCTACGTACTAGCTTCTCACTTCCAGGCATTATGAAAGTCAAAAGGCTTAGTGCTAATATTAAACGTTTATGATCCACCTCCTGGATCCCAGACCAAGAGCATCCAACAAACATTATGTCACATTATTCATATTTGGCTTGAGGGATTCCCCAGTGGTCACATATTGTTGGCGGGGGACCTTAATGCGAAGGATCTACACCTGGGGGTTTGGGGGGAATGACCAGGGGAATGGGGAATGCAATTGGTGCCAATTCACTCTCCTGTGGAAATTTAACATAAGTGCAGCACGTGCCACTGGTGGGGCACATAAAGGTATCCCATGCCTAGAGCGGGTATGTTGACGATGTAGCAATGGAGACATTGAATGCCTTGAACACTTACTCACTACATGCGAGAGCCTATCTATGATCTGAGAAAGTTACCTGAAATCATATAAGAACCATTTTAACTGAATGATCTATCTTTACTCTGGCTTGATTTTATAGATGGATCTAACCATAATTTAATATTCTACATAGTGAAGTTTTACTGGAAATGTGTCGAACTGTTTAATCTATTGCAATGCTGATTTTAACAGTAATCTTCTTCTAATGCTAATGGTCAAGAATCTATTTAAGCCGAAGAATGTCCTTGATGTTTTAATTGACTGTGGATGTTGTTATTTTTAATGTTTTAATGTTTTTAATGTTATATGCCCTTTTTCATTTTAACCCCCCTTTTTAATATCACTTGATTGTTTTGACGTATTTTGTTATGTATATATGAAGCCATTCGGCTATAGGTATAAACAAATAAATAAATAAATAACTAACTAACTAACTAACTAACTAAATAAATAAATAAATAAATAAATAAATAAATAAATAAATACATAAATAAGGCACATCTTCCATTCACAAAAATAAACTCAGAATTAAAGGTGGCGATGCCCACCTGGTCTAACGGTCGGTACACCTCACACATTGATTATGTTTGTACGGATCCCCTTATGTTGGAGGGATGTTCCTCAATTACTATAATATTTAAGGAAGTCAGCGACCACGCTCTATTTGGATGATGATTAATGAGACCCCGAGAAGGGTAATAAGGCAAAACATCCAGATTAAAGTAAACACTCAGGGATCTCGAATACGGTGGACAGGAATCAACAATAAGCATGATAACTGACCACCTTATTAATAACCAATTAACCCTGGAGTCCAGGATGAACCAAGATGGCTGGTCTTTGGAAACTTTCTTTCCTAATATTTCAGTACCGGTTCATGGGGAAAGAAATGGAGTCAATAACAAAAGGAAGAATAAATGTGGCCCATGATATGATATGATATGATATGACATTTATAACGCTCCTATACACAAGTGTTACAAGGCTTGACAAGGCAATTGAGGGGGAACAAAGGGCGGACGATCTTATAAGGCCAGTTGACATTGAGATTGCGCAAGTGCAGGGGAGAGTGGTGAAGAAAAGTGTGAGGGGAGGGGCAGTGCAGCACATGGGATCAAACAATAAAGAAGTGCGGGCAGCAGGTTGCAATTGCAAAGGTAGGTGCAGACAGCAGGTGTCAAAAGTGCAGGTAGGGGGACTGTAGGGTTACAGATACAGACCCAAGTGCAAGGGATGCCGGGGGGGCAGTGCAGGTGTGCAGCTGGCGGGGAGGAGACCTGGGCCCGAGATCAGAGGGTAGCCATGTGACCAGAGCAGTTTCAGTTTCAGCCAGTAATTCGGCATGGGAGAGAAAGAGAGAAGGCAGACGCAAAGAGGAAAGTCTTAAGGTGCTCCCGGAACCGGAGATGGTTCTCCTCAAGTTTCAGAGAAGCAGGGAGGCTCTTCCAGAGGGGGGCACCAGCCAAAGAAAGAGATTTACCATCAACTTGTTTCTTGGAGAAGCAAGCCACTGGGAGCCAGTACAGAGATTTCAGTGCTGGAGAGATACGATCCCTGGGCTTGAGGCTATGGACATGTCTCACAGTCCTGTTCTGGATGAGTTGCAGAGGGCAGAGAGTAGAAGCAGGCAGATTTAGAAAGAGGTTGTTGCTGTAGTCCAGCCTAGAGAGAACCTGAGCTCTGGAGACAGTGAGCTTCTGGGGGATAATACCTCTGAGGAGGTGCAGTTGGCAGTGTGACTTCTTAGAGATGTCAGAGATGTGAGGAGAAAAGGAGAGTGTAGAGTAGAAGATGACCCTCAGGTTCTTAGCCTCAAAGGTGGGAGCAGGAAGAGGGCCAAGGGAGGCCCGCCAGAGAGTGACAGGAAATGAGGTAACAGGTGTGCTGATAAGGAGAATCTCTGTCTTACTGGCATTAAGGGAAGGATTGTTGGCGGCACACCAATCGCGGATAGCAGACAGACAGTCAGAGATGAGAGAAGGAGAAGAGGTGGCAGAAGGGAGCCTGAAAATGAGCTGAGTGTCATCCACATAGCACTGAAAGTTGGGGCAGAGAGCGGCAATGCGGTGGGCAAGAGGTGCAGGTATTGGTTGAACAGCCAGGGAGAGTGGTTAGACCCCTGGAGAACACCACACGTAGACAGAGAAATAGATGAGAGGAAGGACCCAAGTTGGACCTGGGAGTGTCGATCAGAGAGGAAAAAGTTCAACCAGGCCAGGACCTAATCAGTGATACCCAGGTTATCACAGAGCCGGTTCAGCAGGATGGCATGTTTGACCATGTCAAAGGCAGAAGAGAGATCGAGTAAGATGAGGTCAGAGGGGGTATTAGAATCGAGTTTGGAGAGCAGATCTTCATGGATGTTCAGGAGAGCAATTTCCGTGCTTCTGGCTGCTCTGAAGCCAGACTGATGGTCGTAGAGACAACTACCAGATTCAGTATGAAGATTAATTTGGGAGAAGGCCAGCTTTTCCAGGTGTTTGCCCAGGAAAGGAGTGATGGAGATTTGGCGATAGTTAGCTGGCAGGTGGGGTCGGCTGAGGGTTTCTTGAGAAGAGGGTGCACAAGAGAGTGCTTCAGGGGGGAAGGGAAGGCTCCAGTGGTGAATGAGGGGTTGCAGAAGTCAGCCATGGCAAGGGGAAGGGTGTCAATGTGGTCCTTGAAGATTTTGTAAGAACAGGGGAGAACCTGTTTTGCCAAGACTTTCATAGATCAGACTTGTCTAGAAACGTCATCCGGGGAAAACAGAGGAAAGGCAGAGAAGGAGGGAGGAGAGGTGGCCACAGAGGGGCCAGAAGAATAGCAGAAAGTAAGGGAGGAGAGGACGATAGAGAGGACAGGATTTCCTGAGTTTTAGAGATGAAATGAGAAGCCAGGGCTGTGAAGAGGGCCTGGGAGTGGACAGAAGATGTAGAGACTGCAGCAGGATTCGCTAGATTTGCAGATTTTAAAGAGTTTGGCCGAGGTGGTAGATGCGGCAGAGACGTGGGCTTGGATGTGGGCTCTCTTCTTGGTGTGGACAGAGAGCCTTATTGCCTTTGGAGCAGGTGGCAGGCCAGTTTGTCAAAGGATGCAGAGGAAGTATGCCATTTCATCTCAGTCACCCTGCACTTGCATTTAAGGGTGACAAGGTCTGAGTCATACCAGGAGTTGCACTTGGCTTTGGGCTTCAAGCATAGAAGCAAGGGGCAAGAACATCGAGAGTATCAGAGATAGCAGAGTAGAGCATGGAAAGGGCAGTATCAGGATGTGAGACATCCAGAGGAGGAGGGGGTGAGAAGGTGGCAGCAAAAGCCTCAACTGACACACACTTCATAGGTCGGATAACCAAGAAGGTAGTCGGCAGTGCTGGAGTTGGCTTGGCCTGAGGGGAAGAGAGGGTGAGATGGGAGGAAAGGAGAATGTTATCACTCCAGGAGAGAGGAGTGATGAGAGGGATAGAGAGGGGAAGGTCTGAGGAGATCAGAACATCCAGAGTGTACTCTGCAGAGTGAGTCGGGCCAGAGGGGAGAATAGAAAGTCGCCATGAAGGAGAAGTCCAGTGGTCGAGGCCAGGAGGGAGGAGGAGAGGTCCCCCCCATTGTATGACAAGATGATATATAATTGAAAGCAGGAACAGCGGCGTGTAAGGCCCCACACCCCAGACTCCCCGCACTCTCTTCTGCCGAAAGAGGTAGCGAGCCCTGATGACCTGGTGGGAAGGATGTGGGGTACACCGGTGAGGACACCAAATACAAGGGTTCAGCCACAGAGGTGATGTGTAGGGCCTGGGTACAGATGGTCAAGGGGACCAGCACAGAGGAGATCTATGCACCAGACCTCCCAATATATAACATACACGGGATCCCGCTCACATATGAAAGGGCATTCCAAACCCACTTCCAAAAATCTGGGGATCCAAACATTGGGAGACTTGGTACAAGAAGGAAAGTGTGTGCCCTGGGAGCTACTACCGACAAATGTGGAATGGACAGCAGTAACACTGATTATGTACTATAGGACCAGGGAAGTACTGAAGGCCAAATGGACCGAATTCCCCATAACGCCCAATGTTCACCCAAACCTGCAAAATGTGCTTAAACCACTTTCAATCAGGAAACTGGTGTCCACTCTATACAAAATGGCCAGGGGCAAGAGTAGTACATATGACCAGAGGTACAGGGCAAACTTAGAGGAGGCCCTGGGGGAGGCAATCAGCGAAGAGCACTGGAGACTCATTTGCATGCACACAAGCAACCTGTACATGAATAGCCGGTTCAGACTCATTCATTACAAATTCATTAACCAAGTCTACTACTCCCCAACCAAACTACATAGAATATACCCCGAAAGGTCCTCCTTATGTGTTTGATGCAATGAAGAAGATGCCAACTTTTATCACGTAGTTTGGGAATGTCCAAGTATCTGGCCCTTCTGGGGAAGGATCGAGGAAGCTATGTCCATGATGATATTATCAAAATGGGCATACACACTAGAAATATGGCTCTTGCGCTGGTTGGAAAAGGTCCCTGGGGGGAACGAAAACTACTGGGGATGGCCACGGAAACAGCAAGCTATGTTATAGCTAGATCATGGGGGAAACGCACTGCACCTGGATTCACTAGATGGCTGGAGATCATGAACACGTGCAAACAAAGAGAAAAACACAGTCTCTACCGGTCATCAGCCAACCAATTGATTACTGGCCCCCTTTTCATCAATACTATGCAGAGTGGAAATTGACCACCCAGGCGGGGGAGGAGGGATCACACTAAACTAGACCTGGTAAGAGGAAAGGGAAATGCCTCATGGTAGCAGAGCTGGGCAAGTCTCACGATAGACGCTTGTAGAGAGCGCAAACCCCCGTAGATCCTGAACATACTGCCTAGTAATGAACCAACGGTGGACGATGATGTAGGAACTCTGAGACCCCGCAAAGTGCAACGAAACAGACGTGAGGAAATCACTGGAATCGATCATACATAATTGTGAACAATGCCAACGTGTCGAGGAGGGAAGGGGTGGGATGGGGAGGGGGGTTCACAAGGGTATGTGGTTGTGAATTGGTTTAACTGTTATGAAAATCAATAAAGAAAGTTTTGTTTAAAAATGTCAATATGCTTGAATCCATCGATTAGAGAAATAATGAATTTGTAATTTGGTAACTCATTTTAGATAGCATTTAGACACTGCCACTGTGTATTTTAACAAATTGTATTGCATAATGATTGGATGATAGTTTTTATACACTGTAGGTAATTTAATGGTAGTTATTTTGTTGATACATTGTTAAATTCTTTTCTTCTTTCTTTTCTTTTTCTTCTTTTTTTGCTATTGCTTAAGGCTTGTCTAATAGCCAATGCAAATAAATAAAATACATTTTAAAAAACGATTTTTCTTGAACAGCAGTGTTTTTATGTTAGAGTCACAAAGTTCTCATTCTGTAAACTTAAATATTTAGTTAGTGTATTTTCCAGGTTCACTGTTAGACTTCCTCGCCAGGTATTTTGTATCACTTTTAAAGTACTTTCACAACATTGTTGGATTGCCTAGTATACTCCCCTGCCAGGAATCCTTTCTCTGGTGGTTTTTCAGATCACTGGTATACTCCACCGCCAGGTATCTTACCACAAATGTCAGCTGCCTGGTGCCTTCTTGTTACCAGGACTTCTCTATGGGTTGCATTGTTACTTTCATTATTTCACATTAGCCTCTGCTTTGATCTGTCCAATGTATTTGCTTACCGTATCAATTGGTTCAGCTCTTCCCCACATTGACATTTAATGCATATGTAATTATCCATATCTCTGTGTTGCACGTTTTCTTGTCAGTTTTTAAATCTTCTTCCTTTTAAACCTCAATGTAACATTAGGTTTTTCCTATGTTTAAATTGTCTTTGAGAATTGTCCAAAATATCAATCTCACATACCTCCTTCACTTGCTTGCTCGTTTGTCGGTACGCCTCGGGGTCCCCAATGAGTCTGGGTCAACTAACCAGTGATTTGTGGCATCCCCAACATATGTTGCGCCTCTACGGAGAAGCTTCCTCCCAGGATTGACTTTAGAGGTAGTGTTGGCGTCTCTTCAGCGTTTCTTGAAGCTTTGCGCATACTTGCTGGCTCCCTTCTGTGGCCTGTACCGGAGGACGCCACTTCCTGACTCAACTGTACCTCTAGGAGCTTCACTGTGCTCCTCAGTGTTCCCGCAGTACTTCAGGTATGCTGGCTGCACACCTCCTCTTTCCCACCACCCTGCTGTCTGTAACTCACGTATGCGAGCCACCACCTGAATGTCCTCGTCTTCCCTGCTGCGGGTCTCTCCTGTACTGGTTTTCTGAATGCTGCGGTTGCCATTTTTAAAGATCCCGGGCAAGTGAGTTTGAATGGATCAACTAGTCTGCGCGTTGGTCTTTGGACTTGGCTTAATCTGCATTAACTCTTTCCTCCTCTTCTTCGTCTCAGTATTTGAGGCTTTCTGGGAGCTGAAGTCCATAGATGAAATTGGATTTCCAAAATGATGTTGTTCAATAACTTTACATATAGAAATGCTAGAAACTGAAGATGTCTTCTGTGTCTTATGAATATTTGAGGTATACATGGAGTTTTGCATAGAGTGACAGTATGCCATTATCAGTTGGGGTATCTTGGGAGTTCTCTTCAGGGGTAGGGATGGAATACCCTGATGAATTCTCTGATAGAATCACCCTTTCTCCCCAGTGGTTCTCTCCTCCCACATGATCCTTCCTCATATAACCACCCCCAGGGTCAGGATCAGGTAGCAGCTGCCTTCCCCTGGCCACACAGAGTGGAAAATCTCCAACCATTTGATTTTTGAGGTAAAATATGTTGCCACAACAAGCCACAGTATGGCACATTAATATCCTGCATAAGGTGGGCAAAATATATTACGTGCCAGGGATATAGGTTATGGCATTACAACAGGAGGTGATAGATTGTCTTGATAATTCCCTCCTCTTTGCGATACCTACACATCATGTACACACATACATGTATCATTGCGATCCCTAACCGTGCCCCCAAGGTTTCTTTAGTGGGAAAAAGATTGAATCGCAGCCGCAGGAATTGCATACGGGAATCTGTTTAATTATTGGGGTAAAACGTCTGTGGGCCTAAAATCTAAAGAAATTACACCGTTACATTGATACCCATATTTGGTACTAATCCAATCTAACTCCCAAACTTTTTGTTTTGCCTTTTTTGGAAGATCCTGCACTAGTACAAGAGTCATGTCATAATGTATCATATATTCTTCACTTTGTTACCCAGTTGTTTAAGTGTATACTAAGATGGATGTTCTGTAACTGCTTTTGGGGTACCACCAAATGGAAGACTCTTCCGCGTATGCAATTTTAGCCAGCATAACCAGATTTTTCCATATTGCACCAGCTTCCAGAGAGAGCAGGCCCAGCTCATACCTTACCACTGGAGCCGGTATTCCCTGTAGGAGCTTCAGTACTCTCCTCAGAAAAAAAGCACCTCAAGATTACTCAGTTTACATTCAGCTCCATATGTAATTACCAGAACCATCTTCTAATTATAAAACTCAATTACTAGCACAAATGAGAAATGGCTACATTTTCTTTTAACTTGAAATGTTTGAGCGGCCATTACAATCATTTTTTTGGTTTAAAATTTCAGTTTGGTTATAGCTCTCAAACAGATAAAATCCCAATTAAATTAAGTTATTAAAGTTATTGACTCTCTCTATTGCTTTTCCCAAAACCAGTTGCAGTTGGCATACGTTTCTATCCTCATTCATATTCAGGCTATTAACCTTTGTATAGTTCTCTAGGCCTCCCAATTAGTGCTGAAGGCCTATAGGTGTACAGTCCATCAGGGCCATTTCATCTGCATATATATATATAGTTCATAGAGCGACCCCCAAGAGAGGGTGGGAAACAATGGATAGAATCAAAAGCAGTGGCAATATCTGAAATAAACAAATTAAACAAAAGTGATGACAGGCCACAGCCATGCTTTTGACAGTGCCTACTCTGAACGAGGTCAGAAAGGGGACCCTGCCTATTTCATTTTACCCAAACAGAGGCGTTGGTGTGTAGGGCAGCGATCACACTTAACAGGGGTCAGGGCATACCCAAGATCTCAACCTATCGCACAGCCTGTTCCTGTCAATGCTGTCCAAGGCCTTGGCAAAGTCAATAAATGCAATATATAAAAGCTTAGACCTCTCCATGGCCTCCTTTTTGAACAAACTAAGAATAAACGTGTTAATACTTGTCCACAAACCCGTACAGAAACCTGTCTGCAAGACGTCCAGTCTCTGGGACGCTCTCGATCATTCCTGCAGGTCACGCAATAATAAGGCATCAAAAAGCTTTGATGGAACATCTATGCAAGGTCCTTTTTTATAGATCGGCACTATAATTGAGCACAAAATTCCTGAACCAGGATTCAGGAATTTTCTTTACATGTTATCACCATCCTAAGGATAGTTAGCAAGGCATTAGCCCAAAATGGGTGTTTTCCTTTCAAAACCATAGCTGATAGGCCGTCAGGGCCAGGTGCCCTCGAATTACTATTATTAGAGATTAAAGCAGACAAAACATCCACGTCCATCTCCAAGGACCATGTGGTCTCAGTACAGCCTGGAGCCAGAACCAAATCCCCATTATAATGTTTGTATATATTCCTAAAGTGAGTGATCTATTTCTTCACGGAGATAGGACCTGCTTGGAAATTTGTCTGATATTTCTCGTCTGACTTAATTAGACACCAAAAGTCCCACAAGTTTTTTTGAGTCAGCGTTTTAAGCACATTCCGAGCATCTGCTTGGAGCAGCTCATGGCAGAGCCTGTTTTTAGGGGCTTTTCTCCTCTTGCTTGCTTTTAGCACAGTGGTTTACAAGTTTAACACAAAAATGCCAAGAAGGTATTTCTGTCCTCTTGGCCTTTCAACTACTTAGAAATAATTGGTATTGGTTTTCCTTGTGGAGAGATTACCATTCTATCTTGGTAGAAAGGATTTTTCTCTCTCCAAGTTCACAACAAAAGAAAACAAGATGAAGAAGTTGCTCTGTCCCTGCTTGGTTTTTTCAATCCTTCACAAGACTTGCTTTCTTTGCTTGTTTATATTCAGCACAGTTCAGGGGTGAGTCTAAACAAAAGGTGCCTGGTGTACTGTCAGGACTTGGTTAAGACTTGACTACTTGTATTTTGGATGCAGGTATCAGACTCACATTCATATTGTCTGGTATACTCTCCTGCCAGGACTTTATTGAATTCTTTATTTTCTTTATTTGGGTGCGGGTCACAGACTCGCATTCAAGTTGGCTGGTATACTCTCCTGCCAGAACTTTGCCAATGTTGTAACACTCTCATATGTTTTCCATTCGAGTATTGGGCCTTTGCCCACCTTTCATTCACAACTTCACATGCGTGTCAGGTTCCCTCAGCTTATCTGCTCAATTTCTACCAGGCTTTCCAATTACTTTCATTTGGCATGCAGTGTACGCTGCGAAGCACCCGATCTCCCTGTGTCAGCTCACCAGTCTCTCCTGGCTGCTTCAGTGTTCTCTGTGCTCTGCGCATTGCCAAGAGGTAAGCTTCTTCTTCTGCACAGTGTTGCATAGGCTCCCCGGTCCTCGCACTGCAGCGGCTCTCCCAGTAGAACATATTTTGCTCCTTACTTCCGCGCAGCGAATATCCAGTCTCAGAGCCTCTTCTTAGGACACTGCCTTGATCTCGCCTTCTCTGCGGTCTTATCGGTGTCCCTCAGGCCTTGGGTATGGTGTTTCTCCATGTTCCCAGCTTGTTGGGTGTTTTAAAGTTCTCAGCATTGGTCAGCTGTTCGGAACAACTAGCCTGCACCGTGTGTTTGTTGGCGGGCCTGATCTGCATTACTCAGGCCCTCTTCCTCATCTCAGTAGGCCCATAGAAACAAGCATGTGTTTGTCTATGGTTTTAACAAGGAGTTCCACATTACAATATGCCATACATAGCTGGGAAGACAATGACTGGTAACTATTATCTCTAAAGGGGGGTTGGGGAGTATGACAGGTCTTCTAGTGAGCCATCTTCACCCCCATCCAGGTTGGTTTCCACCCATGTGGTCCTTCCGTAGATAGCTACACCCAGTGTTGAAGTCAGGTAACCTCTGCCCTATCTTGGCCACATCGGCGAAGACCCTCCCCTGGGGTCTAGTGATGATGTCACCTGATTCATCACATACCCTTTCCCTTTAAATGGAGATTGCCCCTTGAAAATGGTGTAGGGGTCTGTCCTCCAGACTTTTCCATTCCCAAATGAGTTTATTACGGAAAAACTTCATCTCCTCCCAAGAGTCAATAGGGGAATAATTAGTTGTAGACTTGTTAATGTTATCTATAAGAGTTTTGAAATTTGGGAAGTCTTTGCCTATAATACTTTGTTCTGGTAGACCTGGGATTATGGCAGAGTTTATACGTGTCTCTTTATCTTGTATTTGGATGACCACAGAAGTTCAGTGATATATCTCCTGGTCACCATGTACACATGAGGCTTGAATAGGTTTCCCAGATCTTACCTCATCTACCTGCATCATATCACCTCTAACAGTGGTCAGTTTGTTGCCAGAGTCGATTAATGCTTTGACAATTCTCCCATTCACAGTGGCCATATCATGTGTTGACATTACAAAAATAGTTGCTCACTGTTTCTATAGGTTCTTCTTCTATTATGTCCCATTCTTGCCAATCTGTCCCATTCATGCACCCAATCTCCATAGGTTTTTCGTTTTTATTAGAAGGGCAATTTCAGGCCAGATGCCCTTTCTGTCCACAAGAGAACCACCTGATTAGGGGGACTTTAAGTCCCTTGACTTACTCTAGCTGGGGTGCCCCTCTGTCTTCGGACCTAAGATATTTCTTTAGTTCTCATTCCTTCCTCTAAGGTTCCTTCACACACATTCTAACAAATTCTTGGGACACTGTTCTTTTCCTGCTTTTTTTCTGTGATGTGGGGAAGGTTTTGGGAACAAACGTCCAAATCTTTCTTATTTTCTTGGATTTTATGCATCGCCTTGAGGTGTTTACTGGCTTTGGCAATGTTTGAGTGGTTTCGTTGGCAATTGTCATAGTAGGTTTAGTTAGTTGCAAAACTGCTTTTAGTAGAAAAGGGGTTCGCCATTAACACATTGCTCTAATGCCATGATTTCTAAAACTTCTGCGATTCTCTTCCTTCCTAACCATAATGACAGGGTATTTTGGACTCGGGTTCCTAATTCCAGCGGGGTTTCTACAGGGTTCCAATGTATTGACAGGAATTTTTGTGTATAAAGGTTTCCTGTTTGGTCGACCCTCTGTAATAGATGCTGTTTGATCTCATCAACTGATGTTGTTCCCAGGGGATTTAATGTTTGATACAATGCGTGAAGATCAACTTTAAAAAGGGGGGTCGAGATAACACGTTTTTTAATTCACCCACACCATTTAAATTGTTGGACTAACCTTTCAAAATGTAATAAAATAATCCCTATGTCTTCTCTGTGCTTATACAGTTGCAAGACCTCATGTCGGAGAATGGGTCTATGTTGAACCTTAAGAACTTGTTATACAACCATTCTGCTGTCGGAAGCGGCCAGTAGCGTGTGACGAGTGTGTTACGAGACTGGTGCGGCTTGACGGCTTGTCGGCGTATCGGCGTATCGGCTGTGTGAGGGTCCTTTCCTCAGTACGGGTCCTTTCCTCAGTATGGAAGTTCGGGAGCTGCAGCCGGCGACGGCGCAACTGCGCGGGGGTGAGGAGCGGAGGACCTGTGGAGCTGTGTCGGTGTTCTGGTGACTGACGGGTGGAAGCAGCTCCAAGCGAGCGGCTGTGAAGCCCACCGCGGGGGCCCAAACAAGACGCGTGTGTACGAGCCGTGAGCCGTGGACATCACGCTGTTGGCGGCACTGTAGCCCAAGCCTGGCTCCAGCTGTGGGTGGTGTCCTGCTGGGGCCGAGCCCAAAACGCGGTAAGATGCGGTAAGAGATAGTGGGGGTAGTTGGAATTGGTAGTGGAAGTTTATTCTGCCCCCTTCCCCTATTATTCCTTCCACGCCATTTAAAACTTCTGCTTCTTTCACTTTGTTAGTTCTATACCGCGTATAGCGGAGGGCGCCATAATAGTTTGTGGTGCTTGGGAGCCCTAATCCACCTATCCCGGGGTTTAGTGTTTCCCTTCTCTCCGGCCTTGTTAGACCTAAATGGCCCTGTCTACTCCATCTGAACCGACTACTGAAAAACGATGGCTTTGAAGTAGCACCCTGTTAAAAGAAGTTGGAGGCGAACATTTCTTATCGTCTGCATTAAAAACTGCCTCTTCTGAAGATCGGGAAATGAGTTCGACTTCGGACACCTCTAGGATCATGCTGGCTCAGAAACCGTTAATGCCGGCAAAGTGCCCCCAAATATCTACTCTATGCAAAGCACAAACGGGACAAATGGGGCTATTACCATTGTCAGGACTGACCCAGCTGCAGCAGGAAAAGTCCTTGCTTTTCACTGAAGCTGGTCAGTTAAATGACGAGAAGGGGAACAAGCAAAAAAGTGAAAACCAAACGGACTCTAATGAAAAAGAACGAGCGTCTGGCCAAATAACTATGCGGTCCCCCACCGGTATTACAGTATTGACGAATGGTTCTTTGCCTGAGGCTGTCGGAGGACGGCCTCGGCAAGAACCTCAACGGAGGGGAACCGAAAATACGCCCCGCGCCCTCCTTCTCAAGAATTGCCTCAAGTGTCTCCTTGACTTCGAATCAAGAAGACTTATCTATAATTGAGGGGCCTAGAATTTCTGACGAGGACGAGTCGGAAGCAGAATCATCAAAGAATGAAAATCCCTTGGATCAACCATCGATGTCTCTTAGGACGGTGAATCAGAGCCAGAAACATAAAGATTCGCCCTGTGTGACCAACCTTAGAGACAAAAACTTAACTTTGAAACCAGCCTCCAAAGTGAACCAGGGAAGTGGTAAACAAGTCGGCAACGAACCCGTTGGCTTGACAACAACGGAGCAAAACACCAAAGGATCATTGAAAGCAAAGTCAACTCCAAACAAAATATATACGAAAAAACAAAAGAAATCTGGACTCAGAAATCAAGACAGTGCAAAATGCCTTCCAACTCCGTTAATATCATCCTCTCTAAGGGACTACTTTTTGAATCAACATAAAAGAAAGTTAGATCATGATGCAGAACTCTCCGACGCAGAGATCTTGGAGGCGGTGCAAGATCCATTACCTGCAAACAAAACAAGAAAGACTGAACAAAGCGCACAAAGGGTGGAATCAAACTTAAAAGCGCCAGTCCAAAAGGAGGTGATTGCGGAAAAAATGACAAGTGCAGCATTGCAGGATTTTCTTGTAGAGCCGCCCACTCAGCCATCGGTCCTGTCAAATCCCGGTAGCATAAATGAAAGGCGATCCGAAATCGAAATAAAGGAAATGTCGATGGCTCCTCGAACTGAGGAAGAAGCCAGTCCTCAAGGATCAATTATTCTTCTAGAAGCCAGGCGCTCCCCAATATCGATAGTGGGCTCAGGAGAAGACCGAAATGTAAGAACAAGAGCACACATAGCGGAATCATCGCGTTACACTAAAGGTCATAAAGCTGTGACTGAGAGCCGTACCGATGATTTACTACAGTCTATAGACAGAAGAAGTATGGACAGATCATCTGCCCACATGGGTGATAAAGGTTTCCATACACCAGTCACTAGCAGGAGGCTTAGTGAAATATTGATGCCGGCTCAGAAAGACTCCTAGCAAAAAGACTGATCTGCTACAAATAATGTCATCATTTACAATTTCGGTAAATCCTTTTACTAAGCTCTACGAGTCCATTAACGAAACTCTTAAAGACAACACCTCTTTGTCATCAGCAATGTTGGAAAAATTTACCTTTATGGAAGGCTTTATAACAGCTCTCGAGACAAAAAACACGCTATCACAGGCGAAAATGGAAAAATAAATCGCCAAGCTAGAAGCGCAGCTGTCGGAAAAACACATCGTTGTTCATTTGCCATCTCCTAAAACGTCTACTGGCTCACAGACTGGTGAAGGACCTACTCATATGGACTTGGCACCAATTTTTGGAAAGAAATCATCAGGAACTCCAACTGTAATATCGGAACTGAGAACCAAGAAAAACGAGCAGACAGAGACAGAGTCCCAAAAAATTAAATCAACACAAATGATCCAAGGAAAAGATGTATTGAAACATAAACCGAAGAAGACTGAGGAAAAGTCTTCTCAACCAATGTTGGTCTTGGGTCTTGGGACAAAAGGGAACAAACTCGAAGAGAGTAAAGTAAGGAAGACGGAATCTTTCCAGAATACACCATCTGTCAAACTAGTCCATAAACCTTCGCTTTCGTCCCCAAAAACGATTGAAGAATTTCTAGAAGATAGCGAACTAATGAATTTGTCTCAACATCATGCAAATTTGGAAGATTCCCAAGTTACGGTAACATCATCCCAATCGGAAACCGAAGAGGTGGAAGATTCTAAAGAAGCCCCTAGACAGAGGGCCCAAAGAGAAGAGAATGTCAAGGTGCATATAGAACCCAAAGAAAAAAGTAAAATGAGTTTGGGAGACCAAAGACAAAATAAGGTGATGATTTCAGAAAAACATCCTGAACAATGCGAGATCGCCCGTAGACCATCAAAATGTATAGGAAACCTAAGGAAGAAAACGGGAAACAGGAATCTCGATGAAAAACTTGAAGGAACTACAGTATATAAAATCGAACAAACATCATCAAAAGAGGACTATATGGTTCTAAATAGAAAAATGATTCTTAAAATCGTAGCAAAAATCAAGAAACTACAACATCTGACGACAAACGATATTGAATTAGTTGAACCATATCATAGGGAGCACATAGCAAAAGCCCTTATCTACATAAGAAACGAAGTTCTGGCAGAAATCCCTAAAGAAACTTCCAAAGATCTACACAAACTAGGATTCAACCTGACCCTAGTATCTAAACAAGCATGTAAAGCACCAGAAAAAGAAATCCGGAGGAGGCTCACTTCGACAAGGGCTGATCATACTCAAAACCGTAGACATGACTCGGACAGGAGTAAAATCCCTCGATTAAGGGTACTGAGCAATTGCAATGACCATGGCGATGGGAAAAAAGAGGCAAAAAAATTTGAATTCTCATCAAAATGGGAAAACACAAATCGGACTCCGCGTTACCGAAACAACTACAAATCTACGTGGACAAGAAAAGATAGAATCAACTCTACTGACAGATGGGAAGATCCAAGGAAATTCCAAACGTGCCATCAGAAGCAAAAAGGCGCCGAAGGACCGTGGAAGTGGCTGGTTGAAACGTTTGGATGCTCCCATAAAAAATAGCAGCGACCAGAAAGTCCCTTCCAAGAGTCTCCGGCGTCTAGTGTGAAACTGGCCCTAAATTTGACCAAGAAAGATCTGGTAATGGCATCCTGGAACACCAGAGGTTTTAACCACCTGACTCGCCCAAGCAACATTAATTTAGGAAGTTTTGACATCTTATGTCTACAGGAAACATGGCTAGTAGACTGTCCAGCATTAGACAGATTTACAATTGAAATCTCACCAGCTTGCAGATCGCTATTGGGTAGACCATCTCCGGGTCTATTAACAGCTATTCGCATTGGCTCAGGTATTACACCAAAGACTAAAATCATGGAAGCCTATGGTATGCTTGGTACCCTTACCTCATGGCAGCGTTATGATCCCGAATCAGCTAAATGGATTACAACAGACCTTGCAATTTTAAATCTATATTGGAACCCGGAGAGAACAACAATAAGATACTACTGTGACAAAGTAACAGAAGTTATTGATATCATCTTCGCAGATGGTAACATCGAGAACTTCATAATTTGCGGAGATTTAAACGCTAAATGCAAAACCGAAGTAACATCTAAAAAAGCATTACAGACTTACTCTTCTGCTGATAAAAGAGGGTGTGCATGGTCTAGGTTGATGAAATCAAGAAATCTCTTTAATGCTGCTACATTAAAAGATCAGGGACCCCAGATTCCAACGTGGGAAAGAGATCATTCTTCCGCTACCTTAGACTACATCTATGTTACTGAAAGCTTGATCCGCTACGTCTCATCGTTCAGAGTTGTGAAAACTTTAGAAAGTGATCACAATTTGTTAGAGATAACTTGGAGATCGACGGTTCCGGAAAGGTCTATATATACAGCGGAAGTAGAGTCAAATGAACAACAATCCAGATTGTGCCTCACGGCGGAAAATATAAGAACTATTAAAGAAAGGCTGAGTACGGATCGTCAACGCAGTACAACGAGCTCTATTGCTAAAAGGCCAGATTACATTCCTCTATTGCTTCCTTACAGGGTGGCCTTTTCAGGAGGTAAGGGAAAAAAAGAAAAAAACAATCTGTACATAATCACACCTATGATCGGTTGGTGGTTCTAAAGAGGCGAGAAGTAAGGAATCTGAAGAACTTGGCTGTAAGACACCAAACAGTGGAGGCATGGGCTGATTATTATGAGGGCACATCCCACTACAAATCATGGATAAAACATCATGCGGCGAGTTTGTACCAGAAGGACGCTGAAGCGATGCAAAGGTCTCTTGCATCAAAAAATACAAGAGATTTTTGGAATTTATTAAAAACTACCAACGTTCACAATGCTCCCTCTATAGCAAATGCAGTCTCGGAACAAAATTGGTTAGAGCACTTCACTGCACTTTTTCAATCACCTTCAACGACTGTAGACAGAAAAATCCAGTCCTCGGATGACGATTGGATCCCGCTGACAAATATGGAGGATATACTGAGAGTAATATCACAACTAAAAACCTCAAGAGCCCCAGGCCCTGACGGACTGTCCAATATTGACATTAAACAACATCCGGATGAATGGGCCACAGTACTAAGGGAAATTTTCATTCACTGTCACAAAATAAAACAAATTCCAGTATCTTGGACAGAAGCAGTGGCGGTACCTATTTATAAAAAAGGCCCTAAAGAAAATCCTTCTAATTATAGGCCTATTGCACTATTGGACATCCTGGGGAAAATATTCGCGACTCTACTATTAACCCACTTTCAGATGTGGGTTAAGATTTCCCCAGCGGCCGACCACTTTCAGACGGGATTTCAGAAGGGTACAGGGACGATAATCAACATCTTTATCTTAAACATCATTAAAGCAAGGGTGAAATCCGGCTCACCTAAAGTCCATCTGGCTCTGGTGGACCTGTCAAAGGCCTTTGATACTGTGGATCGTGAAAAACTGTGGGCCAAACTGAGAGCCTGGAATTGTCCGGCGCAAATTTTGGATCCAATCATGGCTTTACATACTCAAACATCACCGGCTTTATTCATCGCCTTTATAGGAGATTTTCAGTATACAGAGGGAAAGATTCGCTCATTTCCACCAAAAGTGGGATTGTCACAAGTGTCCAGACTATGGTATGCGGATGACCTAATTTTGATGGACCAGACAAAAATTGGTCTCCAGCGGCAATTATCAAACTTTTATGCCTACATGAGTAAACATAATTTAGAAATGAACGTTCGGAAAACCAAAATCTTGATTTTTACCAAATCGTCAACTAACCGAAAAACATCATCGGCTTGGTTTTTGGAAAACAGAAAATTGGAAGTGGTCAATGAATATAAATATCTTGGGGTATGGATAGACAATTCCCTGAAAGAAAATACCACTATGGAAGCTCTGTGGGACAAAGCCAGAAACCTGACAGCTCAATTAAAAGCTGTAGACAGAATGTTTGGAAAATGTTCATGGATACCGGCTCTGAATTTCTACAAGGCAAAAATAGTGCCGGCTTTAACATACGGAATGTGTGCAAACCTAAGCCTTCCAGAAGAATTATGGCAAAGATTGGAAGGCTTTGTATGGAAGTCGGTATTGGGTCTCCCAAAATCAGCACCGATGGCGGCGTTTCGACGAGACCTCGGCCTTACGTCCCTTGCAGCATCTGTGGAGCATGGTGCTCTTCAACTTTTCAGAAAAATTGTATGCCCAAACACCCTCCCAATATTTCGAGTGGTAGCAGATGAAATTCAAAGAGGTGGGTGCAAGCCTCTAACTGCCTGGGTCAGGAAACGGAAAGATAAATTGGAAGAGACAACCTGCACAGAAGAACTCCTGATTGCTAACCCAAGCAGAGTAAAAGAAAAATTATTGCAGCAAGATTGGATCCGGACAAACGAAAAAATCTCATCATATAAACTGTTGAAAGACCTTCCACCTGGCCACAATAAACCAAAAATTCCACTGAAATACTGCAAAAAGTTTCCGGAAAAAGCTTTAAAAAAAATGTTCATGTGAGCTCGGTTAAACACTCCACTATCCACTCATACAAGGGAAATCTTATATATTAGATCAAAATCCCTTACAGCCTCATGCCGACTATGTGAAAATCCTGACCAATTGGAAACTGTCAGACACCTTCTGACGTCTTGTCCAGCAATGTCTTTAGAAAGAGTGACGTACTTGACACTGCTATTATCCCATACATCGACATTAACTGAAGAGGTGGGCTGGTGTAGACTCATTTCTGGCGATTCCGCCAGATGGTCGAGGGCTGCCGCTAAACTACTGGACATTGCTTTATAAAAGGCAAACCTGGAAAATTACTTGACAGACTAAACGAGTTCAGTCCAGTCGGACGATGATAGGGCAAAACTCGCCCACGGAATGACTTGTGACTTTTGAAAGAAAGAAAGAAACGGAGAGCGGTGTGTCAAGTCGTCTTCTTAAAAACTGTTCATGAAAAGAATTTTAAAAGATTGTTTTTGTAAAAATCTTTTTGATTAAATGCAAAAAAAAAATAATAATAATAATAAACCTGTCTGTAATCTATCCTCTGCATGAATTTGATGGTTCAACAATCTTTCCAATAGGAGTTGTAATGTGGCCATGTTATCTCCCTGTCTTGGTGCTACTTCTAGGTTCTGGTCCTTTTGTATAGATGTTAATGCAGAAGTTGTTGGGAAGAAAAATCTCTCATCCTCAGACTTCTGGATATTCTTGTCGGTTTTGAGAGGGGATGGAACTTCTGCCAAGGAAGTAGTGGAATGGGCTGATCAATCCTTCTTCTTTTGGACAGTTCCAAAAAGAGTGGACGTTTTTAAGCTTGTTTTTATACCTAGCGAGGGTATGGAGAGAATAGGTGGAATGTGTTGCATTACTAGATTTAATTTGGCTTTGGATGAAGAAAATGATTTGACAAACAGCCTTCTTCGAAAGGACACCCTTTAAAAAGAAGTTTCTGTTGATGTATGGGGATTCTTTTTGTTGATTGACTATTTGTCTGAGAGGCTTAACCTGTTTGTTTTGGGAGATTGCCTGCTGGTATTCATTCCCTTGTGCCTCTTTAATTCTTATTATCATGGACATGCAAAGGGGAAAGAAGAAAGCGAAAGAGAAGGAAAAAAATGTATGTAACTTGCGGATCCCTCCATTTGTATCAGCTTAGCCGGCTCCTATTCCTGACACCATTTGTGAGGTATCGTGAGTAAGACTCAGACACAGAGATTTACTGTTCATTGCTATACACCTTTATTTAAAAAATGGTTTGGATAAAAGCCTATCTTTCCCTAACTCTTGGAGAGGTTTCCCTGCATCAATAAAACTAACTACGGTATCTGTCAAGATGTGCAAAGTAAAGGTCTTCTGTCCTATGACCAAAATCCTAAGCTGACCCTCACATGCTAAACCTATCATTAAGTGCAAAAGGGCTTAATGTTTTTTAGCTGCCACTTGCAGCTGTAGTTCACAGGTTACACTAAAAGTTCCAAAAGGCTGTCAAAGAAATAAATAACCAAAGTTTCAGCATCATTGGAAAAGGGTTCCCTTCCCCTAGGTTTCTTAATTCATTCACAGTCACAGTCTAATAAGTGCCAAGAGCGTATTTGCCTTTCCACCACTTTCAAATATATGGTAAGGATTTCTTATCAAGAGATTGCCTTTCTCCTCCTAACAATCTCTTCCTTTCAAAGGACTTGTTTCTCTTCCCCGGGGTTTCACACATTTGCACATTTTCCTTAATTTTTCCTCTTGCTTGCTTCCAGGACAGTGGTTTACAAGTTTAACCCAAAAAAACCAAGAAAGTATTTCCGTCCTCTTGGTCTTTCAACTACTTTTAAAAAATTGGAATTTGTTTGCCTTGTGCAGAAATTACCCTCCTCTCGTGGTAGAAAGGGGGTCTCTCTGTCCAAGTTCACAACAAAATAAAAAGACCAAGAAGTTGTTCCTTCTCTGCTTGGTCTTTTCAATCCTTCACATGACTTACTTTCTTTGCTTGTTTGTATTCAACACAGTTCAGGTGTGAGTCTCCTGCTTCAGAAACAAAAGGGGCCTGGTGTACTTTCCTGCCAGGACTTTATCAGACTTCTTTATTTTCTTTATTTGGGTGCGGGTCCCAGACATGCATTCTGGGTGTCTGGTATACTATCCTGCCAGGACTTTATCAGACTTCTTAATTTCCTTTATTTGGGTGTAGGTCCCTGACTCACATTCAAGGTGCCTGGTATACTCTCCTGCCAGGACTTTGCCAATGTTGTAACACTCTCATATGTTCATATTGTTTTCCATTCGAGTATTGGGCCTTTGCCCATCTTTCACAACTTGTGTGCTGTGTACGTTTCGAAGCGTCCGGGTGCCGCAATCTCCCTGTGTGTGCTCACCAGTCTCTCCGGATTGCTTTGTTGTTCTCCATGATAAGTGTGTTGCACAGCGGTAAGCTTCAGCTTCTGGCCACCATCGCATAGGCTCCCTGGTCCTCTCACTGCAGCCGCTCTCTAGTAGAGCGTCTCTTGCTCCTTACTTGCATGCAGTGGACCTCTGGTTTTGGAGCCTCCTCTCCCGACACTGCCTCGATCTCACCAGCTCTCCGGTTTTTCCCAACTGTACTTGAGTCTGGTGCCTCTCCATCTTCCTGGCTTTCTGGGTGTATCTTAAGTTCTTTGGGAATGTACCCACTCTTGAGTCTCCAGCCGCATTTTAGCTCACTGTACCTTTCACAGGGGAGAAATATCCATTTGCATATCTGTCCTGCCCGAAATGCTATTGCAATTCTCCTTTGAAAAGGGTTGTGGCCAGTGCACTGCCTTACTGCAACCACTGAAACGTGGCTGTTTTTTGGTCAGGAGGACGTGTGAGTTAAGTTTTACCTGGATGTTGCTGTCAGTATATAATGATTTCATTGCCAGCAATGAATCAACCGGTCATCCCCATGATTATAGCTTTTCCCATAAAAGCTCTCTGTTTATGCTATCAAACGCCTTTTTAAGGTCCAAAGACCCTGCCTTTCATGGCGTTCAGTAGAAACAGGTTAAGGTCTATTCCAACACCCTTGGGAAAACCTGTCTGTCTGGTGTCTAATCTTTTGGAGTCTTTGATCCATATTTGAAGATGGGATAGAAGCAAAGCTGCAAATAATTTCCCTATACTTCCGGGAGCGCGATCAGCCGGTAATTCGCCATGTCTGTTCTATCGCCCCTCTTAAAAATTGTAAGTATAATAGCACATCTCCAAGAATCAGGGACTTTCCCCTGCTTCATTATCTGAGCAAAGAGTTTACCAATAAAGGGACTCCAAATGTATGAGTATTTCTTTATCATATCATTGGTCAGGCCATTCGGGCCCGGTGGTCTAGATTGATTAGCCTCCTGGTCAATAATTCTAGATTAAGCTAATCGAATTGAAATTGCCATGGTTTTTAGTTTTTATTGGAGCTTTGTTATCATACAGTTTTCCATAAAATGTTACCCATGAATCGTCTGTCATCACGTTGGTCAGTGCAGCAGACTGCGAATGAGTGGGGTTGTTTATTAACTGCCATAGCGACCTTGAATCATTTTTCCCATTGCTGTAAGCATTGATTCTGTATTGGCCTGTATCATTGCGGCCTTATGCAGCACAAGCCCATTTTTGTATTTTTCTTTTCTTTTCCTGTTTAATTCACCTCTTAATTCCTGGCATGCTTAAGTTTGCGGAGATCCTTTTGGAGTTGTTTTTTCTAACGTAATCCGCCTATCACATGTATATTTTGGGACCCTTTTTGGTTTGGAACACTTTTTAGCCCTACATTCTCATAAGAGGGGGATATAGCTTGTCTCCTGTGGGTTAGTTTTCAACTTCTCATTAAATCTGCTTGACAGCCTTTTTATGTCAGACGCCTCCATACGAGGATGGTTTCCAGCTTGGGAAATATTCACTTTTGTTAACCATACCATGTTGTTTTCTTTACAAACCCACACCATGACATTTTTATCATTTCGTGATCACTATTCCTTTTTGGTATTATTCTCAACATTTTAACCTTGTTCAGCATGTTTCATGACACAAAGAAATAGTCCAATACCCTAGATTAAATTCCGTTCGACCAAGTTGGTCGGCTTTGAATATCCCCAGGAGTCTGGCCATACAAGATGCATAATTCTCTCATGTTCATCACATCCCACCATTGCTTTAACCTTTCTTGTTCTTGGCCTATGGGATCATTCAGATCGTCTTTGGTTTTACCAGTTTTATCAATACAGCCCATGTTTAATTCACTGCAGTTGACTATAAATACATTGTTAAATTCTAAGGAAAGGGAGTTGATTACCTCCATCATTGAGTCTATCATAAGTTGACTACTGATACTTTTAGGGTTCCAATGTATATTCATAATCAGCCGCCATTTTGCTTCTTTCCCCTCTTCGTTGTTCATTCTGCAGAATAAAACCTGTGTAAACGGTTTTTCATTTTGTGTTTCTACTACAGTAAGGGCCGATCTGTTTTTTATCAGTGTCAAGAGACCAGCAGAGGGCCGATCCTTATACCCCTTGTTCAGATAGGAGCTATAACCATCTACCGCCAGAGGTTCTGTGAGCCAAATCTCTTGAAGGCATAGTATGTCAAACTCCCATGGCAAAATGTCAGTTTCATCAAACAAATGGCGGAATCCCCTGGTGTTCCAAGACACGATGCTCCAATTATCATCAGCAGTTACCTTTATTCGTTATTTTTACAGAGTTTTGTCATTGGAGCTGCAGTGATGGTGTGTGATTTCTGCTTCATTGCTGAAACGACCATCACTGTCTGAGACTGTGGACTGGCTGAGTAATTTTAAGGGAGGTGTTATCCTTTTGGTTATCCTTTTGGTACCAACCCTTCGGAGTCATAAAGGGAGACAGATTATTCAAGTCCAGGTGCTTTAGTTTTCCTTGCGAGCCATGCCCTTTAATGGTTTTAGGGGATAATTGCAGCGGTGAAGCTTTTTTTCACTAAGTTCCCCGAGGGGTTTTCTCCCAATGTTGGCCGTTGAGGCATTTCCAGCTCTTATTTCTACGTCGGTACTGGTGTTGTAATAAGCTGGGGTAAGCCTCCTCAGACCTATCCTCTAGATTGTTTATCAAGTTGTTTGACAAGTCTCGGATTTTAGTGGCCGAAACTTCAGAGAGATCAAACCTCAGGGGTAGTAATGTAATAGCAGCCTCCATCAGCGTAGATTTTATTATATTGGAGGTTAAATGTAAAATAATTTTTTCCGCACGGAGATCAGATACAAATTCGACGATCTTGATATCTTCTGTAGATAGAAATCCCAGCATTGGTATATGATGAAATAATTTGAGAACATTAAAGCAGTTTAAGATTAAACCATCCACTGATGTGATTAACCGTTCCAGTAAGAGCAAAGGTGAATTCAAGTCATCTCTAGGTAGGGTTGCAGTGTATCTTGTAGAGCGACATCCCCCAGGATTCTGATCAGCTGCATGTACCCAGACAGATGTCGGGGTCTTGTTAGGACATTTGGGATTCAGAAGTTTGGGAGCTTTTTTATCTCGATGAGATGTATAGCTTTTGTATAAACCAGCCTTGTGTCTCTCTTCTAAAGTATAAAAGGGGGTGGGGGGCTAATGGGGCCAAAAGCATTAAGAGACCTCCAAAGCTGAAGGAGGCCAAATCATGTATACGCAATCTACCAGCCCCTCTGATTATTCCGAGCTGGTTGAGAGGTAGTCGCTTGACCTTTCGGTATCTCTCCCTCCTGTAAGTTTTGGGGTTTCATACTGTCTTTTAGAAGGGTTTGCCTGTTTATGACATTGATGTTCTGTGTTGTCATGCCCTTATGCACAGTCCTCTCAGCTTCTTCAATTAGGACTCTGGCCCCTTATTGCGGGCAACTTATGAGCATTCACACTGTTTTTCCAACGCTTCTAAAATATGACTCCCGCCCCATATAGTAGGGCGCTGCGAGTATTCAGGTGGTTTTTCCAATGTCAATACATTCAATGTGGTTTCCATATTACATCTATTTCCGTTCACTACAACTTCCGTGGTCTTTACAGTTAAGTCCTTTAAGTCCTGCGCCACTTTCTTGCTTTGAAATAACTGAAGCAGGGAAGCTAGGATGTTTTTTTATCCAATTGTTTTTATTTCAGCTAGACTTGAAGCTTTTTTTGTAGATACATGCTTGTGGCTGCCTCGTTATCCACCCAGGTTTGAAGCGATGATATAAAGGATTACATGCAGATAAGTTTGGTGTGAATCATGGCCAGCAGTGTTGCTTGGTCTTTGATGTTTTCATTCATAGTGTCATGCAACCTCATGAAAGGTGCTAGCACCAATAAAATTGCTGTTATAAAGCTGCAATGTGCATTAAACATTGTAGAATTGAGGGGATTAGAAGGGCCTTGCAGCGTTTTTGGTGAAGAAATTTCATCTTCCAATGATGAAATTGAAAGAGCTGCCTGCCCGGGCCGAATTGTGGCAAAAGATATCAAGCACGAATGGCATTTCAGATTTGAGTCTTTAAATTTCAATACTGGTGATGTGTAGCTTTTGAGGGGTCGGAGACTTTGTTGAAATCATTTTTAAAAGATTGCGAATCTACATCTTTTTCCGTTTCATTTAGCCTTGATGCTTGGTTAATAACCTCCTTCAGTTCAGAACGCTTATTATCTGGCTTCGGGATGGATTGTTCGTTGGAGGCATTACTCCTTCTTGGCACAGTTAATGTCCATTCCGAATGAGCCATATCGATCTTAGCTTGCATGATTTCGTTATGGGCCTCATCACGAGTTTGCCTGTAACCCTTAAATCCGGCGGTCGCGCTATTGCCACCGGATTTAAGGGTCTGCCAAATCAGGGCTTCGGCGGATTTCTCCCCAGCTCTGAGCTGGGGGGAAATCTGCCAAAAATTCACCCTATTACCGCCAGCGGGCAATCCGCCGGCAGTAAGAGCACGAAAATTCCCCATTGACCCCAAAGGGGAATGGCTCATTCCCGAATGGGCTCAATGTGGAATGGGGAATTCCATCACTGCCAAACCCGTGATCTGGCGCTAATAGCGCTGGGGGGTTTGGCGGTAGGGCTAATACCGCCGGCGGTATTACTGCCAGTGTTACCGCCCAACTCGTTATGAGGCCCATAGAGTTTGTAACTTGGGCGGGCTCCGTCAATTGGCTGATCGGTCCCAAGCTGAAAGAGGGGTCGAACTGCAGCTTAGGAGGCTCCATTCCTTTTTGATGGAAATCCCTTTGTTAATGTCGAATTTGTTCAGATGTTCATTTTAGAGTATCTTTGAGGTCCATGTTATATTTAGTTTAGGCATCACTTTTGTCTTTGGTGTTGTCAGGTAGGTCTTTGGTCATCAGCTCTGCATCGGCCCTTTCTAATATTTTGGTGTCCATCAGATCATTTAGATATTTAATTGTTGAGGCATCAGGTAACTGTATGTCATTAGTAGTTGTCGTCCTAGGTGTGGTGATGTAATCAATAGGTTGAGAAGGCGTTTCATGACTCTTAGGAGATTTCTTCGCTTTCATGGACTTTAATAAGTCTTCACGTTCGATGCCCTGGACAGAATCCATTCTCCTTAGATTAGCATCTTTCCAGCTAGTTTCATCCATTTTGGCCGGCTGAAAGGGAATTTCCTGTATCCGTGTCGGTGAGTTCAGAAGAGGAGTCTTTTTGCCCTCCACCGCTAAGTCCCTTGTTTGATGCCTTTTTCTGGGTTTATTCATTATGAAAGGGTAGAGACACTATCCTCTTATCCGCTAAAGCATAAGCAATGTTCCCTTTGATGGAGTGCAAAGTTAAAGCAAATCACTTACCTACTCCGTCAGTTGGAAGAAAGCGGTCAGCCACCATGGTTGACCCGGGCCTCTCGGGAAACACAGCAAACACTCATGCACACTCCTTGACACTTCACGACGCTCTGTGTGGCGGGTGGCTTTATGTATGTTTTCTCACTTGTTCTGGCGTCGCCTTCAAACTAATGCAGCCAGCAAAGAAAGACTGTAGAGCTCCAGCAGGGGTCCAAACACAGAAAACACTCATGCACACTCCGCCTCGAGGTGGAAATTAAATTTCAGAGGTCTAGATTAATTTGGCTTAAAGCTACATGAACAAATTATAAAAACATCTCAAGGCATATCTCTAAATTACTCTTCAAACCAAAAACATTAGAGAATTAGAGTATTGCATTAACTACAACATTTGAAGAAAACAAAAGAAAGGGACTTTCTGTTGATCTGGATGATCCTAGATCTATGTGTGTAGTCTGGGCAGGCGTGCAACATCATTGAGCTGCGTGGGCTGAAGTCCCCCCGAAATGTTAATTGAGGGGCGGGTCTTCCGTGTCATCATTGCAGTGAGATTGGAGCCGGTTGGACAAAATGCCCTGTTACATAGAGAGTTTCTTAATATGGTTGGCCAGAAGCAGAATGGAAGCGTGGCCACCCAATCATATTCAGAAATAGTCAGCCACTCTCTGACTGTGTAACAGGAATTTGGTATTATCCAATGGGCTCCAAAGGCGAAACAAAGTTTGGACAGTGTGTAGACTTTTAAATGGCTACACAAAAGAACATCAATGTTGCGCTTCTTCTTCTGTGCCCAGTGCCAGTCATCAAGCAAGGCGAAATCAGCCCAGCTGCCTCTGCTCCCTACTCGACTACACAACGCTGTTCCCAAGTGACCTGCATCCTCGTAGAGTTTTTGGATACGGTGAGTGCCAAAGTACTTTATGCTCCATCTGTGCCATTACTTTGATGTTTGTCAGCGGGCTGCTGTGCGCTCTCTTAATGTGGCCAATTCGGTGAGGTCTACGCCGCAGTGGTGTTCTGTCATTTATATTGCTCTGCTTTTGTGCTGCTCCAAAACAAATCACCACCAAAGTAATTGTAAAAGTTAAAATCCTTGTCCATTGCATGTCTTTCATCGCACCTCAGCAAAATCAAATGCTCACATCAGCCCCCTCCATACGGATGTGCCATCATGTAAGCACGTTATGTGTTGTTTCACATCTGAGGGGCAGGGGCTGATGTACACACTTGATATTTGCAGAGAGGTCAGGAGGGAAGCCTTTCCTGACTCTGGTGGCATTCAGGTTTTACTGCGTTTGTGCTGATGCAGATAAATGAACTTGCACAAACGCAGTCAAACTTAAGAGCTGCTTTTTCAAGTATGGCTTCTTTTTTTATGGCAAGTAAAGTAGGCATGACATGTGTTGTTACTGCACTGGCAATTTTGGTGCAGCCAGTCTAGTAATGCATTACTGTGGCATGAACATATATTTTTGGTACTTTTATTTATTTTTTAATGCACATCTATAATAAAGTAGGTATAGTCTGGTGCAAGCACCAGGAAAATGTTTTATAAATGGCATAACAAAAGATGGTTTGTATCTTATGTTGGATTTGTGTCACAATGTAGGATACCTGGGCGTTCCCCAGTGTGTTTAGATTAAGCCAAGTGGATGCCGTTCAATTTTTTTAGGGGTGTCCAAACTATCTGCCATGCTGTTGCCTCATCCACTCCCTATTCTCTTGGCTTTTTCGGAACCAATAGCAATGGTACTTTTTTGAAGCACATTGGTCCACTAACACAACTGTTTAAATGCCACTGACAGCTTACGTATGCCATTTAAGAGGCACTGGAGGCACTCTTTATTTGTCATTTCAAAATATTAAACACAACACAATCATCAATTAAAGTCAGCAGGTTACATCTCAAACAAATCAAATGATTCTTCCTACTAAGCAAAAACATAAATAAATTCCTGAAGTCATATAACAGAGAATAATCAACTACTACTAACCCATTGCAATATTACTATATATAAAAGAGAGAAAACTACAACACAAAACAAGGACATACACAAACATATATAGACAATACAACACAACTCAACTCACATACTATTAACCTATTCACTCACGTCACGTCTTCACAAATTACACGCTCACCCCAACTCATCCAACTGTTAAAATTATAGATTAGCCTTAATTATACAGTTCATTGAATGGCCCTCATATCTCCACATATTCGTCCTCTCGTTTCTGTTACTGTAGCATGAGTTTCTCATAAATGGACAGAATCTGCAAATCAGACAACCATCCCTCTACTTTAGGCTTTTTCCTTATTTTCCAGACCCTGAAGAATTGCTTAGTGGCCACCACCAACACCTTATTTATCCATCTACCATAGTCTTGAGCTACCTTACATCTACCAGAATAAGATGATCTAGGAAACACTATTCCCAAACTTATGTCCAGCCTGTCCAGAACTTCCCCCCAAAAATCTATCAGTCTTGTGCATCCCCATAACATGTGGTACAATCTTAGCTACTTGTTGCTGCGACACAGCCTTCAGCCCTTCTCTTCATGGGTTTCAACTTGATAAAGTTGTGACACCGATGTCCAGGTTCTATATAACGGCAGCACCACTTGCAGTCTATTCACTACATATAGCTAAATTCTATGATCACTTAATATACTTGTTTTGCTGCATCTGTACAGTTATTGAATGGCTAACATTTTCTGCAGTGCTCTTCGCACCTGCAATCTTGCTCTCGCATATGAAAATGTACTCGATTCTTTACTTCATCAGTTTCTATAAGGTCCATACACTCTCTTCTTCAGCCAGTCTTCTTTGTGCATCATGCTCGTTTCTTGTGATGTCACCATCTCCTTTTCTTACTCCTTTCATATTCATTCAGATTGTCTTCTCTTCGGGAATACATTTGATACAGATTTCTCAATGGATACCTTTTCTCGAATACTCGCCGCGGAATAGTCACAACTGCTGGTGTCAAACATGGCACGAATTCAGGCTCCCAACATATAGGCAGAAGTGGGGTGGGACGTCCTGCAGGGGCATGTGACTGCTCCTCTAAACTCTGACTAGGCCATGTCTGAATGGTAGACAGACCCGAAGTGCTAATTATGAAACCAGAGACCCTGAAACTTTCTATAGGCTTTCCATCTTTCTACCCTTTGTTGATAATTTATTGACTAAACTGGAAGAGCGGTTTAGCCAGCATGTGAAAATGGCTTGCACTTTGCAATACCTTGTGCCAAAGTTCATCACTCAGGAGTCTTTTTTTTTAAATGAGGGATGCCTTGCAATTGTATGAGGATGATTTGCCTGGTACTTTTGAAGATGTTAAGAATGAATACGAAACATGGCCATTGACGCGGCTCAAGGTGCCCCCTCATTAGAGGCCACACAATGTTTTGGATGTTTTAATGCATGCAAACGGTATATTTTACCCAAACCTGCATTGCTTGCTAAATTTCTTTGCCACAATACCTGTGACAACAGCCTCTCCAGAGAGATGCTTTAGTTGTGTTCGTAGACTTAAAACCTACCTACGGTCTACAATGGGATATGAGTGCCTTTCCGGATGGCAAAGATGAATACTACCCGCTCACCCCCCAAACCCACCAGAAGCCATTACTTATGAACTGGCAAAAAAGGGGTGTCGCCTTGAAATTGCTTTGTGACAAGTAAGAGTTGCTGTACAAGTGTTATGATGTACCACCTACTTTTTTTTCTGAAGACTATTTTTCAAAAGTTTCTGGTCACGGCATATAAACATTATCAAAGAAACTAAATGTGTACTTTGTATTTACATCCAATAACACTTTAATTCTTACTGCCATATTGTACTTTAAAATGTACCATTTGATACTTGGTACTGTCACAAGATGACTGTTAGGGGTAGAACAGAGGGGGCAAAGCCTCTGAGTTAGTCCTGCCCCCTATTTGAAGTGACCCCCTCCCATCACTAGTTACCTCTCACTGAAATGTAGGTTTAATTGCGTCCCTGAGTTTGTGTGCATACATTCCAACCCTCCCGATTTAGGTGGGAGACTCGTGATTTTTTCACATATTTTTCACGTTCTCCCACCTAAAATATTGTAGCCGCAATTCATTTCTATGGGGACTTTACGCCTCCCGATTTCTCAGACGAAATCTCCCTCTCATGTGCTTCGGAATTTTGGCATATATGTGGTTGCCCTCAGGCCACTGATCAGCCGTGTGCTCACGGCTCCATTGCATCCCCGGGTGCCCCCGGTGATTTTTGCTCCTGTATGAACACAGCAAATGAATAACCTTCTGGCTGCCCCCAGCAGTGATCAGGACGGCCCGTGTGCCCACGGGAGACCCCTACAACATTACATACACATAGGTCTCAACGTTTTGTCGCCATACGGCATGTAAAAACCATACATGCCAACCCTCCTGATTTAGGCGGGAGACTCCCGATTTTTCAGTGAATAATACTGCTATTTTTCACGTTCTCCCACCTAAAATAATTATTTCCCTGATGCATTCCTATTGGGAAATTATTGTCTCTTGATTTCTCTGTAGAAATCTCCCAGGCAGTGGTGGAAATGAAAAAGAAATTGGCGGGGGATCCCAGAAGGGCCGAGGTGGGGGCGGAGTTTGGGGGGGTGCCCAAGGAGGCAGGGTTTAAGGGGGCAGAGCTGGCAGTTGACCTCCGATCAAAGGAAATGTCCAAAATAATAGTTTAAAACGGCTCTATTTCTTTAATGCTGCTTCTTTCCCAGACTATATATCAATTCCATTTTCATGGCACTGGTGAGTTACTTCACCCTGCAGATAATAGTTTTGACCAGTGTTGCAGAGTAAATATTCTTTAAAATGCACAATTTACATACCATTTTTTTTTTTAAACTCCCTCTTGGGTACTATTCAAACAGGGTGATTTCTGTTCGCCATAAGCAACATTTTCTTTTACTTGAACCACACCAGGACCCAGCTCCTGCAGCTCCCCTCTGAAAGCAGTTGGGTGGCTGCATGGTGTAGGATAGTTTTAATGTTAATAGGGGTATTTATTTATTCATGCAATGTCTGTCGGATACCTATATATTTATTTATTCGGATACAGGTACCCGGCAAACATGCATAAATAAATAAATAATCTGGGTCCATGTATCCAACAAACATTTCGTAAATAAATAAACCGGGTTGTGGCTGAGGACCCGGTCTTGGCTGAGGACTGTAACTTCATCTTGTGAGCTCTTGCACAGGGTCACTAGAGGAAGTTACAGTTTGCTCGCAGGCACTTTTCTTTTCTTTTTCTTTTTTTTTTGAGTGCTGACTCTGGCCGGATCCCAAGATCTGGCTACACATCTGATGCGGGATCTCAGATCCGGCAAGAGCCGGCCCAATCACAAGCGCTGCTTCCAGGTGTATCGGAATGTTGCCATGTATGAAAACCCCCCGATTTTGTTTTTGGCGGGTGAAAGCCCATTCATTTACATAGAATGGTAGGGAGCTTGGATGGTGAGTTTATTTCCAGGTGGGTGACACCTGCCAAAAGCGTGTGAGTTGAGAGGTATGCATACACATACATGCCAACGCTCCCGATTTAGGCGGGAGACTCCCGATTTTTGGATGAAAAATGTTGCTATTTTTCACTGTCTCCAGCCTGAAATACCTGTAGCCCCAATGCGTTCCTATGGGGAAATGTTTGTCTCCCGATTTCCCTGTTGAAATCTTCCTCCCAGGTGTATCTGAATGCATACATGCCAACCCTCCCGATTTAGGCGGGAGACTCCCGATTTTTAGGTGAAAAATATTGCTATTTTTCACGGTCTCTCGCCTAAAATAACTGTAGCCCCAATGTATTTCTATGGGGAAATATGCATCTCCCGATTTCCCTGTGGAAATCTCCCTCCCCGGTGCATTTGAATGTTGGCATGTATGTGAATGTTGGCATGTATGGATACATGCCAATCCTTCTGTTCATCTCTTGCTTTTTCAACACTGTATTCCATTCCACAATCACTCATGTCATTGTTAAATGCTATAAAATCAATCAAATGGTTTAAATACAAATTATTAGTAATGCACATAGTAAAAAGAATTCAGTACACATCAGATACTTTTTTATTATATGTATTGCTGTTATTTTTCTGCATGCAATCATTTGCACGCATGCTTGGAATTACTGGCTACGTGGAGTATGGGACACGAAGGTAATTACTTTATTCTTACGTATGCATGTAAAATGCCATGAAAAACCACAAAAACGAAAACTATTGGCTTTGCCAATGCGTGTTCTTGTTTCCCTCTCTTCAGGCTTCCCACTGTAGACAGCTAAAAAGGAAAGAAGGGGGTTCCAAGATGGCCCCCTCATTTGCGTTGTCGTATTTAGTCCTCTGACCTTGGGTATTTTACTACGGTGAAATAAAATATGCGGCTTCGAAAATAAAGCTTCCCATCTAAATTGTAAGGATGTCACGTTTGACGAAATGTAAATAAAAGCTGCGGTTTTTATATCAGCAAAATCCGCACGAGAATAATATTTATAGATGTATTATGTATAAAGACGTACAAATTAAATGTATCTGATATTTTGCACAACGTATAATAATATATTACAACAGGAAAAAAAATGTCTTTTTCATTTAAGATTCACCCAAAGACTCGCCAGCTCTAAAATGTCTGCTATGGACGGTTTTAGTGTTCAGGCGCACTACCGGGATAAAGTAAAGCGAGAGACATAATCCAATCAGCGCTGCCGCTGGATGGCGGGACAGAAAGAGCAAGCCAATCGCAAATGCAGCACGGTTCTGGCATACTGAGGGAAATAGGGAACCAACCTCTTTCGCGATGTCTAGCCAATCAGATGCATAGGCCTCCCAGGCTGCGACGTCGGCGCACTGGGCGTGGTTCTTGTTGTTGGTACTTGTATTCCCTGCAGTAACCAAACAAGATGGCGGACGACGAGAAGCTGCCGTCCGGGTGGGAGAAACGCATGAGCCGTAGCTCAGGTGAGATGACGCGCCTGGGGAGCTGTGCCACCCCTGCTTCCCTTCTCGGGGAGGTTGCATCGGTATGGCGTGCGTGCTTGCTCGTTCTTTCCACGCTCTGTTGAAGGGGTTTGGACAGTTCTGCAGTCACGCTGCAGCATTGGAGTGCCAGGCTAATCCGTGGGGGGGGCGGGGCTTTCATTTTCAGCCCCGAAATCGATTTTGGGTGTGCCTCACTCGTTTTTGGTGCATAGATTTTGTTGTTGCTGTGATTTAGTAAACGTGTTCTGTGACGGTGACCTCCTTTTTAATCCGGGGAATCCATGTTTAATAGCCACGCGCACAGGGACCACCCCTCTGCCAGACCATGAAGGGGGCTGTCTGATTGTTGCAGTTATCTGGTGTTTGGGGACGTTTAGAATGCTTTATGTTCACAACATAATTTACGACGGTTGAAGGATTTTAATTGACTTTTGGAATCTGAAATAGCCAGGAAACAAACTTGTTTCGATGTATTGTAATGCAGAGCATAGAAGCGGTGTTGAGTTGATTACTTACCGATAATCTTCATTGATCCTAGTATTACTATTCCTTGTCACTGTACTTATTTCCTCTGACACTCGACCTTCTATTTCTTTTCTTCCATATAACTCCTTCCCTTAATCCCCTGCTTCCAGTTTGAAATATTCAAGCTGGATCATGGGACCCCTGTAGGGATGGAGAGGGTGTCCTCAGTACTGTGACAAGGAAGACTAAAAATAGGAGTATTACAGAGAGCATTCCCTCCATTCTCCCTTGTCCCAGTGCTTCATGGTGCATACTATAGGAGCAATGGGGGAAAGGTCCCAATGATACAGAGACAGAACGTGCAACAACAAAAAAGCACACGTCACTCCAAAATCACATCCTAACAGACAAAACACCAACCCTGAAGGAACCGTCCCGGAGTGGGAGACTTTCAACTGGTAATGGTTGACAAAGGTGCTCTGACCTGTCCAGGTGGTAGCCCCACAAATCTCCTGTAGAGAACCCCCCCCTACTCCTGAGCATCTGCCCTAGAAACTGCTGAAGAGTAACCCTGAATGTTGTTAGGTGCAGGCCAGAAGCCACATAAGCCATAACGATAACGGTATGTATCCACTGGCTAATGGAAACCAGAGGCCTCCCATCCCGCACCAGTGGGGCCAAACAGATTGCCAGAAAGGGGCAGTCCGAGATGAATACTCCAGAACTGCCTGCATGTTTGTCAGCACAAAACACTTGATGCACTTTATCCTTGAACAAATCATGAAATGGTTTTAAACTGTCAAAAGGAAGTTTAAGGGCAGCTGCCTTGTGTGACCACGAGGTAGGCACCCCCACCAGGCTAGTGCAGAGAACTAGGGCATTCACAGGGCCCCACACAATACCAGGGCAGAGCACCCTTGCAGCCACTTACCTTGGCACGGGCCATTAGGCGCCTGGGTGTTGATGCCTCACATGCCGGCCCCAATGCTCTCCAGAAGACCAGCCCAGCAGGGGAACCTGGAGCATGCTGATATTCAGGGGACCGAGGCCCCGCTTCACGGCCCCTTCAGGGGGCAAGCAAACAGAGCTCAAAGGCACACAGAACAGACAACCTGCCGGAGGCAGGTAAAGTTCAACTCTACGTGGGATTAAGGAGAGGAGTTGTATGGAAGAAAAGAAATGGAAGAAGGTCTTGCGTTGGAGGCAGGGGCCTTAAGAAGTGTACTTGGCCGAGTGTTGTGTAGGTAATGCCAGCTCAGGAGAAAAATGCCTCTTCGGAACTGCCAACCATACAAATAAACTGAAGAACGGGTAGATGGGTCTCAAACATAACACAATAGCATAAACCTACATATTGGGGCAAAAGATTTTAACACATTTTTATGTCCGTCTTCTATCATTGTATTTATAGGGGGCTTGATTGTCTACTCTATTCCTTGGTCCATTTGCATAGCTGGCAAGTAGCCATTTGACATGTCGCATACTGCATGGTTGCCAACATGACCCATTCCAATCTGTAGGTGCAATTCGCTGTTTAATTTTTATTTTTTCTCCCTTGCTGCATTCTTGAGCTTGTCTGTTTTATCATGCGGGTTGGAAGAGTGCTGGATATGTACCTACAGATTAGAATGTTAGCAACTATACACACTGAGGTAGCGCAAGTATAGCCTGTTGTGGTGTGGCACCTGTAGTCCCAAACTTGATGGATGAATACAACTGAAAGCACAGCATGCAAAGACAGGAACTGCTCTTAGTAACGCTTATGATATGGGGCACCTCAGCAGCTATGACTTTGTGAGTTGCTCCTCTGAACGTTTGCCCCTCTAGTTGGAGGGGCGGGGGTCTCTCTATTCTGGTCTGTTCCCACTGTGGTCCTTTGTCTCCTTCAAGCTGTACCCAAGGAAACTGGCAGCAATACCTGTTACTTTCCTAGTCCCCTCTCCACCCCAACATTCAATGCGATGAGGTTTAGGAAAGGCAAAATAGTTTTTCAGTCCTTCTGGTTCCGACAGGCAAAGGACAGAGCCTTCTTCGATGGGCCGGTTTCCGCCTGCTTGCAGATCTGCACACCTGTTGCTGTGCAACTCGTTGAAGGCCCCACAAGTATAAGGCCACAACTTGGACTGGGCCGCAGGACAGGCCTTGCTGCTCGGCCCTTCCACCTTATACTTGTTTCCCTCAATCTGCTCCTTTGTGAGTATTACACTGATCACAGGTTTCACAGACACTTCCCCTCGTGCAACCCGCCTGCACAGCGAACACCCGATGAGGAATATCCAAGGCGACTCCCACACATCGTATGGTAAGCATTTTAAATATCAAATGGTGCACTCTAATGTTTGCTTTCACGTTTCATCTGAGACTAACTTGTTTGACATGTACTCCATCAAATGCTGCTAATGATTACTAATGCGTCACGTTGGCATGGGACTGAGCCATAGCCACCACTCTATCTCTAGCAAATGTCATTACTGTAAATGTTGTTACTAAGCCCTACTACGGCTTCAGATTTTGAGAGATTTATAATGCGCTCAAAACGGACTAAACCGTATAATGGCGTTGATGACTTTTTATGCTGAAAGATTTACCAGAGCTGCAATAGTACCCACATTCCATCCAAAGGGCATCATGTTCAGACCTACCTGCGATAATCTACTTCATTTGAACAGAAACGTTTTAAGAGCTTTACAGAACTTGTACAATTCCAAGGTCCTGATTTCCCTAGCTAGGCTGTTCCAGAGTCCAAATACAGAAAATCTTCTATTCCCTCTCGACACTAATGAAGATGAGGGGATAGCTAGAAGACATCTGGAAGGTTGCTTAAGCATATCTTTCAGGTAGTCCGGTGCTAAATTATTCAAGCACTTGAACACCAAACGTGCTACCTTGACTTTAATGCGGTCCTCAACCAATAACCAGTGGAGTATGCGACGCGAGGGGGACAGATATTTAGTCCATAGATCAACCCAACTGCTGCATACTGTGCTCTTGCAATCTGCAGTGTTTTTTTTTCTGCAGTGTTTTTTTTGCCCATGAATTGACCATTTGTAAGTGCTCCCACTACCAAGCGTGATCCTCTTCATGAATATAGGGCAGAGTTTGCCGAAGTCTTGAGGTTGGGGGGGGGGGGGGGGGGGTTTGGGCGAAATGGCCTTCACCTATGCCCAAAACTGGATTTCACTACCCAAGTTGTCCTGCCAGATGCAGCCAAGGTTTTTCACTTTGTTAGAAAACTAAGTTCTTTGGAAGTGACAGATTTTTTTTTTAATTTTTATTAGCCGCCAGATGTTGGCCAAACAGAATAAACTCTTGTCTGCCATCCAATCACTAATCTCTTGAAGGCATTCACTGATCTTGGCAAGGGCTTCCTCAACCTTGTCAATTGTGATGCAAATCTGAATATCGTCCGCAAAGGATTGGAAACGTATTCCATGGCGTCTCAGAATCTCCCTAACCAATCAGAGATGCAAATTAAAGAGGTGACAATGATGACCCCTGTGGAACCCCACATTCAACCGTATTAGGATTTCACAGTGAAACCTCGTTGTTGTTGTATCCCGACAATTATCACTGATAGTCTTAGTGGGCATGTGAACATGTCGGACTTCTGATTGGAATCCTCATCCCAACGATGCTTAATACACTAATCGGGCTCGATTGACAAGCCTGGTGTGCCTCCTGATCGGCCGGTAACTAGTTGCATGTGTAACTTTCCCACTCGTACTTAGGAGCGTTGTTACATCAGCTGACTGCAGTTTTACTTTTACTAGCCGTGCTCATTGCTGCCCTCTAGTAACTGGCTCCACTTGACTTTTGTACCTAGCCACACCCAGATCACAAAATTAAATTTCACATATTGCTGCCCACTGATTTCAAATATTGCCGCCCACTGTTTACTCCATAATTTGGAATATTGTATCTAATGGCACCCTCTATTGCTGTACACTTTTTTGCACTCACCAGCGCCCTACTGCCACCTGGAAGAGTAGCCTACCATCTAACCCTCCTCAGTCCACTCACTAACCCACACAGGATATTCCTATCCCCTATCCAGAAGTCAACCACGTTGACCACCTCGGCTCAACCTAAACTTCAACATCCCATTCCAATGTCCCATCTACTAACGCAGCACACATGGATTCACACCCTGCCTTCTCCATTCCTCACCAATACACTACTGAAAGGGGCACTATTTAATGTCCGATCCCTAGGGGCACAAGCTATTGATGTCTATGACCTTATTCTGGAACACCAACTAGACTTCTTAGCTATGACTGAAACCTGGCTCCATCAGGCACACTACTGACTCTAGCCATCCCACTGTACTACACCATTCTCAGATCTGACCGCCAAGATGGTCCATTTGGAGGAGTAGCTATTATTGCCAAAACCTTGTAGAGCCTGCCACACGAAGAATATAGACGGCTATGAGCTTCTAACCCTCATACTAATGACTGACCACAGACAACCGTCTATATCCTCTTAGTTTACACATCACCTAGTTCTTCTAATCATACATAGACATCCCCCTACTGTGACCCCCCCCCCCCTCTCCTAAAACCAAATTCTTACTGTTAGGGGACTTAAACATGGGCTTTAACGACGCAAAGCCACAGCCTTCCACACACTGCATTACAAGAAGCAGCTTTCCCAACTCGTCAATGCACCCACACCAAAGGCAGAATCTTACATTGGATTTTAACTGGATAATAATAATAATGGAGAAAAGACTGAGATTCTTTTGTAGGCTCCCCAACCCTATTGAGAAAATTATCACCACAAGACTACACATCTAGTGTCATAGATGGTACTTCCATTCCCATCTCCAACCAAGTGGGAACTTTAGGGGTCTGCCTAGACTCTAGCCTAACCATGAGTAAACACATCTAATTTAATTTATTATTAATGTGATACAGTTTTAAAATAAAACTTTACACATTCACATGTTTTAGAGAAGGAACAAATATATAAGAGAAAAATATATAAAAATAAAGTAAAATTCCTTATACCAAATTAATTTCCCTCAATCTGCAGTTTCTTACTATAGATAACTGCATCACCCTAGCAAGAGTGCATATTATGTCTAAGTAGACTACTTTAACAGCCTCTTGCTAGGCACCACCAAGAAAAATCTAGCCAAATGCAATTATTGCAAAATAAAGCTCTGGGTTTCAACAAAAAAAAGGACAACACGCCACAGTCCAGGAGAGAGGCACACTGGCTACCCATACACTCCCACTTTAACTTAAAAAAACCTGTCTATTTAACAAATCCTAACCTCGCATGGCCAATGAAACTGACTTGCTGTAACTGTATAACATTGTCAACCCAACTTGCTGTAATCAGAATCTATTTTGTCCTATCACTTGATGATTTTGCCCTGTAACCACTACAACACTGAACCTACGCTGTGATACCTCTGGGTTTGGGCATATAATCAAATACAATAAATACTGCATTGAGGTATCTCGCATTGCATGCGCCCTGTACCCCAAGCATCCAATGCATCTTTTGGCATTAACACTTCTCCACTATAGCGTGAGCTAGGACTGCCCTCTGCGATAGTACGCAACCTCGCTCACCATCAGCCCACACGCTCTGTCTCTCGCCCAACTACAAACGTTAACATTAACCATATTATAACCGTTGCCCTTAATGTGCAGTTACTTCAACCAGATCTCACCATTGCGCTTTACCACCCCCTGCACCATGTACATCGCCACAAAGGACATCCGACTCGCCTTTGTAATCAAGCCAAGAATCGGTGTGGCCGTGCGCTACAACTGCGGGTGCACCCCCACATGCGTCCAAACACTGCACCTGGCTGTTTCTGTGTTATTACCATGCGCGCTGCTTTAATGCCTGTGATTGAGTCAGTGCTCTTTATGATCGCCGCAACTTGTACTGTAAGTCTCTTTTCTGCTCTTTGCATCTCTACTGACATTACTGTGCTGCCTTATTCCCTGTGATTTACCTTTAAAAATGATTGCTGCCTATCTTGTGCTTACTCCCAACCCCGTTCATCTGCAAATACATCAGAAACAATGTTGTGATTATGCCTGAAGTGATTCTGTCACCATACATAGTCAACATACTACAAGGCAGACCCTTCCTCTGGGTATCCTGGACTCTTATATGTATATGCCAATTTGTATCGTGCGGCCTAAGGATTGTGATTATTGTGCTGCATTAGGATTGATTTGGTTTCTGTCACATAGATGACCCAATGATCAGTATGCTACCATACTTGCACCGAGCCATTAAGAACTGACTCAGGAACCCAACACCTCATCACTCAAGTCCATATCTGCCTGTGTACTTGCCTTCACTTGTGGGTGTACCTCACCACCAACCTAAACGAGCCACTCAAGAGCTCACAAACTGCGCCACAATATTCCTCACCATGTCTACGCGCTTCTCAATAACATACATTGTCTAGGATCAGCCTGGAGCACAATTCCTAAACTAACATGCCCCTTTTCCCCTCAAAGCACCATCACATTCTCACATACCCCACCATCTAAGGCACTCTGACAACAAGCTACCTCCTAGAACTAAAGTCACTTGAGACAACACATACACCACCACTCATTCCATTCCCAAAGAAATTCACTCCATCTGCAGAAGGGACAGACCCACAGCCAAAGGCAGAGGTGTAGTCATCATAGCCAAAACCTCCCTAAACATGAGGGGCACCCATCACATCTGTTAAAATGTCCCTGAATGTGAACACTGCACTAAACGGTAATCCCTTCTACAGACCACCAGGGCCCATACTCTTTTTCAGAAGTGTTATCCAAATCCACATATTCCAAACCCCATTGGGTGATTTTCAGCCTAGGGTATCGCAAACCTTCAGACAGAAAAACCTTAGCCAACACCATGTCTGCCCTTGGACTTACTCGTAGGCTCCTCAAGGCCGCATCCTTGATGGCACGCTGACATCACTGCGAGTCCACCATCTCTTCTGATTCACCCTGCCCATGGTCTGATCACTACCTTGTTACCTTTTTACAATTGAAATGCACACCAATAGGAACCTTAACACGAAATTAAAGAAAGAAGCCCCAACCAAAAACAACCTAATGCCTTTACTACAACCTTTCATAGAAACCAGAAGCAAGAACAACCAAGACCTAACCACCATGGCACAGCACTACAGTGACACCATACTGGCAGCTATAGACAAGCTGGCACCCCTTACACTTGCAAAGCCGAACCACCCGTGCATCTCACGGGTGGTTCACCCCCAAACTCCAGAAGCCTCCTGGAAAATGTCGCCCTCCGAATGAAACCTTCCACAAGGCAGCCAAAGACTACAAAACACAAATCCTCAAAGGTAAAAGTGCACTGTTCAACGACAGTACAGCCAAAGCAAAATCGAATTAACTATTCCTGATCCTTGGAGTTAAACCCCCCCCTAAACCGCCCCTTGTGGAAAACTGTAATAAAGATACCAGCTGGTCCCTAGACATTCAGAATGCTCTTGGGTAAAATCGCGCAACTTCAGGCTAAAATGGCTGCAAAAAAATAAACTTCAGTAAACCCTGCAGCTACAGTCAACCAACCTAAACCCACTAATGACCCCAATACCCACCCCCTCCATGGTCAGCATGATGGAAGTCCTGCAAATCCTCTCGAGCTTAAAACCATGCCATGTGCCAAGGGGACCTGTGTCCATCCTTAGGACTGCGCACCCCAACTTACCCCTTTCATCACCAATCTTTTATAAATGTTAATTCCATAACAATTGTCCCAACAGACCTCAAAACACCTGGGTTCTACTACTCTTCCGACCCATAACTGTTCCATTTTTAATAGACAAAATTCAGAAATCTGGAAGATAACAATATTCTGGGTCTTGGGCAATTGGGCTTCCGCCCGGAATATGAGACAAACAGCCCTACTAGATGTACAAATGGATGACCTGAAAGATTAAGGGAAGCTCACCTTGCTCCACTTTTTTGGATCTCTCGGCTGCTTTTCTGGTAGACCACAATATCCTCTGCAGCCACCTCGGTTCAGCCGCTCCAGTCTCTCCCAGTGCCACCCTCTGGATAGGGCCTTCCTTTCCGAAACAATGAGGGCCTTTTCATCCAAGGCAGAGCCGGCACCCACCCAGTCAAGGTTCCTGCATTGTCTCCCACTTTGTACAACATATTTACAAAGCTACTGTTTGACCATATTGATGGCCTGGGCATCACCTACGCCAACTATGCAGATGACACCAGGTCCTCATACCCATCACAAGAGATCATGTCAGTGACACCCACACTCCTGGATGGAACATCATGAGTTGTCTCAACAACAAGACACAAGTTGCTTCTCATAGGACCTCAACTCCAGCTTGCTACTCAGCACTGTATTTCAATGCTTTAACATTGACGGTGATGGCAACATTATCCTAGTGTCAAATCGGGTAAAAACATTGGGGTTCTACTCTTCACCTTAGCAAACAAAGTGAATGCCTCTGCCACCTTATACGCATGCAAACTCATCAACCCCTAAAGACCCTCTCTCTGGACAGCTGCATCACGCTGGCCATAGCATTGGTCCTTGCCTGCTAAGACTACTGCAATAGTCCTATATGCCGGCACCTCAACATACAATATTCATAAACTCCAGGTGCTTCAAAACAACGCCACCAGAGCAGCTTTAAACACCCCCCCCCCCCCCAAGCCCCCTTCAGATCAGCCCACATTTCAGCAACTATGCTTGCACTTGACTAGTTACCCATCCAAGAACGGATCTGGTTCAGAACACTCGCGCTGACGCACAAGTGTATTCAGTGTTGTCCCGGCCTACTTGCCAGACAGAATCTGCCTCGTCAACCCAAATATAAGCTTCAAAGAGCTGGGGACAGCAGCTTCCGCTCAATGGCCAGCTCTGGAATGCCCTACCAACCCATTGGAGAGCCCAGGAATCATTCTGGATTTTCCGTAAGCCGCTCAAAATCCACCTGTTAACACACACACACTATGCAAATAACTGCTGCATATCTGTATCTATGTTTCTGTGTATTAGTGACTAGAAAAATGTCCAACACTGCAAAATGTAGAATTGTAAATATATATGTACAAATGTAACAAATTGGGAGATATTCCCAGGTGCTTTTGGGCTTAGCACGCTATATAAGCAACAAATGAATTATACCCACTGCCTTCTCAAGCCATACCCCATCTCATTCTGCTGTTCCATACCCAATCTTTACTGTTGAATCATTCAATAGCCTAGTAGTATTCACTGCTGTTCCATGCCCCCTGTCTTGCAATAGCCTAGCACCCACTGCCGATACATGTCCTAGCCTTGCACAAACGGCTGACTCCTGTATGCCCCCATACCACCACCCCTCCCACCACCAAAGGTATTCCCATAGAACAAAACCAATGCACGCCAAGATCAGCATCCCAACATAATGGCCACCCATACCAGAAGACCTCCCAAAAAAACCCTCAACCTGGCCCTAATCAATGCTCGCTCACTCCCTGCACACGCTCTAGATATCGTGACCTAACAATGAATGACCTACATGCATTGGCTGTTACAGAAACATGGCTACACGCAGCCTGGGGCCCTGCCCTAGCATTGGCCCTTCCCCTGACTACACTTTTATTTTTATAAGTGAAAGACTCCTCGCCTAAGGGACTGCATTCATAGCAAAAAAAAACACCTGCGCATCAGGCAACTCGACCTCGCTCAATGAATCCTGCAACATCCTTTCACTAAAATAATCACTCTGACCAACACCATCATGAGCCACATAATCAACCTCCTGGAGCCACCAACACCTTTCAAAGAAGACCTCCTCCAGACACTAAGTCACAACCTCAAACTCTCCTCTCCAGTAACACTCCTAGGTGACTTCAACCTTGGACTCAATGACCATACAGACCTTGAACCATCCTTTCGCCCATTCACTTCTTGCTGTAGGCATAACCCTATGCATATCAAAGGACGAACACTTGACTGGCAAGTCAGCCTCAATTGCAACATCGCTATTACCCATGGTTTGACCAACATATAATCACCTTTGCCATCCCTGTGGTAAACCAGTCAACCCCTTCCTGCTCCCCTCCCAAGCGACTACCACCATCTCTGGCCTGTAATTCAAGAAAACACACCACTTAATCCACTCACGTTTGAACCCATCTGCACTTCAGACCCCCAAGCACTACATGCTTCAATTCCTAGACCTGGTTTTAGCTTGGTTATGGGTTTCCCCTCCTAATACTAGGATTTACAATTGGGTCTTCAGCAGAAGACCCCAGTGTCAGGGTGTGTACCCTTAGACTTAGGTTTTCTTGATTGCCGCAAGCTTTGAGAATTACCAGTCCTCCGAGGCCTAGATGGTTGGTTTCCAACTTGTCTATCTGCTTCTTCCTCAGAAGCGGTGTGTGTCAGAGACTTTTAAATTGAATCGAAATGGTGGAGCATGGTTTGTGCTCCCAATTCCTTAAGGCTAGTTTTAGATTTGCCTTTGTTAGTGGTTGCCCTACTAACATAAGGATTTGAGGGGGATCCTCTGAGAATTCCACAGATTAGAGTTCTTTCTTGAAATGGAGACCTAGAACACCTTTGCAGCTCTCCTGTAGGAGTAGTTGGAGCCCCAGGCTTTTTTATTAGGCCAGTAAAAAAGCTATAGTTGAACTTCTTCTTTTTCAGGCTTGGAAGTTTCCTTCTAGGCACTTTGATGTAATCGAACTTCCAACCTCTTAGGTTTGTTAAATACCTTTACATTCATCTGGATCACCTCTACTGTAGGAGTATCCAGCTTTAGGAACCCCTTCCACTGTAAGTGGGGTTTCAAGTGGTTCAGCCACTTCAGATTTAACTGAAGGGGTCTTTAGTCTAAAGGACATACCACACAGGGTGTGTGACAGGAACACCAAGGTTCTTGTTAGCCCTAGGAATTGCCTCCACAGCAGGGAGTCGGGTTTTGAGATTCAAGGACCCCCTCCGTTGTTTGTGAGGTTTCAGAGGGACTTGACTTGGACAAAGTTACTGCACAATTTTGTAAATTGAACAGGAACACTTAAATTCTTATGGTTAACCACTTCCTTAAAGAGGTTCTAACACCTCCGTGTTCACTAAAAGTGGGGTGACCTGAACCATGGCAATATCACGCCAGTAGTAGGACAGAAGAATTTACGTTTATGGCAACTGGTTGACATCACTATATGTTGGATTTCAAGAGGCTCAATCACCTTAGCAGTAACTAAAGGTATGGTTAGAGGAGTTACCTCTAGCTTTGTCAGCCTAGGGGCTTGAGTGACTCTATTCCACTAACCAGCCTGCCTCCCCACCCCCACATCCCTGGGCCTCCTCGGGGTTCCACAATTCACTCGCTACACAAATGCCCCACACATTACCAAGGCATGAAATAAGCAGTGTTGCATGCATTTCTGTAGGTTTGCTAATTAAATTGGCACTTGTATAGCAAAGCTATTGATGAAAACACTCCCCTCTTGCCCGCGGGGCTCCCTCCACCCTCCTTTCTGTGCAAGTTCATTGGGGCTAGCAGAGAGAGTGCAGGCAAAGTATTTTTCTTATTCAAATAATTGCAAACCAGAAGTAATCGGGGTGATAACTATATCCTGCCTGGCAAAGATGTATGTTTTTTTTAAATTGTATTTTTTTAAAGACAGTCCTGAAATTCCATTCCTTACTTGTTTTGCATAAATACAGTATAGCTACTGCAAAAAATACTGCATTGCTTAACAGTGACTGTTGTGCATCTAAATATAGTGTCAACTAAACTTCATTCTGTTGGGGAAGATGCATCGCTTTGACGTCAACACTTTACATAATCACACGGCCAAGTGCTGTTGATGGAGCAACCAGTTACCTGCATCTGTGCAACTGGTTCTCAACCCATGAGATGATCATTGACATTGTATCTTGGCTCCTTGTTGCTTTATTCCAGCTACCGTGAGTGTGAGATGGCCACAAACTACAATATTCCATAGTTCTGCCCGCCACGCCATCCACTCTTGCTTATTCTCTTACCATGCCTTTCTTACATATGCAAGAGGAAAGAAAGTATCAACAGTAAGGCACACAAGTGACCGCAAGGCGTTGCAAAACAACTATCTAATCCTAAATCTCCAGATGGCAGCAAGCTAGGACAATCCAAATAACACAGTACTCCTAGTGTCTTGTCAAAATGAAAGGGCTTATACTAAAACTACTGCCAATCCTTGCCTCTTTATATAAATAGTGTGGGTACCATGTTAAAAAGTGTCCACAAATGATGTCGGGATGTTCAGGCTGTTGGTCTGCTTTCCCCATGTGATAAGGCGGTACACTCTAGCTTAGCAGTGTCTGGCTTCTCTAGCACGAGGATACAGTTCAACCATTGGCATCGGGACCTTCCATGCCCAAGCCTCTTTCTGAGGCATCTTGACTTTCACTATTCACCCCGGATTCCCCCTCGGCTGGGCTCGGGTTCCTTTTATAGAACGTTCATAACTTTAAACTTTTTTTAATTGTTTTTTTTAAGCTGATCTTCCTCCGCCCGGCTAGGATCAACTCCAATGCGATTTCAACTTTGAAGACTTTTGAATGTGCCCAGGGTTTTTATTTTATTCTCAGGTTGCAGAAAGGTTAAAGGAAATAAAAATGTTAACAGGTTCTCAGAGCATGTAAGTAACTTCCAAAATCTTGCCTCAACACAAGTTATCGCCTCCGATGGACAGACAATAATCGGTCAATTGACTAGTCTTCAGGGAGGAAGGACAGTCCATATGTCAATTGGAGAACAGTGTATGGAGCTGAAGCCCTTCGTAGTTTAGATGATCACTGTAGGGTCACAAGCTGTATGTGGAAAGCAAAGTTGAAATCCACTGCAAGTCTACTGAGAAGAGCAAAGCTGAGTAAGTGCCCCATGTCTAAACAGTACCGTTTGCAACTTGTCCAGCTGGATTCTGTCCTGTTGCAGTGATGCACATCCTGGGTCCCTGAGCTTCAGTCGTGGGGGGCAAGAGGGAGGATGTCTGCAGGGCTCAATTTGGAGGTCTGCAGCTAGGGGCTCTTTTCAGAACAGTGGCACTTGCGCTTAGTAAATGGCACCTCCGCAGATCTTGGGTGGCTTCCTGGAGTCCTGCGCTCTGGTGAGGGGACTCGATCTCTGGTCGTCCTGCCTTTGGAGAGTCCCTGGGAGACTCCTGGAGCTTCTTGTTGAAGTGCAGACATTGCACTTGGCTAAGGATTTCTCAACCTCTGGCACTCAGTTACTGCGGCAACAAAGGAGTACCAGCAGTCGCGTAAGATGGTCCAGTGGAGTTCATCTCGGTTAGTTGGTCCCACTAACGCAAGGGAAGAAGTTGTCCTCAGAAAAGTGTTTCCGCACAGGGCTTCACCGGGCAATTCAAAGGTTCAGGAGGATACCGCAAGCTTTGTTCAGTTTTGTGCTTCCGAGTGGGTGACTCTACCTCTAGTCCCAAAACCTTCGCCTTAAGCGGTTCTCCTATTCCTGCACAGCCTAGGCTGTCGGGGTGGCTGTCCTGAATGAACAGCCAGCCAATCGGGACTAGTTGCATTCAGGCACTCCTAGAGACAAGGACAGGAGTTTTAGGAACCTCCCTCACTTCCAGAGGCAGCGACGCCCGCCAAAAGCAAAACTAAAAGGGCTCAAACCTGGCTTGGCGTGCAGAGTAAAACCCAAGAACCTCAACTAAAAAAATGGCAGACTGGGACCATTTTGACAATCGTGGTCAAAGCTCAATGGGCACAGCCATTGGCCATTTAAGTAGTGAGGGTAACGCAGGGTTCCGTTAGAGTTGTATACCTGTGGGTTGGGATGTTGCTGGTTCCTCGTGGGCCGATTCATTTTGGTGTTGCGCTGATCCAACTGTATCCTCTGAGTATAGTTTGGATTGGTGGGTGCGTCTTAACCTAATCTTCAGGTGTGGGACTGGGTGGGTGATATCTAATCTTAGGTGATCTTGTATGACCCTGGTGGGTTAAGGCTTTGAATGGTTCAGAAGTAGTCTGGCTGCAGTGTTTTCAATGCTTTGTTTTAGAGAGTTCGGGCGTGCCTAGGTATAGGCTATTGGCGTAGTCTACTTTGGACATGACGAGAGTGATGATTGTGGTTGTTCTGTTGGTGAATGATAGGAATGGTAAGATTCTCTTTGCCGCTCGCAGGAAGAAGCATTTCTTGAGGAGAGCGTTCTTTTGGCTCTAGCGTGACATTATTGTCCATTGTTCATCAGAACCCCCAGGTTTTTTTACAATCGGCGCTGGGGCTGTCCCGAGTTCCTTGGCCAAGGGATGAATGTTTTTTTTATTTTTTAAAATTTTGCCTGGGTTGATTTTGAGGCAGTTAAATTCATCCAGAAGAATACATCGTGGAGGCAGTTTTCTAGCGTTTTTCTTTCTGGGTTGTCTTGTTTTTTTGAAGATGTCGGCGTAGTTGTCGCAGGTGAGGCCGTGGCTTTTGATGATTCTGTTCAACATCTACAGGTAGATGTTGAATAGTAGTGGGGAGAAGGATGATCCTTGTGGTACCCCACAGGTGGAATCACTCGGGCTGGATTTGAACGGTTTCATCCATACGGTTTCCGTTCTGTTTGTTAGGAAAGATTTGATCCATAGTAGGGCGGTGTCTTTATTCCAAGTCCTTCTAGTCTCATTATGAGGGTGTCATGGTCGACTGTGTCAAATGCTGCCGATAGGTCTAGGAGTATCAAGGCAGTGCTGCTGTCCGAGTGAGTCTGTTTTTTTTTTTTTTTTTTTTTTTTTCTCTTCCCCCCCTCCCCCCCAGATCGTCTGATATTGAGAGTAGAGCTGATTCCGTTCCTCTCAGTGGTCTGAAGCCAACTTGTGCCTGGTCTAGTAGGCCGTTCTCTTCTAAAAACCTCTTGGATTGTTTTGTATATGTACGTTTCGAGCAGCTTGGCTGTATACTGGATGTTGGAGCTGGGTCTGTAGATGGAGAGGTCCTCTGTTTCGCGCTGTATCGTTGAGTAGTGGCCTGATGTATGCAGTTTTGAAGGCTTGTGCCACCTTCCCAATTGTGATGGAGTGGTTGAGGACGTTCCTGTGATATTCCATGGGCATTCCTTGTTTAAGAATAGATTTGTATATGTCTGGTGGGCAGGGACCCGAAGGTATTGCTTGCAGTCGCCAGTTTGACATGTCTCCTCTGATATTTCTGGAAAGCTTTGTAGTTTGTTTGGGTGCTCCTACCGGGTGTGGGTTGGGGTTGTGGTCTGATCGGACGGTCTGCTTTGTATGGTTTGTTGGATGTTGGCGATTTTGTTTTGAAGTGGTCTGCAAGGTCATTGCAGATCTTCGCGGATGGAGTTGGGTGTGTTACATCCTGGAGGATTTTTGATTTCGTTTATGATTTTTGAAGACTTCTTTTTGGCTGTATGGTGCTTTGAAGACTCGGTTGTAGTAGTGTTTCCTCTTTGCTTTTTGTATTTCCTTTTGTAAGCCTGGTTGTGTTGTAGGAATTTTTGTTTGCTGCGTCGTTTTTGTTTTTTCTTCAGTTTTTTCTTTTCATGGTGCTGAGTAGTGGGGTGAACCATTTTGCTCTTGGCCGTTTAGAAGAAGCAAAGGGTTTTTCTTTGGCGATTGTCTATAGTAGATATAATCCAGGAATGCAGCAGGCTTAACTTTTTGTCCAGGTCATATTCTTCCATGAATGTTGGGTGTGGTTTGTTTAGCTCCAGGGGTTCTTTAGGTTGAGTTTTTGATGGTTCGCCAATCGTTTTCGTTGTTTTTTTCGGTTGATTGCCTTGTCATTTTGATTACGAAGGGGATGATGAGGTGGTCGCTCCAGGGTATTTGAATTGGGGTGCCGTGGTGAGGAGTAGCGTGTTAGCGACTATTGCGTCAAGTGTATGCCCTGCCAAGTGGGTTGCTCCTTTGACTAGTTGTTGTAGGTTCATTGCTGCTAGTTGGCTGGTTAGCGGGTTTTTGTATGGTCATGTTTTCTCTTTCAAAACCAGGTGTCTCCTAGGACTATCAGGTGGTTTGTGTTTGATGGCTAGGACGGTGATTGCTTTTGTGAAGGAGTCGACGAAGGTTGCATTGTAGGTTGGTGGTCTACGGAAATAGCCCTATTGGATCTCAAAATCCAGATGGACTCCATTAGAGATTCAGGCAAACTGTGTATCATCCTCCTAGACCTCTTTGCAGCGTTCAACCTTGTGGATCATGATAAACTCTGCAATACCCTAGCCAAAGACTTCAACTTTTCCATGGATGCTACCATGTGGATTAAATCCTTCTTAGCTGACCGTATCTCCAGTGTCTATAGGCAAAGGCTTCTGACCCTATCCCCGTTTCCCCCGGGGGTACCCCAAGGTTCTTGCCTCTCCCCTACACAATGCTTATACGAAGCTCCTGCTCAGCGCTGTACAATATGGGTGTCTCTAAACTAACTTTGCAGATGACACCCTGATCCTCATCCCGCTCTCAGAAAACTATACCCATGACACCCTACTCATTAACAATATCTACGCGATCATCCAAATGCCTCATCAACATTGATGGCACCATGATACCTGTCTTGAAACAAGTAAAAACGTTAGGAGTTTACCTGGATGCCAACTATGAACATCCTCCACCGCAAAACTAATTGCATTAAGCAGACAATTTCTCACCCCCGTTAATAGCGTCACCTTGGCCGGAGCTCTAATATTGTCACGACTCGATTATTGTAATGTACTACTGTTAGGCACCTCCAAAATCAAACTTCAACTCGTACAACACAAAGCCCTAAGAGCAGCCCTTGGCATGAGGAAATCTGACCACATCTCCAAGACTAGAAGAGAGCACCACTGGCTACCAATTGCAGAAAGAATTGTCTTCAAAACTCTGTATTTCCTACAAATGCCAACAGGGCTCAGCTCCCACATACCTTCATAAAGTTCTGCAAAAAAAACTGCCCTCAGATCCCACAACCAGCAACTCCTGGAAATCCCCCGATTCAAGAACACCAAAGCAGGCGGCGGCAGCAGCAGCTTTAAATACCTAGCCCCTTGGAATTCCCTCCCAACATCATTAAAGCAGAAAAAACACTCAAAACATGGCTTTTCAAATAATATGAAGACCATAACCCTGAGTGCCTAAAAATATATCTGCAACCTTCTCACATGTTTAAATATGGAACTATACTTGTGATCACCATACTAGATAAAGAATGGCTAGATTGAATTAGCTCTAACCTGCTGTGTAACCATGTGTTTATTCTGTATGTAATCTTGAAAAAATGTGGTGTAACCTGGGATGATTCTGTATGCAATCATGAGTATCCCCTGTAACCATGTGATTATTCTGTATGCCATCCTGAAAAATGTAACCTCGCCGTGATACCCGAGGGTCTGGGCGTGAATACAATAAATCAAGTTTGTTTGGGGTGTTACTGCTATTCGCATTTATCGAGGATTAGTAGGTCTTCCAGTTTGATATCCAGGGTTTCCTTGTGGATGATTGCCAGCCCTCCCCTCTTTTGGTTTTTCTGTTTGGACGCATTTGAAGTATTCAGGCAAGCAGTTGCTGATGGTGGTCTTGTAGTTGTCGTCTAGCAAAGTTTCTGTTACAAATAGGATGTCGATTCCCTCCGTCGCAGAGCAGATCGTATATCTCAGTGGCATGTTTGGACATTGATCTTGCATAGATGAGGTTGCAGTGGATCTTTTTGGTGTGGTTTTTGCTTGTTGGATGTTCCTTGTTTTGGTTTGTGGTTGTTTGATTGCGGTGCATCGTTGTTGGTGTTGATTGGGGGTGGATGAGGATCCGCGAAGGCTGAATCTTCATTGCACGAGGGTGTTTGAGGATCAGCGGAAGCTGCCTCTTCATTGAAGCGAAGCTTGGCTGTTTCGTGGTGTTGCTTCTCCGTTTGTGCTGGTCCGTAAAGGCGGATTCTTCGTTTAATTGATCAGTTAGGATCTTGTTTGGGTTGTTGCTTATAAGATTGTCGTCATGTCAGTATGGTGTGGTTGTTGAGGGTGTCCTTCTGGTCTTGTGATGTATTTGGTCGGACTCTAGCTGCCGCCTTCTTGGGTGTTCCAGTCTTTTTCCCGGTTGTCTCGGATTTGTGTCTTGATGTCTGTGTCGTAGGTATGGTGTGAGATATAAGGAATTTTCCCTTTGGACTTTTGTTGTGGTTTTTGGCGTTGCATTTCCTCTATTTGAGGTTGGTGCTACAGTGGTAGGTTGGATTTGTGTGCCTGTGTCCAGTGCGGCCTTGTCTTGTGTCCTTTCTTGGTGTCCCTTTCTGGCCCGGGGCATTTTTAAGCGGGCCGGAGGGGGCAGTGGTGCTGGCTAGTTTTGGGCACAAATTAAATTAAACCCAGAGATAAGGCTTGCCTCACGCCGGCTTCCTCTCTGTGGATGGAAGAGCCTGTGTGAGCTGGCAGCCAAGGGCTCGAGGCCCAGTGAGGGCGCAGATGGGTGGGTTACAATGGGCGGGAGGGGAGTGGGAGACAAACCAGGAAGAGGGTGCGGGGATGCTTCTGGGGGCCTAGTTTTGGGGCTCCAGGGGTGGGGTGGGAGGGAGAAGGTGCTGGGGGGGGGGGAGAAGAAAGCTAGTGGCGGGGGTCACCAGAGGGCCAAACTCAGGAAGCTGGCCCAGGGGAAATGGTCACAGGCCATGGCACTCACCTACAGGCGCTCTGGGCCAGGAAGCTCGGGGGCACTGCTCAATCAGGCGCCAAGGGTGTTTGGAAAGTTTCACTGTGAATGGCCGGCAGCTGTTTTCCAAACAAAATGTATTTCTGGTTTCCTGTGCCATGTACAGAAGGGATATATATATATATCTTTCTCTCTTTCTCTCTTTCTCTCTTTCTCTCTTTCTCTCTTTCTCTCTTTCTCTCTTTCTCTCTTTCTCTCTTTCTCTCTTTCTCTCTTTCTCTCTTTCTCTCTTTCTCTCTTTCTCTCCCCCCCGATCTGTTGCAATGGGTAAATGCATTTCTCCTAGTACTTGGCTCTAGTTTGGAAGGCTTGGCGCATCTCACTAATGTAGTAATTCTGCGGTAAACCAAAATGCTGTAGTGATGCTCGTTTTCGGTCTTGGTACTCGTTTTGTTCTTGGGTACACTTTCTGGTGACATTTGCTATCAAATGGAGTTGTTTGCTAAATCAAATTCTTGATTAGCAATCAATTTCTGAACTATATGCCTTTCTTGGCAGGTGTTGCATGGGTCAACTTTGGTGTGCGCTTTTCCTCAACCTGTATCGAGGAGCAGGAGCCCAACATAGTGAACTCACTTATTTGGCTTTGGAGGTCCTTGACCCAGTAAGCAAGTGTCAAAATCCTCATGTAAAACTGTCATCGTCTTTGCTGGACAAGCTTTTTAAATGTATAAAGCGTAATGATTTCATGTTTACATAATTACGTGGAAGTTTCAGAATGCTTTGTATTAGCCCTTGTTTCTTCAAAGGTAGCGGTAGCTTCAGTGCTGGTGTCTGTGCTTTTCAAGCCAGCATAACTGGTGCGGGAATAGCATAATTAAAACTAAATGAGTCTGTTTAGCGTGAAGTAATATCAACCAAAGATTTTGCCTTGAAACAAATGTATTGTTTAACTGGGTATACTAGCCACTCTTTCATTTTCCTTATTGGGTAGTTGCTGCAGATGTTGGATTATCAGTGTTATATTTTACCCTTTTCCTCACCCTTCTTTAGGTCGTGTATATTATTTCAATCACATGACAAACGCTAGCCAGTGGGAAAGACCCAGTGGCTGTGGTAAAATGGATCAAGGAGAGCCAACAAAAGTCCGCTGTTCACACCTATTGGTCAAGCACAACCAGTCCAGGCGGCCGTCGTCATGGAGGCAGGACAAGATCACCCGTACCAAAGACGAGGCAGTGGAGCTCATCAATGGTAGGTTACAGAAAAATCTAGTTATTGACACTATAGCAGTGTTGCATAGGTAATTGCTGTGCAATTTCTGTAGGTTTTCTAATTGAACTTGCTCTTGTTTAGCACAGCTAGCTACTTAAATCCCTTATTCAGTAAAAGCACCATGTATGTGGACTGGGAGCAGACGATTGTTAACCACTAGCAAATCAACCACTAGCCTGTGAAAACTGCAGTTTTCTGGGCGAGTGTATGACCTTATGGGACTTTCTGATCTGGGAAGGCAGGAAGAACGTAAACAGTATGGCCAAAGAAGATCTTCTGGTGTGGCCATTTTAGAGCAGTAGCCACATTCAGTAGCCATACACACGAAACACTAAAGTTAACTTCGAAATAACACAAACGTAACACCAGCTTTAATTTAGGCACATAGATGTATTCCCGAGTGATCTGCTCTGTGCATGGTAAAAAGACGAAATGGGAAATCTAGTTTCATAGCATAAGACTTTCTCCAAATGAGCAAAAGGCCAACGGTGGAAAGCTGAAGGCTTCACTTGCCTGTAAACTCGACAGGTGCAAAAGCAAAATGGCAAGTTGCTGAAAGAGAAAGCTTTCCTGTATATTGGAAGCTATGTTGGGTTTTTGTGAGTAGGAAGAGTAGTGGAGAGGGAAGAGGTGGGAATGTAAAGAGTTGAGATGGTTCTGAGCGGAGGGGCGAAGTAGGAGGGAGTATTGAAGCAGCAATAATGGATACTTTTTCTGAACCTTGTTGTCTTTACCCCTACCTGGGACACCTGGCTGGAAGCACCAAGGGAGTTGAGGATGACCCGCGATCTGGTCATGTGATCGCCTAGTCATCAGTGGTTGGTCTCAGATATTGTCCCTTGTTGCTGGTGGGATGAGGGGATTTCGTCCAGATTGGTGCTCCAGAAAGGAGATTCTTGTGGCCTTCAGCTGGAGATGCTATTATCTGGTTTATAAAATGGATAAGGTGAAGGGCAGAACTGACTAGTGGAAACCTGCGCGATGGGTCTAGGCTTGCTTGCACCTTCTCATCCTAAAAAGATGTTAACCTGATCACGGTTAGAAATGCTATGCAAAGCAGCCTTTTTGGTGTGAAATTTCACTTTTTTTTTTTTATTTTTTATCCTTGTGTAGTAGCATATGCTGGTAAAAGCAGAACATTTAATTTTCAACTGCCCCTCCTAATTTTAAAGCATCTTTTCATTCATGGCGGTCTTTATTTTTGCCTGTACTGTATGAGTGTTCTTCTTTTGGGGGTGTATTCTGCTCACTGACTCTTTTCTCCACCTCCTTAAACAGGCTTCATTCAAAAAATCAAATCTGGAGATGAGGATTTTGAGGCACTAGCATCCCAGTTTAGTGATTGCAGCTCCGCAAAAGCAGGTGGAGACCTGGGTCACTTTGAGAGAGGTAGGTCCAACTCATCCAAATTGCATTACATTATTGGGTAATAGTTGGGCTGCACAGCCAGATGCCTGATAAATGTGCTGAGGTATGGGTGCTTTACTTGGGTGTTCTTGATAGGTTTCTGGAAGGTTTTTACTGATCAAGTGCATATTTAATCCTTGTGGTGCATATCCTTGACCCATTGTGTGAGTTGTTTAGCTGGGGACCAATGAGGCCAAAGTTGGCTATGGCGGGGGTTGAATTTGAGGTGTGCCTCCAGGAATGGATGATGGGTAGGTAATCGCTGTGACTGATGTCCTGTGGGCTTTTTACTCATGTACAAAAGTATATATAATCATTGGGATTTTATGGGATCGGGGGTCGTCAGGATGCTGGTGGGACTCCACACGAAACTTGAATGCAACATGTTCTTCTGGACAGCCCGGTCCTTGCCCCAGAACAGTAAACCAATCAGGACCACGCCAAAATCTCTTCCTGTTGGTGAGGGAGAGGAGGATGCAGTGGTCGCCTGTCAAATGCAGCTGAGCGGTCAAGGACGAGGCAGGAGTTGCAGCTATCCATGGTTTGGAGGGCGGCATTCACCACTGTAAAGATGCTATACACTTTGAACCCTGAAGGATGTGTTGGAATTCTGGCAGGCGGGTTTGTAGTGCATTCCAATCTTTTGCAGATAAACTTGAGGTTTGTAGTGGGACAATAGCTGAGCAGGCAAATTTGGTTGTAGGGGGTTGCATGAGGCTGGGATTGAAGGTGCCCAGGCATGACCCATCAGTGAGAAGCAGTAATGATGGTGGGGAATGTGAGTGCTGGCTCCATCAATGGTTTTGGGGGGGTGGGGTGTGGGGTATGGATGAATCGACATGTCATGTTTAATGAGGGAATTTGTGAAAAAGGTTTGAACCCAGACAGTTGAAGATCAAGCCTGTGTGATGGGATCCAGTGGGTCTTCGTGTAACAGCTTAATATAACTTTATAAGAATGTTAGTGGTACAAATATCCTTTAACATTATCACCACCGGTGGTCACCTGGCGCTCTGGTGGCTCTGAAAAAGTGAGGGGGGGGGGTGAGTTGGAATGAGCTGGAAAAGTGCAAGATAGCAATGATGTGCCGTTGGCAGCCTCAGCCCGGTGGGTCCGTTGGCTGGGCTTAGGTGTTGTTGTTTGCTGTTGTGCAGGTCTGTGTGGGTTTTGTTGTTGCAGTGAAGTTTGTGCAGTTTTCTGTGTTTTTGTGGTTGTTTGGTTGGAATTTGAGAGGTGTGTGCAGAGGGATGAAAATGTTAGTGGATTGGTTAGTTGGCATTGCTGTGCTTGCAGTTATGTCTAGGTGTGGCGCCTGCTATCATAAACTGTGAGCTAAGGTTATGACTTGTGCTAAGTGTGGCACATGCTAACAACCATAATTCTGTCTAGATGTGACGCAAGCTGAGGTTAAGAATTCCATCCAAGTGTGCCACATGCTGATATTATTGCCCCTGTCAAATGGTTACACAGGTTGATCTTCACTGTTCTCTATAGGTGTAGCACTGGTTAACATTGGCTAGTATGTTAGTGCATGATGCAATGCAGCATTTACAGTCCAGCCAAGAATGGATTTGGACTGGTGGTCACTAATCACTCTAAGTATGCATGTTGTAGAACTACTTACCTCTCCATAACACAGATTGGCAAGGGCTTTCTGGTGTAGAGTAATTGCTCTACACCCCACCCATACCACACTTACAGTTTTGTTGGTTGCTGGCTTCCATTGCTTCGCCTGCAGACACCTGAAGACACATCTTGGAGTCGCCATTGTAGGAGCCGCCCTTTGCCTCGGGGCCCTTAGCCGCTGAGGCTGCACTGACAGAAGGCTGCCCTGGGAGGGTCTCAAGACCTAGATGAAGAGCCAATCGGTGTTGGTTGGTGGGGACAGGTCAGGAAGTGGGAGCCGGTCAGGAAGTGGGAGCCACGGACAATCTCTGCACATGCGGTACCTGCAGGCCCAACAGGATGTTGCAGTGAGGCAGGGCCTGGGTCTGTGGTGCGCCCACCTCAAAATCGCCAGCAGAATGGAGAAAAAGCTGCAGTGCCGGCCCTACGGCCTCCCTTGGTTCAGCTACAGATCAGCCTATCGGGGCATGGGAGAGGCGGGAACAGGTCAGGAAGCGGGAGCCACGGAAATCACTAGAAGAAATAAAGGAACTTGCCCGTGACACCTGGTGCCTTCGGAGGTGCTCTTTCACTTTCAAGACTTTATATGGTGCAGTGATGATGTGAAACACTCAAATTGCAGTTTGTTCTCAAGTAAGGGGGGGGGCGGAAGCATTTGCATTAGTTGTCGTATGTATGCCTGTTGTGGCTGTTTTCTTAAACAACCCTATTGGAAGCAAAGAACACTATGCAACTGCCAGCTACAAATGTTTCACAAATAAGCCAACAGTGTGCCCAGTAATAAATCAAACTATGCAAACCGCATCCTTTGCTGAAAGCGGATGGGTGTTTTCCTTTTTCCTGTCTAAAACAATCAGAATTTCAGTATAGTGTGTGAATTATGGGCTGCTATAAAATGTGACACTACAGTTACTCCGGTCAGATGGGTAGTGTCCTCTACACTGAACCTGTAGTCATCCAAGGATTCAACAGAAACACAACTAGAAGGTCTTGGAGAGGAGGAGGAGGGGGGGGGGTGAGAATTACCCAAGTGCATTGCTAATGTGTCCTTAAAGCATAAAAGGATTACTTTTTTTTAAATATAGCATCTATCCCCACATTTGAAGCTGGCAATCGATTGGGGGGGGGGGGAAAACCATAACTAAAATACTAGTAGTCCAGAAATTACTCCCTTTACGACTGGGCCATGGTATTTGTTTTGTTCTCATGCAGCAGTAATTGCCACTTCACCCAAAAATCCATCCAGTCTAAGGCCCTACTAAAGCTTGAATCTAGGTCATTTTTATTTTAGAAAAAGTACTCGCTCAGTTGTGTTGCAGGGCATCTTAGACAAGCGCCTTCTGCAATCCAACCTCACTGTGGTACTTAAAAGCAACATGCTATGGCTATAGTGTAGTGATTGTGCAGGAGAGGTGCAGGCGGGGGTGTTAGCAACTTGCACCGTAACCAAATTGAATTCTGATTCCTTAAAGCAAAGTGGTTTTCTGCCTTCTAGTGCTGAGAACCAACCTCCCAACCAATATAGTCTTGTTTTTACACTGGACCAATCCACTAGCATTTGGAGAGTGATCTCTCCTTCAGAGAACTCTATGCTTTTTGAAATCCTTAATTTGGGCAGAAATGTTTAGGTCCCTCATCATTTCCACAAGGTTGTAGGTAATGCAGTTAACACAACTCTTTGTACATACCTGCATTGCATAATTTAGTAGTGTGGACTGAGCAGTCAGGCTTATATTGGGAGGGTGAGAGGGCTGTAGATGGGTACAAAGAACCTGTGGCAATAATGTGGTCCAAAGGAACATGTATACACTGATGTATTGCAAAATAATGGTTTATTTTATATATACACAGTCAAATTCCTTAGAAAGGTAGGCACTGTGTCAAACACAATTATAAAACAAATCATACTTCCGTGTGCAAACCAAAATATAAATCTAATTTTAGAATACCAGTATTCAGATGAAGTTGGGTAGAACCTAGGGATACACGATTAGAAGGGAATTCTGCTAATCATGGGTAGTAAAATCATATATTCTTTTTTTAAAGAATGACCCTATGTAATTAAACGAAAGCAGTCCCTCTTGGTAAAACTGTCAGTTTCGGGAATAATATATACCAACAATGTTACCAGTAAGTACTCGCTGTCTTGGTCCAGCACTCTGGTGAGGGGACTTCAAGGAGTGGATTCTGGTCTCTGGCAGTACAGCAGGAGGTCAACCAAGTTTTAGCAAACTTCCTTTGGCATATGTTGCACAGCACTTGTGCTCGTTGTCATAGGGTATTGGTGTTTTGCAGCCCAAACAGGTCAGCTTGTCGTGGGATTGATCAAAATTGATTGGGGCCATCAGTCTATGGGCAGGGAGGACTCTGGTTGCATCGAAGGACGGCACAGGCAGCTGTTAAAACAGCGTTCATCTCTAGTAGCTGGAAGGGAAGTAGCTACATCAGTCTTGCTTCATATCTTCTGTTCCAGTGGCCGGATGCTCCGATCCAGTACAGATATACAGGAATCCACTCACCTCTGTAAACTCTCCCTGCAGTTTACAGAAGGGGTTGGGTGGCTGTCCAGTGGGGACTGATGCTAGCACAATATGTATTTTTCCTTTGCAAGTGTTTGAACTGTATTATGCCCTAATCTAGTGACTGTAGATGTTAATTCTATTAGAATGATACTTCTAATTTTTTTTTTTATACTTGAGTAATTTGTGACTCCCATTGAGGACCATTTACAAGCACACCACCTCTTGAGACTTGGCATCGACCGCTTGTCACTGCAACCTTGAACTGGATTGGCTACACCCCACCCCAATTCGATTTCAAAGGGCGCACAGAATAGATTTTCTTGAAACTGCTCCGATCACAGGCCTGTCATTGCCTGCTGCCTGTGTCACCAGCAGGCACGTCCAAGTTTTCTGTCGGCAGCAAACTATCTCCAGATTTCTGAAAAAAACACTAAAGGATTTCTGGAAATAAGATGCGCACTGAAAATATGCTCTACTCGAATCTGCCAGCTGTCACTCATATGCATAGCATTACTGTAGAATATTTGGACACTGGTTTGCCCTTACCAAATCACGCTAATCTTCTGATAGTTACTTCACCCATTCCTTATCCTGTTTGTGCTCAATACCCCACTTCTTAAGGCCTTTTTCTTTTGGCCTTAACAAAATGCCATCGCTCCCGGAATAGACTCAAACCTCTGACCAACTCAACTACTTGGGATAAACTGACACCAATCAGCAGTTGGAGTCTGATCCTGCAGCCCCAACAGTTGTGGCATCAAATTCTACAACTCTCATGTATATTTATTATCTTTACTCAGTCAGGTGCACCTGCATTCTCTTGTGTGGCTACTTCAGATTTGTTGATTCCTTAGTAAGAAGTCACTTATTTGTGCTTTTTATTTTTGTTTTTACTGTGTTCTTATCTATCTTGATTTAGCTTAAGATTTTTACTATGTTTTATTTATTTTTATTTCTGTCAATATATATTGAGTCCAAAATATGTATGCTTAATATGGTTTGCTTACTTCTCGTATTTCTTCACTAATATGAGAATGAATATGCAAATTGTTTCATATCTGAAGTGGCTATCCTATATGATGAGTTTTGAGCCATTTGATTAAAAATAAAGAGAATTATTAAAGCAACCCAACTCCACAATTGAGTAATACATTGATCAGGTTATTGGTACACCTGCTATTTTGGGGGTGTTTATAGTTAGTATGCTCAATTAAAATTCTGTTAAGAGATCTTGGGGGTGTGGTTTTTATTGGTCCAGAATCAATATGCATTTTTATTTTTGGCTCCCGGTCTACTGTGGTGCCTTGGTTAAGATGTATACATTTTTAGAATGAACACACACTCGAATTTGACTTTGCCTGTGTTTCCTCTAGGTCACATGCAGAAACCATTCGAAGATGCATCTTTTGCCTTGAGGCCTGGTGAAATGAGCGGACCTGTTTTTTCAGATTCTGGAATCCACATCATTTTGCGCACTGAGTGAACTTTGGGAAGTCGTCCTGGGGGAGAGCAGAACAATGTGGTCGAGGGTGTGGGAGATTAAATAATAAAATATATGCTGCGCGCACCCAAGCTGTGGATCCAGTGGCCATTCAACACTGTAGTTTATTACTGTAACCGTTTGATGGTGCCCCACAGTAATGATCACCTTAGAACTGCATGGTAACCAAGGATTTAAACTCAAGCTGGCGGAACACCGACTTAACATGGCCTTGCTGTTTTTTGGACCCATTGAATATTTTTGTTCAGACGGAGCCCATCTGCTCGCAGCTTTAAAGGATGCTTAGTTGCAAAAATGTACTTGCCTATGTTTTATGGCCACAGAAGATCTACGGTTTTGCCCTTTCATTTTTTCATGAGGCTGTTCGCATTGCATGCCACCATTGGAGTGCCATGTCATCTATGCACACCACTTCAAACGTAGCCCCAGTGAGCAATAGCGGCAGTAATTGTGTTCCCCCCCCCCCCCCCCCCAATCATCCCTCCATGCTGTGTGACTGTTTACTTGTTTGCCCCTTTGCATTTTTATGGTTAGAACTTTGTTTTACACGCCCTTCACGGGGGGGTCCACTCTTGTCTACCTTGGATGTGAATGTCTTTTGGGGACTTTTTTGGTGCTTCTGTAACAATCATATTAAAGATAGTGTTTATGGGAGTGTTCTTGTGCTGGCAGACAAGTGATTTGCAAACTCATTTGTTCACTGATCACAAAGTGTTCTTGACAGTAGTTTGTATTTGAATTAAATATTCTAGGTAGCCGGTAAATCAACATCGAGTTGTTCATTCTGTAACAGGGAGTGTGGTGGGTACTTAGGGCAAGGGGTTTTCTGTGGTGCAATCTGCTGACAACGACCTAGGCGCTGTGATCTTATTGTCTACAATAAGATTGTGTGGGCATATGAATCATGATGAGACTATGACACTGATGTGAGGATTTACAGTGATTTATTTGGCCAGTGCAAGGTATGGTATAGAACTGCTGTTGGTGCCTGTAATACTGAGACCTGGCAGTAAGTGAGAGATGATTGACCATCAGCTCTTGCGCGCGCCCCCCCACCCCCTCCTAATTCCTGGCCACCTTAAAGTGGAGGTATGGCAGGAGGACTTCAAGACTGTCTTGGCTATTCATGGTCCTCCCTTCAGTATAGAATTTGCAGAGCTCTATGTACAGTTTGTAATTTGAGAGACAGTTTGGCTGACTTGTTGCCACCAAGCATGGGGGCTGGAAACTCCCAGCACATTTGAGACATCTGTGTCCTTCCACAAAGGAGCAATTGTAGAACCACAGAACAAAAATCCATTAAGTAATTTATTTCTGCATTTAAGTGAACAATTGAGGGGTTGCATTGAGAAGGGCAATGTTATTTGTGGGAGGGAAGAATAAGATTAGTTATGATTTTGAATACAGTAAGTAACTCAAGGGCAGCGGGCACTATTGGTCCCTAGTCACTGTTCTTCAATTACAAGAATAATTTGGCCCAATACTGTTACCTATCTCTTTCAACATATGTAATGTGCTTCAGAATTGATACTCCACCACTATTACTTTCACAAAAGTAATTAGACTCTTCCAAAGAGTCATTTGGCTACTCCTGGACAAGTAAGAATAAAACTCAGTTAGGGGTAAGTATAACCCAATGTTGGTTTCAGAACACCAGCTTTTCAAGGTCAGTAATACCTATTGGTATCAACACTATTTCTAATATGGGTATAGACCATTTAACCAACGTTTCAGAAGTAAGAACATTAAGAACTCTAGCAGACTTAACTATCAGCAGTCAGAAGAGCTTGGAGATGCTGTCTTTATTAGGCAGCAGCACAGGACCCTGTCTGTGGATTCTTGGTCTGGTGACTGAACGGAACTGGTGGCAGCAGTTGACGGGAGCGTCTTCAACAAAGGGGTCTTCAAGGCTTCTAATGGCTGTGGATGTGTGCCTGTTTACTGCTACCTGATGAAGGAATATTGCCTGTTGGATTTTTTTTTTCCTTCACCCGCTTGGTCCTCCACTCTGGTGAGGGGACTTGAGGGATTTGTCGTATACCAGCAGGAGACCAATCGAAGAGAATCGAACTTTAGAATACCATGCAACTCACACTGGCTTGAGGGCCCCGTGATGGTGGGTTGTAGCCTAGCAAGGATGCATCTTTTTGAGGGATGGCTTGAAATGCAGATCTTCTTGAGACTGTAGCTCTCACCAGCACAGCCTCTGGGTATGAGTAGTTGTTGGGACCCCCAGGTCAATAGAAAGGAAAGGTTAAGAGGTTCCTGTTACACACTTTGCTGGAATCAGCTACATCTGTCTTCATTAGATTTGGTTCCAGTGGGTGACTGGTCTGCAGCTTCCAGAATCTGAGCATGTATTGGAAACCCAGGCACAACGTCGGCAAACTCTCCCTGCAGAATGGAGACCCTCCTGTGCATTACTGTGTCTGATTTTGACAGCCTGTGAGTAATATTGACTAAAGGTCACTAAGGTATAAAACACTGCAGCCAGCCATTTAAGTTAGCTTGCTGTTTTAACCAGGACTGTGAGCAGGGGGTACAATTGTCTCTTCCAAGCACTCAACATAAGGTGGGGTTGTACTGAATCCACTTTACTCTTGGGAACAGTAGTTCATTCAAATTAAGAGAAATAAATTAAAAAGGGGAGCACTAAGGCAACACTGCACATAAGATGCTGTGTGCTGCCATAGTAAAATGCAAGACATAAAAAGGTCTCCCATAGAAATAGTAAATGACAAGATTCACAGGAACAAGGGGAAACATAATCACCAAGTCCAGGAAAAAGTTCTGTGGTTGACACAGGTATGGAAGATGTATCATAAATATGAAAATTGGGCACGTGGCACTGGTCTCAAAGCTGGATGTCTAATGCTGTAAAGGACATTAGATGGTGTTGCCACACTTCTCTTCTCCAGCATGGGGTCTGTCATGGATTCACATGCTCATTCCCCGGTGTCGGGCTGAGACTCCTTGGTAAAGGAAAAAACAAAGTTTCACTTTCGCCTATAAACCAACCACTGAGCTGTAGGTCATACTGCCCTCTCCCAAGTCCCTCCTCTGGCAGCCATCTTCAGCATGTTCAAGTGTTGGAGTCCTCGTTTTGGTTTCAAAATGTTGTGAAATGGAGCCAGTGTGCTCTTTCAACTGGTAAGTGGGGATTGGTTTGTCAGTGTCTTTTGTGGCCCCTCAAGGGCAAGAATTGTTGAGTTTTCATTGTAGATTCCAGAAGGCCATCTGGTCTACACTGCGCTGGACCATGTCTGAGGAGAAGGATGGAGGTTCTCTTCAAGTGCTGCTCTATGAAGGAACATGTTTGTGGAGGACAACACTCCTAGTGCCTCTGTCGTCATCTGCATGACGAAAAAGCGGATTGCGAGATTTGCCTTGGATTCTCCAAACCATCAACAGACTGGTGGTGTGACTTAACGCCAAGGCCTCTACCCTTTGCAGCAAGCAGGGTCATGCCTCACCCAGGACCGGCCTGTCTGGACTTGGGGCGCTCCATTCTTGGGGGCTCAAAACAAGGCCAAGCACCTCAAGTCTGTTGCAATGAGCAGGGTGTGCTCATCACCATCTGAAGCCATCACTCCAGCTACTCTTCGAAGTGGAAATCCGCTAACCTGGGGAAGCTGTGGGAGAAACGAGAAAGACCAGACACAGGTTAAGGTGTCTGGCCTGCCCCTGAAGGCGCAGGTGGCCCAGACTACATCATCCTCTATGATTGTGCTGGTGGTGGCCGCCTTCTCACAGGTTTAATGTGCTGACCTTGTCCATGGTGCCCAGAGTGGCCCTTCCTCCCAGGAGTTGAAGACACCAGAGAAGAGGATCCTAGCTCAGACCCCTCAGGATACAAAAAGGGGTGGGCTGGGGCAGTGGAGGCCTCTTGTGCTCTAGGACATAGATTCTTCTTTGGAACAAGAGGATATGGTGTCTGTTCACATGGGTGTAGGGATAGGGAATGACGATGGTGGAAATGCAGAGGAGGAGGGTGGAATTGGGGGAGGAGGGGAGGAATTGGTGAGGTGCTATGCACAGCAAGCTTAAAGGGACATGTTGCTGGGTATCCTGTCCACTCACTGCATGCTGGTGTTGAGGATGCCGATGGCACCGCTGGCGAAGAGGAGGTGGCACTTCATGCTGCCTCATAGCACCCCACCCCCTTTTGGATATGGACTGCAACGGTGGAATTTCACTGCTACTGTCTCCACTGGACAGTGGGATCATTCCACTCCATGGTTGTTAAGGAAGGGGTCCTGTACCAGTGCCAAGAGGCCAAAAGGAAGACCATTCTGGCTGTGCTTCTTCTGGAGGATGGTTGGGATGAGGCCTGTTGCTGATGAAGAATCCAGCCTTGGCAAAAAGACTGGAGAAGTATCGGGTGCTGGAGTCCACATCCAAGTGCCTGCGATCACAGCCTTCACCAGACTTGGTTGTCTTGAGGAACCCCTACATTTCCCTGACAGCGAGGGAGGATGCCATGGGCCGAAAGGTGGTATACACTGTGGCACCAATGGTCAAGGCAGCAAATGCTCTTGCAATCCTGGACAGGTACGACGGGGAGCTGTGGTACAAGATGGTCCTGTTGCTAGAAAATCCCCGCCCCCCCCCTTCCCCCTCAAGCAGGTGCCACGACCATAGCCCCTGGCCCTGACATTTGAGGCCTCTGGACCAAATCGCATCGTTCCTGTGTGGCCCAAAGGGCCCAATCATGCTCCCAAAGACACTCTTGGAGTCAGGCCTGGCACCTTTGGCAGAAAGAGGGGCTGTAACTTCAATGGGAATAGCACAGGCCTTAAGACACCTGGGATAACTACATGCTATAAAAGCCACGCCCGAGCTGCAGAACATGCTTTGCGTTGCTCTGCACTCGCAGCATGATGTTCACCAAGGTCTGTTCTCTGCATTCTGGGCCTGCACTTAAGTATGAGAACCTCATTATTAATCCTTACCTGCGAGTACTCCAGCGTTGGTTGTTCACTCCAGTGTCGTGAATCTCCGGCATAAAGGCAGACATTTCCTCTGGAAATCAACCTGGAAGGAAAGAAACTAAAGACTGCATTAGTATGCGTTTGCATTTTACATTTGAACAGTAATTCAGAGGCACGCTTACCTGACATCTTCCTCTCACCACTCTGCATCCTTTCGGCAGCAACTACCTGGAACATCAAGACGACCCGTAAAGAAGAATAACAGGTTAGCACATCATAAAAGTGCACATAGCGCTGCACACAGCGTGGTCACCAACCATCTGAGGCACAGCTCCATCCGACTCTTCAAATTCGCCATTCCTCCCGCACCTGAGGGAGGTAAAGGACATTAACGGGAGCAATAACAAATGAGGACAAGCAAAACAAAGACTTGCCTGAAAGTCGGAACAGGTCTGGATTCATGGGCCTGCGACAGTGAAGCAACTCGGTGGCAAGGCACCCCAACCACAACGCACCCCTGCATGGAACTACAGGATGGAGAGCGCACATATCCCAATCCAAGGTGAGGAAGGCTCTCAGGGGATCGGTGGGGTCACGAGGGAGGTGGGCCCAGAGAGGAATAGACTAGGCTAAATTCAAACTGTATTCCAGATCCGATCCTTGGCAGAGTGAGAACCCAGGGGAGGACAATCCAGGTCGAAGGGCAGGCTAACCAGATCGGGAGATGTCCCTGTGGATACCAGGTGAGCGTTACAGAACGCAAAGCCTCAAAAATCATAATCCACCCAGGTGTCCAGAATGGAAACCTCGGAAACTGACCAGTTAGCCCAGGTGCTGGGGCAGTTACGTGCTGAAGAGCATTCAGCCAGATGAGACCAATGCATTGCAGAGAGCACTAATTGTGGCCAAGGAACGCACTGATGATCTAAGTAGACCACTCCTTCAAGCACAGGCCGGACAATCGCCATTGCCTGGGGCTATTCCATCACCATCAGTTAATCGGGTGCAGATCACCCTTCCTAGAACAGTTCCTTTAGCCCCACCAGCGTTTCTCTGGGACCCTAGGAAGTACGCAACTTTTATGAATCGGTGTTGCCTACATTTCATTTGCGGGCCTGTGGCGTTTCCAATGACCAGTCACGAGTGGCCTTTGTACTGTCTTATCTGAGTGATAGTGCTACAGATTGGTCTGTACCTTTGTTAGCTGAGATGACCCACTGCGACACGATTTTGGGGGTTTCCAGCAGGAGATGGGGGGGGGGGGGGGGGAAACTCTTCGCCTGTTCTCATGGACATGCCTTAGACAATGAACTCTTGTCCCTACGTCAGAGAAACCAAGACTTAAATAGCGACCTTCAATAGGTTGGTGGTCGAAGCAGAGTGGCCGGAGGACAAAAGGACCACATTAATCCATCGGGGCTTAATGGGAGAGCTAAGGGACGTTCTTGCCCAGGTAGTGGATCCACCCAAAGACTGTGCTGAGTTTCTCAACCTGGCAATTCAACTTGATCATAGGTTGCAAGATCAAAGAGCTGATTGAAGTAGACCGGATGTATGCCCTATGTTTGTGCGCTCCAAGGACCATGTTCATCGAGGGGCGGATAATTCCACGGAACCAATGCAACTAGGAGGGGTCTGACCCCCTTTAACCAAAGCTGAAAGGGACAAGAGGAGAGAACAGCAGTTATACTGCGGAAAGGCAGGTCATTTTCTCAGTGCCCAGTAAAGCCACCAAGAAGGACTGTAGGAGCCACGGATAAGGGAAAAACCAAGTGTGGAGTCAGAAAACTACCAGGCCTGGCAAATGTAGGGGTCCATTTGTCGAGCGAAGAAACTCAACTCCAGACCTCACATTTTGCTTTGCCTGTGATCCTGATAAGCCACCAACGGCTGTCAAGGATGCATTCGGTTAAAGCATACATTGACAGCAGAGCTGTGGGGAATTACATGGACCAGGATCTTGCAGCAAAGATGGGGCTCTCACTCCGCCCTAAGTCAAACTCAGACTGTAACAACAGTACTGAAATTTCCTCCGGCCCAGTGTCTGAATGTACCACTGATTTAACCCTCCTATGTCAGGACGGTCCCTGGGAAGCAATCGCTTTTGATCTCATCAAGGCACCCCAGTTCCGGTTGATCTTAGGAATGCCATGGCTGGTCGCACACAATCCACGAATCAACTGGCGCACAAGAGTGACTTTTTCCGAAGATTGTACACACACTTGCTATTATAACGAGCGACCTCAGGCATGTCAGTCCAGGAAGGGGCGGCAAATACCTTAGGCGTGGTTGGTACCCTACCAAACAAATATCAGGACTTTCAAGACCTGTTTCAAAAGGAACAGGCTAATACCTTGCCTCCCCACACGCCCTACGATTGCCAGATCGACCTGATACCTGGTGCACAAATCCCTTGTGGTCGAATCTATGCGCTTACAGAACCAGAGAATCAACATCTGAAGTCCTACCTAGAACAATACCTGGCCAATGGTTTCATCCGCCCCTCGAAGTCACCTGCAGTGTGTCCCCTGTTCTTCATGCCGAAGAAGGAAGGTGATTTGAGGACCAGTATTGATTATCACGCACTGAATCAAGTCACTATTAAAAATTGTTACCCCTTACCCCGGAATTGTTAGACCAAGTCAAAGAAGCCCATAGCTACACGAAACTGGACCAATGCCCCTGCGGCATTTTAGTATTTCATGAATGATGTCTGTGCTCTCGTCTATGTAGATGCTATCCTAGTATATTCGGCCTCAAAACAGGACCATGTCAAACATGTTTGCTCCATCCTTGCCAAGCTTTGCAAACATCACCTTTACGCCAAACTTGAAAAATGTTCATTTCATGTTACCGAGGTAGTTCCTTGGATTTATCCTCACTCCAAAGGGAATCAGAATGGATGTGCACAAGGTTGATGCCATTCTAAATTGGCCAGCCCCAAATTTGCTCAAGGGGGTCCAGAGCATGTTGGGCTTGGCAAATTTGTATTGCCGATTCATCACAGGATTCTCCCAAATAGTACACCCAATAACGTCATTATTGAGAAAGTGCAACAAGCAATTCCAGTGGACACAGGAGGCTGAAAAGGCTTTTCAGGAACTCAAGGTGGGATTCACTTCTGCTCCAATTCTGCGACACCCCCGTCCAGATCTTCTGTATGTGGTAGAAACGGATGCCTTCAGTATGGCTATGGGCGCAGTTCTGTCACAAAGAGACCGACACACCGGCCAGTTACATCTGGTAGCCTTCTGGTCGTGTACGTTTTCACCATCTGAACTCAATTATGCCATCACGGACAAAGGGCTTCTGGCCATGGAATCGGCCTTCAAGGCCTGGCAACATTGGCAACATTATCTGCTAGGCGTACAATCACTGTGATAACAGACCATCGAAATGTACAATAACTAAAGAGTGCGAAGGATCAATCTTCACGACAACTACGGTGGGCCCTCTTCTTTGCGGAGTATGACTATGTAATCCTGTTTCGACCCGGGGTTAAAAATGGCAAAGCAGATGCCCTTTCCCGCATGGGTATAGATGAACAGGTATACATGGCCCTGGATCCTGTGGCTATCATCCCGAGCAACAAACTCTTAGGCATTACAACCGCCATGACACAAGACAAATTGCTACAAGACATACGATGTGCAATGACTCCTGAATCGGGGAGCACACCACGCAGTCAAGGACCAACTACCATCTTGCCCAAGAAAGGGCTTCAGGAACAACTCATCTCGGCATATCATGACTCCCTCATGGAAGGCCACCCAGTAATCGCCAAAACTCTGGCCAAGGTAAAACGGAGCTACTGGTGGCCAATGTGGCGCAAGGACATCATTCAGGTCATCCTCTTGTGGTATTTGCGTACAGAATAAATCATTGAAAAAGAAACCAGCTGGGCACCTTAGACAATTGGACATTCCACTGGCTCCATGGCATCTCTTGACTTTATCACCGACCTACCTTCTAGTCAAGGATACAACACCATCCTAGTGGTCATAGACTTGTTTTCTAAAATGGCCCGCTTCTTGCCGTTTAAAGGTCTCCCAAACGCATGCAGCCTGGCAAAAAACATTCCTGGAACACATCGTACGACTCCATGGGTTCCCATTAGTACTGATTTCAGATCGAGGTATCCAACTTTTGGAAAAAATATTGTTCAATGGCTCAAATTGACGTTAGACTATCCACCAGTCACCATCCCCAAACGGATGGCCAAATGGAAAGAACGAACCAAACACTTGAACAGTACCTGCGCTGTATGCTCCACCAAGTGGAGGGGAATTGGAAAGACTTATTGCGGATTGCTGAGTATGCCTATAATTCCCAACACCGCAGTACTGGACAGACTCCATTTTATACTATTTTTGGGAGACGCCCACGCACGTCTGAACTGGAGGTCCCTATGACTCTGGAAATGCTGGCCGTCAAGACCTTACACACCATAATCTCTCAAGCCTTCGCAAGTGCCCCAGAGCAGTTACATCAAGCTAAGGTTTTGCCAGAAGACATACGCAGACCTACTTTGTGAAAAGGCCCCCAACTACCAAGTCGGAGACAGTGTGGCTAGTATCAAAGCATGTGCCTCCAAAGGGGACCTGGACATTCCGACCATGATATCTAGGACCCTTTACCATTGAATCCATCATAAATCCAGCTGCAGTTAAACTGGCCCTGCCACCCAACATGCATAGTCATCCTGTGTTCCATGTATCCCTCTTAAAACCAGTTCAACCTGTGACCATACTACCTGAACCTGTAATGGTCAATGGAGAACAGGAATTTGAAGTCAAGGACATTCTGGGCTCAAAGTATGTCGGTGCAAAACTATACTATCTAGTTGACTGGAAGGGATATGGTCCGACGGACAGAAAATGGGAACCTAGTGAGTACATCCATGCCCCATGTTTAATACGTTTTCATTTTGATTACCCCACCAAGCCAGGACCAGACAGAAGAATCACCCTGAGAGGGGCCTTGGTGGGGAGTGCTGTCATGACCATAGCCCCTGGCCCTGACGAGGGAGGGAGGAAAGGGAGGAAGCTCGCTCTTGCCCATGGTCACACTCTGGAATTCCAACGAAGTTGCCTGTGGACACCACTGCTGGCCTGACGGGAGCAACACATCCCTCAGCTCCTGCAGGAGGTATGGACCATGCTACAAAAAGGGGTGATGGAGCAGGTCCCAAAGGGACACCGGGATGCTGTAGTTTACTCCAGATACTACTTAGTAAAAAAAAGACTGGTGGATGGAGGCCCATTCTCGATTTGCAGTGACTAAACAAGTTCCAGAAATTCAGGATGGTTGTGTTGTAGCACATGCTCGGCCAACTGGAGGAGGGGGACTTGCTAATGTTGCTTGATCTAGAGGACTCTTACTTCTGTGTCCCCATTCAGAGAAGCATTAGCAGTTCCTGTGCTTCGTTGTACGGAGCCAGCACTTCAAATTCAAGGCCCTTCCCACTGAAGTTGGCGCCTAGGATGTTTACAGTGCATGGCACCATTGGTGGCCCATCTATGTCGGCAAGGGACACATGTGTACCTGTACTTTGATGACTGGCTCATCCAGGCCAAGTCAAGGGAAATTTGTGTCGACCACATGGGCAGTACTGTCTGGCTTCTGATGGATCTGGAATTTTGTGTGAATTATCTGAACTCCTGCTTGATTCCATCGCATGATGCTCTGTGGGGGCCAGGCTCAAAATGGTCTCGCACAGTGGCATTCAGTGCCATCCTGTTACTGCTTGGCATGGTGTTGACTTTATCTACCTGATCATACGCTGCAGTTTGCGCAAGGGACTCCTCCAGGAATTCCTGGATGCTCAGTCAGTCCAAATGTCTGGAAGCTTCACAGACAGGATTGTTCTCGATTAGGAGTTCTGTTGTGTGATGAGGTGTGTGCACCAACATTGCCGGTGGCACGTATTTCCAGAGTCCCCCATACCAGATTTGTCACCGTGGGCACTTCCCTGGCGGGCTGGGGAGCCCACACTGGACGTCTCCACGCCAGATGCCTGTGGCTGCTGGAGGAGAGAGATTGCTATATCAATTCCTGGAACTGTGAGCATTGTTCTGGACCCCCAAGGGCAAGGTGGTATGGCGCGGCGCTTCATGGACAATACCAGCATGATGTTCTACATCGGGGGGGGGCACCAGATCCTGACCCCCCAGTTCTCTCCAGATAGGTGTAGGACTTGTGGCATGGGGTGGGGGTGGGAATGGAATGGAATGTTTTCTCCCTCTCGTGGGAAGGCCTGATCTAGATCAAGTTATCAGTCAATTCAGACGGTGCTGATGCAGGATGATCCTCGTTGCCCTGTTGTGGCAGAGGCAGATTTTCTGCCCAGACCTTCTCAGCCTGTTGATGTTGCCTCCAGTCAAGCTGCCAGTGGTGGATCTGCTCGCCAGAGGAGGTGCAACCCTGCACCATGACCCAGGCTCGCTGAACCAGAAGGCCAGGATCATGCAGCCTTAGTTTGGTGGGTACAAGCTACTGGTGGACTGCAGAAAGGTCCTTGCCAGGGCCAGAACTCTGACTCGAAGTGCTACGGGCACAAGTGGAAGTGTTTTGTGACTTGGAGCCGTTTGCAGAAGATCAACGCTCTGAGGGGTCACAGCCCCTCCGATCCTTCTGTACTTGTTGTTGGGCCAAGGCGGGGCTGGTGTGTGCATCCATCAAAGTGCATCTGGTGGCTATCTCCTGCTACACCAGGTTGGTCTTATCTTCCACCAGAGCGATTGCTGTGGTGGTCTTGTCTGGTGTGCCCCTGCTGGACATCTGCAGTACTGCTATGTGGAGGTCTAAGCACACCATCACTAGTTTCTGTGTCAATGGGGATTCCAGAGGGGAGTCAAGGGTCGACCAAGCAGTGCTATGCAACCTGTTTCCTTCAAGGTGAGCATGGTCTGGAATTGAGAGTAATTGCTTCTGAGCCGTGCCACCTCTCGTAGGGGTGTGTGTGTATATATACACGTACGGCAGTGTATTCTTTATTCATGAGCATATGAATCCATGCCATTCTGGCGAAGGAACAAGTTACTGACCTGTAACTGTTCTCAATCATGGGTCTGGCGTGGATTCACATGCAAATTGTTCCTCCATTGGCTCTTCTTGGCCATACTGCTACCAAATCTGAAGATGACTGCCAGAGGGAGGGCCTTGTGGAGAGGGCAGTCATTGGGTGGGGGCAGTATGATCCAAACGTTAGGGATTGGTTTGTAGGAGAAAGACCATTTGTAAGTGAACTTATTTCTTTTACTGAGGATTCACGGCCTGACGGGGAATATTCATGAGCCTGTGAATCCGTGCCAGACCTATTCTGGAGAACAACCATTACAGGTAAGTAACTTGTTACTTACAAAGGCATAAAGGAGTTTTGAAGGAACATGGGGTTGAAGAGTGTGAGAATGGTGACCGAGTGTCTCAGTTGGTTTGTGTCAGGTGGATCCCAAACTAGGAAGAATACAAAACGTAGTGGTTTTGAAGGTGTGTGCTTGCTCAATGGATCTGACTGCACCATAATAGATTATGGCTGGACAAATTCAATTGTGTGTAGTTAAAAATCACATACAAGTGCTTATGGAGGTGTACTAGTCTACTTTGTTTGGTTCTTTTGTTCCATACTGGAGTGTAAGGGAAAGAAAGCTGGACCGAAAGTATAAGTATCAAGGAAGGGAGGCAGTCTGCTTGATTTGTATGAGTGAAAACATGGGCTTCATAATTAATGAGAGTTCCATGCGCTTCATAATTAATGAGTTCCATGCCACAATGCTACGATGAGTCAAGAAACCTGAAGACTAATTTAAGGTTTTCTAGGATACCCTACAGTGTTAATGAAATATAAGTGAAGGAAGGGCCTATGCCGATCACAGTTAGGAACAAATGTGTGCCTGTAACATTGTGTGTCTCGAGAAATTATGACACTGAAATGAGAATATAATTGAATCGTGAGTTTCTGAATTGGTTACTGCAGCGGTAGTGGGGCTGAAAGAGCAATGGCATTGTGACTGCAAGACTTTGTGGGCTCAACATGTGTGTGGTTGTAGACTGATTTCCAAATTAATCAGCTGGTGCAAAGTATTTATTTTGGATCCAGCATCAGCATGTCTGGTCACACTCCATCCAGATTTGAAGGACTTCACTGCATTTATCCATGAGCGTACTTCCATTTGGGCTCTAGTGGCAGCAGCCTTTTCAACATGTCATGCATGCCATTCTTAGAGGGATAACTTTATATTTTCAAGATATAAAGTGGGTACTGTGGAAGCACATGATGGTAGATTAGCAGATGGTTTGCCTCAGTTGAGCAAGGTGGGTCTAACATTGCAAAGAAGTAAATGCCATTGCAGTCTAGTCGAAATTGGCTATCTGGGCCCTCAGAATAAGTGAAAAGGGTGCCCTCCCCCCACCCTAAAGAAGAGCTTGATTGCAGCCACCTAAAGTCAGGCATGGTGTAATGACATTTCTGGGCGTAGTAGAGTATTACTCCAAGTTTAGACATTTTGCAGACTGTTGTAAAAACATAAGTATGCTGTGTAAAAAATGTGGTTTTTAATTGGTTGTTGGAATGTCAGAATTAATTTTAGGAATTAGAAAGGGCAATATCCAGTGTGTTGGTATTAAGCAGTTTTGACACTAGCGGGGTGATTTGTAAGTGTTTTAAAATGTTGCATTTCCATTACAAATCAGGCCCTGAGACTAATGGATGCCTGCAATACAGTGGTGTAGGAGCCTTGCATCTGCAGTACCAAAGTGGTCTGGAATGGGTGGTAGCTTTTTCGTGGAGTACTGAAAGGAGTGGAAACTTGTTGTTACTCTGTGATTGAGAAAGGAGCCTTGTGTGTGTTGTGGCTAAGCAAGACAAGAGTTGGTGTGGGCCATAACGAATGGCACTGTTATGGGTTGGGTGGAGATGCGGGGTGATCACAAGTCACTGGTAGCTACTTTGATTGCTGTGTACTGGTATCTGATACGAGTATATAAAGACCTTTAAACTTAAACAAATATAAATGTATACTGTCCAGATAGGTTTACTATTGGATTGTACAATGCCAGTGGTTGCGATTGTGTTGGTTAGGGAGGGATTTCTGAATGCAATCCTACTACTCGAGTCTTGTGGATGGATCCTAAACTGACCTCACCCCCCCTTATCGAAGTTTGGCAAATGAGGTAGGGACAAGACTTTATGGCCCCGAAACACTATTGTGTGGAGGGAGGTGATTTTCTGCACCTTACTTTTTTTTTTTTGCTGCCTTCCCTATTTGAGGCATCAGAAATTGGTTATGGTTGGGGTACCTGAATTACTGAGCTTGTCACCATTGTCACTGAACAAGATTTGTGTGGAGCAGGAGACCTCCAAGGAGTGTAGATGAAATTCCATGCGAGGTATCACAATCTGGTGGTGATAGGTAATCTTCAGTTGGTGAGGAAAGGAGCAGTTTGTTTTAGACTACAAGGCTGTACCTGCAGGAGTCTTATATTTTAAGATCTAAGGATGCACTTTGAACGGTGCTGACTACAGTGAGGTGGCTGTGGAGAGCGGTTTAGAGACACTTTCTGAAGACTCAGCAATCGTCAAGAAGAGTTTGAGACTGTTTGTTTCCCCTGGCCCAGGGTTTGACGCACTGACTAGAGCCTTTTTCAGATAAGAACAGTGACGCAGGGCTGTTTGTCTGGAGGCAATGCTGCAAAGGTTGTCTTCTGGTCTCCAGCGGGCTACACTTCATTGGGGTCTTGGCTCCATTGATGACCTGTCAAATGGCTGCAAGGGTCCTTGAATAATGGAGCTGCCACCAGGTTCACCAATGGTAAGGATTGTCACAATTCTAATTGTTCGTTTCCATCTGTTAATGTAGTCACTGGCCAAACATTCTGCCCGGTACAAGTCAATTGGGGACACTGATGTGGACCGGACCAGAAAGTACACACACCTTGGACATAACAAACCACATGTGCACACTTTGCAACACCTGACCTAAAACAAACCACATGCAATCACACACCCCAACACCACACGATGGCTACTAACAAGGCACCAATGCTCGGTGACCGGTTTCTCCGAGCTGAAGCTGCCAGCAACACATCAAAGCTCTCTTGTCATTATGTCTCTCGATCCCACTAACAAACCCTGCAACCTACCTTGCTTTCCAGACCTGCCAGAGTGCCAAGCGGCTACCCAAGTGGCAGCAGTGCATGGCACAAGACCAGTAACATTAAGGTGATGTGTGTAGCTATATACAAGAAACTTACTAAGGTAGAGAGTCTACCCGTACTGACTGGCTTGAGGACTCATTAGTTCCTCCCCAAGATGGTCAGGTCAGCAGTTGAAACAAAGCAGAAAGGCAGGGTGGGCCATAGAAGCCTATTGGAGGAAAGGAGTAGAAAAAAATATCTTTCCTATAGCATACTTCCATAGTTCAATGATCCCAAGTGATTGCTAATTTCTCTGCTTCAAGGACATGTTCTATTCAAAGTGCTTCCTTATGAGATTGCTGATGAACTTTGTGTGTTCACTGAAGTGCTTTCAGTGGTGGCAGCTCACCTGTGCGGCCAGGGCATCCCTGATCTGGGTGACTGGCTAACGGTGCACAGAACAGTGCCGCCTGCACATGTCTGAGACCAGTATGGGGTTTTCAATCAATGATAAAAAGTAAAGTCTTGTTTCAAGCAAAAATATACAGTTCCATGCTTACCCTTCTGAAGAGAGTGTGCAAGCTTCAGAAGCTAAACTGTCATGTTACATAACCGGTCCACAGTTAAGTCATAAAGGTTATTAGGCCCCCCACCATCTCTGTCTGAATGATCACATAATGGAGCGCCTTATCGTTTGTCCCTGCACCGTCTCAAACACCTCAACTCCACCTTTACCTCATTCTGCATCGATGGAAACCTCCCATGTCAAAGCTCTGGGAGTTTGCCTCGACTCAGAGTTAAACATGCAGAAACATGTCTAAGTAGGCGCCTCATCCTCTGCCCACTCAACCAAACGTATCAACCTCTCCAGAAAATGTCTTACCACTTGCAACTGCCTCACCCTAGCCAGGGCCGTTATTGGAAGTAAACTCGATTATTGCAATGCCATCCTAGCCGGACCATTAGTGAAAAATCTCAATAAATTACAATTGATCAAAAACAGTGGCCTTAGGGCAGTCTTGGGCTTGAAACCATCAGACCACATTTCTCAAGTCAGACGCAAGGTACACTGGCTCCAAATTAAGGCACACACTGAGTTCAAAATCATTTCCATCAGCCATCGCTGCCTACACGATACAGCCCCCATTACCTCACCTGCCACATCACAAAAAATCCTCCTTAACCTCCCTTACCACCCCCACATTCAACAGAAAGAGAGCTGGAGGCTACAGCTTCCCGTTACCGCTCCCACCCTGTGGAACTCCTTACCACCATGTATCCAAAAACAACCCTCATGCGTCTCTTTTTTTAAGAAGAAAGTAAAAACGGGCCTGTTCAATAAATGCGCGTGCTTGTCTTACCTGAAATGTGCTGTCAGATACATACAATTGCCTCCCATTTGTAACTCCCACAATATGCTGTACTGCTTGAAACACATACTGTAACACCTATTACCTGTACTGTACCAGTCTTCTAGTGCTGTGATGCCTCCCAGTCTGGGTGCTATCAACAAGAGCTAAGGAGCAATGGGAATCACTGTTTCTACCCACATGGCTAACCAGGTTCACAACCATAAGGACAACCAGGGGTTTCATGCACACAAGGAGATATCCCAAGGCCAACAGTGACTGTGAATGATCAACCTACCATTAAGAAAATAGTTATTGATGCCCCAACCAGCTCTGATGTAGGGCTTACGATATCTGCACTGCCCAAACCTATGGTGGGCCTGATGGATCATTTGAGAGTTCTGTTCGGTCCTGTAAAGGAGATTAAGGAGGATAATCACCCCAACAGACAGTTTAAGCTAGGTCTGGAGCAGTCAATTGGGAAGAAAGGCAATTTGGATGGGTGGATCCAATCCTCTCAAGACGAGAACATCATGCATTTGGGAATGTGTCCCTATGTCAATCTTAACATTGCGCTCAACAGATCCACTATTTTGACATTACTAAGACAGACCAGTAGTTTGGCAAACATTTTGACACGGGACATAGTATATGTAAGCTTCCTCTTTCAAGACAGGTGTGACCTCGCTGAAGTGGGCTGGAGGTCTGCATTGGTCAAATGCATGGTCTTAGAAGAAAGGGAGGAAATAATGAAGTTTGATTGTGTGGTTTATGAAGAATGACAGGAAGTGAGAAATATGTTGTCTGAACCGAATGAAGGAATGAGGCAGCGTGACAGCACAGTGGCAAAAGTTAATGCATTGAGTAGGATGGATGTAAGAAGTGCAAGTATGAATAAAATGTCATCTAACCCCCCTTCAGATGAACATCACAGGTTGGTTTTGAATGTCCTTCAGTTGCTAAAAAATGGTGTGACCAAGTGAAAGGACAAACATTGGATAATGTCTGTAATACGAGGGAAATCACGTTGTACAATTGACTTTGTAATTCTGCATAGACCCTCATCAGATGTCTGTGGCCACTTCTCAGTGCAAAAGGCAGATCTGAGCGATCATGATATGTTAGTCACTCCTCTAGTAATGAAGGGGAAATGTTCTGTAGCCCAAGCACTTTCAGATCTGATGGCTAATGCATCTGGAAACCGGATTCGGAAATATAAGTGCAAGGTAAGTACATTGAATCTCAAACAAAAAAAATCACGTAGAACGGGTGACTGAGGGGGCCTTGATCGATGAATGCTCAGTGGAGAATTTCAATGTTTTTCTCTAGTGCATTAAACACCAAATGTAATACAGATACTGCCTACTTGGCACAGATATGCCTTTAATAAAGATATCTGATTAAATAAGAAAAAATGGAACTATCATCTGAGGCAGCTCAGAATAATTGATTATGGCATGGAAAAACATCTATTAAAAGAAAAAAGTCCACTTAGCCTATAAACGCTGGCTAAGGGGTCATAGACAATTAATGAATTACAAAACTGGGGAGATAATGCTGAGAGTACTCTTCAAAAATGACACTAGACAATTTTGGACCGTGCTGAATGATATTGACCACCCGCAATGTGTAATGCAATCGAAAAGTGTGTCTGAGGACGCTTGGATTGCGCACTGGAATACCATAAATGGAGAGGGATTTGAGGTGTCGATACAAGTGGCTAATAGCAGAATACATTGGTTCTTGGAATTCGATCCATCAGACATATAAATACTCATTTTAAAAGCATCTATGTCGGCTGCATGTGGACCAAACAGCTTATCTAATACTGTCTTTAAGAACAACGCAAAATTATGGGTGGGTATGTTGAATTTACTCTTTAAGGATATCTTGCTGAAATGCAGAATCCCACAATCATGGAGAGAGTACATCATTGTACCGATACATAAGAAAGGGGGATCGTTCAGATTCGCTGAATTACTACCCAATTGCTTTGCTGGACCATGACAGCAAGATTTTTTCAACAATAGTCCTTGAAAAACTCAATGATTGGGTGAAGGAGAAATGCATCCTACCGAAAGCTCAAACTGGGTTACAAAAAAGGTATGGGGACAACTCTAAATGGGTTGATCATATCGGTACTGAAGGATAAAATTGCTAAGGATCAAAGAGGAAGTCAAGTGAGGGTCTATGTAGCACTAAAAGACTACTCTAAAGCCTTTGATCTTGTAGACAGGAAACATCTATGGAGGAAACCTAGGGCATGGGGTATTCCTCCACCATTACTGGCAATATTAGAGCATATCCATCAAGAGACCTGGATCAAAATAAGACTAAACTTAGAGGGAGTACTAACATCACTAATTAGAAGACACAGAGGGCTAAGGCAAGGATGCATATTTGCGCCATGTCTATTCAATCTTTTCATGGCAGATTTTTCAGCGGGCAATCGTGGGAGTTGGCCTGGTTTCACTTAAATTCGGAGGTGAGAAAATAAACTGACTGGCATATGCAGATGAATTGTCACTCAGATCATACCGCGGTAGGGCTCCGTCTTCTTACAAAAACTAGTGAATATGCCAAAATTACTGGGTTTGGTAATCAAACGGAAGAAGTGCCAGGTGATTCAGCTATCTCACCCCAAGACGACTAGAGCAAAATATACCTAGCAAGCAGACAACATAATGATTATACCCCAAAGGGAAATAATCTATTTAGGATTCCAAGTATTGGATAAAACATCATGCAAGGACAGCGTTAATCTTATGCTGTATAAAAGTGGCCAAATGATCTACCAAATGAAGAAGATCCTAGGTAAATACTGTAAATTTACAATAAAGCCCCTGCTGACATAGTACGTGGGGAAAGTAGTGCCTAAGATAACATTTGGGGCGGAAGTCTACCCAATGAATCTAACTATTTCATTGGCAAAAATAAGGGCTATATATGGAGAGTATTGAACCTACCAAGGGGGACACCTGTGCCAGCAATTCGATATGATCTGAGTTTGTTACATTGGAAAACTTGGTCGAATGGAAATTCCTGAGTCTAGTGACATACATTCTTTATCCTACTACAAAAACACTTCTTGAAAACCTGGCTAAAGAAATGGAGAAAAATAATTCACCATTTCTTACTGCAATGAACTACAGAGCTGATGCCATCTTGGATGAATGTTGTAAGGACCGTATAGAGATGCATGAAAATCCAGATGCAATTAAAAAACGATTGAAGGAGATGGGCTGGATTAGAACAATCCCTTTAGTCCGGAATTATAGAACACATACTACATTAGCTAAGAACGACAATCCCTTGGTATCATTGCCAACCTATTTGAAGCAATTCCCCTGCCCAAGAATTCAGAGACAATTCCCGCAATTTCGCGTAAATCTTTACTTTAATCTTTCCACAGGGAAAATCCTAGCAAATACAATAATAGGCATGTCTGAAAATATAGGCCTATGTCATTACTGCTAAATGTCAGAAGAGAGTTTATTAGTAGAATGTGGAGCATTAAAAGATATGAGAACGCACTAGTTGAGTAGATTCTATTAATTAAGTAATGTAGATTTGGCACAAGTAGTTTGGGATAGGCTGAGTGCAGGCAATGATGTTTTTATTGCGGAGGTGATTAGAATGAGGGATGAGCTTGGTCTCACTGGGAAGTAATGACATTGCATTTGTAAATGCTATGGGGAATTTTATGAGGCATTGGATAATAACGGAGTAGTGTTCTGTTTGTGTTGGTGCTTGTTCATCTCATGAAAAGAATGAGTTTTGATTTATTTTAGTAGTATTGGCATAGTATATTTATATTGTGAATTAGTGATGAATGTTTGAATTGTACATTTATATATTGAAATGTGAATGATTGATGAATGTATTATTTTAAAATTGGTACAATTCTGTTTATTATTCTATTGATTAAATATGTATTGTAGATGTGTAAAAGTTCTAATTTTGAACATAAACACCCTATTTCATCCAGGATCAACACCCAAGGCGTTATATCAAAAAAGTTATCACATAGCCCGAATGATATGAATAGTATGTTGGCCATAAGCGAATCGTATCATGTGACACTCTGCAAAACAAGAAACCTGAATGTGACCATAGGGAGTCCATTTTGTAAATACCGGCCAATAATAAAAATAGGAGGCCACAGCTTGAACTCTGAAATACTAACGTAGGCAGGAATGTAGAGTCATGCAGAAATACATTGTTTTTCCCTCTCACTGAGGCCTTGAAGCTGTGCCTAATCAGTAGTCCAGATGCCGGTTTGTCCTGCAAGCGCAGTTGTAAAAGGCAATTAAACATGAATTATATTCAACTAGCGGTGCTCCTTCTGGTATTTCTGCCTCAGACCTGTCTGACCCTTAGCTCATGAGCCGCGGCAAACAGATAATGTTGTAGGGAATGTTTCTCTACTAAGAACAAGATATCGTTCCTGTGCCAGCGCTTCATGTTCCTTATAACAGAAAAGTGTCTCTGCAGCCTTTGCTAGAATAACTAATGTTTAGACTAAATGAGGTTGTGTCATAACTGTCAATTACCGAACCCTAGCCTGTATGACGTGTATAATGGCAGAACGAACTGCATTAACAAATGATGATGTATTATGTATATATATGACTGCTTGAGTGCTGCTCGCTCTCTCGCATCTCACTGTGTCTGGGAACACACGTCGTAAGGCGCTGCGACCCAGTCGGCCGACTGAGATACTTTGAATAAAACTAGACTTGTTTGGAAATCGAACCTCACGACTGACCTGTCATTGGGTATATGGTTATTGTGCCTTATTTCCATGTATGACCTAACAAAGATGGCGCCCGAAGAGGGACCCTCTCTGTGATGCTCCCATGCTTACGTTGAAGGCAGTGACGACGTCGAGGACGAAGCTGTTGGACCGGGATTGGAAGGTGTTCGGGGCGCCCCAGCAGATGTGATTAGAGACTCCTCTGCAGATCTGTACAAGCCGATCCCTGATCGATGAGCGGTGGCCAGAGAACATCGAGACGAGGGTCCTGGAAGTGAGGCAAATTGAGCCAGACGCACGGTTATGACGATTCTTGGTTGCGCCTGTATATGGGCAAATTGCGTCCTGAAAGACGAAGTTGTTGATCAGGTGAGTCATGCCCCAATTTTTAAACGTCCTGATATTGGTTGAGAGTTGCGCTTGCAAGTACAAACGGCCAGGGTAAGAAAAGGGTAAACGTTAACCATGCCTGGGAAATTGTCTTCCGGTCTAGAGAGATTTTTTCACTGCGGTAGACAATCTTTGGAATCTGGCCAGGTCGCGCCATCTGAGGGGTCGCTGGCACATGATATGTACATAAAATACAGAATTGGGGCAATAGTGTTTAATGCAGTTTGGCATAGGCAAGAGAGAAAAACACGCACAAAGACATAAATCAAGTACAGAAAAAGCGCTAGAGCATGATCAGCAGAAACATACAGAAGCTATTAGGAACACGGAAAGGCTTCCAATTAGACGCACAGAAAATATATCCTTCACAAGATTTCCATACATCAGACAAACTGATAAATAAGATATTTATTGAGCGAAGGAATGAACATTCAAGCACTAACCCAGTTGCACCGCCTCCTTATGTATCCCCTCCTGTTGCTAGTCCCATGATCCCATCTGCACCAGCAGTAGCCGACCCATCGGCACCCGTGACATCATTTCCTCCACCTCCTTCAGAGCATGAGTTATATGCTTTAGCTGGTAGTTCTGCATCAAGGGGGCCCGAAAAAGGAAGTGTTAGACCGACTCGAAATACGATTAGCAAGGGACGGAAAGGCGAATTGAACCAGTGGGCTGAGACCTATATTGATGATGGCGATGAAGTTGCTGTGCAAATTTCCATATTTGATCATAGAGGCACTGGTGAACAGCAGGTATTATTAGAATGAATGGGAGATTATGTTGTTAAAATATGGAGTGATTTGACTAATACAGCGGTACCGCTAGAGTTGTTTGATTTGATTGTCCTTTCCGGTTTGCGAGATAATGCGGCGAAAATACGAGAACATTTATGGTGAATATTTGTGTTTAAGCGAGAACTTGACGATTGCATAAAGAGATAATGAGTAAAAGTGAACCGCATATGTCATATGTTCAGCAATGGTTTCTCCCGCCGTTGAAACCGGTCAGTGAAGAGATGCGAATTTGTACGCGAGATGCGCTTAGATGGATTACAGATGCCGCCATTTCCCCCCGATTGAAGTGCATGATACCTTTAGTCAGTATGCACCAGAGATGCAGAGAAAGGTGTTACAAGTTATGGTGGAGTATTTCCAGGATGAATGTATGAAGAAAAAGGTGTGTTGTCCCGCTGATTTAATGACGATTTATAAAAGAGCATTTTCGCCTGACACCGGAACAACTGCTTTTTCTCTTGATTTGGCTTTGCTGCTTAATAGACAAACAGAGGTAAAATCCCCTATTCTGCAATTACCCATGAGAGAGGTGCCTCCCACGTTTGTCCCGAAAGTAGAGGTTGCTGCTGATGGAGTGATTCCAGCATGAACGGTAGAAGCCCGTTATATTGCACAGTTTGTACATGCTCCCTTTTCTAGGCAAGAAGTGAATACGATAAAGCAGACCGCCCCTGACATTAGGAAAAATCCAGAGGGATTTTATAAAGAAATTGAATCTGTTTTAATTTTGTCTGTTTTTACGCTAAGTGACATTGATTTATTGTTCCCTGTGATTGTTTCTGCAGACATATGGTTACAGATTAGAAGTATAAATGATGTGCCGATATTAGGCGATACATGGGAGAACCTGATTAGAGTTGATATCGAAAGAAAGGCTGGGGAGAAGCCTCCGCAAGTCATTTTGACTTTGCCTTTACGGATAGTAGAGAAATTGAAAACTTTAGTGCCTGAGAAGAGACTAGTTTGGGATAAATTGACTGCTTGCTTACAAGGCAAATCGGAAGGAGTGACAGATTATTTTTACCGATTTGAAGATGTATTTGCAGATTTTAGTGGTCAAGATCTAAGTACTGAACCTGGGAAGAGATTGTTTGTTGATAAATTTGTGCTAGGATTGTTAATGAAAATTCAGACATTAATAATGACATCTGAAAGTGCATGGCAAGCAAAATCACAAAGTGAAGTATTACATATGGCCCAATATTATGAGAATCAAATAAATTCAGAGAAGGATAAGGAAATAAGGGAAAAGGAGATTTGAAAACCAGAGTGTTACTGAAACAGGTAGCAAATAATAAAAGAGATGGTGGGAACGCACCGTCTAGAGTTCAATTTGCCTTAACATCCAACATGCAAGGGCGTCCAATAGGTATAAGTCAATGTGCCTATTGTAGATGCATTGACGAGCACAATGCCCACACTTGCAGAATAGAAATGGTTCTATTTTGAGAAGACCATTTAGAGGTTGGCCAGGAATAGCAGGTCCGAATAGAAATCAGATGAAGCCACAATTTCAGGATAATCAGGTTAATCAATATCAACAACAGAACACCATGAATGGTGGAAATGTTTTTGATAATCCCTGCAATGCATATTACTCTGGAGACTTTACATCTGATGATGTACTGTTCCATTAGGACAGCCCGAAACAGGGGTTGGAACCAGTGCCTATTCCCGTTGACCAGAAAGGGCCCTACGTAGAAATGAAAGTTGGGGATAGGGAGCACATTTTTCTAGTGGACACAGGTGCACAAAAATGTTTGATTGATCATCAGCGGGTTCCAATCATACCACTGTCAGGGCATAAGAATTTCTCAGTAGGGTTCTCATGTACACCAGTGGTTAGTCCAGTTTCAGAACCAGTGCCAATTATCCTCGGTCCATTTATTGAATCTTGCCCATTCCTTTTGATGACAAATTGCAGGGAAAATCTTTTGGGATTGAATCTATTGAAAAAGTTGAATGCAGTAATTTATTGTTTTCCTGACGATTTCGCCACAAAATTCTCCCATATCGCAATTTGTATCCATGCCATTGCCGACTGAATTGTGTGAAGTACCAGCTTGTATATGGGCAGTGAACGATAATGATGTTGGATGTTTGAAAGTAGAACCAGTAGAAATTGTTCTGAAGGAAGGAATTACATTACCGTGTATTCCGCAATCCAAAATTTCGAGTGAAGGTGAAAAGACATTGAAATATATTGTGTAAGACTTAATTGCTGGAAATGTAATTGAAGACATTTCTGGTAGTGTTTGTAATAGCCGATTCTTCCAGTTTGCAAGAAAGGAGGTAATGACGTCCCTTAACGTTTTATAATTGATTTACGCGCTGTTAACAAAGTAGTTGATCCCCAATTCCTGTTAGTCCCTGATGTAACCACAATTTTGACTATGATTCCTGCTTCCGCATCGCACTTCAGTGTAATTGACTTGAAGAACGCATTTTTCAGCATTCCAGTACATCCCGAGAGCAGATATATGTTTGCTTTTACATTAGGAGGGCGCTCATTTACATTAACACGTATTCCACAAGGCTACACTGAAAGTCCAAGTATTTATAGTAGAGCATTAAAAGAACAACTGGACATGCTTGAATTACCATCAGGATGTATATTGTTACAATATATTGATGACCTGCTTATAGCAGCAGACTCAGAGGACATTTGTAAAAAAGGAACTGTTGCATTGTTGACACATTTGGCGGCCCACAGTCACAAGGCATCATTGAAGAAATTCCAGTATTGTCGACAGGAGGTGGCCTATCTCGGCTTCCTCCTATCGAAGAAGGGAAGAAGATTGACACCAGAACGTATAGAGAGCATCTCTGATATGCCTATTCCAAACACGAAAAAGGAAGTCAAGGCTTTAATTGGCATGGCTTTGTATGGTAGGCAGTGGATAGCTAATTTTTCAATGATTGTGAAACCCATAGTGGCATTGACAAGGAAGGATGTTATCTTACCTTTGCCATGAAACATGGAGTGTCAAGAAGCTTTTGATCAGAGCTGCGTTATGTTCAGCTCCAGTTTTGCACACGCCATATTATGGGAAGGGTTTTGTTATTTGTGCATGAGAAGGCTGGATATGCTTTGGCTGTTTTGACTCAGGAACATGGGGGCAGAAATAGACCATGCAGTTATTTCTTTTCCACGCTGGATCCTGTT